>NC_087352.1:57023538-57636788 GCF_030014295.1 Loxodonta africana | reverse complement strand
GGCAAAGGGGCTGTGCCTTCCCTGAGTTCCCGGCTTAGGGGAACTGGCAGATTATTTTTTTTTTCCTGTTTGTTCATTTGTTCTCTCTCCAAAGCAGGGAGAATGGCTCAGGGCACAAGATGGGTCCTACTTCTGGCCCAGGGGACATTGCAAGCAATCGCTGAAGCCGACCTGGACCCTGTGCAGAGTGGGGAGGGGGCAGGTAAACGGGAGAGAGTTTCTACCCAAAGGGGGTTGTTTTTTGGCTCCGTGCAGTAGGTTAGATGCATGTACTTATCTTTCGCCAACTGAGCACTGCTTCTCGCTGGAGGGTTGATCAGACTCTCTACCGCTTGGTCTCTCCCAATGTGGAAAATGCATCCCCAGTGCCCCTGCTTGCATCACCACACATGCCAGCCAATCCAGCCTGCAGGGCGCTGTTTCCTTCCTGGTCAGGTCTGGCAGCTCCTTGCTGTTTCTGAACTGTCTCTCCCTCCCCCTGCTACTCAGTCCAATTCCTCAACTTTGCCTTTGATGCTCAGGGCCCCTAGATTGTCATATATAGTCGGTTTGCTTGTTTTTTGGGGTCTTTGTTGTAAGAGGGGCCACATGAAGCATCAGACTATTCTGCATCTTGGTCCTGCCTCCTTTTCCTGCTTTTTGAACAAGGGCCCTGCATTTTCATTGTTCACTGGGCCCCAAAAATTCCATTGCTGTTCTTGGTCACAGCAAAGCTTATAAATGAAAGAATGAACTTGGCCAGGACTAGAGAAAAAGCTAGTGAATATTATGGCTAGTGATTGTTTTAGCACCAGCTAACCGAAATGAAGGAAGGGAGAGACGGAGAGAGGGAGGAAAGGATGGAGGGAGGAAGACATGGAGGGAGGGAGGGAGGGATAAAAAATGGAAGGGAGGGAGGAAAGGAGACAGGGAGGAAGAAAAAAAGAGAGAGAGAAAGGAGGGAGGGAGAAAGGGAAGGAAAATGTTTCATTGTACTTTCTGACTTAACCTAACTTTCCCAGTTCAGTATCAAGTCCGGGGGGCTTATAGTTGGAGACTTAGTACAAGTCCCTGAGTCCTGAGGGAGCACTCGGTGCCCTGTGAGGCCTCCTAGGAGTCTGAAGGGTCATAAGCAAAACATCCTGGAGTTATTTTCCTCCCCTGCACCCCTGACCCCATACACTGGACTGAATTCCAGCACAAGAACATCTTGGGTGGATACTAGAGAAGAAAGAGAAAAGCCTTGCCCCTGGGAAGCCCTTTTGTCTCCTGCTACCCAGGAAGGTCAGTAATGGCTGACCACCTGGCCAGGAGAAGGGGGTGGCTATAAAATGATGCCTCCTTCAATCCCCAGCCCCTTTCCTACTTCCTTATATTAGGAAGTTTAACAAAGGAAGGAATACTAAGCCAGATAGTAACACCCTACCAGCCTTTCATGTGGTCCTGGAACAGACTAAGGTGAGTCACTGGGGCCCCGGGCTCCTCGCATTGGCTGGGAGGATCTCCTGATCAGCAAAGAAAAACTCGTCTTTCTCCTATTGGGAGAGAGCAGGTGCAGGGGCTGGCAGCAATCCCTTGGCTCCTGCAATGCCAAAGCAAGTTGTTACCACCAGTGGCCTCTAAGCTTCTTCCTCCCAACTAGCCTGGCTGTGTGTGTGTAGCTTCCCAAAACTGCAAGAGAGTCATAACTAAGTCAGACAAATGAGAAAGTCCATGGGACAGCCAACACATTATGTGTGTGAGCACTTGCCACTTAAAGAACAGGCCATGAGGTCTGCACCTGGTTTAAATTATCTGATTTGTCAGTCCCTGAGGGCCACAGTTCTGATTTGATTAAATAGCATGAAGTCCTCTTAATCCTGCATTAAAAAAAAATCACACTTTCCATAGTAGCAGCTCATTCCTGGTTCGGATCTTAAGGCTTGGACCTGGCAAGCCGGTCTGTATGCAGCACCAGCGAGGGAAGGGTCCTATATGAAAACTAGCATCAACATACATGACCTCCTTTCTTTGAAATTCTAGAAGGTGGGGTTTGCTGGCTCTCCCATGGCAACTGCAACTGTCTATACTGGGCTTGCCACAGTTTCCACAGGCTGACATCTTCTGGGCCAGTCCTAAACCAACTCTTTCCTCCCCTCCATCTCTGCTGGCCACCTCCCTTTGGTTACCATGGACATGTCTTCTCTGTTTTCTGGAAACATATTTGAGAAAAAGAGCAAAGAAGATATTTTTACTCTCTCTCCATACAATATATTTTGGGCAGTAGAGATGTTCTAAGGGCTTGGTGAAAAGGGGGTAGGTTGTGGGGGGATTCCATACAAGGTCTGAAAATATCAGAGCTGGAACAATAAAACCCATTGCTGTTGAGTCAGTTCTGACTCATGGTGACCCTATGTGTGTAGAGTAGAACTGCACTCACAGGGTTTTGAATAACAGCTGGCTTTTTATTTAAAGTCTTAATATATACCAGTCTTGGTACTGAACATACATGTATTACCTCATTTATTCCATACCACAAACTCTCTGAGGTTGTGTCCTGATTTTATAGGTGAAAGCAGCTTAAGGAGCTTGGCGAAGGTCACATGTATTGTAAGTGGCAGAGACAAGATTCAAACTCAGGATTATCTGACCCCAGAGCCCACACTCTTTATCACTGAACTGAACCCCTAGAAGGACTTAGAGAGTACCCTTCTTAGATCTCTTGTTAGTAATGAGGGATTCTAAGGGACTTGTTCAAGGTCTTACAACTAGCTAATGAAAGAGCTGGGACAAGAAGCCAGATGTCCTGTCTCCTGGGGCAGGGCAGCGTGGCTGAAACAGCTTGCGATAACGTTAGGCAAACTGACTGGTATCTCTGAATGCCAAGTCTCTATCTATAGAATAAGCATAGAAAATATCTACCTTATGGTTTGCAGTGAGGACTAAATGCAATAGTATATGTAAATCTCCCAATGTTGATCCTGGCTCTTATTAGGGGCTTAATTACATGACTGTTATTATTATTTACTCTGGCACTGGTAACGTCCTTTTTCACTTACACAGTACCTCCTTGTTTGCTAAAATAATAAGTAGTAAGCTTTGTTTCCTTGGCTGGACAGGGGTGGAGCTGGGCATAGGACAGGCCCTTACTGATTGTCAGATAAAGCCTCTCACCAGAACTGTGCTGAGACCTGGGCCAGAGCTGATCCTCCGTGAGTGACGGGTGGTGGTAGAGTGATCAACCATCCCAGTGTTCCTGGAAGCTGGGACTTTCAGTCCTAAAACTGGTACAGTCTTAGAAACAGCTGGCCATACTAGATAGCAGACACTCTGGGCAAGGGTGAATGTCCTCAGGGGCCCTGGCCATTTGGGGGACCCTGAGTAGTTGGGTCTCACAGAAGCGCAAGAGTGGAATAGACTGGGAATTTGCCCAGCCAGCTTGGTAGAGGTCTTCTCGCGCTGGCCGAGAGTAAAGCCGAATTTACTTTGCCATGTTGAGTGAGACTTGAAACCAGGCAACTTAAACTATGAGACAATTGCAGTGATTCCTTGCTCCTTGCTAGGCTGCCTGAGCCACTCTGTGCTATTTCTACCCAGAGCACCAACCAACTACACACCCCCCTCCAGTAAGGCAGCTACGGGGAGACCCCCACCCTACTGGAATCAGCAGTGTGGTTTAAGGCCTGCCCCTCACCACCTAGAGTCTCTCAAAATTAGTCCTATCTTAGTTATCTAGTGCTGCTGTAACAGAAATACTACCAGTGGATGGGTATAACAAAGAGAAATGAATTCTCTCGCAGTTTAGGAGGCTAGAAGCCCAAATTCAGGGTGCTGGCTCTAGGGGAAGGCTTTCTCTCTCTGTCGGCTCTGGGGGAAGGTCTTTCTCTTCTTTCAACATCTGTGGGCCCAGCCTTATTTGGAGATCTCCATGTGTCTTGGCATCAATCTTCCCCTGGGTCTAGGAAGTTCTCAGCACAGGGGCCCTGGGTCCAAAGGATGCACGCTGCTCCCAGGTTTTCTTTCTTGATGGTAGTGATGTCCCTCTTTTTCCTTTTATCTCTTGTCTAAGGTAAAAGGTAATACAGGCCACACCCCAGGGAAACTCCCCTTACATCTGATCAAAGCTGTGACCTAAACAAAGGTGTTGCATCCCACCCTAATCCTGCCTCATTAACATAACAAACATAACCTAATCCTCTTTAACATAATCTAATCCTGACTCATTAACCATGGGCAAAGATTAGGATTTACAACACACAGGACAATTACATCGGATCACAAAATGAAGGACAACAAAGCAATACTGAAAATCATGGCCTAGCCAAGTTGACACAAATTTTGGGGGGACACAATTCAAACCATGGCAGGCCCCTAGGCAGAAATGGGTCTACCTAGAAGGCAATGAAGCTTAAGTTTCAGGGCTCTTTATTGGTAGAGCACCTCCCAGGGACTTGGGGTTTATTTTTCTTGAGGGACCCCCAAGTTTCATAAGCTTCAAGATCCCTCAAATCTTGGATCCATCTTTGGCTGAAGGCACTGGTTGTCAGAGCTGGCCTTGGGCTTGGACAGAGCAGGGAACACCTTCCAGAAAGGAATTTATGGCATCCCCAGCCTCAGAGTGCCTGGCGTCACCCCCGAAGGGTTATTTCCTGGTAAAGCTGAAAGCATCTGGGGCAATGACCACAAGCCTGGGGAAAGTGGCTTATGACCCTTATACTGTCATAGAGCAGGAGTCAGGCCCCTTGCAGGCCCTCTGGGCACTGCATTCTGATGGTGGGTTGGGCCAGGATCGAGGGAGTACAGGCTGTTGAGAGCAATGTCGAAAAGAGGAAGGCTGACCTGCCACTAGATTTTGGCAGGTAACCATCTCCTTGAGATTTTGTTCTCAGCACTAGGTTTTGGGAAAGGTGAGGCTAGCTGGTTCCCCCTAGGGATCAAAGGCTGGACGGAATATGGCTGTTGTGGAAAAGGCAAGATCCCCAAGTGGCACAGTTTGCACTAGCCCTGGTGGTGAGGTGGTTAAGCACTTGGCTGCTCATTGAAAGTTTGGTGGTTTCAACCCACCAGCTGCTCTGCAGGAGAAAGATGTGGTGGTCTGCTTCCATAAAGATTACAACCTTGGAAACCCTATGTGGCAGTTCTACTATATCCTGTAAGTCACTGTGAGTCAGAATCAACTTGACAGTTGTCATGGATTGAATTGTGTCCCCCCCAAAATATCTGTCAACTTGGCTAATTCATGGTTCCCAATATTGTATGATTGTCTACCATTTCTTCATGTGTTGTAAATTCTATCACTATGATGTAATGAGATGGATTAGTGGCAGTTTTTTGATGAGATCTGTAAAATTACATAGTGTCTTAAGCCAATTTCTTTTGAGATATAAAAAAGAGAAGTGAGCAGAGAGACACGGAACCTCATACCACCAAGAAAGCAGCAATGGGAGCAGAGCACATCTTTTGAAGCTGGGGTTCCCGCATGGAGAAGCTCTTGGTCCAGGGGAAGATTGATAACAAGAACCTTCCTCCAGAGCTGACAAAGAAAGCCTTCCGCTGGAGCTGACACCCTGAATTTGGACTTGTAGCCTACCAGACTGTGAGAGAATAAATTTCTCTTTGTTAAAGCCATCCACTTGTGGTATTTCTGTTATAGCAGCACTAGATGACTAAGACAACAGCAGTTGGTTTGATTTTGGTTTTGACTAACCTAAAGGTTGGTGATTCAAGGCCACCCAGTGGCACAACGGAAGAAAGTCCTGGCAATCTGCTTCTGCTAAGATTACAGCCAAGAAAACCCAATAAAGCAGTCCTACACTGTAATGCATGGGTTGCCACGAGCTGAACTCAACGGCAATGGATGTGGTATTTTTTTGTTGAAAAGGGCATTTATTGCAAGGCATAGGCTAAAGGGCCTTAGGCAAGACATTTCCTCTCTCGGCCCTAAGTTTCCCCATCTGTAAAATGCCTAAATGACTCTTAAGTACCCATTTAATCAAGAAATTCGGTGAGGCAAAGCAAAGACATTGATAGCGCTCTCTTTTCAACCTCTATAAGAACTGCCCCATTCCATCAAAAAAGGAGCAAAAGGGCCCATTATCACGGGATAAAACCTTTGACAGTCTGGGCAATGTAGGAACCCCAGGAGAAAATAACGGAGTCTCCGGCTGCCCTCTCTCTGCCTCAATGAGCATAACTTCCAACTGCTGCCCCAGCAGCGTGACAGGAACTTAGGCGTATAGGAGTCCTGATTCCAGTCCTGGCTGCTAATAGTCTTCTGTTCTCGAATCTCCTTTAAACACATATGAGCCAATGGCCTCACCTGTGAAATGTTGGCAGCGGGAGTGCAAAGGGGAGAGAATTCTTTTTCTGATTCTGAGGGTGTTATAAGGATCAAATATGAAAGGGCTTTGACAAGGATAAAGTTCCACCCATACTTAAAAGTTTACTATTTACATAATTCCTTGAAAGAAGATCACAGTGGGAAATTTCGCAGTCCCTTGAGGACTAAGCTTTCTGGGGAAAATTTCAACACCATCCCATGGAACTTTACACTGGGTCTAGCTAATTGGTCCAAGAGACAGTTTCAGCTAAATCTCACAGCCTACTCTTGAGTTCAAAAAACCTGACTTTTAAGTACTGGGACATGGTACAATGGAGTCCCTGCGTGGTGCTCACTAGCCAAGAAGTTGTCAGTTCCAACCCACTCAGTGGCACCTCAGAAGACAGACCTGGTTATCTGCTTCTGAAAGATCGCAGCCATGAAAATCCTGTGGAGTAGTTCTACTCTGCACACATTGGGTCATCATGAGTTGGGATTGACTCGATGGCAACTAACAACATGCTGCAACATACATGAACCTTGAAAACATTATGCTGAGTGAAATAAGCCAGTTACAAAAGGACAAATACTGTATGAGCCCACTTATATGAAACAGGCAAATGTATAGCAACCAAAGAGCCCTGGCGGCACAGCGACTAAGAGCTAGGCTGCTAACCAAAATGTTGGCAGTTTGAATCCACCGGCCACTCCTTGACACCGAAGTTTATTAGTAGTTGGGAAGAACGACTACTTCCCAGGGGAAGGGGCAGAAGGGAAGGGAGAAAAGGGAGTCATTGCTTAGGGGACACTGAGTTTCTGTTAAGGGTGGTGGAATAATTTGAAAAAGGACAGTGGCGATGGTTGCACAACATGATGAAAGTAGTCAATGTCACCGAATTGTACAGGTAAAAATTCTTAAGTTGGCAAATGTTTGGTTTTACATATATATAAAACCAAACCACAATTTAAAAAAAAGAATCTTAGATGAAGAAATACTTAAAAAAAAAAATTCTTTTCTATGTTTCAGCTGCAGTGCTTGAACAAACATCAGTGAAACCTCGTTAAACTGGAAGTTCTCCAGCTTAGGGCTCTGCTCCTCAGGGCACAGGGCCTTCAGGACTGGCAGGAGCTCCTGGGAAACCAGAGGGGCAGAAACAGAACCCAGCCACTGCAGACTCTAGCTTATAATGACTCCTGTGGTCAGACGTGCGTGTCTGGAAGTGGGAATGGCAGGACGACCTGCCAGGTCTGTGTCTGGGATAGGGATCCCGCAGACAGGCCTCCAGGGTGCAGGTGTGGTAAGTTTGGAGCTGGGTGGGTAATTTCCCCAGGGGGATCACAGAAGAGTGAGAGTTGGAGCTAGAGGGGCCCATGGAGGTTAATGAGTGTGGGTTCCTTTTATAGATACGGACACTGAGGTCTAGGAAGCTGAGTGAAATGACTTGCCCAGTCCACGTACTGGCAAAGGAGGGGTACCTAATTCATTGCTTTTTACTCACCATACCCTGCTTGAACTTGCACAGAGCCAATTTGTACCAGAGAGCTATTTACACAATTTGCCACAAAAATTCACCTGCCAGACGAACCGTTCTGTTTATCTCACAGCTGTGAAATCTCATTCACCAGGCAGAGTGATTGTCTCAGGGTCAGAAGTATTTCAGCAGAGCTAGTGAAAATCAATCTCACACTTACTGAAATGAGAGAGGTGCACGTTCTTTCCAGTTATATGCAAACCCCGACAGTATAGGTCTCAACATGCCAGGGATCTCTGTCCCCTCTAGAGATGGAGAATGAAGACAGCCCAGAGAACAAAGCCAGAAGATACAGAGAGACTGAATTCTGGTGATATTGTCTGAGATCCTGGATCTAGCTTCACCTGAAGTTCTCCCTGGACTTTTCAGTCATGAGAGACAGGGAATAACCCTTTTAACATAATAACTAGATTCAGATTTTCTATCATTTGCAGTGTACACTGGGGTGCCAAATGGGCTGTCCCCAGTTATTTCTTTTTCTTTAAAATATTTTATTGTATTTTAGGTGAAGGTTTACACAGCAAATTAGGTTCCCATTTAACAATTTTTATGCAAATTGTTCTGGGGCCTTGGTTACAATTTTCACACTATGTCAGCATTCTCATTATTTCCATTCTGTTTGCTCTGTTTCTGTTGATCTAGCTTCCCTTCCCCTCCTTGCCTTCTCATCTTTGCTTTTGGGTAAATGTTGACCATTTGGTCTCATATAGCTGATTTTTTTAAGGGAGTATGTTACTCAGGAGTGATATTGTTTATTTTATAAGCCAATCTATTATTTGGCTGAAAGGTGAATCTCCAGGAGTAGTTTCAGTGCCAAATTCAAAGGATGCCTTCGGGCAATAGTCTCAGGGGTTTCTTTAGTCTCTGTCAGTCCAGTAGGTGTGGCCTTTTTTAGGAATATGAATTTTCTTTCCTTTTCCTCCCATTCTATCTGGAACCTTCTACTGTGTCCCTGCTTAGAATGATCAGTAGTGGTAGCCAGGCACCATCTAGTTCTTCTCATCTCAGGTTAGAAGTGACCGTGGTTTCATGTGGCCTGTTAGTTCTATGGGCTAGTTTCTTCTTTGAGTCTTTGGTTTCCTTCATTCTCTTTTGCTCCATATGAGTAGAGACCAATAGTTGTATCTTAGGTGGCTGCTTGCAAGCTTTTAAGACCCCAGACGCTACTCACCAAACTAGGTTGTAGAGCATTATCTTTATGAACTATATGCCAGTTGTTCCATGAGATTATGGTTCTAAGCCTTTTTAACTCGGGTTTTTTTTTTTTTGTACTTTAGATGAAGTTTTCCTGATCAAAGTAACTTATCAACTTATCAACACTCTCCCTTCTCAAACTTGGGTTCCCTATTATCAGCTTTCCTGTCCCCTCCTTCTAGTCCTTGCCCCTGGGCTCGTGTGCCCCTTTAGTCTCGTTTTGTTTTATGGGCCTGTCTAATCTTTGGTTGAATGGTGAACCTCAGGAGTGACTTCAGTACTGAGTTAAAAGGGAGTCCAGGGGACATACTCTTGGGGTTTATCCAGTCTCTGTCAGATCAGCAAGTCTGGGTTTTTTTTTTTTTTTTTTTTGTGAGTTAGAATTTTATTCTACATTTTTCTCCCTCTCTGTCCAGGACCCTCTATTTGTGATCCCTGTCAGAGCAGTCAGTGGTGGTAGCCAGGCACCATCTAGTTGTACTAGACTCAGTCTGGGGGAGGCTGTGGTAGTTGTGGTCCATTAGTCCTTTGGACTAATCTTTCCCTTGTATCTTTAGTTTTCTTCATTCTCCCTTGATCTCGAAGGGGTGAGACCAGTGGAGTATCTTAGACGGCTGCTCACAAGGTTTTAAGACCCCAGACGCTACTCACCAAAGTAGACTTAGAATATTTTCTTTATAAACTACATTATGCCAATTGAGCTAGATGTTCCCTGAGACCACAGTCCACACAGCCCTCAGCCCAGCAATTCAGTCCCTCAGGGAGTTGGATGTATCTATGGAGCTTCCACAGCTTTGGCTTGTACAAGTTGTGCTGGCTTCCCCAGTATTTTATACTGTCCTACCCTTCACCAGAATTACCACTTATCTATTGTCCAGTTAGTGTTTTTCCATCCCCACCCCTCCCCTCCCTCATAACCATCAAAGATTGTTTCTTTCTGCGTGTAAACATTTTCATGAGTTTTTACGGTTGTGGTCTTATACAGTATTTGTCCTTTTGAGATTGACTTATTTCACTCAGCATAATGCCCTCCAGATTCATCCATGTTATGAGATGCTTCCCAGATTCATTATTGTTCTTTATTGTTGTGTAATATTCCATCGTGTGTATGTACCATAGTTTGTTTATCCATTCACCTGCTGATGGGCATCTAGGTTGTTTCCATCTTTTGCCATTATGAAAAATGCTGCAATGGGCATGGGTATGCACATGTCTATTCATGTGATGACTCATTTCTCTAGGATATATTCCTTGGAGTACGGTTGCTGGATCATATGGTATTTCTATTTCTAGCTTTCTAAGGAAGAGCCATATCATTTTCCAAAATGGTTGTATCATTTTGCATTCCTACCAGCAGTGCATAAGAGTTCCAATCTCCCCACAGCCTCTCCAACATTCGTTATTTCCTGTTTTTTTGATTCGTGCCAGTAATGCCAGGGTGAGATGCTACCCCATTGTTGTTTTGTTTTGCATTTCTTTAATGGCTAGCGATTGCAAGCATTTCCTCACGTTTGTTAGCCATTTGAATGTCTTCTTTGGCGAAGCATCTGTTCATTCCCTTTGCCCATTTTTTTAATTGGATTATTTGTCTTTTTGTTGTAGAGGTATTGGATTTTCCAGTAGATTTTAGAGATTATACTTTTGTCTTATTTGTCATAGCTAAATTTTTTTCTTCCCAGTCCATAGGTTCTCTTTTTACTCTTTCAGTGAAGTCTTTTGATGAGCGTAAGTATTTAATTTTTAGAAGACTCCAGTTATCTAGCTTATCTCCTGGAGTTTATGTGTTGTTGGTTATATTTGTATCCTGTTGATGTCGTGTATTAGGGCCTCTAGCATTGACCTTATTTTTTCTTCTACGAACTTCATAGTTTTTGGCTTTATATTTAGGTCTTTGATCCATTTTGAATTAGTTTTTGTGTATGGTGTGAGGTATGGGTCCTGTTTCATTTTTTTTTTTTTTGCAGTTGGACATCCAATTTTGCCAGCACCATTTGTTGAAAAGACTGACTTTTCCTTATTTGATGGACTTTTGGGCCCTTGTCGAAGATCAGGTGATGGATTTACATCTCAGTTCTTAATTCGGTTCCATTGATCAATGTATCTGTCATTGTACCAGTACCAGGCTGTTTTGACTACCATAGCTGTATAGTAGGTTCTGAGGTCAGGTAGTTCAAGTCCTTCTCCTTTAATTCTTCTTCTTCAATAGTGCTTTACTTATCCGGGGCTTCATCCCTTTCCATATAAAGTAAATGATTAGTTTTTCCATCTCTTTAAAGAATGTCATTGGTATTTAGATCGGCGTTGCATTGTATTTGTAAATTGCTTTGGGTAGAATTGTCATTTTCACAATGTTGAGTCTACCTATCCATGAATATGGTATGTTTTTCCATTTATGTAGATCTCTTTTGGTTTCTTTCAGTAGCGTTTTGTAGTTTTCTTTGTATAGGTTTTTATATCCCTGGTTAGATTTATTCCTAAGTATTTTTTTTTTTTTTTTAGAGGCTATTATAAATTGTATTGTTTTCCTGATTTCCTTTTCATCATTCTCTTTATCGGTATATAGTAAT
Organism: Loxodonta africana; assembly: GCF_030014295.1. Taxonomy (NCBI): domain Eukaryota; kingdom Metazoa; phylum Chordata; class Mammalia; order Proboscidea; family Elephantidae; genus Loxodonta; species Loxodonta africana. Next base: position 57,625,218 of record NC_087352.1, on the reverse strand, counting down.
CCAATTGATTTTTGTATGTCTATCTTGTATCCTGCTACTCTGCTGAATCTTTCTATTAGTTCATGTAGTTTTCTTGTGGAGCCTTTTGGGTTTTCTATGTATAGTATCATATCATCTGCAAATAGGGGCAGTTTAACTTCTTCCTCATCAATTTGGATGCCCTTTATTTCTTTTTGTAGCCTGATTGTTCTCGCTAGGACTTCCAGCACAATTTAACCTAGTTATTTTTGCCATCATTCTTTGGCTGAGATTCTTTTGCTCATTGCCCTCATGTTGACACACCTCCTGCCAGTTTTCCTCCAATGTTCACAAAGTTCAGCTTAGTTTACCAAAGACTTCTCAAACTTACTGTATTCCAGGCCCTGTTCTATGCTTTGGGAGGGAAACAAAGATTATTAGGACACAGTTCCTGCTTTCAAGGAATTTAGAGTCCACTGACAGACTCAGACCATGTTATTAAATAAACCAAAACATATAGCGATGTGCACTTATGCAAGGCCCAGAAACAGTACCTAGTAAGAAGGAATTCAATCTGAGGAGGCAAAGGATTCTTCTTGATCAAATGAAAGTGAGATAGCAAAGTAAGGTAGGAGGCAAGGTCATCTTGGGTGATGGGAGCTTCACCCCAACCTTAGTTGGCCTTGGTCCAAATGACTGGGGTGTCTAAGCATCCCTTCCCCATAGGCTAGTTCTTTCCAGTGGAGATGTCTTCTGTAGAGAAATGTCAGTCAAGTTCCTTGGGGGCTGAACCAAGGGCCATTTGGACAAATGGGCCATTCTGAGGTTTATAGCTTGGAAAAGAGATGAGTATTTAAAAACTTATATTTTGGAGGCTTAGATATTTGTGTGCATACATTTGAGTATTCTTATATGGAAAATAAGAATGCAGTGAATTTATTTTGTGCGATTTAAGAGAACTGATAGGAACAAATATGGATAGACTTTGCTAGACCCTTTATAAGGTCTTGGCTCAGTTGTCTGACCTTCCCTCCCGTAATTCCTGATTCCACCTGTCTGTGCAACACTTGATGTGGGGGTGGTACTGAACTATTTGTTGTTTCCAGAACATATTGGGCCCTCTTAACCCCATGTCTCTACAATGCTGCTCCCTCTTCCAGGAATATCTCCTTGTTCACCAACATGATGATTCATCCTTTACACCTCACCTAGAGTCCTCTTCTGGAGCCTTCCCACTCCACCTTCCCTTGAGACATATGTATTCCTCTTATGTCCCCATACTCCTTTATACTCACTCTATGGAGGAACAGGGAAGAGGGTGTGAGATCTAAAGACAGGCAAGCGTGAAATTGAGAAACAGTTCCTCCCTCATTAACACAAACTCACTGCCCCCTAAAATTCGCATCCAATCTTTCAAGTTGCTGTTGTCAATTCGACCCCATAGAGTTCTTAAAAGAGCATAATGCTCAAGGCAGACCTTTTTTACTAGTTAAATTACTACTCAGTTTTAAGAAGACTTCAGGGGATATTTTTGGTTCAAGATTCAAACATTATCTTGGGACAATAGTTTTAGGGGTTCATCCACCCTCCATGGCTCCAAAAAGTCTAGAGTTCATGAGAATTTTAAATTATGTTCTGCATTTTTCCCCCTTTGGATCAGGATTCTTCTACAGAAAATTTGATCAAAATGTTCAGTACTGGTAGCCCAGCACCATCCAGTTCTTCTGGTCTCATGACAAAGGAGGCAGTTGTTCATGTAGGCAATTGGCCACTCATTCTATATCCTCCTCCTATTTCTGACTCTTCTTCCTTTGCTGTTCCAGGTGAATAGAGACCAATTGTTGTGCCTTGGATGGCCGCTTGCAAGCTTTTTAAGACCCCAGGCACTACACAATGAACTAGGAGGTACAACAGAAGCACTAAACATGTTATTAGGCCAATTAACTGGGATGTCCCAAGGAATCAAATCCAATGACGTGTTCAGTTGTACATAAGCAGCCTCATTAGCTACTTTTTTCTGTTGCCATAAGTATATCTATCATGCAACTTTCGCCAATTCAACTTTTTATTGGTGTACGACTTACTGGCAGCAATTACAATCATTGACTGTGCAATACAATAATCCACTATGCAATCCTAACCTTACCAAATTAACAAAACCCGTTGCTGTCAAGTTGATTCCAACTCATAGCAACACAACAAGACAGAGCAGAACTGCCCCAGAGGGTTTCCAAGCAGAGGCTGGTGGAGTCGAACTGCTGACCTTTTTGTTAGCAGCTGGTCTCTTAACTACTGCACCACGAGGGCTCCATTCTACCCTTAGTCAATTCGATTTTTCTATCACTGTTAATTGCCCTTTTCTCCCTCCCTCCCGCCCCTGGTAACCACTAATAAAATTTGGTCTCCATACATTTGCCTTTTCTTGTCTTTTTATATAAAAGAAGGCAGAGATTGGATTTTTATGTCAAATCTCCCAATATGTAAATACGGGCAGCTGATTAGAATATTTAAAAGATGTTGTATGCACCTAATAAAAGAACAGGAGAGAGACCCTAGAGATCATCGTGCTGAATCTATCATTTTGGAGACAGAAGTTGGAAGTCTAGAGGAAGAAATGATTTGCCAAGATGATACCAAAAGTTGGACCATCATCTAGACCTGCTGACTCATGGTGTGGTTTTATTCATTGGCATTCAACTGATGGCTCTTCCAAATAACTAGAAAATATTTAGTTCACCAGATCTTCCCTCTTTCTTTGTCTCTTCCTCCCTCCTTTTTTCAGGTATTCATTCATTCATGTATATGTCCATTTCATTATTTTCTAGACAATTTTAATATTTAATTCCCCTGATTCAGGGGTTATTTTGGAGAGTATTTCTTAATTATAAGTAGTTAAGATTTTCTAAGTATACTTTATATGTATTTCAAATTTTATTGGCTACGTTGAAAATTTTGGATTGTAAAATCTCCACTTTTTATATTTTACTGAGGCTTCCTTTGGAGCCAAATATGTGACTGGTTTTAATAAACATTTCAAGGGCAAAATAAAATAATGTTTATTCTCCAGTGGCAAGGCACTGAATTCTATTTATGTATTAAGTCAAGCTTGGTAGTTGTAATATTCAGATTCTCTATGTAATTTATTTTTGTTTTACTGTGTCTGTCAAATTCAGAAGTAGGTATATTTGAAAGTATTCTACTATATTGTGTGTGTGTGTTCTTTAAATTAAGTCCTTGTATTTCTAGGAGTTTTTGTTTTACGTATCTTGTAACCATACAATTTGGAGTATCGAAATTCATAGCTGTTATATTTTCTTCAAAATGTGGCTTTTATCATAATATTCCTCATAGTCCTGCCTAATGATCTCACTTGAAATTCCACTTTGTCTGATATTAGTATATCTATTCCTGCTTTTGTTTTTTATTGTATCTGTTTAGTATCTTTTTGTCCATTCCTTTATTTTCTTTAAGGATGTCATTATTTTAACATAAACTATACATGATTATTATAAAAAATTTAAAAAATACATAAAAGTGAAAAAGAAAGCAACAAACTGCCAAAAATTCTACAACATAAAAATTATTGCTGATGCTATATGGTCGACAGCATTTCAGGCATCTCTCTATGCATGTGTAGAGAGAAGAATCTAGAGCAATGTCGGCAGAGAGACAAAGAGACGCTGAAGCAGGTGGAAACAACTGTATAAGGGTGGTATCATCCTATATGTGACTTTAAAAAAAAAAAGTATCGCATTTAATTTAAAACAAATTCAATAGGAACAAGAGCTATGTCAAACTCTCTTTCAGATTATTCTTCCCTACAAGGGAAGTAAATTCCTAGAAGATGCCACTAAATATAAGGGAATTTAAGAAGTTGGAATCGTTGTACGTGTGTGTGTGTTTTAACGTATGTTTCCATATAGCAGGAATTGATTAATGACTTGCTAGGAAAGATACGGGGTTAAGACTTAGACACTTCCTCCATCCTGCCCTCTCCTTCCTTCCAAATTTGGTGCTTATATTATTCTTACATTGTTGGAGTTTACACCATTTACGTTATGTTCTGAAAACATAATTTTCTCGGGTGTCTAATAGTATTCCCATATTTAAGCAAATTCCGTGCTCACCACCAGGCCTATTTCTATTGCTTTGGATAATAGGGCTTGATTTCAATCCACCCTTTGGTTAGCTAGGAAACCCTGGTGGTGTAGTGGTTAAGTGCTATGGCTGCTAACCAAAAGGTTGACAGTTTGAATCCACCAGGCGCTCCTTGGAAACTCTATGGAGCAGTTCCACCCTGTTCTATAGAGTCGCTATGAGTTGGAATCGACTTGATGGCAATGGGTTTGGTTTGGTTAGTTAGCTAGAGTTCACCATCAAGTCAGCTTCTTTAAAGGGCTCATAGATGCTGTATTTTCTGAGTCCTTTCTTGTCTGAAAATATAGGCTCTTGCCTTTATACTTAAACTCCAACTTGGCTGGGCAGAATTCACTTGGATCCTACTCCCTTTTCCTTGTAGACACCTTTGTCTTCTGGCACTGGCTGCTGCTGGCTGGAAAGACATCTAAAACCTGATTTATTTTTCCCCTTGCAAGTGAACTTTTTTTTTATTCTGGATGCTATATATACATATATATATACGTATATATATGTGTGTATATATATGTATATGTGTGTGTGTATATATATATATATGCCAGAATGGGTTTGAAGGTTTACTGTTATAAATTTTCCTGGTAAAAGCTATGCGTTTTCAATCTTGCAGATTTAGTCTTTGTTCCTTGATTACTAATCAGGATGAGTATCTTTTCATACTTTTATTCTGAATTTTCATTGTTTATAATTTGCCCATTCATACATTTTGCACAGTTTTCTTTAGGGCTGTATTATGGATTGAATTGTGTCCCCCCCAAAATATGTGTTGTAGTTCCTAACCCCTATGCCTGTGGTGGAGCCCTGGTGGCGTAGTGGTTAAGCGTTCAGCTGCTAACCAAAAGGTCGGCAGTTTGAACCCACCAGCCACTCCTTGGAAACCCTGCAGGGGCAATTCTACTCTGTCCTATAGGGTCTGTATATGTTGGAATGGACTTGATGGCAATGGGTCTGGTTTTTGTTGTTTTTTTTTGGTTTTATGCCTGCGGTAGGAGCCCTGGTGCCACAGTGGTTAAGCGCTTGGCTGCTAACGGAAAGGTGGGTAGTTTAAACCCAGGAGAAAGATGTGATGTCTGCTTCCATAAAGATTACAGCCTTGGAAGCCCTATGGGGCAGTTCTACTCTGTCCTATAGGGTCACTATGAGTCAGAAGGCAACAGTTTTTTTTTTCTTTCCATTTTGTTTTGTGATTGCCTGTGGTTATAACTTCATTTGGGAACGGGTTGTCTTTGTTATGTTAACGACGCAGGATTAGTGTAGGATGTCTTGTGTCAATCTCTATTGAAATATATCAAACCAAACAACCAAACCCTTGCCTTTAAGCTGATTCTGACTCAAAGCGACCCTACAGGACAAAGTCTACTGCCCCGTAGGGTTTCCAAGGAGCGCCTGGTATATTCAAACCGCCAACATTTTGGTTAGCAGCCATAGCTCTTAACCACTATGCCACCAGGGTTTCCCTATTGAGATATAGAAATTAAACAAGCAAGCAGAAACCGGAGAAGATAGCTGCCATGTCACGTGAAGATCACCAAAGAAGCCAGGAACAAGGACCTCCCGGAGAGCTGACAGAGAAAGACTTTCCCTGGAGTTGGCACCCTGAATTTGGACTTCTAGCTGCCTCAACTATGAGAAAATAAATTTCTATTTCTTAAAGCCACCCACTTGTGGTATTTCTGTTATAGCAGCACTAGATAATCAAGACGGGCTGCTTGTCTTTTTCTTATTTAATTTTTAAGGACTTTGTATATTCTGGATACTAATTTTGCATTAGTTAAATGCATTGCAGATTCTTTTCCTAGTTTCAGCTTTTTTAAAATTTTTATCGTGGTAAGCATACCCATAACACAACATTTGCCATTTCCATTTATTACCTGTATAATTCAGTGACATATTCATTGTATCTCTTTACTTTTTTATGGTATTAAAGTTCAATCAAATCATTCCATTTTCACTAATTTGTTTGTTTTCCTTTCTTTTTTTGACTCAGGAGCCTGTGTTCTCTGGGCTGTAAGAAGGGTAGCAACCTGTGGCACTTAAGCTCAAGCTTCGGTTTTATCATTTGTAAAATGGAGATAATTTTAATTTCGATTTCATTGGTGCTTACCTATGCCTTCCTTTCCCATTTGACCTCATTCAATCCTCAAAGCACTTCGGTGGAGGTAGATATTCTTCCTATTTTACAGATGATGAAACTGAGCCTCATGAAGATTAAGCAACTAGTGAAAGGTGACATTATAATAATACCCCACCCATTTAACCTCACAGGGCTGCTCTAAAGATCAAGTGAGATGATAGATGGGAAAGTGCTCTGAGCACAAAGCTGAGTTTGCGTAACTATTGAAGAGAGCTGTCCTGGTAAGTTGTATCACACCTGCCAACCCCTGCCAGTTCCCAGCAAACCATATAACCAAGAAGAGAGAAAAACATTTGCCACGCAGATATATTTGCCATCGTTGTCATGGTTGTTGCCATCATTGTCATCCTTGCTGCCTCTAATGACTGTTTATTGTGTGCTAGGCTTTGAAAGCACATTTGCACATTTGTTTAGCTGAGACTGAGGCTCTTCGACCACAATCCACTGGCCACTCCCTCGCCAACACCAATCTCCCACTCCCATTCCCTCCCTCAGAGCCTGCCCGTTTGGAGCTTTTCAAGCAGGTGCACACACTCCCTCTTTTGTACTTACCGTTCCTCCGCCTGGGACAGTCTTCCCCCCAGGAGCTTTTGTGCTCTGTGCCCTAGTTTCACTATAGTCTTTTTTGAAAGAGGCTTTCTTGACCAATCATCTGACACAGCACGGCCCCTGGCCCCAGTTACGTTCTACCTCCTCTTCTAGCTTTACTTTTCTTTACTGAACTTATCCCTGCAATGAAATTGTTCACTGCAGATTAGTAAATAAGCACAGTCAAGCCTGTGCATACCCTGCTGGTTGGGTAATCCATCCCTGTCAGTAGTTGTTATGTTCTATAAAGTCCTCAGGACACTGAACTAGGAATCCTGAGCCAGCTGTGCTTGATGTCAGTTGGGAATGTGCACGTGAAAAAGGTAATTCAGGTTTTCACCATTCTGCACAGGAGTGTATCTGTAAATGACTGTGGAGGTGCTACAAGTACTGATTTTAGGGTTACAAATAAATTTTAACGACTAGGTGAATTTGCAAATTCAGACTCCACGAATAATCAGCACTAACTTTATTTATTGTCTATTTCCTCCACTAAAATTAGCTCCGTTGGGGGTGGGGGGCAAGGACCTTTTGTTCACTGCTGCAGCCAGTACCTAGAACAGTGCCTGGCACACGGCAGGACCTGGATAAGCATTTCTTGTGGGTGAAACAAGTAGAATCCACCATTGCTGATGAACACAGTCTTCGTAATGATCAAATCACCGACCCCCATCATTCTTATTTCCACCTATAAATCTTTAGAGGCTCCTGTATCCACACAGACCCAGTCACCCTCTAACCCAAGGTGACCAGGGAAACCCAGTGAATGAACTTTTCAGAGAGAACTGTGACCAGCTCTCACATAGGCTCCACTCCAGAGCCCTGCTGGGAGTGGTGGCAGGCAGCCCCCCTTTCCGCCACCTGTGTTGGATGTGGCACCTGCAGACATGGACTCAGAAAGCTCCAACGCTGCTGTGAAGCCAGCTCAAGGAACAGTCAAGTGTAGACAGTGGAACTAAGGAAATGCAAGAGGAATAATACCGAGTGAACCAGCGAGAAAGCACATGAGTCAGTCCTGAGGCATCCCTGCAAGAAACTGGGGGTTTTTTAAAGGAAGGAAGAAACATTTAAGTAAAATCACCTTAGTTCACCTTCTTTGTCAAGTGCCATTTGAGGCAGGTGAGAGCATTTAAGTGGAGTTTCCTGGGACAATCTGCTGACTTTATAGGAAACAAATGGCCTCTCAGCTGGAGGAGGTGTATATCACCTGCATTCAACTCCTGGGTCTCGACTCAGAGGCTTATAAAAAGCTTTACTACCTTGGCTGATCTCCTCATCTTCCTGACAAATAATAAATACCTGTAAGACAGGGAACAAAGGGGCCCCCAAATCTGCAATTCACATAAACAAATTAAAGTAACAGAGTAACAGGAAATGGGCCAGGGCACAGAAACAAAGCCATTCCCCAGAACAATAGGGCAGGGTATTAGAAAACAGCCCAGAAACTTCCTTAAAGTTGTCTTTCAGAAGCAGCTGGATGAAACCAGCCCCAGAGACATGGGCAGAACATCCACCTGTGACCACTGTGTGACCTTCCACCAGGGGCAGTGAAGGACTGCAGCTGGGGAATCAAACTTGGGGAATGAGAGACCGTGCAGGCGTGACACCCCATAATAAGTCCTAGTATGAATCCCAGAGGCCTCCGGGACAGGAGCTATCTTAAAGCCACCTTAGAAAACTGCTGCGTGCACACCTTAGTTAACCTATCCCTGCCCAAAACAGGCTACTTGCCAGAAAACCCCGCCTATGCCTCTGAATAAACATGAATCTTCTCCACACCCTTTACCCCTGCTCAAGAACTTTTAAAAGCCCATGCAAATCCTTTGTTCTGTGGGTTGGGGGGAGGTGGTGGTAAGCTTTGCTAGGCCCTCCTTGTCTCCACTTGCAAGCCTCTTCAATAAAGCTTTGCTCGTGTGGAAAACTCTCCATGCCTCACCTGCTCATTTCTGACCAGTGAGAGGCAAGAACCTTATTCAATTCTAGCAACATCTGTAGCTGAGAAGAAGTGGTGGAGGTAGGTGTGGGTCTGCTGCCTGCTCATTCCACTCTGAGTCCTCCTGGCCTCTATGGTCTGCCTCCTCCCTGTCACCTAAGTTAGTGGAGGTGGAAGGAGCCCAAGGCTAGTGGAGCTAGGTCTGGTATCACAGTTGCCAAAAACGCCAAGTCATTGGCTTGGTCCAAGACCCAAATCTTCCTCCCTCTCTCCCCACTACTAGTCATTTCTGGAATCTACGAGGATAGGCTTCTCTATAAGTGCGCTGGGCCACTTTTCCCTTGCTTTTGATTTTATGATTTTTAATCTGGTGAAATGAGCTTAAAAATAGTATGTCTCTATGTCATGGTTTATACAGGATCGTCCTATTTTATGCTTGCTGTCCAGGTGTATTTTGTTATTCATTCATTCACCATTTGTTTATTGTGGTAAAATACATATAATAAACCATTTGCCATTTTAAGTGTATGATTCAGTGACATTAATTACACTCACCATGTTGTACAACCATTGAAGCCTCCGCTGAGACGTCCCCTGCTCCACCGTGGTTCCCCAGCCCTAGCAGCCCACCAAGTTGTGGCTTTTAACTGTGTTTTGGCCCCCCCATGCTGTGGCCCTACCTGCAGTTTGATTTTTGCACCAGAATCCCGTGCATGCGTAAACCAGGATTTTGGCACATGCGCAGGACCTGAAGAGCTGTGTCATCAATCTGATCTTGGATCTGAACATCACCAACACGATTCAACATCTGGACCTTCAAATGTGGACATGGGCGGGCTAAGGGTGGAGAGTTCCAGGCACCAAACCCAACCCCCAGACACCACTGGAAATAAAAATCTCCCCAACCCCCTCAGACAGGGAGTGAGGGGTCTTTTGGCTGCTAGGTCCCACGCTGCTCGTTTTCGCAAACAATAAATTGCCACTTTGTTTCCCTTGGAACTGGTGATATGGTGTTTGTCTTATTTCTATCAGCTAATAGACAGGACAAGAAGCCGTGTTCAGTTACACCATCACCACTACCCATTTTCAAGTGTTTTTCAACCCCCTAAACAGGTAAAGGAAACCCTAGTGGCGTAGTGGTTAAGTGCTACAGCTGCTAACCAAAGGGTCTGCAGTTCGACTCCACCAGGTGCTCCTTGGAAACTCTACGGGGCAGTTCTACTCTATTCTGTAGGGTCGTTGAGTCAGAATCAATTTGAAGGCAATGGGTCTGGTTTTTTGTTAAACAGATAAAGATAATGAGGGGGGCCTAGTGTATACTCAAGAAACCCTGGTGGTGCAGTGGTTAAGTGCTTGGCCTCTAACCAAAAGATCAGCAGCTCCTCAGGAAAAAAGACCTGGTGATATGCTCCCATAAAGATTACTGCCTAGGAAACCCTATATGGCAGTTCTACTCTGTCCTATAGGGTCACTATGAGTTGGAATAGACTTGATGGCACACAACAACAAATAGAAATGCAGTGCCACTTAAGTAACAACTGCCCTCACCCGTCCCCCTAGCCCGTAGCCACTAATAAACTTTGGTCTCTATGCATTTCAGGTGTAATTATTAATAGCTCCCCTTTCACTATCAAATGTGTCCTGGTGTGAGCCATATATTTTATAGTCACTCTGGTTAAAAGGGTTATCAAACCTCCTGCCTGGGAGGGGAAAGAAGTCAGCCTGGGGCAGCCTGAAATGGGAGAAAGGTTGTCCTGCCCTTGGTCTGGCAGATGGATGGGGCTGACAAGACTCCTGGCCTTTTTGGAAAGAGCTGGGCCCCACCTAGTCTGGATCTCACCCCAGACATCTCCAGAGTCCTGCGTTGCCTATCTGGTCATAGAAGCGCTCTGGGGTCAAATCCAGGACTCTCAGCCCAGACCAGAGCTCTTCCCCAGGAACCTGTGTAAGTTAGAGGAAGTGGTTAAAGGGGGTGTTGCATGTAACTGCAGGGGTTCATGGCCTAACTTCCCAGGCTGAATGGGTAGGTTCCAGGGAGGAGGTCACAAGTTCGCCACCACATGAAGGCTGGTGGGTGTAGAGATCACACTTATCCTGGGTGAGCATTACCCATAGTCCTCCTCCTCAGCAGGAACACATTTGCTTAAACCCCTTGAGGAAATGCCATGACATAAAACTTGGACTGGGGTCAATGAGTGAGCTCTGGACCCAACTTCAAAGTGCTTCCAGTGATACCCTCAAATTGCCGTGTGACCCTGGACAGACCACTTACTCTCTCTGGGCCTCAGTTTCCAGAACCAGCAAATGCAGCAATATTTGTCTTAATCACCACACAGAGCTATTATGAGGACCAAAGAAAGACATGGACATGAAGGCATCCTGCAAACTGCACAACAAAAGGTATTTCCCATCATTCAGGCACCAGACCACATGGCTTCAAGACAACTTCCTCACGGTTTTTTTTTTTTTTTTTTCCTCTTCAGTGCCTTTAAAATAAACTCAGTGTCCCAAGGACTGATTTAGCTTCTTGATTGTCCAAAAGCCTGATGTTATCCTTTCTTCTACTGGCTGATCTGAGTGGTTTTCCAGAATGTAAAACTACATAGAAGTTGTAAACAAGTTCAAGTTGATTAACTCCAGGGGAGAAGTTGGGAGGACTGGGTTGGGGGATATGAGGATTTAAAGTTTCAGGAAGTTTTAGCCATCCTTGCAACTTTGCAACCCTGCTACAATGACTTACAGAGAAACTGTGGTAGGCCAGGACTAATTATATTGGTACTGGTGCTCTAGGCAGTATTTCCCAAAGCAGATTCCCTGGAACGCCAATCCTTTAAGATAAAAAATTTGTTCCCGCTGTATCCCTTTGGGAAGCTGCTGCATCTTCGTACCACCTCACCGTCTTAGACATGGCCAGCGAATAGTGCTGGCCTTTAAAAGCTCTAAGAAGCCCCACAGCTAAGAAACCTATAAAACTTTCACTCAGTATTTCCCAAACTTAATTCACCACGAGACTCCAGTCCTTATTTCACCCCGAGAGCTGCTGCAGAGACTGGGACAATGGCTGTTGAAGGGGCTGGATCCCGTGAGTGGACAAATTCGACAACAACGGCCCAGCTTGTTAGGGATCAGGCTTGTCCTGAAAAATCCAGCCTCAGGGTCTCAATAAGCACATGACCGCCTCTGGTTATAAGGGGTTTAAGTGTGGCTGGAGGCATTCACAGACCAGGGAGGGGGAAGGTCAATGGTTCAGGGCTGCCTCTGGATGCCGGAAGTCTTCTGGGGAATTCAGGAAGGACGTGAAGTGCCCCAGAAGACAGTCTGACTGGGATGGGGACAGGGGCAGGAGAAAGACATGGGTTTTGATGGGTGAGTTGAGGTCATTGTGCCAGGTGCCAGGGTCTGGTGGCAGCAGTAGCTGTGGTAAGTCTTGCTGCCTGTTCAAATCTTGCCTGCAACCCTGATGAGCTTGGTGACTCCAGGCAAGCCCCTCAGTCTCAATCACCCTCACTTACCTTATCTGATCAAGGGGATGGTGGTAACAGTACCTTCCTCATATAGTTGTGGGGAGCTCTGAAGAAGGCCTGTCAGAGCAAGCAATCAATAAATGTCAGTTATCAGCATTGGAGCCCTGGTAGCGCAGTGGTTAACAGCTCAGCTGCTAATCAAAATGTCGGCAGTTCGAATCCACCAGCTGCTTCTTGGAAACCCTATAAGGTAGTTCTACTCTGTCCTATAGAGTTGCTATGCGTCAGAATAGACTCCATGGCAATGGGTTATTAGCATTATGCAAATCCCTTTTTCCTTCTTTCTCCCCTTTAAAGCTGCCTCTTCCTCAGGTGCCTCAATGGAATGAATACTGGAGTTGGCCCATTTGGGGTGGCTGAGAGGTGCCACTTTAGAAATAAGTGCAGTGTGGTCAGAAAGCATAAGTGCAGGGGTGAGGGTTTATCCCCAGCTCTTCCAGGTCCCTTCAGCTACCCTCACTACACTTCAAGTGTTCAGGGTTTGGGTCACCTGTGTTGCTCCAAATTGCTGGCTCAGAAAGTGTTTTGTTGTTGTTGAAAGAGCTTCTCATGGGTTTTCCAGCTGAGAAGGAGGTAGGTGGGTGGGTGGAGGATTGAGCAGTTTCCCTGGAGAGGACACACACTCACTCCATGGGGCCCTTCACTGTCCCTTTGCTGGGTGGCCAGTGGAGACAAACGCCAGGAGAGAGGTGAGAGGTTCCTCCTGTGGCAGCTAGCAACTAGGGCAGCCCTGAGCTGAGGTGGGGAGGCTCTGGAGGGGCTGGGAAATCCTGCTGGCCAAAATTCTAGGGGCCCAGAATTCTCCCAGGAGAAAGAATCTTTGGACTGAAGCCACTGGGCCTCCGAACAGGTCCTCAACATGCAAATATGTATCTGGGGCGGGGTAACAGGTGTCCCACCTGATCGCTAACAATTGTGGGGTCTGGAGAAATAGGACATGGTTGATGGATAAATGCTGGTGGGTGTCAGAAATGTTGGCAAGGCCGAGGACAGAGCTGGGTGGAACCACCCCAGTGGGCCAGAAGGCACCAGGAAAGGAGGGAGGGGGTTACGGTAGATGGCAGTATCAAAGCCTGCCCTTCCACCCCAGCCAAGCTAGGTTTGGAATTCAGAGGCCAGAATCTGAGCTCTGGCTGGGCCATTAATTCAGGAGGAAAACTTGGTCCCGTCAATCAAAGATGGGAGCCCCTCATCGGTAAACTGAGGCAGCGGTTCAGATGTTCACTGAGGTCCACTAGGTATCTTAGGCCTCAGCGAGGACGCACTTCATCTGATTTTTTTCCTGGTTCTTTGGAGAGGAAGGCGACCACCTCAGTGAAGCACAAGGTGCCCCGCGGGGACCAGGTTGGGGTGAGAAGAGGCCCCCACTAAGAGCCGGTGGAGGTGATAGTGACGAAACCCCAAGTCAAAGGAAGAACGCCCGCGGCTCTGGGCTCGGGGAGAGAGGTCCAGAGCCCCTGGCTGGAAACCAGGCCTGGCAGCCGGCACTGACGCCCCCGCAGCTCAGGGAGGGGAAGCGCGGGCTGGGCGGCCCCGCTGAGCGGTGGCCCGAGACCGGCGGCCAATCCCTGAAGCCCCTGCTCGCGCTGCCGGAGACTCCGCCCAGCCGGTCTCCCGCCCCCGGGTGTGGTCCTGGCTCGACCCCAGAGGGCTGAACAAGATGAAGAGGCCAGAGGGAGCGGTAGCCATCACTCATCAGCCGCCTCCCACACTGAACCGCCTACCACCCCTCAGGGGCCCTGAGCCCGGGAGTCTGCTGCCCCCAGGGACACCAGAAGGAGAGCCAGGTGAAGGGACAAGGATGCCTTTCTCCCCTCCTTCTCAAGAATGGAGCTCAGAGAGGGACCTCTGTGACCTTAGCCATTTTCTACCCACCCCTCCTCCCCAAAGCTGAGGGGCAGGATGGCTCATGGGAGCCCCCACCTCTGCAGGCATCTCCCACCTTCCTCCTTCTGCACTACTCTCTCTTCCCTTTCTCTCTTCCTCATCTCTTTTCCCCTCTTCCTCACCACCCACCCATATCTCCTCATCTCCTTTTCCCATCTCTGCTTCCTTCCCATCTCCAGCAAAGAAACCTAAGGCCCAATGTTTCCATTCCATGTTCTGTCCTCAGGGAGAATATCACCATTTTCCACATCCCTCTCCTCCCAAGGGGAATGGCCTTGTAATCAGGCAAACACTCTCTCCTGTTCTGGGGCCCTGCATGGGTTGCTGATGAGAGCCTCTAACACAGCTGCCCAGGTACCCATTCATAGAACTTAACATGCCCCGAGTTAGCAGAACACAAAGAAAGTCTACGTAAGCCTAGGTTTTCCTAGCCCTGACAGGTTTTTCTGGGAAAAGCAGAAGGATCAGGCTAGTGTAGAAATAAACATTGTTCAAGTTCTTAATCCTACAAGTCTGGGGAGTCGGGGGTGTGCTGGGGGAGGAGCGTCTTGGAGCATTAGAGTGGGGTATCTGCAGATTCCTTTTTAGGACCTCCTAGTCTATTTCTGCTCATTTTTCTTAGCTGTAAAAGGCAGCATTTCTGCTCATTTTTCTTAGCTGTAAAAGGCAGCACTCAGTACCCTGGGAGGTCAGCAGAGCTTTGAGAATTTACAAAACAATGAGACACCACCAACCTGTGTGGGGTTTGACCTCCAGAAATGGCATCCAAGATGTGGGGTGTGGGGAGACCACCCTGCCTACAGCCAGCAAGTCAGGGCACCTGCTTTCTCTCCCAGCTCAGGGGCTGATGGGAGCCATGGGCAAGCCATTCCCCCCCGCCCTGGTCCTGGGCTGTGAGGTGGGCATTAAGCCTTCCAGTCCTCAAGTGATGGGATTCCATGTGGACGGCAATGGGGGTCTAGTACCCTCCAACACCATCACCACCGCTCTGATCACAGCCTCTGCATCTGTGCACTCTGTGTGCTTTTTCCTTCCCTTATATTTAGCTAAACTCATAGGAATGTTGCTAATAACTACCCTTCTCCTCATTTTTATTGTTGAAGATGCTCAGTAGGTATTTGGGGAATGAGGCCTGGCAGGATGTTCAGGACCTGAAGGGTTGGAGTCGGTATTGGAGGAGGAGCCTGGATATAGCACAGAGCCAGCTCCTTGAGGGGCCTCTGTGGGCACTGGGCCTCCATCACCAGGCTGGCTCAGGAGGCGTCTCCCTTATCCCCCTGTTCTAATTAGGGCAGGTACTCAGCCAGCTAGGGGGCAGGGGACAAGTTAAGGGGTGTTTCCTCTGGCCCAGGGCAGGGAGTGCAGCTTGGGGCACCACCTATGTTCTGGGGCAGTGGGGAGGGGAGTGTGTGGTGGGGAGTATGCGTGCTAGGCCTTCAGAGAGAAGCTGCAAATGCAGCCCCGGGCCCAGCATTCCAACTAGGAGATAAAGATTGAATGAACTGGGCATCAGACACTGCTCTAACCTTTTGAGGCCCATCTCAGAGCCACTTCTGCTATGACAACTCCTTCACGAGCAAAAAAACCAAAAACACCTTCCTTTGTTCTCTGCTTGGCCTGATCTCTCTTCTCTGCCTCACATAGTGCAGACCCTAAAGCGGATGACTCTCTGCCACCTTGCATTTCGTCATTTCAGGGCCTTTTCCTTGTGTTCCCAGATAGCCTGATTCCTTCAGAGAAGGGACCAGCATGTCCCCAACCTATGTGAACAGCAAAGGAGCCCTCAGAAGTACTGGAGTGTGGGTCTGTGGATCTGATGGTTACACACATGCCGGCCACACACACTGCACACCACCCTTCACCTGCAGGCCCGCAGCCCACTCCTGTGTCCTGCCCATTCCTCACCTATCCCTCCCTGTCCAGTTTTTCTCCATACCCATCTATGGAAGCAATGCCTCTCCCCTGTGCCATTTGTTCAACTGTTCCTCACCCCTGCTGGCAACTTGATGAACATCAAACCCACAGAGGAATTTCCTTTCTTGCTTTTATTCAAGGAGAGACCATTCCTTCTGCTTCCCAGACACTGCCTGCCACTGTTGGTGATGAGGACACTGAGAACCTTGGAAGACCTGAGGGGCTTCTGAGTGGTCAGACATACTCAGGGATACTCAAGCATCGTTAGGTTTGGGGAATTTATTGCTTTCTGATGCTTTATAAGGTGAGAGCTCTCCTAGTTCACTGAGTTGCAGATGCTCATTCTTTTGGCATCGCTGAAAGTGGGCCACGTCTTACTCAACTGAAGTCAAGCACTTCCAGAGAGGATTGCATTCACTTGTTGGGTGCCTGGGCCACTTTAAATTCTTGGCTTGTTTTTTGGACCACATTGGTAGTGTGAATTCAGACTGCAACCTGTGTGAGGAGGAGCGGATGGTTCACATTTTCTGAGACTTCTTTCCCTACTCTCCACCCAGCACGCAGGGTGAGCACGAAGTCTCCTTGCTGTCCTTCACTCCATGGCAGGCTCATTTGTCACCAGTGCACTGAGGATGTAAGCCCTTTGGTGTCCTGGCTTTATGCACAATTCTCTTAAAAGACTCTCCATTTGGGGTTTACTTCTTGGTGATACATAAAATAATGTTATCTCACAGTCCCTTTAATTTGAAAAAATGACTTGTGGTTTCTCTATTAACCAGAATTCCCTGTCCTCTAGCCATTCCTGCTAACAGAGAGTTACTCTACTAGTAAACTGCAGGGTAGCTGTGGTAATTGAGAGTTCTTCTTTGGATCTAGAACAAAGCCCCTGAATTCCAGAGGGCAGTGCCAGGCCACCCGGATGTACCAAGTCTCCCCAGCAGGATGACTAAGAGAGCTCCACCAGAAAAGGCAAACAGGGACTGGCCACAGGACTAGGCTTGGCATGTAAGTCTTGGAATTCATGCCGCCCCAGCCCTGGCCAGAGGTGGCCCAGGATGAGGTGAACAGGATGAATGGGAAGGAAAGATGCGTTGGTTACATCCTTTCAGAGTGCAAGGAAGAGAGACTCCAGTTCTCCTCAGGTGATAGGGTTTAACCGGGGTGGTGAAAACCTCTACATAAGGCCTCAACAGCCATGCAGTCAGCAGTTATGGTGACCCAGCTTCTCTTGCTTTCTCTTCTTTGTCTCTGCTTCTCCTTTCACAGCCTGTTCTCTATGAAAGGCTCACAACTAAGCTTTCCAGGAGAGAGAAGCTGCATAGGTTGGTTGGTTAATCACTATAAATGCAGTGTCATGACTGGGTACGGTTCTAAGCCTAGCCACTTCTAGCTCACTGTCTAGTCCACAAATGGCTGCCTTTGGCTTTGGCACCAATTTTTGGTCAATCATTTGTGGCCTGGGTCACATGATAAATAGCATGGAACCTCCGGTCACTACTTTTCTCAGAATGTATTCCCTTTAAGGTATAAATAAAAGACCACCCTCCCGAGGCTGTCTGAATTTTAACAAGGACTTGGAGTTCACGGTGCTGACTGATTCAACTCTTCACTTCTTTTGACTTAAGCCCTCAGTTGTGACCCCACACTTCTATAAATTCCATGGTGCCCACTTCCCTGGGCATCTTGTTATTTGGAAAAATGGCACTGTCATGGATCAAATGGATCATGTCCACTACCCACCCAGTTCGGTAAGTGCTGCAGAAAGGCCTGGTTCGCCTTGGATGTTAACCATCACAATCACCTCAAATACTACTTCAAATACCCTTGGTTTACCTTAATAACCCATTCTGAGTCTATCAGATATGAACTCATCTATATCGTTCTTAAACATACTTCTCTTTAACACATGACATTTTAAAATTACTCAAAAAATAGGAATGTATTGTAAACATTTCAAAAATGGGAAAAACAGAAAAATTGCCTGTCCCATTTTAATACAACCCATAATAATATTTTTCTTTTTGAAAATGTTTAAAATACGTACACAAATCTTAAATGTAGAGTATTATGAGTTTCTACATATGCATACATCTGTGTTACCATCACTCAGATAAAAATGTAGAACACTCTCAGCATCCTAGTAGGCTCCCTCCTATCCCTCCAAAGGTAACCACTCTTCTGACCTCTATCATCATGGATTATTTTTACCTATTTTTTAAACATCATATAAATGGAATCATGTAGTATATATAGTTTGATGTCTGTACACTCAATGTGATGCCTGAAATTCATCCATATGGATATCAGTAGTGCTTTTTCTGTGCTGCATAGTGTTCCACTGTGTTTCATAATCCCATCCACTTAATACAACTAACATTAGCATTTTAACGCAGGGCTTTGAATTGGTTCATTCTGGTTTTACACCCTGCTGAGAATTTGCATTTCTAACAAGTTCTCCAAAACAAAAAAAAACAAACCTGTTGCCGTCGAGTCAATTACGACTCATAGCAACTGGTTAGGGACTAATTCTGAGAATCACCAGTAGAGCAGTGGTTCTCAAAATTTATCATACATAAGGATCACCTGGGGGTCTTGTTGAAATATAGATTCTGTAGGGACTGAATTGCTGGGGCTGAGGGCTGGGGATCCCGGTGTCCGGGGACATCTAGGTCAATTGGTGTAACATAGTTCATAAACAAAATGTTCTACATCCTACTTTGGTGAGTAGTGTCTGGGGTCTTAAAAGCTTGTGAGCGGCCATCTAAGATACAAAGGAACTAATAGGAGCGTGCTTTTTGGTTCAATAAAGTATACAAGACCAAATGGGCAAAAGCTGCCCAAAGGCAAAGATGAGAAAGCAGGACAGGACAGGAAAACTGGACAAATGGACACAGAGAACTCAAGGTGGAAAGGGAAAGGGGGAGAGTGCTGACGCACTGTGGGACTGCAACCAATTTCACAGAACAATTTGTATATAAATTTTTGAACAAAAAATGAATTTGCGCTATAAATTTCCATCTAAAACATAATAAACTTAAAAAAAAGTAGATTTGATTCGATATATCTGGGGGGTAGAAATACAAATTCTCAGCAGGGGTTTGAACCGGTGGTTCGAAGTCCTGTTTTAAAGTAATTACCTCTTTTTTTTTTTAAACTCTGCATATGTATTTTTAAATATAGTTTTAAAACAATATACTTACGGCTTACAGGGCTTTTTTTTTTTTTTACCTTTATACTTAACCTTTCTGGTTTTAAGAATATTTCCATCCTCATCCTGTACTACATATTGGTGAAAACAAGTTTCTTAAGTTGCATTGCACCCGTGTAAAGGGGTTACTTTTTCCTTCTATTTCGTCTAAAATTGCCTTTAGAAGATTCAAAGGGACTGAACTTGATTGTACCCTTCTTCATTCTGGTCTTGTCCTCACTCTGCCATTATCTTTTCAGAGGGAGGCTCTTGTTTCCCCATGTACCACGTGCAGGGAGAGCAGCGGTGTAGTGGGCCCAGGCCCTCTTGGAGCTCACGTCCATGATGGACACATAGAAGCATATGGAAGCCAACTTCTCCACCTGGTAGAACGCCTTTTCTCAGGGCCAGGCCAATCTGCATGGCCTCTGGGCTCTGAGCTTCTGTGGACCAGAAGCCGACTGAGCAAACGGCCTGATATGCACATTAGACTGAAGTGCCCGCGGGTGCTGTTTAGTCAGGGAATGTTCCTGATTCTCCCTGGAAGAGTGCAGGCCTCAACCTCTGGGTGATGGTCTGACTAGGGTCCTAACCCCTGCAACTCATTGTCCCCCCGTACCCGGCACACATCTGCAGGGTAGCCTCTGAGTTCGTGAATTCCATCTCATCTGTATTGTGGGGCTCGGCTCCTGCGAACTTTGCTTCTCTTTTTGCAACCTAAAAATATGGTCTGAGGAATAACTTCATTCTCAGCATAGATCATTTTTGGTATCAGCATGTTCTCATTCTGTAACTTCTGATTTTATCTTGACTTGTATTTCTCAAAAGGCTCCCAAGGAACTGCATATCCACAGCACAAGTCTGGGTTTTATTTCTCCTTCCAGTGTCCTTTGTTTCAACAACAGGGTCAGGCCTCTGGAACGTGGGTCTCCATGTAGGCTGTGCTGAGACTGGACCACAGCTTGGCTTGGGAGGACCTCATGTCCTTTGCTGTAACTTATTGGAATGTGGTGAAATTGTGGGGAGAGCACGGATGCCAGAGGACAGACAGGTGGAGCCTTGTTTTCCACACTGGGTGTGTTCTAGACAAGTTTTACCTACGTCAAATGCTTGCTTCTTCACTGAGCTTCTCAAACCTGAGGCACAAGAGTGTATAAGCAGAGTCTAAGGCAGTGGAGCCTGGACTGGAGCCTGTGGGCTCCCTGGGGAAGTGAGGCGAAGGCACAGGACACAGTCCTCATCACTTGTCTATGCTTCAGCTACTTGTCCTAGCTGCTCCTCATAGTCCTCAGACCTCACTGGTTATGGTTCCAGAGTCAGCTGATGTCCCGGCAAGTGAGACAGGGGTATACAAGCAGCTCCCTGCAGCCTTTGCTCTGTGGACAGCTGTGGACATTCAAATAAATAGAAGGTCTAGGGTGAAGAAGGGGGGCCACCCAGGCCGCATGAGGGGAGAGGCATGGGGAGGACCATTTCTTTTTTAAATTGTACTTTAAATGAAGGTTTACAGAACTAGTTTCTTATTAAACCATTAGTACACATATTTTTTGTGACATTGGTTACCATCCCCATGACATGTCAACACGCTCTCTTCTTGACCTCGGGTTTCCAATCACCAGCTTTCCTGTCCCCTCCTGCCTTCTAGTCCTTGGCCCTGGGCTGGTGTGCCCCTTTAGTCTCATTTTGTTTTATGGGCCTGTCCAATCTTTGGCTGAAGGGTGAACCTCAGGAGTGACTTCGTTACTGAACTAAAAGAGTGTCCGGGGGCCATACTCTTGGGGTTTCTCCAGTCTCTGTCAGGCCAGGAAATCTGGTCTTTTTTTGTGAGTTAGGATTTTGTTCTACATTTTTCTCCAGCTATCTCTGGGACCCTCTATTGTGCTCCCTGTCAGAGCAGTCAGTGGTGGTAGTAGGCATCACCTAAGGTCCATGATTTTTGCCCTAACTTCTCTGCTGCTCTAGGAGGACTCTGTTCTGGTCTTCCTTCCCTGTGCCCTCAGTGGGGGCAGAAGTGAAGGTGGAAGCTGTCCGCCTTGCCCTGGTGCTCTGTGCTTCAGGCAGGCCTGCTGTCTTTTACTGGCAGTTCAGAGGCTGTGCAATGGTGGACTCCCTAGCTCTGGGGGCTTTGTATCTTTTGTGTTTTTACTGAGGAGAAATAAATGGCAGTGTCCCTGGTCAGAGGGATTTGGAGCATTGGCCAGCAGATGGGACAGATGTTTGGCCCCCACTGGCTGCCCTAGGTTTCCTTACTGCTTGCTGGCTTCTTCTCTCCCTTTCTTACTTCCCAGGAAGTAAGGAGGAAAATCGTCTTTGAGACACTGTTGAGAAAGGGCCAAGGCAGCACAAGCCTGTGGTGCCATCTAGGGGAAGAGGTGTCCCTGGGGTCATGGCTGGTTCAAGCGGATGCCTCATTCAGGATTCATATTAAAGAGAAAAAAAAAAGGAGGTGGGGGGGGATATGGATTGAAAGGGCAAGCTGAGGCATTGTCCACATTATAAAAATTATTTCTCATTTACAAGGCATTCCTTTTAGAGTACCTTTAAAATGTATGCTCCCATCCTACATTTTAAATTATTTGATTTAGTAAGAAATTTATAAACCTTTTTTTTTTTTCATGGAGGGAGAGGAGATGGCACTTCTGTATAAACTAAGAAAACCTACAAAAGAGACGGGTCACTCCCCCAAAAGGGCAATATAGATACACTTGGTTTTATATATTATTCTTGTTGTCATCAAATTTTTTCTTTAAAAAATTTCATAAAGATGGTTTCATAATGAAAACCTAAGTATATTAACAGAGGAAAAACTGTTTTTCATTCCTTACTTAAATCCGTCTAGGATGGAGACCCCTAATACTTGTTCAAAGTCCACTTATACGCCAACGACTCTCAGGTCTGTATTTCCATACCAAACTCTCTCCCAAACTCCAGGCTCCTTTCCTCAAGTGCCTGCTCAGTATCTTTGCTTGGATGTCTGATAGACTCAAATTGAACTACTGATCTTTCCTCAAAACCTGCTCCCCTGGCAGCTTTCACTATCTCAGTGGCTAAAACAAAAAGTCCTGGAGAAATCCTTGACGATCATCAGGAAGGCTTAAGGCTATATCTTCAAAATATATCCATAGAGAACAGGAACCCTACAAGGATGCCCTTTATCACCACTCTTATTCAGTGTTGTATTAGAGGTCCTAGCTAGAGCAACAAGGCAAGAAAAATAAATAAAGGGCGTCAAAATTGGTAAGGAAGAGGTAAAATCATACCTATTCGCAGATGATATGATCCTATACAAAGAAAACCCCAAAGAATTCACAAGAAAGCTACTGGAACTAATAGAAGATTTCAGCAAAGTATCAGGGTACAAGATTAACATTTAAAAATCAGCTGGATTCCTCTACACCAACAAAGAGAACTTTGAAAAGGAAATCAGGAAGTTAATACCATTTACAATAGCCCCCCAAAAGACAAAATACTTAGGAATAAATCTAATCAGAGCATAAAAGACCTATACGAAGAAAACTGCAAAACACTACTGCAAGAAACCAAAAGAGACCTACATAAATGGAAAAACATATCACGCTTATGGATAGGAAGGCTCAACATTGTGAAAATGTCTACTCCACCCAAAGTGATCTAGAGATACAATGCAATCCTGATCCAAATTCCAACAGCATTCTTTTAACAAAATGGAGAAACTAATCACCAACTTTATATAGAAAGGGAAGAAGCCCCAGATAAATAAAGCATTACTGAAGAAAGCACTACCTGATCTTAGTACCTACCATACAGTCTGGTACTGGTACAACAACAGACACACAGACGGATGGAACAGAATTGAGAACCCAGGTGTAAATCCGTCCACCAATGGGCAGTAGATATTTGACAAAGGGCCAAAGACCATTAAATGAAGAAAAGACAGTCTCTTTAATAAATGGTATGGCATAATTGGATGTCCACCTGTAAAAAAAATGAAACAAGATCTGTCTCACACTATACATAAAAACTAATTGAAAATGGATCAAAGACATAAATATAAAACCTAAAATGATAAAGATCATGGAAGAAAAAAATAGGGACAACGCTAGGAGCCCTAATACATGGCATAAATACAATACAAACCATTACTACACATATTTTTTGTGACATTGGTTACCATCCCCATGACATGTCAACACACTCTCTGCTTGACCTCAGGTTCCCAATCACCAGCTTTCCTGTCCCCCCCTGCCTTCTAGTCCTTGGCCCTAGGCTGGTGTGCCCCTTTAGTCTCATTTTGTTTTACGGGCCTGTCCAGTCTTTGGCTGAAGGGTGAACCTCAGAAGTGACTTCATTACTGAACTAAAAGAGTGTCCGAGGGCCATACTCTTGGGGTTTCTCCAGTCTCTGTCAGGCCAGGAAATCTGGTCTTTTTTTGTGAGTTATAATTTTGTTCCACATTTTTATCCAGCTCTTTCTGGGACCCTCTATTGTGATCCCTGTTCAAAGCAGTCCGTGGTGGCAGCAGGCATCACCTAAGGTCCATGATTTTTGCCCTAACTAACAATGCACAAACACTATAAGATAAACTTGATAACTGACAGCTCCTAAAAATTACACACTTATGCTCATCAAAAGATTTCACCAAAAGAGTAAAAAAATTTTGGCTACGTCATATCCACAGGGGTTTAATCTCTAAAATCTACAAAATACTTCAACACCTCTACAACAAAAAGACAAATAATTCAATTAAAAAATGAAGGATATGAACAGGCACTTCCCAAAGAAGACATTCAGGCAGCTAAGAGATACATGAAGAAATGCTCGTGATCATTAGCCATTAAAAAAAAAAGAGGAATGCAAATCAAAACTACAGTGAGATACCATCTCACCCCAACCAAAACCAAACCCACTGCCATCGAGTCAATTCCAACTCATAGCAACCCTATAGAACAGAGTAGAACTGCTCCATCGAGTTTCCAAGGAGAGCTTGGTGGGTTTGAACTGCCTAACCTTTTGGTTAGCTGCCGTAGCAGTTAACCACCACACACCACCAGGGTTTCCCACCCCCAGCAAGGCTGGCACTAATCAAAAAAACCAGAAAATAATAAATGTGTTGTAGAGGTTGCAGGGAGATTGGAACTCTTATGCACTGCTGGTGGGAATGTAAAATGGTACAACCACTATGGAAAACGATATGGCACCTCATTCAAGAGCTAGAAATAGAAATATCATTTGATCCAGCAATCCCACTCCTAGGAATATACCCTAGAAAAATAAGAGCCATCACACAAATAGACATACGCACACCCATGTTCACTGCAGCATTATTCACAACAGCAAAAAGATGGAAACAACCTAAGTGCCTATCAAAAGGTGAATGGATAAACAAATTATGGTGCATACACACAATGGAATACCATGCAATGACAAAGAACAATGATGAATCCCTGAATGTCTCACAACATGAATGTATCTGGAGGGCATTATGCTAAGTGAAATAAATCCATCACTAAAGGACAAATATTGTATGTGACCTATTATAAAAACCCAAGAAAAGGTTCACACAAAGAAAAAAACAATGATGGTTATGAGGGAGGGGAGGGGAAATCACTAACTAGACAGTAGACAAGAGTTAACTTTAGTGAAGGGAAAGACAACAACACAATTTATGGGAAGTCAGCACAACTTCACCAAGGCAAAGTCATAAAAGCTTCCCAGACACATCCAAACACCTTGAAGGACCGTGATACTGGGGCTAAGGGCTGGGGACCATGATCTCAGAAGACATCTAGGTCAACTGGCATAAAATAGTTCATAAAGAAAATGTTCTACATCCTACTTTGGTGAGTAGCTTCTGGGTTCTTAATACCTTGTGAGTGGCCATGCAAGATACATCTATTGGTCACATCCCATCTGGAACAAAGAATGAAGAAAACCAAAGACATAGGAAAATACTAGCCCAAAGAATTAAAGGACCACATGAACCACAGCCTCCAACAGCCTGGGCCCAGAAAAACTAGATGGTGCCTGGCTACCACCAATGACCACTCTGACAAGGATCACAATAGAGGGTCCCAGACAGAGCAGGAGAAAAATGTAGAACAAAATTCAAATTCACAAAAAAAAGGCCAGACTTACTGGTCTGACAAGGACTGGAGGAACCCCTGAGACTATGCCCTGGATACCCTGCTAACTCAAAACTGAAACTACTCCCAAAGCCCACTTTTCAGACAAAGATTAGACAGGCCTATATAAAACAAATAGTAACACACGTGCATCTCAGTTCAATAAAATGTTTGAGACCAAATGGGCAACTCCTACCCAAAAGCGAGATGAGAATGCAGGAAGGGACAGGAAAACTGGACAAACGGACACAGGGAGCCCAAGGTGGAAAGGTGGAGAGTGCTGTCACATTGCAGGAATTGCAACCAAAGTCACAATTTGTATATAAATTTTTTTGGATGAGAAACCAATTTGCATTGTAAACTTTCACCTGAAGCACTACATATATGTATATACATATCCAGAATCTGACAATTCTCACCACTTCTGTTGCTGACCCCCACAGCCAGTACACTGTTATTTCTTGGCCTAGAGGTATGCAATAGCAACCTAGCTGATCTCCCTGCTTCCACCTTTGTCTACAGTTCATTTCGATAGAACAGACTAAAGGATACTTTAGAACATGAAATCAGATGATGTCTCCTCTACTCAAAACTCTGCAACGCTTCTCCATTGTACTCAGAATAAAAACCTATGTCCCTACAACGGCTTACAAGCCCCTACATGATATGTACCCAGGGTGCCTCTCTGACTCATCCAACCACTGCTCCCCTTGCTCACCCTGCTCCAACCACACTAGCCTCCTTGCTGGTCCTAAGCACACTCTAGCTCTAGGGCCACACACTCGGTATTTCCCCTCATTTTCTAGATATTGTGCAGCTAACTTTCATCTCCTTGGGCTCCTCACATGCCATGCTCTTTCATGCTTTAGGCCTTGGCAGGTTTTCTTTCCTCTACCTGCAGTGGCGGGTCCTCTGCCAACCCAGCACAGCGTCCTCACTCTGTACTACCTACTGGTGAAAACAAGTTTCTTAAGTTGCATTGCACCCATGTAAAGGGGTTACTTTTTCCTTCTGTTTCTTCTAAAATTGCCTTTAGAAGATTCAAAGGGACTGAACTTGACTGTATCCTTCTTCATTCTGGTCTTGTCCTCACTCCACCATTATCTTTTCAGAGGGAGGCTCTTGTTTTCCCATGTACCATGTGCAGTGAGAACAGCAGCGTAGTGGGCCCAGGCCCTCTTGGAGCTCACATCCGTGATGGACACATAGAAGAATATGGAAGCTAATTTGCTCGATAAAGTGTTTGCTCAATGAGATCTACTCTGACTACCTACTTCATACCATACCATCTTCATGCCCAACAATCCATATGCAAACAATATTTGCTCAGCTCTCTTGAACTTAAAGTGAAGTCATTACAATGTACTTTGGTTAATTAAAAGTAGGATATTTATATGTCCCTGTTTCCACCTATTGCCACAGGGTAATTATTAATAGTATCCCCTTTTGGTTCTCAAAAGTGACATGTTTTGGATGATAAATTCTATGGTCATCCTAGGGAGAACCTCTGATGCATTTGGTTTTTTCCCCAAACTCTACTCTATAGCACGTAGTTAGGTTAAAAGTAAATTGCCCATAGTTACCTCATTGCTTTCTACTAACTCTTAGTGCCAGTCAGCCGACTCTTTTATTATCTCTCTCAGTTCTCCATCCCTTATGCCTGAAAATACACAGGCACAAATGCATGCACGGGCAGGCACACAGGCACTTCCATGATAATCTTTGACAAGATAAATTGTATGTGACAGCAACTACTTGCTCTGTTTATGATTTTGAGCAATTCTCCCATGATTCGATTTTTTCAAATGTCATCGATCTATCCCTCAACAATATTACTGTACGTCTACATTAGGCCAGGCACTGTGCTAGGCATGTGAAACCCTTGCCCTAGAGCACGATGAGGGAGATAGACAATGAACAGACTAGTAATGAATACAAGCTCAGAAAAGTACCATTAAGGTCAGGGTGCTACAATGGAGTCATGGGGAGAGGCACTTAGGGGGAACAGAGAACCCCTGACTGAGAAGGGAGTGTCTAAGACTTGAAGGATGAGCAGAATGCTGTGCTGGGTTGGTGGAGGAGCAAAAGAAAACCTGCCAAGGCCTAAAGCATGAAAGAGCATGGCATGTGAGGAGCCCAAGGAAGACAATATGTCTGAAGCACAGGAATAAGCAGTATGAGATAGGGTTAGAGAGAAAACTGCCTAGGGTACTGAGGACTGCCATGCACAGGCCACATAGGTAAGGAGTCTAGATTTTATTCCAAATGTGATAGAAAGCTGTTTCAGGGTTTTAAGCAGGGAGTGACCTAAAAGAATTTGTGTTTTTAAAAGATGTCCCTGGTGGCTTCTTGGAGAATGACTGAAGAAGGCCAAGAATGGAGGCAGAAGGCCTTTATAGGCTATTGTGATAATCCAGGCAAAAGATTCTGGCAGCTTGGACTGAAGTGCTGATGGTCAAGGGGAGGAGAGTGGATGGCTTGGAAACACATTCTGGAAGGAGAATTGATAAAATTTACTGATGAACTAGATATGAGGAGTAAGAGAGAGGGTGGAACCGACGACAACTCCAAGATTTCTGACTCCAGCCATTGGTGCTATTAATTGAGAAGGAAAGCACTTGAGGGAGTAGAATTTCTGGGTAAGATATATGGTACTGTCTTGGGCATGTTTAGGATTGAGATGCCTGTGAGAAATGTCAAGAGGGCAGACAGACACAGGAGTCTGAAGCTAGAGAGACTGGTGCTGGGATGTAAGTCTGATGGTATTTAGAGTCAGGAGAAGAGGGGTGAAACCACCTAGGGAGAGAATGGACAGATAGTAGACAGAGAAACTCTAGGACCAATCCTGAGAAACTCTCACAAGCAGAAGTCCAGCAGAGGAACAGCTGTGAAAGAAGACCCAAAGGAGTGGCTGGAGAGGTAGGGGAAAAACCAAGGAAGATGCCAAGAGACATTGTTTCAAGGAGAAGGAGTGGTCAACAGTGCCATATGTTTTGGAGAAGTCACATAAGAAGACGGAAAACTTCCACTATTTGGACATATGAAGGTGATTGCTGATATTAGCAAGAGTAGTTTGGTTAAGTGGTGGGGTGAAGCCAGATTAGAATGGTTTGAAGAATGAGTGAACGATTCTTAAAAGTTCCTAGCAAAAATAGTCTCACCTTCATAAGGTACATCTATCTGAAATCTATTGTAAGCATCACACTTAATAGTAAACCAATAAAAGCATTCTCGTGGCTTGGAATTTTTTTTTCCTTCGACATTGGATTAGAAATTCCAGGCCACTGCAAAAAGTCATGAAAAATAAATGAGATATCGTCTACATGATCAGAACTAATACCAGGTTCAGCAAGGTGGCTAGATATATGATACCTAAAAGCTATTCACCAGCGACAACCAAATAGAAAATAACATTTTAAAAAGATTTCATTCTGGTAACAACTTAAAAATACACAAGATTTTTATGGGGAAAAGCAAGAACACTTTACCGAGGACTGTGCCAGGAGATGCCCTGGGAGAGGGCTCTTTTTAGCTACTTGCTCTGTGATAATGCCCCCTTCATCTGGAAAGACAGTAAACTTGATAAACTATGGCTAGTGTTTCTAGAGGATGGTAACATGCGGTCTTGTTATTTTCCCCCACGGTGATAGTTTACTACAAGTTACAGCAAAGGAAGGAAACAAAGTATAAAATGTTTTGCAAAATACTTCTGTTATGAGAAATTATGTAGGCTTGTTACTTTTTAATATCTCTATGAGAGACTAGAGGAAGCCTACCTCTCAATAAGGATCCCAAATAAGAAAAAACATATTTGCATGTCATCATGAGTCAGTCGTTCCTGTTATAAACAAGGTGGCATACCAGCTGACTCCTGGGAAGCTGCAGTGAAGCCTGGCTACGGGTAGACTTTGTTATCTGTTTCTATGATGGGGATGGGGGGGCGGGCGGGTGTCTCTGCTATTCTGATTTTTTAATCCAAAGAAAGAAACCACACTAGCAAAGGGCTGAGTTATCAGTGCAGGCAATATCTGATACTGTATATTATTTAGCATTACCTAGATTTTTTTTTTTTTTTTAGATTAAAAAAATAGAACTTTGCCGAAAAACCCTTGATTTATGTCTGTCTCTAAAAGTTCTGAATCCTTTGTTTATTGCCCGGAAAAAGGAACCAATGAGTGAATTAGGGCTTGGCAAGGAAAAGGATGTCCTCCTGATCTTTTATCAAGAAATTCCTAAAATAAGGGCATAAAATTTAGGATCTGAGTAAATTACAAGATGAACTGCACTTATAGATAAGAAGATTCACTATTATAAAGATAACAATTTTCCCTAGTAAATCCATAACCTATAAATTCAATTTAATCTCAGTTAAAATCCTGATAGATTTTTCATGAAGTTGACAAGAACAGTAAGAGAAAAAGAACAAGGGAGAGGAGACTTGCCCTACTACATATTCAATCTTAGGACAGACAAATATATCAGTGGGAGTGTTGGGGAGAAAATAAAAGGGTGAAACAAGGACTCTAAGTTGGGGAAGAAAGGAAGTAAGGTTTAGGGTTAAAAGCTGGTGGGGTTAATGGATGGATGTCTTGACAAGGTGAAGAACTATTGCAGTGAGTGTACTTCTGCAGGTAAGCCGGGAGGACTGGGGGTTGTGGTCAAAGTGGGATATTTGCATTTAAGATTCAAAAGTGATACCATTTCTAGTGACACCAAGTTCAAGATATGACCAAGGGAGTGGGTATCTGATACAGAGTACAGAAAAAGTCACTAGTGTTGACTGAGGAACAGTTAACAAAGAACTGAGAGGTCCTTGACCAATTGGATGCTAAATTTTCCGAGAATTAAGACATGATTTAATAGTGAAAAAAAAAAAAAGGTGCTGATGCAGTGATAACAGTCACTGGAGGAAAGAACACAAGCAGGAAGCTAGGAAATGGAAATTAGGATAGTGACAGAATGGTATAACTGATTACATTGAACCTCAAAATAAGAAGAGTTCTGTGAAGAGGTGGGGGAGACTGGTCTGGCAGCAGTATGGGGCAATAAGGTTCCTGAGCCGCCTCTGGACTTGAGACACACACGTAGCATGAGAGGAGAAAGGCATATTCGTGAGGTACAGTTAAGAGATCAGTGCAACCCCGGTGTTTATAAAGCACTTATACTATGAAGATTCAGTAACAGTTACATTTGTATTACCTGTTCCAGTTGACCTCACCTTCCCAATCTCTCCCTCGATCCTCAAAATTGGTTGATAGTTACAGCAGGAGACTTTGGAAAACGGGATATTTTTATTAAAAAAAAATATGTACACACACATGCCCAAACAAAGACAGAAGGGATTGACATGAGAAGTGAATTTAGGGTTAGGGCAGTATTTCTCAAGAGCAACACTACTGACGTTTTGGGTCAGATAATTATTTGTTGTGGGGCGCAGTCCTGTGCATGTAGGATGGTCTCTACCCACTAGATGCCACTAGCAGCACCCTATCCCCCACCCCTCATTCTGACAACCAAACACGTCTCCAGATATTGACAGGGACAAAAATGCTCCCTATTGAGAACCACTGGGTCAGAAGTGTGCTGTGGAAAAGGAATGATAGAAAGTAACTCAGATAAACAGTGGAAGCTGAAGAATCAAAAAAAAAAAAAAAAAAACCAAACCCAGTGCTGTCGAATCAATTCCGACTCATAGCGACCCTATAGGACAGGGTAGAACTGCCCCATAGAGTGGAATTTCCAAGGAGCGCCTCGCGGATTTGAACTGTCGACACTTTGGTTAGCAGCCATAGCACTTAACCACTATGCCACCAGGGTTTCCGAACCTGAAGACGGGTGATGAAATTCAGGCATAACTTTCGTTTATCAGCCCCAAATTTTCCACTTAAACAATATGATCCTTAAAACGAATAGAAATCTTGCTTACTGAAGGTATATGCCCACTCAAGTCTATCTGAAGAGTTAAAACACATAATCAGAACTGTTCTGATTCAAGGCAACAACAATCCAATGTGACATCATTTGTTAATAACAAGACTAGGTTTAGTAGCTTTTGCTGCTTGGACATTTATCTCAGACATTTATCTCAGTATGAGCATCACTCAACCTACAAATTAAACTGGTTTTCAAAACATTTTAAAAATAACACAAGAAACAAGAAGAAAGGATGAGCTGAAGTTAAGGCAACATTTATTTGATTTCCTTGCAATCTAAGGCATAAGTGGTGATTATTTGATGATTTTATTTCTTTTAAGGCCTACAGTTGGATTTTAGTTCAGAAATATGTCATATTTGACTGGGGCTAATTGGAGAGAACTTATTTCTGACTTGGTGTTACAGACTGAGTTAAGACAAGTGGGCTCTTAATCATGATAAACACATCTTTGCCTCACCCTTTGGTCAGACTTGATCACTGTTGGCAGTGGCAGGGCATGGCCAGTTTCCACAGCTGCTCTGAAGGACACTTGTTGTACTGTGGCTGGGTCAGGTGGTGAGAGAGTAGGCCGTAGCAGACTCCTGGTTCTTCTTAGGCTGTGTTCTGAAGAATGACTGCAATACCTTGGCCACCTCCAATGCAAGCTGATCCAACAGCATATTTTCCACCTCGACGCCTAAGAAAGCAAGCAGTGGCTCAAACCTACTCAAATGAGAGGATAAACGAAGCTTATAATATAAAGAATTAATAACAGTCACATTTGCCTTACTCATTGCACTTAGCACAGCTTCCTAACCTCTTCCCCTATCCTGAGTACTGGCTTATAGTCACAGCAGGAGAAACCATCTGGAAAGTGGCTATTTTTTTTTTTTTAAATAACAACAAAAAATGTAGTAACGGAAGGAAGGAAGGAAGGAGGCGACCTGAGAAGTGAATTTAGGGTTACGGAAACACATATATAAGTGGAGGTGTGATGTGGGACAGGAAACACAATAGGAGGTGATTTAGAGAAGCAGAGGAAGTTGATGAACTTCAGCCCATTCGATTTGTATTTTTTTTTTTTTAAATAAAACATCACTTTAATAAGCATTAGGAAGGGAGAATCTTTTAACACCTTCAGAAAATCCAACTTTCTTATATACACTTTTCAAAATGCACAATGGTTGCAATTTCTGTTTTCTAAAATTTGTATTATAAATAAGAAGATGAAATATGACAAAGCTACAAAACATAAAATAGCAATTAATAGTGAATGAAGTACAGGAACTTTTTTCAGTGTTACAGCCCTGGGGTAGTAGGTATTAGAAGGAAATAGAAACATATTTTTTAATTCAGTACATGCATATTTATTTTACAATAATGGCATTATCAATCAAGTGTAAGGAATAAGCATGTATTAAGCATATGTACCAGTTACATATAATGTCTTTTTAAATCATTATAGCAATCTTGAAAATATGAAGTCTTATTCTCATTTTATAAATGGGGAGATCAAGATTAAATGATTTAACAACCTTATTTAAATCACACAATTAGTAAAGGGGAAGAGATGGTCCATCATAAGCCAATGTCCACATTCTTGCTGCCTCATCCACTGCCTTCAAACAAGCTGTGTTTTACTACACTGGCAAATGGATAACGCAATCCAGAACTGTTCTCTGGAGAAAAATATGTGCTTAAAGCTTCAAAAGTATATTTTGAATCCATTACAATATCACCTTCTGATATGAAAGTTTTTCCTTCTACCCAAAAAACCAAAACCAAACCCATTGCTGTGGTGTTGATTCTGACTTACAGCAACCCCATAAGCCAGAGCAGAACTATCCCACAGGGTTTCCAAGGAGCGGCTGGTAGATTCCAGCTGCCGACCTTTTAGTTAGCAGCTGAGTTCTTAACCACTGTGCCGCCAGGGCTCCTTTTCCTCACCACCCCCCCAACAAAAAAAAACCAAACCCACTGCCATAGATTCAGCTCCAACTCATAGTGACCCTACAGGATGAAGCAGAACTGCCCCGTAGGTTTCCAAGGAGAGCCTGGTGGATTTGAACTGCCAACTTTTGGTTTGCAGCTAGTTTTTAACCACTACGCCATCAATACGTGTGCTAAGTGTTTAATGAGAGAAGTTAGTTTGTTCTGTAAACCTTCATCTAAAGTACAATAATAAAAACAAATAAATAAATTTCCTGATACTGTGTGTGTTTCCTCACCAGGGTCCCCACAGCCCCCAGTCCAGTAATTTAATCCCTCAGGGAGTTTGGATGTATCTATGGAGCTTCCATGACCTTGCCTTGGAGAAGTTGTGCTGGCTTCCCCATTATTATGTACTGTCTTATCCTTCACCAAAATTACCAATTAGTGTTTTTCCATCCCTACTCCTCCCCTCCCTTGAAATCATAAAAGATTGTTTCTTTCTGTGTATAAACCTTTTCATGAGTATATACAGTAGTGGTCTCATACAATATTCGTCCTTTTTTGATTGCCTTATTTCACTCAGTATAATGCCCTCTAGATTCATTCATGTTGTAAGATGCTTCACAGAGTCATCATTGTTCTTTATGGTTGCGTATTACCCCACTGTGTGTACGTACCATAGTTTGTTGATCCATTCATCTACGGACGGGCATCTAGGTTGTCTCCATCCTTTTGCTATCGTGAACAACGCTGCAATGAACATGGGTGTGCATATGCCTATTTGTGTGACAGCTCTTATCTCTCTAGCATATATTCCTAGGAGTGGGATTGCTGGATCATATGGTATTTCTACGTCTAGCTTTTTAAGGAAGTGCCATATCATTTTCCAAAATAATTGTACCATTTTGCATTCCCACCAGCAATGCATAAGAGTTCCAATCTCCCCACAGCCTCTCCAACATTCGTTATTTTCTGTTCTTTTGATTCAGGCCGGTAATGCTGGGGGCGAGATGGTATCTCACTGCGGTTTTTGATCTGCATTTCTCTAAAGGCTAGTGATCTCGAGCATTTCCTTACGTGTCTATTAGCCGGCCGAATGGCTTCTTTGGTGAAGTGTCTGTTCATTTCCTTTGCCCATTTTTTAAATGGATTATCTGTCTTTTTGTTGTAGAGGTGTTGGATTTTCCTCTATGGTGTTAGATTTTTATGGCACCTTAGAATAAATGTAATTAAGTTTGTATATGTGAAAGGGCCGATCATTTAGAAACATTTCATGTCCCTTTGATACAAATTACTCTTTTAAAGTACCACCTGCTCTCATTCCTTGGTTGTAATAGAAGGACCCTAAGAAAATGATTCAGGAATTATTTTTACACATGTCGACTGCTCAATTTCAACTCAATCTTTCAATGACTAAAAGAGTCTCATTTACCTTAACCTTACAGGGCCCCAGAGTGAATTTTCAATCTGACATGTTTGGTTTCATTCTCGATTTTCCTCCTAGCAGAGCAAAGTGGTCTAGAGTACACAGCACCAGAGGAGAAGCCTCTCTATCAAAGCTGGACAGTACCAAACACAGAAGGCTCCTCTAGGAACCCTGGAAACAGTGATGAGAAAAACACAGCTCAGACCCAAATGGTTAGTTTGCTTAAGTTCTTTAGATGACAGATAGGTCAGTACCCTCTCAGTATTTTGTTTTCTTAAATGACTGTATCTTATTTGTGTAACTGGCACTAGAATGCAAGTGACATGACACCCAAAACAAAAGCCAAATCCACTGCTATCGAGTCAATTCTGACTCATTGCGACCCTACAGGACAGGGTAGAACTGCCCCATAGAGTTTCCAAGGAGCACCCGGTGGATTCGAACTGCAGACCTTTTGGTTAGTAGCCATAGCTCTTAACCACTACGCCACCAGGGTTTCCATGACATGAGACCCAGGGCCCCATTATTTGCTCAATGCTGTGCACCATCACCAGGGATGAGGGTGGGGGCAGGTGCTGAATGCTGCACTGTGCACAGAACAGACAGGTGGAAAAGCACAGGTCCTGCATGCAGAGCCAGTGAATCATCTAGAAGGCTGGCTGAAAAGCGGTGTCTAAATAACTGTTGTTTGTAAGAACCAGTGCAGGGAGATATGAGGAGGAAGAATGAAAAAACGCTGGATAGTTCTGAGAAAGCCTATACATTCCCATAAATGACAGCAAATCTGAAATGCAGCAATTTCTGACAAGTACCTTAATTCATGAACCAGGTGTACAGTAATTCTTGATCCAGATCCTCCCAACGGGTGACCCAAAGCAATGGCTCCTCCATTCACATTGGTTTTACTTCGGTCAAGATCCAAACTTTTCTCAACTGCCAAGTACTGGGGAGCAAAAGCTTCATTCACCTTAAAAGAAAATAAATTAAAAAAAAATACTGATTAAAAATACTTACCCACAAACTGATTTTTAACCAAGAATTGTCCAGCCCTATTGATAGCTAGGAAACCCCAGTGGCGTAGTGGTTAGCTGTTATGGCTGCTAACCAAAAGGTCGGCAGTTCAAATCCGCCAGGCACTCCTTGGAAATTCTATAGGGCAGTTCTACTCTGCCCTATAGGGTCGCTATGAGTCAGAACTGACTCGACGGAAGTGAGTTTGGTTTTTTTAGTTTATTGATAGCTGATTTTAATATCAATTTTGTTGTTTCTCCCTGTTTATGTTACCTTGCAAGCTTGTTTTATCTTCAATCATTCTGTGTAAAGGTATCAAGTTTGAAAATGGGTATATTTACTAAATGACAGTCTAAGTCAAGTACATCTCTTAGAGAAAAGAAATCCTCAATGGTCCAAACTTGGAAACATGCTAGAGGCAATGGGATACTATAAAAAATCCATAGGATTTGGAGCTAGATGGGTGGTTCAAATCTTGGCTGTATCATTTAGCTGTGTATGACCTGTGCACGTTATTGAAACTCTCTGACACTCTGGTCTGACGTATTACCTGACACAGAGCAAGTATGCAATAAATGGTAAAACCAAAACCAAACCTGTTGCCATCAAGTCAATTCTGACTCATAGTGACCCTATAGGACAAAGTAGAACTGCCTCATAGGGTTTCCAAGGAGCAGCTGGTGGATTCAAACTGCCAACCTTTTGGTTAGCAGCCAAGCTCTTAAGCCACTGCACTACCAAGGCTCCAAAATAAATAGCAATAAATAGTAGCTATTACTACCCATTATTATTAGCCGCACTTCCAAGAAGAAACTGATAGACAAGAAAGAACATTCAGAGTCAGATATATTAAGGAAATGGTTATTATGGTGAAACGTAGCAGAACTGAGAAGTACCACATTGTTACATTACACTTACCAAGGCTGCCTATGGTAATTACCTTTAGATTTTTATCATAGTTTAAGTTTATAGTACTATGGTTTCATATGATCTTCTTCTTGTTGTTTTTGTTGTTAGGTGCCGTTCAGTTGGCTCTGACTCATGGTGACCCTATGTACAACAGAACAAAACACTGCCCAGTCTTGTACCATCCTCACAATTGTTGTTATGCTTTAAGCCCATTGTTGAAGCCACTGTGTCAATCCATCTTGTCCAGGGTCTTCCTCTTTTTTGCTGGCCCTCTACTTTACATGACGTCCTTCTCCAGGGACTGATCCTTCCTCATAGCATGTCCAAAGTACGTGAGACGAAGTCTTACCATTCTCACTTCTAAGGAGCATTCTGATTGTACTTCTTCCAAGACAGATTTGTTCATTCTTATGGCAGTCCATGGTATATTTAATATTCTTCGCCAACACTACAACAATTCTAAGGTATCAATTCTTCTTCTGTCTTCCTTATTCATTGTCCAGCTTTCACATGCATATGAGGTAACTGAAAATACCATGGCTTGAGTCAGGCGCACCTTAGTCTGCAAGATGACATCTTTGCTTTTCAACGCTTTAAAGAGATCTTTTGTAGCGATTTGCCCAATGCAATGCGTCTTTTGATTTCTTGACTGCTGCTTCCATGGCTGTTGATTGTGGATCCAAGTAAAATGAAATCCTTGACAATTTCAATCTTTTCTCCGTTTATCATGATGTTGCTCATTGGTCCAGTTGTAAGGATTTTTGTTTTCTTTATGTTGAGGTGTAATCCATACTGAAAGCTCTGGTCTTTGATCTTCATCAGTAAGTGCTTCAACTCCTCTTCACCTTCAGCAAGTAAGTTTGTGTCATCTACATAAGGCAGGTTGTTGGTGAGTATTCCTCCAATCCTGATGCCCTGTTCTTTTTCATATAGTCCAGCTTCTCAGATTATTTGCTCAGCATACAGACTGAATAAGTATGGTGAAAGGATATAACCCTGATGCATACCTTTCCTGACTTTAAACCACGCAGTATTCCCTTTGCTGTGTGAACAAGTGCCTCTTGATCTATGTACAGGTTTCTCATGAGCACAATCAAGTGTTCTCAAATTCCCATTCTTCTCAATGTTATCCATAATTTGTTATCATCAGCACAGCCAAATGCCCTCGCATAGTCAACAAAACACAGGTAAACATCTTTCTGGTATTCTCTGCTTTCAGCCAGGATCCATCTGACATCAGCAATGCTATCCCTCATTCTACATCCTCCTTTGAATCCAGCTTGAATTTCTAGAAGTTCCCTGTGGATATACTGCTGCAGTTGCTTTTTATCTTCAGCACAATTTTACCTGCATGTGATACTAATGATATTGTTCGATAATTTCCGCATTTGGTTGGATCACCTTTCTTGGGAACATGCATAAATACGGATCTCTTCCGGTCAGTTGGCCAGGTAGCTATCGTCCAAATTTCTTCGTACAGCAAGTGAGCACATCCAGCACTGCATTCATTAGTTGAAACATCTCGGTTGGTATTCTGTCAATTCCTGAAGCCTTGTTTTTCGCCAATGCCTTCAGAGTAGCTTGGACCCCTTCCTTCAGTACCATTGGTTCCTGATCATGTGTTACCTCTTGAAATGGTTGAACACTGACCAATTCTTTCTGGTATAGTGGCTCTGTGTATTCCTTCCATCTTCTTTTGATCTTTCCTGCATCATGTAATATTTTTTCCATAGAATCCTTCAATATTGCAACTTGAGGCCTGATTTTTTTCTTCAGTTCTTTTGGCTTCAGAAATGCTGAGCATGTTCTTCCCTTTTAGTTTTCTATCTCCAGGTCTTTGCACATTTCATTATAATACTTTACTTTGTCTTCTTGAGCAACGCTTTGAAATTTTCTGTTCAGCTTTTTTACTTCATCATTTCTTTCTTTCGCATTAGCTACTCGACGTTCAAGAACAAGTTTCAGCATCTCTTCTGACATCCATTTTGGTCTTTTCTTTCTTTCCTGGCTTTTTAATGACCTTTTGCTTTCTTCATGTATGATGTCCTTCCACAACTGGTCTTGTCTTCGGCCATTAGCGTTTAATGTGTCAAATCTATTCTTGAGATGGCCTCTAAATTCCAGTGGGATATACTCAAAGTTGTACTTTGGTTCTCATGGACTTATTCTAATCTTCTTCAGTTTCAACTCGAACTTCATATAATCTTAGTTCAGAAATTTTATAAAACCCGTTAAAAAAAAAAAACAAAAACCCACTGCCACCCAGTGGATTCCGACTCATAGCGACCCTGTAGGACAGAGTGGAACTGCCCCATAGAGTTTTCAAGGAGCGCCTGGTAGATCTGAACTGCTGATCCTTTTGGTTAGCAGCCATAGCTCTCAACCAGTATGCCACCATATTGATTCTTAGAAACTTAACTCTTATGCAGCTGGGATCAAAACCCAGGTTGACTCCTAGTCTCATGCTCTTTCCTACTATATTTTGTGCTTTCCCAAGATGGTGCCTTATTCATCCTGAGATTCAACATTATGTTTCTGTTTTATAAATACATGCTCAATGAGGTACTAAGTGACCTAGAATGTGCTGTGAAAACTAGGCTTTTGGATCTAGGAAACACTACTGCACGATCACCAAATGTGTCAAAGACAACACCATCAGGATGTGGAAAGCTATGTCCTTCAGTATTTATACATGTATAAATGAATAGGAACAGCTTTGTAGAACTGATATATTTCAATATTGAGTTTTAAGCTGGAAGAAGGCTAAAGTTGGAAAGTAGCGGTATCTATTTGCCAATATAAGGAGTCTTGGTGGTGCAGTAGTTAAGCACTCAGTTGCTAACCAAAAGGTCAGTGGTTCAAATGCACCAGTTATCCTGAGGGAGAAAGATGCAGCAGTCTGCTCCACTAGGGCCCCATTCCACACGGAAATCCCATGGGGCAGCTCTACTTTGTCCTATAGGGTCTCACAATGAGTAGGGATCAACTCCACAGCAGTGGGTTCTGGATTTGATGACATAAATATGGTAATTAAACAGCCCCCATGAATCTCTAAACTGTGATCTCCTAAGTATGGAAGAAGAGAGTTAAGGATAAACCGCTTATCTAAAACCATAGTTTCCTGGGTGGAAGACTTTGTTTGCTGGATTACCACAGAGGAAACGATACATGTGCTTAGAGTGAAGAAGCCCCTTTCCTATCAATTTAAGTAAAGGGGTTTCCTTTGTTTCATCAGTTATTTTCAAATGCAGTCAGAACAAGGCCAGGGGCCAAGTGTGGAACAGACCATCAATTGCTCATATGCAAGTTCAAGTTGAAACTGAAGAAAATCAGATCAAGTCCACAAGACCCAAAATATGACCTTCAGTATATCCCACCTGAATGGGTGGGTTGAAGAATAGATTTGATGCACTGAACACCAGTGACCGAAGACCAGACCAGTTGTGGAATGACATCAAGGACATCATACATGAAGAAAGCAAGAGGTCATTCAAAAGATAGGAAAGAAAAGATGAAGATGGATGTCAGAGGAGACTCTGAAACGTGCTCTCGAACGTTGTGCAGCTAGAGCAAAAGGAAGAATTGATAATGTAAAAGAACTGAACAGAAGATTTCAAAGAGCAGCTCGAGAAGACAAAGTGAAGTATTACAATGACGTGCAAAGAGCTGGAGGTGGAAAACCAAAAGGGAAGAACATGCTCGGCCTTTCTCAAGCTGAAAGAACTGAGGAAAAAATTCAAGCCTCAAGTTGCAATAGTGAAGGATTCTATGGGGAAAACATTAAATGACACAGGAAGCACCAAAAGAAGATGGAAAGAATACACAGAGTCATTATACCAAAAAGAATTAGTCGATGTTCAACCATTTCAAGAGATGGCATATGATCAGGAACCGATGGTACTGAAGGAAGAAGTCCAGGCTGCTCTGAAGGCATTGGCAAAAAACAAGGCTCCAGGAATTGATGGAATATCAATTGAGATGTTTCAATAAACAGATGCAGCACTGGAGGTGCTCACTCGTCTATGCCAAGAAATATGGAAGACAGCTTACTGGCCAACTGACTGGAAGAGCTCCATATTTATGCCTATTCCCAAGAAAGGTGATCCAACCGAATGTGGAAATTATAGAATATCATTAATATCACATGCAAGCAAAATTCTGCTGAAGACATTCAAAAACGCCTGCAGCAGTATATCGACAGGGAACTGCCAGAAATTCAGACCAGTTTCATATCGATTTTCTATTAGGTCAATTCTTTTACTATATTCTGTCACTTCAACGAACAAAATAAGAGTTAAAGTTACTTACTTCTCACCCACCTTATATAATATTCAATTCAACTCCTGGTGGCACAGTGGCTAAGAGCTCAGGCTGCTAACCAAAAGGTTGGCAGTTCAAATCCACCAGCCACTCCTTGGAAATCCAACGGGGCAATTCTACTCTGGCCTGTAAGGCCGCTATGAGTCGGAATTGACCCGATGGCAATAGTTACAACAGACATTATTTATAATCTAAAATGTAGTAGAGTCCTATAAGGTTCTGAGGAAGATGACCTACAAATGTTTTCTGCATTCCAGGAACTTACAATTTAGTAGGAGAAACAAGTCTATTAGAATTATTCACATATAAGTAAAGCACTTGCATCAGATGGGGGAAAAGTACTAACACAAGGCACGTAATAAAGGTAATATTTAGATGTACAGCATTTGGAAAGGTTAACAGTATTAAAACAAAAAGAGCTAACAAATACCTA
The DNA here is from genome assembly GCF_030014295.1 of Loxodonta africana. Classification (NCBI taxonomy): domain Eukaryota; kingdom Metazoa; phylum Chordata; class Mammalia; order Proboscidea; family Elephantidae; genus Loxodonta; species Loxodonta africana. The sequence goes on along the minus strand of NC_087352.1, from coordinate 57,583,892 downwards.
AACCCATTTGTGTTATAAAGGAGGTGGTTTGTTCATGTTGTAAAAAAAAGAACACTTACCTCCACCAAATCCATGTCCTTAAGACTCAGTCCTGTTTTCTTCAGTGCCTCAGTGATAGCAAAGACAGGACCTAGATGAGAATAAAAATGCCTTTCATCTCATATTCATGTATGTATCAAAATTCTCCTTTACCAAATAGATAAGTGGGGAGAAAATAATGACAAGAGTTATTAGAAGCCACAGACCTTGCTACCTTGACAGCACACTATTAAATGATATGAAAATAAAGAAACAGAAAACAAGACCAAGGTGAAACACTGTCTAACTGTACAGTCAAATTGCAGATGAGAGGCTTAGAGGAAAAGTTCTACTATAAATGGCTTTAAGGGTTCCATCAGCCAAAGGAATTCATACATGGAATTTTGCTGGTTTTGCAGACACTTGTAAATCATACTTGATAGCAAATGGCCAGGCCAACTGAGCACTCTCCTGGGATACTGACCACATGCATTCCTAGTACAGTGACTGTGGCTACACTCCAAATTTTCAGGCCCATTTGGACCAATGGCAAGAAATAGCAGCATCGCCACTCAGGCACAGCAAGAAAGGAATCTACAAGACACTTGCTGACAGACATTTATAACTCTAACGTTAAGCAGGGAATTTAAGTAAAATATAACCCTACCTCAAGAAACGCAAATCCACCTAATAAGATTACTTCTGAAATAAGCTTTAGCTTCCAGATTTCTGATGATCATCAATGACAGTTTAGTACTGCTCATAATTTTTTCCCAAAAGGTAAAAAAATCTGGCTAGAGAAGATTATCTATTTTTCTACCTTTCTGATTACAGAGAATAAAATTGCCATAAATGTCTAAGAAGAAAAATACATGGCATTTTCCCCTGAATTCAAGTAGTCAACCATTCTGAAATGTTTTGCAAATACACATAAGGTAAAATGCGAAATCAGTCTTTACAAGAAAAGCTTAAAGCAATCTAAACAGAATGTTAGTGCATTCTGTCATCTCAGTTAAAATCCTCTTTGGATGACAGTCCGCTTATCGGTTAGGGCCACCCAGTTAACACTTTTCAATTTAAAGTACCAGTTCTGTGCCAGCTACTGGTTTAATACAGAATCTAATTCAAGATCCTCTTTGTATCTCAAAGGCAGGAATATGAGGAGGGTCGTCCACAGCAAGGCATCAGCTATCCAGCATGGTCAGGGGATGAAGTATTCTACAGTTGTGAAAGAGGTACTAAAAACTGAGGGTGCTAAAACCATTGTCGTAAAAGGGCACCAAAGTTCCCAGTCTTCATAAACAACACTGTAAGCATGTTCTTGTTAACTCAGAGTTAATCCAGTCAATTATAACAATATAATAGGCTAAAACTTGATTTTTAAAGGACTCTTCCCAGACCACTCTTGTTATTTACTGGGACTCAAAAATATAGAATTCTGGGCTGGGAAAAGGAAATTGTAATTCTACCGTGGTTCCTGCCACAAACAGCTGTGTGATCTTGGGCACCTCTGTGGGTTTCAAGCTTCTCATCAGAAGAAATCCTGTGAACTGTTTTTTAACCTTTTTGTTTTTAAGCAGTAGAATCCTTTATAGAAATGAAGCCCAACAATAGATAAAACCAGAGGTGCTCTGTGTCCTTCCTCGGAGCTGTTTTTCTTCTCTTCAAGTCCCGGCTTCTTTCTTTCCTGGGCCTACAGCTATTCTGCAGGGCTAAGGACAACTACATAACTGAGGAACTACTATTCTTAGAAACTGGATTGACGATTCAGTCCATATCAGGTACTTAATAATCTAGTCTTCCCTGCTCATTCATCTGGTACACTTCATTTAGGTACCATGTTTAACACTGTACTACAATTGATAGACGAGCTTTCTAGGTAAAGGGTCACATGACACTGTGGAACACTTGGCATTAAGAGCTCTGTTCAAGCCCTGAGAGAAAAACCAATCCTTCCACCATGTTGTTCACTGTACTTTAGGGCAGACATCCAAGTCCTGGAATAGGAGGAATGTAAATGATGTTTTCTTTTCTTAAATCAGAACCTATTAAATAAGGTTAAACTGAAAAAGAATTATGAAATGACTATCTCTATCAGATACATTCAACTGACCATCAAAAGCATCTAGGTACATTGAAAGAAACTCATATCCTGGGCTCGACCCCAGGCCCTCTGAAACAGAATCTTGGGCGGTGAGAGTATGACTAGATTTTGATGATCGTTTGGAGCTGGGAACCACTTCTCTAGATACTGAAATAATAAATGTCATACCAATATACAGATGTTTAATTTTTCAAGCTATCTTCCATTTCTAAAACAAAAGCTATGTTTTGCTGATAATGGGTAGCTGAAAGCTAATGAGTTTTAAAAAGACTATAGCATAGAAAAAAACTTTTAACAGATGTCTAAGTATCTTGCAGATTTTATTGACATAACTTGGGACACATAGTGTAAGATGGAAGGAACATTAGTGGCACAACAGTTAAGCACTTGGCTGCTAACCAAAAGGGTGGTGTTTAGAAGGCACCGAGCGGCTCAGCAGGAGAAAGACCTGTAAAGATTAAAAAAAAAAACCGAGAAAATCCTGAGGCAGTTCTCTGACACATGGGGTTGCTATGAGTTGAAATCAACTCCACGGTACCTAACAACAGTGGTAAAAGATGGCAAGATATGAGCAGGCCAGCAATCTTCCTTAAGAATGTGCAGACGAAAGGAGAGACTGGAAGGAGGAAGCGGGCTGACTCATTGGGGGAGAGTAAATGGGAGTATGTTGTAAGGTGTATATAAGTTTATATGTGAGAGTCTGACTTGATATGTAAACTTTCACCTAAAGCACAATAAAAATTATTAAAAAAAAAAGGAATGTGCAAAGATAAGTTCTTCTCTGAAGGACATGGCAGCAAATATGGTTGGTTATTAACTTAATCTCAAATCCACGTAAGTGGTATTATTCGAGCAGGACTTAAGAGGCTTACATTGAAGGGTCTCTGAGAAGGCACATCAGCAACAGGTCATTCCCTTCTATAGTGGGACCATCCCTCAAAAACGAATTTAGTCAGTCAAAAAAGGCTTCAACTCATAGAAAAATCTTTGGCCCTATCAAGCACTTCCGGCCAACATGATGCCATAGACAAAAACACCACTCCATCCCTCCACAGCAAAGACCTGAAAAACTAAGTAAAACACAGCAACAATGTTAGAACAATAAAAGAGGGAATAAATGGTAAAGGTATAGAACTTTCTAATGGAGAGAAAGGCAAGGCAATACCAAGTAATAATAGACTGGTTCAAACCCAGGAAGTTAAGGGTAAATTTCAAGGTAACCACAAAGTTAACAAACCTACTCATCAAAATAAAGAAGAAAAACATAAAGTCTCAATAAAAACAAAAGGAGTTCAGCACAGGAAAGTAAAAGGAACAAAGAAAATGTTAGCATCACAAAAAAAAGCACTACAAAATGACAGCAATAAACCCATACCTATCAATAATGACACTGAATGTAAATGGCCTAAATGCACCCATAAAGAGACAGAGAGTGACAGAATGGGTAAAAAAACAGGATCCATCAATACGCTGTCTACAAGAGGCACACCTTAGAAACAAAGATGTAAATTTATTAACAATCAAAGGATGGAAAAAAATATATCAAGCAAATACCTACCAAAAAAGAGCAGGAGTGACAATGCTAATTTCAGATAAAACAGACTTTAAAACAAAATCCACCATAAGACAAAGAAGGGCACTATATAATGATTAAAGGGATGATCCATCATGAAGACTTAGCCATAATAGACATCTACACACCCAATGACCGGGCTCCAAAATACATAAACTCTAACAGCAACGAAAACAGGAATTGACAGTTCCAAAATAATAGTAGGAAACTTCAACACACCACTCTCAGTAAAGGACAGAACACCTAGAAAGAAACTCGGCAAAGATACAGAAGAGCTAAAGAGCACAATCAGTCAACTTAACCTCATAGACATACAGAACACTTCACCCAACAACTGCAAAGTACGTATTCTTTTCCAACACACATGGGAATGTTCTCCAGAACAGACCACATCTTAGGCCACAGAGCTACCCTTAACAAAATCCAAAACGCTGAGATAATACAAAGTATCTTATCCGACCACAACAGCATCAAAGTAGAAACTAACGACAGGAAGAATAAGGAAAAAAAATCAGTTGCATGGAAACTGAATAACACCCTGGTTTAAAACCACGGGGCAATAGAAGAAATCAAAGATGGAACCCAAAAATTCCTAGAATCAAATGAGAGCAAAAAAGCACTATACCAAAGCCTTTGGGACACAGCAAAGGCAGTCCTGAGAGGTCAATTTATAGCACTAGATACACACATCAAAAAAGAAGAGACAAAATCAAAACATTAGCTACACAACTTGAACAGGTAGAAAGACACAGCAAAAGAAGCCCCAAGCCACCAGAAGAAAGGAAATAAAAAAAGATCAGAGCACAAACAAATGCAATAGAGAGTAGAAAAACAACAAAGAATCAACGAGAAGTGGGTTCTTTGAAAGGATCAACAAAATTGACAAACCACTGGCCAAATTGACAAAAGAAAAACAGGAGAGAAAGCAAATAACCCAAGTAAGAAATGAAATAGGAACATTACAACAGACCCAACTGAAATAAAAAGGATCATAACACAGTATTATGAAAAACTACACTCCAACAAATTTGAATACCTAGAGGAAACGGACAAATTTCTAGAGACACTACCTTCACACACTGGCTTCACGGGAGAATTCTACCACACATTCAGAGAAGAGTTTACACCAGTACTACCCAAACTATTCCAAAACATAGAAAAGGAAGTGATATTTCTGAATTCATTCTATGAAGCCAGCATAACCCTGATACCAAAACCAGGCAAAGACACCACACACACACACACACAAATTGCAGACCAATATCTCTCATGAATATAGATGCAAAAATTCTCAAAAAATTCTAGCTAATAGAATTCAGCATTAATATACCATGACAAAGTAAGATTCATACCAGTTACGCAAGGATGGTTCCACATTAGAAAACCAATCGACGTAATCCACCACATAAATAAAAGGAAAGAAAAGAATCACATGATCATCTCAACTGACACAGAAAAGGCGTTCGGCAAAGTCCGACACCCATTCCTGATAAAAACTCTCAATAAAATAGGTATAGAAGGGAAATTTCTCAACATCATAAAGGGCATCTGATAACCCCTAAAAAAATAAAATGCTTGGGAATAAATCTAACCATGCAAAAAAACCTATACAAAGAAAACTACAAAACACTATTGCAAGAAACCAAAAGAGATCTACATAAATGGAAAAACATACCATCTTCATGGAAAGGTAGACTCAACATTGTGAAAATGACAATTCTATCCAAAGTGATTTACAAATACAATGCAATACCAATCCAAATACCAGCAACATCTTTAAACAGATGGAAAAACTTGCCATTAACGTTATATGGAAAGGGAAGAAGCCTTGGATAAGTAAAGCACTATTGAAGAAGAAGAATAAAGTAGGAGGACTCACACTACCTGACCTCAGAACCTACTATACAGCTAAGGTAGACAAAACAGCCTAGTACTGGTACAATGGCAGATATATTGACCAACGGAACAGAATTGAGAACCCAGATATAAATCCATCCACCTATGGCCACCTGATCTTCAACAAGGGCCCAAAGTCCATCAAATGGGGAAAAGACAGTCTCTTTAACAAACTGTGCTGGCAAAACTGGATATCCATCTGCAAAAAAAATGAAACAGGACTCATACCTCACACCATATACAAAAACTAAAAATGGATCAATGACCTAAATATAAAGCCAAAAACTATGAAGTTCGTAGAAGAAAAAATAGGATCAACGCTAGAAGCCCTAATACATGGCATTAACAGGATACAAAGCACAACCAACAATACACAAGCTCCAAAGGATAAGCTAGATAACTGGGATCTTCTAAAAATTAAACTCTTATGCTCATCAAAAGACTTTACCAAGAGTAAAATGAGAACCTACAGACTGGGAAAAAATTTTGGCTATTACAAATCAGACAAAGGTCTAATCTCTAAAATCTACAAGAAAATCCAACACCTCTACAACAAAAAGACAAATAATCCAACTAAAACATGGGCAAAGGAACTGAACAGACACTTCACCAAAGAAGACATTCAAGTGGCTGACAGACACAGGAGGAAACGCTCTCGATCTCTAGCCATCAGGCAAACGCAAATCAAAACCACAATGAGATACCATCTCACCCCGGCATTACTGGCACGGATCAAAAAAACAGAAAATAACAAATGCTGGAAAGGCTGTGGGAGATTGGAACTTTTATGCACTGCTGGTGGGAATGCAAAATGATACAACCATTTTGGAAAATGGTATGATGCTTCCTTAGAAAGCTAGAAACAGAACTACCATATGATCCAGCAATCCCACTCCTAGGACTATATCCTAGAGAAATAAGAGTCATCACACGAACAGAGAGATGTACATACACCATGTTCATTGCAGCATTGTTCACAATAGCCAAAAGATGGAAACAACCTAGATGCCCATCAACAGATGAATAGATAAACAAGCTGTGGTACATACACACAATGGAGTACTACGCAATAAAGAACAGCGATGAATCTGTGAAGCATTTCATAACAAGGATGAATCTGGAGGGCATTATGCTGAGTGAAATAAGTCAATCACAAAAGGACAAACATTGTATGAGACCACTACTGTAAAAACTCATGAAAAGGTTTACGTACAAAAAGAAACTTTGATGGTTACGAGGAATGGGAGGGGTGGGGATGAAATAACACTTAACAGACAGCAGTTAAGTGGTAACTTTGGTGAAGGGTAAAGCAGTACACAATACTGGGGAAGCCAGCACAACCTGTACAAGGCAAGGTCATGGTAGCTCCACAGACACATCCAAACTCCCTGAGGGACTGAATTGCAGGGCTGAGGGCTGTGGGGACCATGGTCTCGGTGAACATTTAGCTCTAATGGCAAAACATAGTTTATAAAGAAAATGTCCTACATTCTACTTTGATGAGTAGCGTCTGGGGTCTTGAAAGCCTGTGTGCAGCCATCTAGGATGCTCCACTGGTCTCATCCCTTCGGGAGCAAGGAATAATGAAGAAAACTAAAGATACAAGGGAAAGATTAGTCCAAAGGACTAATGGACAACAGCTACCACAGCTTCCACCAGACGGAATCTAGTACAACTAGATGGTGCCCGCTACCACCGACTGCTCTGACAGGGATCACAATACAGGGTCCCAGACAGAGCTGGAGAAAAATGGAGAACAAAATTCCAAATCAACAAGAAAGACCAGACTTGCTGGCCCGTCAGAGACTAGAGAAATCCTGAGAGTTTGGCCCCCAGACACCCTTTCAGCTCAGTAATGATGTCACCCCTGAAGTTTACCCTTCAGCCAAAGACTTAACAGGCCCATGGAACAGAACGGGACTAAAGGGCACATCAGCCCTGGGGCAGGTACTGGAAGGCAGGAGGGAACAGGAAACCCAGGGTTGAGAAGGGAGAGTGTTGACAGACATGTCGTGGGGTTGTTAACCAGTGCCACACAACCCTGTGTGTACTGTTGGATGAGAAATTAGTTTGTACTGTAAACCTTCATCTAAAGTTCAATTAAAAAAAAAAAAAAAGAAGTATCACATTGGTACTCATATGAAACAAACAAACAAGTAAATATACCCTAGGGTGGGCTTCCCTTTGTGGTGTAAGGATAGAGGAGGGACAGATCAAGGCCGTTGGGTGTCTTATTTTATTTGTGTAAGTGAGGCACCTAACTGGTTCACCATTTCCTAGAGAATGATGAACAGAAACCATTCAAGTTCGGCATCATCTGTGGTCCTAGGAGTGTATCCAGCAAAATCCTCTGTTTTACTTCTAATTCACATTTTTTTCTCCAATCCAAGAATATATGTGTTTGTAGGGGGTTTCGAATTTTCCCTAGCTAGTACATTGTGAATCTAGATACATGGTTTATAATTCTTAATTTTGCTATTAAGCCTCAGCTGAGCCAGGCCAGTGTTACTTTGACTTTCTGAGACAATGTGTTTAACTCACAGTGAGAAGGGCACCTGAATTAGAGACCTGAATTCACACCCTGGCTCTATCACTTACTGGTTTTGAACCTCCCAAGACAATCTCCCTCTGCCTCAGTTTCCACCTTCACAAAGAAGTCTCATTTACTAAAGTTGTGGGAGGAGTGAACGGGACACTAAGGACTGTGTAAAAGCTCCCAGCAGGGAGGTGTGCTGCTGTCTTCTCCATATAGGCTTCTCTATTTCACCCCATGATTTCTTTCATCGCAGAACTGCTTTTGTTTTGTCAGTACCACGTAATTCTTCTGTTATTTTGTATTAATTTTAAATACCTCAAATGGACAATAATGTATGATTACCTCCCACAAGGGGCTTATACTGCTTCGTTTTCCCATTGTGTCTAGCACAATTCGGAGTACTTTAAACACTTCATAAAAATTAGTTGTCTAAATGTCTGATTACCAGTCTCCTTTTATCCACAAGTGATCTCGATGTAGCTATGTTTTCAGGCATCTGAATGCCAAAAAAAAAAAAAACCCACCTCCAGAAACAGAACCAGTTTGTTTCATTATAAACTTACCAATACCCATGATAGTGGGATCACATCCAGACACAAAATAGCCCACAACTCTTGCCAGTGGTGTGAAGTTATGTTTTTTAACAGCATCTTCACTAGCTATGATAACCGCTCCAGCACCATCAGATACCCCCTTGAAAACAAAACAAACAGTAGATTAGCTAGAGACTAAAAGAATGCAGACATTTAATCAAGGTCTGAACTAACAGAGTAGTACTGGGAATATGGGATTTAACAAGTAGTACTAGTGGTACTTTGGTGGAATAAGGGGATTGTTTTAGGCACAAAATACAACCTCATTAAGGGAAAGTAGGAAAGAAAAAGCTTATAGCCAGATGTAGGTAGAAATAAGAAATACAGTAAGTTTTTTTTACATGAGCAAAGACAAACAAAAAACCTAATATGATAATGAAATTAAAAACCAGATAGATTTCCTTGCAGCATTCTGAAAAGACTAGAATTAAAAAGAATATTTGAAAAGGGCCTCTAGTTAAAATATTTTGTTTTGAACTACAAAAACCCAAATTAAAAAGAATATGAACACTACTAAAAAACAAAACAAAAAAATCAGTTGCCATCAAGTCAACTCATGACAACCCCATGTGTGCCAGAATGGACTGTGCTCCATAGAGTTTTCAGAGGATGATTTTTTCAGAGACAGATTGCCAGGCCTTTCTTCTGAGCTGCCTCTGGGTAAACTCAAACAACACCCTTTTGGTTACCAGCTAAGTATGTTAATCATTTGCACTACCAAGGCACTCCTATGAAGATTAGTAGTTTAAGCTAAATAACCAAACACTAGCACTAAGAGTACGTAAAAGATACTTCCTGATTATTTTGCAATGAACACATCAGGAAGAGTTCAGGATACCCTACGGTGACACCTACCGACGCATTCCCTGCAGTGACAGTTCCTTCCTTCTTGAATACCGGAGGAAGTTTATTTAACTGCTCCAGGGTCGTCTGGGGCCGAGCATGCTCATCTACTTGCATTGACTGTTTTCCTTTCTTTGTCTTCACCTCAATTGGCACCATCTCATCATTAAAGTAGCCAGCATCATTAGCTGAAATATCAAAAACGGTAGAATGACTACAGTAAGAATAAAAAGGAAAAAAAAAAAAAAGAAAGAAGAAAAGAAAATAAGTCAATTGTATTTTTCAATTTAATTGGAAGAAAATGGGGAGCCACTGCTAACGGCTATAGGGTTTCTTGTTGGAGTGATGAAAATGTTCTAAGGTTTATTTGGGGTATGGCTGCACAACTCTATGAATATATTAAAAATCATTAAATTGCACCCTTTAAATGGATGCTTTGTACGCTTTGTGAATTATATCTCAAAAGAGCTATTATAAAAAAAAACAGGATCAAAATTCTGAACCTTATATTTTAATAGAAATTTCTATGTTATTAACTCTTGGTTGGTGGCTAAAAAGTGAATCAGCAGCTTTTTGTTAGAGATATTCATAATTTATTCCAATCATTAAAGAAAAAAATAAAGTATACAGTTGACAGAATGCCTTAGAGTATATTTTAAGAGCATGCTTGCATTAATTCCATCTACTAAAGGACATTAGAAGACAAGGAAGATCACTTAGATTTTAGGAATCCAATAAATATATACATTTACCAAGTTAAAAAAAAAGTGGAGGCATCTTGCATACATTCAAAGAAATCTCCAAATAGCATACACCAAAACAAGGTATGTTTTAGCTAAAGCAATTCATTTTTTTAAATGAGAGAATAGCCTACCAAACTCTTTGGGGAGCGAGGCTGTCACAGCCCCTCAGATTATGCAGAGACATACAAGGTGCCGCTGGAGAGGTCTGTGTGTCAGCTACAGATGTCATGGCACGGAATGCATTTACTCTCCAACCCTCCCCCGCCTTTTTTTTTTGGTTCTTGATTTAATTTTTATTTTTTCATCATGGCATATTTTAAAGGTGCTCCAAAATATACAGTATAATAGACATCCACAAAGCCATCATCCAGGTTTAGCTCATTTTAACATTTTGCCATATGTTTGCTTTAGAGTTTTTTTTAAAGGAAATAAGACTTTACAGGTACAGATGAAATTCACTGCTATCCCCTCTCCTATCATCAAAACCCCTCCACACTCCCCAGAAGTTAACTACTCCATTACAATTGATATGTAACATTTTTATGTTTTTAGGCTTTTACTTTACATGTCAATATCCATAAAAAATACATGGTATTGTTTAATTGTATTTTAAGTTGTACACAGTTGAGTGACACTCTATTCTTTTTTCAACTTGTTTTTTTCACTGAACATGATGTTTATGAGATTTATTTATACACGTAGATCTAGTAGATTCATTTCATATATAGCAGAATTCAGAAAAATCCAACCTGGAATATCAGTCATTATCTGGGAACCTTAGTCCATTTACATTCATTGTGAACATTTAGATGTATTTCTATCACATTCTTTTTGTTATCTATCAATCATGCTTTAAGTATCTTTTTGTTGCCTATTAGAGACTATTTTTTAAAATTATTTTTTCTCATCTACTGTTTGGAAGCTATATATTCTATTCTACCCTTAAATTTATGCTGTGCCTAATTGACTTAAGTCTAAAAATAATAATTATTGGCTCTGATATCCTGAAGAATACAAAGGCTTTCAAAAACCAAAAAACCAAGCCTACTGCCATCGAGTCGATTCTGACCCACAGAAACCCTAAAGGACAGAGCAGAACTGCCCCATAGGGTTTCCAAGGCTAAAAATCTTTATAGAAGCAGATTGCCACATCTTTCTCCCACAGGGCCACTGATGGTTTCAAACCACCAACCTTTTGGTTAGCAGCCAAGTGCTTTTAAGCGCTGCGCCACCAGAGCTCCTACAGAGGCCTTAAACCCAAAAAAACCAAACCCATTGCCACGGAGTCTATTCCGACTCATAGCAACCCTATAGGACAGTTAGAACTGCCCGCAGAGTTTCCAAGGAGCACCTGCTGGATTCAAACTGTTGACCCTTTGGTTAGCAGCCATAGCACTTAACTATGACACCACCAGGGTTTCCACAAAGGCCTTAGAAAGTTTTAAATCCTTTCATGTTTCTCCCATCTTCTATGTCATATTTTCTTATTGTTTTAGATCCCCCCATATTAGCCACCGCCATCAACATCATCATCATATACCAATCAATGTTCACTTAGATTTTAGGAACCCCTGAAATTATTGCCTTGAGATAATCTTTAAAACTTAAACCAAAAATATCCACTGAAGTTTTCTTAAACAGCAGTTTAGCTTAACTAATAAAGAATGTCTGCCTTGAGAGAGCCTCAAAGCATTCCCCTTGAGATGGGGAACCAGACAAGGGTGCCCTTTATCACCACTCCTATTCAACATTGTGCTGGAGGTCCTAGCCAGAGAAGTTAAGCTATATAAAGAAATAAAGGGCATCCAGATTGCTAAGGAAGGAGTAAAAGTACCTCTATTTGCAGATGACATGATGTTATACACAGAAAACCCTAAAGAATCCTCAAGAAAACTACTGAAATTAATAGAAGAGTTCAGCAGAGTATCGGGATACAAGATAAACATACATAAATCAGTTGGATTCCTCTACACCAACAAAGAGAATGTCAAAGAAAAATCCCCAAATCAATACCATTTACAGTAGCCCCCAAGAAGATAAAATACTTAGGAATAAATCTTACCAGAGACGTAAAGACCTATACAAAGAAAACTACAACACACTACTGCAAGAAACCAAAAGAGACCTACACAAGTGGAAAAACATACCTTGCTCATGGATAGGAAGACTTAACATTGTAAAAATGTCTATTCTACCAAAAGCCATCTATAGGTACAACGCAATTCTGATCCAAATTCCAATGACATTTTTAATGAGATGGAGAAACAAATCACCAACTTCATATGGAAGGGAAAGAGGCCCCAGATAAGTAAAGCATTACTGAAAAAGAAGAACAAAGTGGGAGGCCTCACTCTACCTGTTTTAGAACCTATTACACCGCCACAGTAGTCAAACTGCCACAACAACACTTACATAGACCAATGGAACAGAATTGAGAATCCAGACATAAATCCAACCACATATGAGCAGCTGATACTTGACAAAGGCCCAAAGTCAGTTAAATGGGGAAAAGATAGTCTCTTTAACAAATGGTGCTGGCATAACTGGATATCCATCTGCAAAAAAATGAAACAAGACCCATACCTCACATGATGTACAAAAACAAAACTCAAAATGGATCAAAGACCTACATATAAAATCTAAAACGATAAAGATCATGGAAGAAAAAATAGGGTCAACGTTAGGAGTCCTAATACACGGCATAAACAGTATACGAAACATCACTAACAATGCAGAAGAGAAACTAGGTAACTGGGAGCTCCTGAAAATCAAACACCTATGCCCATCCAAAGACTTCACCAAAAGAATAAAAAGATTACCTACGGACTGGGAAAAAGTTTTTAGCTATGACATTTCTGATCAGAGTCTGATCTCTAAAATCTACATGATACTGCAAAGACAAATAACCCAATTAAAAAATGGGCAAAGGATATGAACAGGCACTTCACTAAAGAAGACATTCAGGTAGCTAACAGATACATGAGGAAATGCTCAGGATCATTAGCCATTAGAGAAATGCAAATCAAAACTACACTCCAACAAGGCTGGCATTAATCCAAAAAACACTAAAGGATAAATGTTGGAGAGGTTTTGGAGAGACTGGAACATTTATACACTTCTGGTGGGAATGTAAAATGGGGCAACCACTTTGGAAATCGATTTGGTGCTTCCTTAAAAAGCTAAAAATAGAATTACCATAGGATCCTGCAATCCCACTCTTTTGAATATATCCTAGAGAAATAAGAGCCTTTACACGAACAGAAATATGCACACCCATGTTCACTGCAACACTGTTTACAATAGCAAAAAGATGGAAGCAACCAAGGTGCCCATCAACGGATGAACGGATAAATTATGGTATATTCACAAAATGGAATACTACACATTGATAAAGAACAATGATGAATCTGTGAAAAATTTCATAATGTGGTGGAATCTGGAAGGTATTATGCTGAGTGAAATTATTCAGTTGCAAAAGGACAGATATTGTATGAGACCCCTATTATAAGAACTTGAAAAATAGTTTAAACAGAGAAGAAAATATTCTTTGATAGTTAAGGGGAGTGGGGAGGGAAGGAGGAAGAGGGATTTTCATTAATTAGATAGTAGATAAGAACTATTTTAGGTGAAGAGAAAGACAACACACAATACAGGAGAGGTCAGCACAACTGGACTAAACCAAAAGCAGAGAAGTTTCCTGAATAAACTGAATGCTTCGAAGGCCATCGTAGTAGGGGGATTCCAGTTGCCACTCTGAAGGAGTGTATCATATCCCACAGTGTGTTCTACTGAGAATAAGATCAGTTTAGGACAAAATTCAACCGTCCAGATGTGGTCAATTAATAATATCACTTTTTAAATAGCATTAACTTGTTTTAAAAGAGAAATTCCCAGTTGATTTTGCAATACTTAACAGAATATCTGATCAGTTAAAAACAAAGGAATAATAAAAAAAAGTAACTGTCAATAGGTATGATTTTTAACTAATATTATATGATTGTTACAATCTGAAATGATGAAAAGCTTTCCTATAGGTTCCCCCACCCCTGTATTTATATTATCCAATTTCACTAACCAGCTTTCCACCTCTGTTGTGACTGTAGGGCATATTTGTCACATTCTTCTCTGCTTATTTTATGTTTCACAGCAAGATTTTCTGCAGTAATTGCCATGGGCATTTGGACATGCGTATCCATTAATGATTCCCACAAATAATCTTCCAGCTATTAAAAGACATTAATAAAGTGATTTGTTAAAGCATATCTTCCAAAAGTAATATGCTATAATTTCTTAACCTTAGTTAACAGTTCCAATAAACAAAAATAAAATTAGACTTCTTGATAAGCATTTACTATTACTACTATTCATATTTGGTTCCATGATTTTTTTTTCTAAAACATCCAATGCCATTATAAAATGCATGTATTTTCCTCTATAAATGTGGGGCTTTAAGGAGAGCCAACAACGTTAATGGGCAGTCTTCTGAAAAATATTTTTTAAATTAACCTGCATGTTACAAATAAGTGCAAACTCTTGTGTAGAGGTGTTGCATACTTGGAATATTGACAAATGAATGCAGGAAGCTATACTACAATAAAAACTTACCTCCCCTCAAGATTCCATTTTATTAGAAACCCTACACCAAGTCCTCCTGCAGCGTTTTCCTGTAGCCATCTTTGTAAAGCAGTTAGGAGCTCTTTAGGAGAGCGCTATCTGCGTGCCTTTTTTTATGGCAGGCGTTCAACAATAGGCATGCCCTTGCTCATTAGTTATTATGGGGTTGAGAAGAATCTGGGGAAGGCTCGAGAAAAAAAAAAAAAACAAAACCATTGCCGTTGAGTTGATTCTGACTCACAGCGACCCTATAAGACAGAGTAGAACTGCACCTATAGGGTTTCCAAGGAGCAGCTGGTGGATTTGAACTGCCAACCTTTTAAAAGTGGCTGAGGAGAGGTTGTTATTTATTACACAACTAGAATCTCGGACAAGTGTGCCCCATTTCCTTCTTCCAGACTTGCCCCACCACCTTTTGATTCACTGACCTGTCTTTTCAAAGGTTTTCTCAAATATCTTTGTTGTCTAAAATACCGCTATCTCATGTTTTCTAAGTCTCATTCCTTTCAACTTTCAAAAGGACTAGGTGAGAAACTGGGTAAACAGTGTAAATCAATCATTACTCCTAGAAAATGCTCAACATATAAATGTTATTAGCTCTTTAATAACTGAAGGACCACATAACATCATTATTAGTACTATCATTCTCATGCTATAGCTTTCATTGATGGAAGGATCAGTTTCTGTCTAACAGATCTGGGGTAATACAACCTGTATTCAAAGATAATGTTTTCTGTGATGAAAAAGAAATCTACTCAATGGAGAGGGCCCCAGAAATAAAACTGCCATAAGCCATGATAAAAATTTAATTACTTGAGTTACCAATTACTTAGTTGAGAGATTAATTCAGCCTTTGCTTATCTTTTTTTTTAAATTAATTTTATTGTAGCTAAATATATAACAAAAAATTTGCCATTTTAACCATTTTACGTATATAATTCACTATGTTGTATATCCATAACCACTTGGTTAGGTGTACAGTTCTTTTCATAAGCTGTTGGGTTTGGTTTGCTAGTATTTTGAGGATTTCTACATCTATAAGAGATATTGGTCTGGAGTTTTCTTTCCTTGTGGTGTCTTTATCTGGCTTTGGTATAAGGGTAATGCTGGCCTCATGGAATGGGTTAGGAAGTGTTTTCCTTCTCTTGTTATCTTTTGGAAGAGTTTGAGAAGATTGGTGTCAATTATTCGTTAAATGCTTGATAGATCTCACCAGTGAGGCCACCAGGTCCTGGACTCTGTTGGGAGGTCCTATCTTTTTAATCCACTTTTTCCCTTTCTTCATCTCTCCCATGTCTATAACCATTTCCACACGTTAACTCCACTACCACAGGTGTGCTGTGATAAAGTCTAATTTTCAATGGATGAAGATATCAAAAAAACCAAACATGGTTTTGCAAAGCCCCCATTAATAAAACTAGTTTTAAAATTAGCTCTCTCTTCCCCAAATGGTAGGTTATTAAAATTATTAAAATAATAGCATGAGAAATAACTTTAAAAAAATTTAATGAATCTAACCTTGATATCTAATCCAAACTTGGTTCCAAAACGCACATTTCTGACACAGTGGGGGACTTGGCTCATGCTTTCGGTTCCTCCACACAAGACAACTTCAGCATCTTTAACACAAATCTCCTATTTAAAAACAAACAAAAAAAAACCTTTTTATTGTGCCAGGAGTATATAGTAAGTACTTAGGTTTTAAAAACTAATAGTAATTCCAGTAAGTAATGTAACCTACCTTACAGTGTCTCAAAAGGAACCATTTTTAAAGTAACTGTTTTAAAGCAAATGTTAAAGTATCATGCTCAAAACGCAGAGGGGGAAAAATGGACTTCAATCATTTGTGCATGAGTTACGAATTGTAATTTTTAACTCAATACAAATCTTAAAATTAGCAGAAATAGTAACGTCTGGCGTAAGTGTACAGATTGGTAGCAGATGATAAAAGGACAAACTGTTCAAGAAAGCAAAAGTAAAATTTATCCTATTAATGGATGCAACTGAAAAAAAAAAGATCACAAATTTACAAGAACTAGGCCAAATTTGGGGGATCATAAAAAGAAATCCATTTCATTCTTCCATTCTTCTTTCCACCATTTGCATTTCTCAGAATAGAAGCTAATGACAAACCTCCAAAAACCTGATGTTTAAAATTACTACCAGGAAAGTAAGGGTCACTATTGAAGATACGTTAATATAGAAACAAAATATGAAAATAATTTAATCAATATAATGTGGCTGTGTCTTTTATTTTGTAATAAAGCGAAGACTTTAACAAACAAAAAAATTGGGAGGCGGAGCCAAGATGGCAGAATAGACAGACGCTTCCGGCGAGCCCTCTTTACAACAAAGACTCAAAAAAAAGAACAAGTGAAACGAGTATATTTGTGACAAGCTGGTAGCCCTGACCTTCAAAGGCAAGCTTAGAAAACGAACTGAAGGGCAGGGGGAGGAAGAGATGGTTTAGAAGCGGAGAGGAGTTACCAGACTGGAATCATGGGGAGCTCTCAGGCACCATTCCCAGAGTGTTAGCCACGGGCTGGTACCAGCCTTTGGCCGCAGATTCCTCAGGGAGAAACAGCCAGCCACACAGCCTACTCACACCTCTGGAACCTAAGAAGAAAGGCACCCTCTCCAAAAGCTATGTGCTTGCACATATTTTACCATGCCCCCCACCCCCAAGCTGACTTCAGTGGCTGAATTCCCTGGGCCTGAGACAGGCCCCACTGAGCACCTAGAGCCATCCTCCTGGCTTTGGGGGAGGAAAAAATTTGAAATTGGAGGAAAAGATAATTTGCTAGCTCCACTAACCAGGGGAGCTCAGGACAGAAGTGGCTCCTGTCCAGGCATAAACAGTCCATGCACTTTGAGCACCTTTCTCCTCTGCACGAACCCATGTGGGCCTATATCGGGAGAATAGGCCCTTGTTGGCAGACTCTAACCATTTCAGCTGTGTGGTAGAGAGGTGAGTTTTTGATGTTTGACATCGCTTTGCCTATTAAACAAGGTCCTCACTTGCCCACATCAGGGACCTAAGGACTGGTAGCTCCACTCAGGTCACCCAGCCACCTGCGACAGGGGTCCAAGGATAACTGGTAACTCCCAGTCCTTAAAACCAAAAAATTTGGGTGTCCATGGTCCATCTGCAGAACCCATCCACCTGCATGCTCTAGGGAACAGGGACGCACTTTCCTCTGAGACACGTGGGGGTTGGTTCTCAGCCCCATACCTTGTTCAGAGCATGACCTCCTGCTGCAATCAGATACCAGTACATATGCCAATCACCCCTGCCCCTCTAAGACTGTAGGACACAGCCTGTACCACACTCTCTTGATGATCAACTATCTGCAAACCTGAGCTGAATTCATACAAGAAAACTGAATGGACTCCTACACTGATATACCTGAAAACAGCTCTAGCCATCTGGGGACAAGATGTCAGAGCTCTGAAGGCAAAAATAACCAACCTACCTCACTCAAGCAACCCATTTGAGTATATCAAAACAAAACAAAGCAAGAAGCTACTACACAGTAAGCAAGCATACCCAGTGCCATATAACCAATACAATAACTTATACATGGCTTGGAGACAAGTGTCAATATAAATTCACGTAAAGAAACAGACCATGATCACCTCAACGAACTCTCAAAACAAAGAATCCAGGGATCCCTAGATGAAAGTGCATTCCTGGAATTACCAGATGCACAATACAAAAGTTTAATATACAGAACCCTTCAAGATATCAGGAAGAAAAAGAGGCAATATGCAGAACAAGCCAAGGAACACAGATAAAGCAACTGAAGACATTAGGAAGATTATTCAGGAACATAATGAAAAGTTTAATAAGATGGAAAAATCCACAGACAGCAATCAGAAATTCAAAAAAATTAACAATAAAATTACAGAAGTAGACAACTCAATAGGAAGTCAAAGGAGTAGAATTGAGCAAGTAAAAAGCCAGAATTCCTGAACTCGAAGATAAAACACCTGGCACTAACATATTTGAAGAAACATCAGATAAAAGAATTTTAAAAAATGAAGAAACTTTAAGAATCACGTGGGTCTCGATAAAGAGAAATAACGTACGAGTGATTGGAGTACCAGAACAGGGAGGGAAAACAGAAAATACAGAAAGAATTGTTGAAGATTTGTTGGCAGAAAACTTCCCTGATATTGTGAAAGATGAGAAGATATCTCTCCAAGAAGCTCATCGAACTCCAGGTAAGGTAGATCTTAAAAGAAAGTCACCAAGACATATTATAATCAAGCTTGCCAAAACCAAAGATAAAGAGACAATTATAAGAGCAGCGAGGGATAAAAGAAAAGTCACCTACAAAGGAGAACCAATAGAATAAGCTCGGACTACTGGGCAAAAACCATGCAGGCAAGAAGGCAATGGGATGATATACTTAAAAAATTGAAGGAAAGGGGGCCAAGATGGCTGACTAGACGCGACCTTGGATCCCTCTTGCAACAAAGACTCGGAAAAACAAGTGAATCAATCACATACATAACAATCTATGAACCCTGAACAACAAACACAGATTTAAAGAGTTGACCTGAATGACAGAGACAGAGAAAGAACAAATACGGGGAAGCAGCGACTGTTTTCGGAGCCTGGAGCCAGCATCCCAGTCAGGTAACCTTGGCGCTGGGCTTAGGACTGGGCCCAGGAGAGCTGAACACAAAATCTTGTGACGGCGCAAACAAGGGGTGCAGCCCTACCCCCCTGAACTGACCCCAGGAGGGGGCCCAGCCAGTCCACGCGGGCGGCATGGCGATGCGGCTGGTGGGAGAACTCCCCGGGAAGCAGTGACTGGTTTTGGAACCGGGAGTGCAGCGTCCCAGCCAGGGAACCTTGGCGCCGGGCTTTGGACTGGGCGCAGGGGAGCTGAACGTGGCATCTACTCATGGCACAAAAACGGGGCGCAGACCTACTCCCCTGAACTGACCCCGGGAGGGGGCCCAGCCAGTCCGTGGGGGCGGCGCGGCAACGCGGCTGGCGGGACGAGAAGTCCCTGGGAGGCAGTGACAGGTTTTGGAGCCGGGAGTGCAGCGTCCCAGCAGGGGAACCTTGACGCTGGGCTTTGGACTGGCAGCGGTGGATGCGACCATGGCTTTAGCAGGCCAGACCCTCACGGGCAATCTCCACACAGCCAGGAGACATAGGCAACAGATAAAATAGTCATCCCAAGCACGATAAGCAACTTCGGCTATGTTCCGGGGTGCTACTCTCCTGTTTTTCTAAATACCCCCCCTCCCCTTCCCAGGCGGCTTCGTTAACATTGGAATTTCCTGAGCCAGAGGGAGAACGGCTCCGGCTCCGTGGCGGCTTTGCTTTTCCCTTTTTTTTGGTCTTTTCCTAACCCATTCTTCCGGCCTGAGAGAAGCAACCACAAAAAACCCAGAGACCAAAAATCCTTCCCTAATTGGACTAAAAACACAGAACCAGCTCCAGCCAAGCATATATGATCCAAATCTCGGGCTTTCATCCTTAGAGGGAACAAGGTGGTGGTTATAATCCAAAGGCAGTTCTGATAGGGATCTGACTGCATTTTTTTGAAGCGGATTTACTGGAAAAACAAGTTTCCAGGTCTGATACCTCTGCTTATTCAACAGAGTCCTAACTGACACACAACAGGGAACTGAGGGCTGAAGCTCCCCCCAGACCACCTATCCTCTTGCCTTAGGGGTCTAGGGAGGGTGACACCTACCAATCAGTAGAGGTACTTACATTGGAGCCCAAAGGTACAGCTGCAGTGCCCTCCCACCAAGGTGCTATAGGAATAGAGACACACCTACCTCACTGACACTTGGGGGAAGCCTGTCAGCATCCTGCCTCCACTGGAGTGTGAATAGAATAGCTGCTAATAGAATCTGGTGCACACAACTATCACCACTACTTCTCGAGGTGGATAGGTGTTAGGGTGCAGCACACACTTGATGACCAAAAATCAGATTCTACTCAAGAATAGTGAATAGACTCAGGCATATATATCTGGCAACAGCCCAAACCAGCTGGTAATAGGTCATAAGTAAGTCAAGGGCTACAACAAACAAGACAGCAAAATCTAGTAGCCCATCCACATATATTGAAAGAAAACAAAACAAGATAAGACTCAGTGAGCAATTATAGAATAAACCACTACTATATCTTTTTTTTTTTTTTTTATATCTTAGTGATGGCTCGGAGACAGCAGTCGATATCAAACCACATAAAAAAGCAGACCATGACAGCTTCTACAACCCCCCAAACAAAAGAATCAAAATCTTTCCCAAATGAAGATACAATCCTGGAATTATCAGACACAGAATATAAAAAACTAATTTACAGAATGCTCCAAGACATCAGGGATGACCTCAGAAATGAAATAAGGCAAACCGCAGAAAAAGCCAAGGAACACACTGATAACACAGTTGAAGAACTCAAAAAGATTATTCAAGAACATAGTGGAAAAATTAATAAATTGCAAGAATCCATAGAGAGACAGCATTCAGAAATCCAAAACATTAACAATAACTACAGAATTAGACAACGCAATAGGAAGTCAGAGGAGCAGACTTGAGCAATTAGAATGCAGACTGGGAAATTTGGAGGACCAGGGAATTAACACCAACATAGCTGAAAAAAAATCAGATAAAAGAATTAAAAAAAATGAAGAAACCCTAAGAATCATGTGGGACTCTATCAAGAAGGATAACTTGAGGGTGATTGGAGTCCTAGAACAGAGAGGGAGGACAGAAAATACAGAGATATTAGTTGAAGATCTGCTGACAGAAAACTTCCCTGACATCATGAAAGACGAAAGGATATCTATCCAAGATGCTCACTGAACCCCATTTAAGAATGATCCAAAAAGAAAAACACCAAGACATATTATCATCAAACTCGCCAAAACCAAAGATAAACAGAAAAATTTAAAAGAAGCCAGGGAGAAAGGAAAGGTTTCCTTCAAGGGAGAATCAATAAGAATAAGTTCAGACTACTCAGTAGAAACCATGCAGTCAAGAAGGCAATGGGATGACATATACAGAGCGCTGAAGGAAAAAAACTGCCAGCCAAGGATCATATATCCAGCAAAACTCTCTCTGAAATATGAAGGTGAAATTAAGATATTTACAAATAAACACAAGCTTAGAGAATTTGCAAAAACCAAACCAAAGCTACAAGAAATACTAAAGGAAATTGTTTGGTCAGAAAACCAGTAATATCAGATACCAGCACAACACAAGGTCACAAAACAGAACATCCTGGTATCAACTCAAATAGGGAAATCACAAAAACAAATTAAAATTAATTGAAAAAAAAAAAAAGCTCATAAAAGGGAATCATTGAAGTCAATATGTAAAAGATCACAATAATCAAAAAGAGGGACTAAATACAGGTGGCATAGAACTGCCATATGGAGAGTGATACAAGGCGATATAAGACAACACAAGTTAGGTTTTTACTTAGAAAAATAGGGGTAAATATTAAGGTAACCACAAAGAGGTATAACAACTCCATAACTCAAAATAAAAGCCAAGAAAAACAAAACGACTCAACAAACATAAAGTCAAATACTATGAAAATGAGGATCTCACAATTTACAAAGAAAAACATCTCAGCACAAAAAAGTAAGTGGAAAAATGAAATTGTCAACAACACACATAAAAAGGCATCAAAATGAGAACGCTAAACACTTATTTATCTATAATTACGCTGAATGTAAATGGAATAAATGCACCAATAAAGAGACAGAGAGTCTCGGACTGGATAAAGAAACACGATCCGTCTATATGCTGCCTACAAGAGACACACCTTAGACTTAGAGACACAAACAAACTAAAACTCAAAGGATGGGAAAAAATATATCAAGCAAACAATAAGCAAAAAAGAAGAGGAGTAGCAATATTAATTTCTGACAAAATAGACTTTAGACTTAAATCCACCACAAAGGATAAAGAAGGACACTACATAATGATAAAAGGGACAATTTATCAGGAAGATATAACCATATTAAATATTTATGCACCCAATGACAGGGCTGCAAGACACATAAATCAAATTTTAACAGAACTGAAAAGTGAGATAGACACCTCCACAATTATACTAGGAGACTTCAACACAACACTTTCGGAGAATGACAGGATATCCAGTAAGAAGCTCAATAGAGACACAGAAGATCTAATTACAACAATCAACCAACTTGACCTCATTGACTTATACAGAACTCTCCGCCCTACTGTTGCAAAGCATACTTTTTTTTCTAGCGCACATGGAACATTCTCTAGAATAGACCACATATTAGGTCATAAAACAAACCTCTGCAGAATCCAAAACTTTGAAATATTACAAAGCATCTTCTCAGACCACAAGGCAATAAAACTAGAAATTAATAACAGAAAAATCAGGGAAAAGAAATCAAATACTTGGAAAATGAACAATACCCTCTGGAAAAAAGACTGGGTTATACAAGACATCAAGGAGGGAATAAGGAAATTCACAGACTGCAACGGGAATGAAAATACTTCCTATCAAAAACTCTGGGACACAGCAAAAGCAGTGCTCAGAGGCCAATTTATATCAATAAATGCACACATACAAAAAGAAGAAAGAGCCAAAAGCAGAGAACTGTCCCTACAACTTGAACAAATAGAAAGTGAGCAACAAAAGAACCCATCAGGCACCAGAAGAAAACAAATAATAAAAATTAGAGCTGAACTAAATGAATTAGAGAACAGAAAAACAATTGAAAGCATTAACAAAGCCAAAAGCTGGTTCTTTGAAAAAATTAACAAAATTGATAAACCATTGGCCAGACTGACTAAAGAAAAACAGGAAAGGAAAAAAATAACCCGACTAAGAAACGAGAAGGGCCACATCACAACAGACCCAACTGAAATTAAAAGAATCATATCAGCTTATTATGAAAAATTGTACTCTAACAAATTTGCAAACCTAGTAGAAATGGATGAACTCCTGGAAAAACACTACCTACCTAAACTAACACATTCAGAAGTAGAACAACTAAATAGACCCATAACAAAAAAAGGGATTGAAACGGTAATCAAAAAACTCCCAACAAAAAAAAGCCCTGGCCCGGACAGCTTCACTGCAGAGTTCTACCAAACTTTCAGAGAAGAGTTAACACCACTACTACTAAAGGTACTTCAAAGCATAGAAAATGACAGAATACTACCCAACTCATTCTATGAAGCCACCATCTCCCTGATACCAAAACCAGGTAAAGACATCACAAAAAAAGAAAATTACAGACCTATATCCCTCATGAACATAGATGCAAAAATCCTCAACAAAATTCTAGCCAATAGAATTCAACAACATATCAAAAAAATAATACACCACGACCAAGTGGGATTTATACCAGGTATGCAAGGCTGGTTTAATATTAGGAAAACCATTAATGTAACCCACCATATTAACAAAACAAAAGACAAAAACCACATGATCTTATCAATTGATGCAGAAAAGGCATTTGACAAAGTCCAACACACATTTATGATAAAAACTCTTACCAAAATAGGAATTGAAGGAAAATTCCTCAACATAATAAAGGGCATCTATGCAAAGCCAACAGCCAACATCACTCTAAATGGAGAGAACCTGAAAGCATTTCCCTTGAGAACAGGAACCAGACAAGGATGCCCTTTATCACCATTCTTATTCAACATTGTGCTAGAAGTCCTAGCCAAAGCAATTAGGCTAGACAAAGAAATAAAGGGCATCCGGATTGGCAGAGAGGAACTAAAATTATCTCTATTTGCAGATGACATGATCTTATACACAGAAAACCCCAAGGAATCCTCCAGAAAACTACTGAAACTAATAGAAGAGTTTGGCAGAGTCTCAGGTTATAAGATAAACATACAAAAATCACTTGGATTCCTGTACATCAACAAAAAGAACATCGAAGAGGAAATAACCAAATCAATACCATTCACAGTAGCCCCCAAGAAGATAAAATACTTAGGAATAAATCTTACCAAGGATGTAAAAGACCTATACAAAGAAAACTACAAAGCTCTACTACAAGAAATTAAAAAGGACATACTTAAGTGGAAAAACATAGGAAGACTGAACCTAGTAAAAATGTCTATTCTACCAAAAGCCATCTATACATACAATGCACTTCCGATCCAAATTCCAATGTCATTTTTTAAGGTGATGGGGAAACAAATCACCAACTTCATATGGAAGGGAAAGAAGCCTCAGATAAGCAAAGCATTACTGAAAAAGAAGAAGAAAGTGGGAGGCCTCACTCTACCTGATTTCAGAACCTATTATACAGCCACAGTAGTCAAAACAGCCTGGTACTGGGACAACAACAGACACATAGACCAGTGGGACAGAATTGAGAACCCAGATATAAATCCATCCACATATGAGCAGCTGATATTTGACAAAGGCCCAGTGTCAGTTAATTGGGGAAAAGATAGTCTTTTGAACAAATGGTGCTGGCGTAACTGGATATCCACTTGCAAAAAAATGAAACAGGACCCATACCTCACACCATGCACAAAAACTAACTCCAAGTGGATCAAAGACCTAAACATAAAGACTAAAACGATAAAGATCATGGAAGAAAAAATAGGGACAACCCTAGGAGCCCTAATACAAGGCATAAACAGAATACAAACCATTACCAAAAATGATGAAGAGAAACCAGATAACTGGGAGCTCCTAAAAATCAAACACCTATGCTCATCTAAACACTTCATCAAAAGAGTAAAAAGACCACCTACAGACTGGGAAAGAATTTTCAGCTACGACATCTCTGACCAGCGCCTGATGTCTAAAATCTACATGATTCTGTCAAAACTCAACCACAAAAAGACAAACAACCCAATCAACAATTGGGCAAAGGATATGAACACACACTTCACTAAAGAAGATATTCAGGCAGCTAACAGATACATGAGAAAATGCTCTCGATCATTAGCCATTAGAGAAATGCAAATTAAAACCACGATGAGATTCCATCTCACTCCAACAAGGCTGGCATTAATCCAAAAAACACAAAATAATAAATGTTGGAGAGGCTGCGGAGAGATTGGAACTCTTATACACTGCTGGTGGGAATGTAAAACGGTACAACCACTTTGGGAATCTATCTGGCGTTATCTTAAAGAGTTAGAAATAGAACTACCATACAACCCAGAAATCCCACTCCTCGGAATATACCCTAGAGAAATAAGAGCCTTCACACTAACAGATATATGCACACCCATGTTTATTGCAGCACTGTTTACAATAGCAAAAAGCTGGAAGCAACCAAGGTGTCCATCAACGGATGAATGGTTAAATAAATTGTGGTATATTCACACAATGGAATACTACGCATCGATAAAGAACAGTGATGAATCTGTGAAACATTTCATAACATGGAGGAACCTGGAAGGCATTATGCTGAGCGAAATCAGTCAGAGGCAAAAGGACAAATATTGTATAAGACCACTATTATAAGATCTTGAGAAATAGTATAAACTGAGAAGAACTCATACTTTTGTGGTTATGAGCGGGGTAGGGAGGGAGGGTGGGAAAGGGTTTTTTACTGATTAGTTAGTAGATAAGAACTACTTTAGGTGAAGGGAAGGACAATACTCAATACACGAAAGGTCAGCTCAAACAGACTGGACCAAAAGCAAAGAAGTTTCCGGGATAAAATGAATGCTTCAAAGGTCAGCGAAGCAAGGGCAGGGGTTTGGGGACTATGGCTTAATGGGACTTCTAAGTCAACTGGCAAAATAATACTATTATGAAAAACATTCTGCATCCTACTTTGAAATGTGGCATCTGGGGTCTTAAATGTTAACAAACGGCCATCTAAGATGCATCATTTGGTCTCAACCCACCTGGAGCAAAGGAGAATGAAGAACACCAAGGTCACACGACAACTATGAGCCCAAGAGACAGAAATGGCCACATGAACCAGAAACTTACATCATCCTGAGACCAGAAGAACTAGATGGCGTCCAGCCACAACCGATGACTGCCCTGACAGGGAGCACAACAGAGAACCCCTGAGGGAGCAGGAGATCAGTGGGATGCAGACCCCAAATTCTCATAAAAAGACCAGACTTAATGGTCTGACTGAGACTAGAGGAATCCCGGCGGTCATGGTCCCCAAACCTTCTGTTGGCCCAGGACAGGAACCATTCCCGAAGACAACTCATCAGACATGGAAGGGACTGGACAATGGGTTGGAGAGAGATTTTGATGAAGAGTGAGCTACTTGTATCAGGTGGACACTTGAGACTGTGTTGGCATCTCCTGTCTGGAGGGGAGATGGGAGGGTAGAGAGGGTTAGAAACTGGCAAAATTGTTATGAAAGGAGAGACTGGAAGGGCTGACTCATTAGGGGGAGAGTAAGTGGGAGTACGGAGTAAGGTGTATACAAGCTTATACGTGACACTGACTTGATTTGTAAATGTTCACTTAAAGCTCAATAAAAATGATTAAAAAAAAAAATTGAAGGAAAAAAATTGCCTGCCAAGAATCATATATCCATCAAAACTGTCTCTGAAATATGAAGGTGAAATTAAGACATTTCCAGATAAACACAAGTTGAGGGAATTCATAAAAACCAAACCAAAACTACAAGAAATACTAAAGGGAGATCTTTGGTTAGAAAATCAATAATATCAGGTATCAACCCAAGACTAGAACACTGGGCACAGCAACCAGAACTCAATTCAGAAAGGGAAATAAAAAAAAACAAAGCAAGGTCATATAAAAAAAAAGCTCAAAACAGGGTAACAGTGTTGTTATTATATAAAAGAGGACAGCATTAAAATAATAAAGAGGCACTAAGAAATGTAATCATACATCTTCTACATGGAGAGGAAGATATGGCAATACAAAGAAATAAAAGATAGTCATAAATTTAGAAAATAGGTGTAAATAATAAGGTAACCATAAAGGAGGCAAACTATCCTACTCATCAAAATAAAGTATAAGAAAAAATAGAGACTGAGCAGAAACAAAATCAGCAACAAATATGAGGAAAGGACAACATCTAAAGGAAATCTACTCAGCACATAAAATCAAGTGGGAAAAAGAAAACTGTCAACACACAAAAGAAGACATCAAAATGATAGCACTAAATTCATACCTATCCATAATTACCCTGAATGTAAATGGACTAAATTCACCAATAAAGAGACAGAGAGTGGCAGAATGGATTAAAAAACAAGACCCATCTATAACCTGCCTACAAGAGACACACTTTGGACTTAGAGACACACCTTAGACTTAGAAACACAAACTAAAACTCAAAGGATAGAAAAAAATATATCAAGCAAACAACAATCAAAAAAGAGCAGGAGTGGCAATATTAATTTCTGACAAAATAGACTTTAAAGTTAAATCTATCATAAGGATAAGGAAGGACACTATATAATGATTAGAGGGACAATATACCAAGAAGATATAACCATATTAAATATTTATGCACCCAATGACAGGGCTGCAAGATACATAAAACTAACTCTTTCTGCATTGAAAAGTGAGATAGACAGCTCCACAATAACAGTAACAGACTTCAACACACCACTTTCGATGAAGGACAGGACATCCAGAAAGAAGCTCAATAAAGACACGGAAGATCTCAATGCCACAATCAACCAACTTGACCTCGTAGACATATACAGAACACTCCACCCAACAGCAACCAAGTATACTTTCTTTTCTAGTGCACATGGAACATTCTCTAGAACAGACCACATATTAGGTCATAAAGCAAGCCTTAGCAGAATCCAAATCATTGAAATATTCCAAAGCATCTTCTCTGACCGTAAGGCCATAAAAGTGGAAATCAACAACACAAAAAGAAATCAAACACTTGGAAACTGAACAATACCCTGCTGAAAAAAGACTGGGTTATAGAAGACATTAAGGATGGAATAAAGAAATTCAGAGAATCCAATGAGTGTGAAAACACTTCCTATCAGAACCTTTGGGACACAGCAAAAGCGGTGCTCAGAGGCCAATTTATACCAACAAATGCACACATCCAAAAAGAAGAAAGGGCCAAAATCAAAGAATTATCCCTACAACTTGAACAAATAGAGAACAACAAAAGAAACTCACAGGCACCAGAAGAAAACAAATAATAAAAGCAAGAGCTGAACTAAACTAAATGAAATAGAAAACAGAAAAACAACTGAAAGAATTAACAAGATCAAAAGCTGTTTTTTTGAAAAAAATCAACAAAATTGATAAACCACTGGCCAAAACAACAAAAGAAAAACAGGAGAGGAAGCAAATAACCTGAATAAGAAATGAAGGGGTGATATTACAACAGACCCAACTGAAATTAAAAGACTCATATCAGGTTACTATGAAAAACTATACTGAAACAAATTTGAAAACCTAGAAGAAATGGATGAATTCCCAGAAACACACTACCTACCTAAACTAACACAGATGTAGAACAACTAAATAGACCCATGACAAAAGCAGAGATTGAAAAGGTATTCAAAAAACTCCCAACAACAACAACAAAAAGCCCTGGTCAGGACGGCTTCAGTAGAGAGTTCTACCAAACTTTCAGAGAAGAGTTAACACCACTACTACTAAAGGTACTACCAAACTCATCCTATGAAGCCACCATATCCCTGATATCAAAACCAGGTAAAGACACCACAAGAAAATTATAGACCTATATCCCTTATGATGGATGTTTCCAGCTGTTTCTTCTCATTTTGAGTCGTGCCACATCAGCAAATAAAGGTCCCGAAAGCTTTACTCCACCCACGTCATCAAGGTCGACTCTACTTTGAGGAGGCATATCTTCCCCAGTCATCTTTTGAGTGCCTTCCAACCTAGGGGGCTCATCTTCCAGCACTGTATCAGACAACGTTCTGCTGCTATTCATAAGGTTTTTGCTGGCTAATGCTTTTCAGAAGTAGACTGCCTGGTCCTTCCTCCTGGTCTGTCTTAGTCTGGAAGCTCAGATGAAACCTGTCTTCCATGGGTGACCATGCTGGTATCTGAATATCAGTGGTATAGCTTCCAGCATTACAGCTACACGTAATCCCCCACAGTAAGACAAACTGACGGACATGTGGCACGTCTCAAAATGAAAAGAAACAGCTGCAAACATCCATTAATAATCAGAACCTGGAATGTACGAAGTATGAATCTAGGAAAATTGGAAATCGTCAAAAATGAAATGGAATGCATAAACATCGATATCCTAGGCATTAGTGAGCTGAAATGGACTGGTATTGGTCATTTTTTTTTTTTCCAGTGTCCACCTGATTTAATTAGCTCACTCTTCATCAGCATCTCTCTCCCCCCCACTGACCAGTCCTTTTCATGCCTGATGAGTTGTCTTCAGGGATGGTTCCTGTCCTGTGCCATCAGAAGGTCTGGGGAGCCTTGCCTCCAGGATTCCTCTAGTCGCAGTCATACCATTAAGTACGGTCTTTTTATGAGAATTTGGGGTCTGTATCCCATTGGTCTCCTGCTCCCTCAGGAGTTGTCTGTTGTGCTCCCTGACAGGGCAGACATCGATTGTGGCCGGGCACCAACTAGTTCTTCTGGTCTCAGGATAATGTAGGTCTCTGGTTCATGTGGCCCTTTCTGTCTCTTGGGTTCTTAGTTGTCGTGTGACCTTGGTGTTCTTCCTTTGCCTTTGCTCCAGGTGGGTTGAGACCAATTGATGTATCTTAGATGGCATTTAGGACCCCAGACGCCACATTTCAAAGTGGGATGCAGAATGTTTTCATAATAGAATTATTTTGCCCATTGACTTAGAAGTCCCCTCAAACCATGGTCCCCAGACCCCAGCCCCTGCTCCGCTGACCTTTGAAGCTTTCATTTTATCCTGGAAACCTCTTTGCTTTTAGTCCAGTCCAATTAGGCTGACCTTCCTTGTATTGAGTGTTGTCTTTCCCTTCACCCAAAGCAGTTCTTATCTACTGATTGATCAATAAAAAGCCCTCTCCCTCCCTCCCTCCCTCCCTCCCCCCTTTGTAACCACAAAAGTATGTGTTCTTCTCCGTTTTTTCTATTTCTCAAGATCTTATAAGAGTGGTCTTATACAATATTTGTCCTTTTGCCTCTGACTCATTTCGCTCAGCATAATGCCTTCCAGATTCCTCCATGTTATGAAATGTTTCAGAGATTCGTCACTGTTCTTTATCGATGCGTAGTATTCCATTGTGTGAATATACCACAATTTATTTACCCATTCATCCGTTGACGGACATCTTGGTTGCTTCCAGCTTTTTGCTATTGTAAACAGAGCTGCAATAAACATAGGTGTGCATGTACCTGTTTGTGTGAAGGCTCTTGTATCTCTAGGGTATATTCCGAGGAGTGGGATTTCTGGGTTGTATGGTAGTTCAATTTCTAACTGTTTAAGATAACACCAGATGGATTTCCAAAGTGGTTGTACCGTTTTACATTCCCACCAGCAGTGTATAAGAGTTCCAATCTCTCCGCAGCCTCTCCAACATTTATTATTTTGTGTTTTTTGGATTAATGCCAGTCTAGTTGGTGTGAGATGGAATCTCATCGTAGTTTTAATTTGCATTTCTCTAATGGTTAATGATCGAGAGCATTTTCTCATGTGTCTGTTGGCTGCCTGAATATCTTCTTTAGTGAAATGTGTGTTCATATCCTTTGCCCACTTCTTGATTGGGTTGCTTGTCTTTTTGTGGTTGAGTTTTGACAGAATCACGTAGATTTTAGACATCAGGTGCTGGTCTGAGATGTCATAGCTGAATATTCTTTCCCAGTCTGTAGGTGGTCTTTTTACTCTTTTGGTGAAGTCCTTAGATGAGCATAGGTGTTTGATTTTTAGGAGCTCCCAGTTATCTGGTTTCTCTTCATCATTTTTGGTAATGGTTTGTATTCTGTTTATTGCCCTGTATTAGGGCTCCTAGGGTTGTCCCTATATTTTCTTCCATGATCTTTATCGTTTTAGTCTCTATGTTTAGGTCTTTGATCCACTTGGAGTTAGTTTTTGTGCATGGTGTGAGGTATAGGTCCTGTTTCATTCTTTTGCAAATGGATATCCAGTTATGCCAGCACCATTTGTTAAAAAGACTATCATTTCCCCAACTGACTGACACTGGTCCTTTGTCAAATATCAGCTGCTCATACGTGGATGGATTTATATCTGGGTTCTCAATTCTGTTCCATTGGTCTATGTGCCTGTTGTTGTACCAGTACCAGGCTGTTTTGACTACTGTAGCTGTATAATAGGTTCTGAAATCAGGTAGAGTGAGGCCTCCCACTTTCTTCTTCTTTTTCAGTAATGCTTTGCTTATCCGGGGGTTCTTTCCCTTCCATATGAAATTAGTGATTTGTTTCTCTATCCCCTTAAAATATGACATTGGTATTTGGATTGGAAGTGCGTTATATGTATAGATGGCTTTTGGTAGAATAGACATTTTTACTATGTTAAGTCTTCCTATCCATGAGCAGGGTATGTTTTTCCACTTAAGTATGTCCTTTTGAATTTCTTGTAGCAGAGTTTTATAGTTTTCTTTGTATAGGTCTTTTACATCCTTGGTAAGATTTATTCCTAAGTATTTTATCTTCTTGGGGGCTACTGTGAATGGTATTGATTTGGTTATTTCCTCTTCCGTGTTCTTTTTGTTGATGTACAGGAATCCAAGTGATTTTTGTATGTTTATTTTATAACCTGAGACTCTTCCAAACTCTTCTATTAGTTTCAGTAGTTTTCTGGAGGATTCCTTAGGGTTTTCCATGTATACGATCATGTCATCTGCAAATAGTGATAGCTTTACTTCCTCCTTGCCAATCTGGATACCCTTTATTTCTTTGTCTAGCCTAATTGCCCTGGCTAGGACTTGAAGTACGATGTTGAATAAGAGCGGTGATAAAGGGCATCCTTGTCTGGTTCCTGTTCTCAAGGGAAATGCTTTCAGGTTCTCTCCATTTAGAGTGATATTGGCTGTTGGCTTTACATAGATGCCCTTTATTATGTTGAGGAATTTTCCTTCAATTCCTATTTTGGTAAGAGTTTTTATCATAAATGGGTGTTGAACTTTGTCAAATGCCTTTTCTGCATCTATTGATAAGATCATGTGGTTTTTATCTTCTGTTTTATTTATGTGATGGATTACATTAATGGTTTTTCTTATATTAAACCAGCCTTGCATACCTGGTATAAATCCCACTTGATCAGGGTGAATTATTTTTTTGATGTGTTGTTGGATTCTATTGGCTAGAATTTTGTTGAGGATTTTTGCATCTATGTTCATGAGGGATATAGGTCTATAATTTTCTTTTTTTGTAATATCTTTACCTGGTTTTGGTATCAGGGAGATGGTAGCTTCATAGAATGAGTTGGGAAGTATTCCGTCTTTTTCTATGCTTTGAAATACCTTCAGTAGTAGTGGTGTTAAGTCTTCTCCGAAGGTTTGGTAGAACTCTGCAGTGAAGCCGTCTGGGCCAGGACTTTTTTTTGTTGGAAGTTTTTTGATTACCGTTTCAATCCCTTTTTTTGTTATGGGTCTATTTAGTTGTTCTACTTCTGAATGTGTTAGTTTAGGTAGGTAGTATTTTTCCAAGAATTTATCCATTTCTTCTAGGTTTTCAAATTTGTTAGAGTACAATTTTTCGTAGTAATCTGAAATGATTCTTTTAATTTCATTTGGCTCTGTTGTGATGTGGTCCTTCTCGTTTCTTATTTGGGTTATTTGTTTCCTTTCCTGTTTTTCTTTAGTCAGTCTGGCCAATGGTTTATCAATTTCGTTAATTTTTTCAAAGAACCAGCTTTTGGCTTTGTTAATTCTTTCAATTGTTTTTCTGTTCTCTAATTCATTTAGTTCAGCTCTAATTTTTATTATTTGTTTTCTTCTGGTGCCTGATGGGTTCTTTTGTTGCTCACTTTCTATTTGTTCAAGTTGTAGGGACAGTTCTCTGATTTTGGCTCTTTCTTCTTTTTGTATGTGTGCATTTATTGATATAAATTGGCCTCTGAGCACTGCTTTTGCTGTGTCCCAGAGGTTTTGATAGGAAGTATTTTCATTCTCGTTGCTTTCTAAGAATTTCCTTATTCCCTCCTTGATGTCTTGTATAACCCAGTCTTTTTTCAGGAGGGTATTGTTCATTTTCCAAGTATTTGATTTCTTTTCCCTAGTTTTTCTGTTATTGATTTCTAGCTTCATTGCCTTGTAGTCTGAGAAGATGCTTTGTAATATTTCGATGTTTTGGATTCTGCAAAGATTTGTTTTATGACCTAATATGTGGTCTATTGTAGAGAATGTTCCATGTGCACTAGAAAAAAAAGTATATTTTGCAGCAGTCAGGTGGAGAGTTCTGTATAAGTCAGTGAGGTCAAGTTGGTTGATTGTTGTAAGTAGGTCTTCCGTGTCTCTATGGAGCTTCTTACTGGATGTCCTGTCCTTCTCCGAAAGTGGTGTGTTGAAGTCTCCTACTATAAATGTGGAGGTGTCTATCTCACTTTTCAATTCTGTTAAAATTTGATTTACGTGTCTTGCAGCCCTGTCATCGGGTGCATAAATATTTAATATGGTTATGTCTTCATGATCAATTGTCCCTTTTATCATTATATAGTGTCCGTCTTTATCCTTTGTGGCGGATTTAAGTCTAAAGTCTATTTTGTCAGAAATTAATATTGCTACTCCTCTTCTTTTTTGCTTATTATTTGCTTGATATATTTTTTTTCCATCCTTTGAGTTTTAGTTTGTTTGTGTCTCTAAGTCTAAGGTGTGTCTCTTGTAGGCAGCATATAGATGGATCGTGTTTCTTTATCCAGTCCGTGACTCTCTGTCTCTTTATTGGTGCATTTAGTCCATTTACATTCAGCGTAATTATAGATAAATAAGTTTTTAGTGCTGTCATTTTGATGCCTTTTCATGTGAGTTGTTGGCCATTTCATTTCTCCACATACTTTTTTGTGGTGAGACGTTTTTCTTAGTAGATTGTGAGATCCTCATTTTCATAATGTTTAACTTTATGTTAGTTGAGTCGTTACGTTTTTCTTGGCTTTTTTCTTGAGTTATGGAATTGATATTCCTTTTTGTGGTTACCTTATTATTTACCCCTATTTTTCTAAGTAAAAACCTAACTTGTATCGTTCTATATCGCCTTGTATCACTCTCCATCTGGCAGTTCAATGCCTCCTATATTTAGTCCCTCTTTTTGATTATTTTGATGGTTTATCTATTGATTTCCATGTTTCCCTGTTATGTGCATTATTTTGTTTATTTATTTATTTTTTAGAATTAATCTTAATTTGTTTGTTTTTGTGCTTTCCCTATTTGAGTTGCATTGATATCAGGACGTTCTGTTTTGTGACCTTGTATTGTGCTGGTACCTGATATTATTGGTCATCAGGCCAAACAATCTCCTTTAGCATTTCTTGCAGTCTTGGTTTAGTTTTTGCAAATTCTCTAAACTTGTGTTTATCTGTAAATATCTTAATTTCTCCTTCATATTTCAGAGAGAGTTTTGCTGGATATATGATCCTTGGCTGGCAGTTTTTCTCCTTCAGTGCTCTGTATATGTCGTCCCATTCCCTTCTTGCCTGCATGGTTTCTGCTGAGTAGTCTGAACTTATTCTTATTGATTCTCCTTTGAAGGAAACCTTTCTTTTCTCCCTGGCTGCTTTTAAAATTTTCTGTTTGTCTTTGGTTTTGGCGAGTTTGATGATAATATGTCTTGGTGTTTTTCTTTTTGGATCAATCTTAAATGGGGTTCGATGAGCATCTTGGATAGATATCCTTTCGTCTTTCATGATGTCAGGGAAGTTTTCTGTCAGGAGTTCTTCAACTATTTTCTCTGTGTTTTCTGTCCCCCTCCCTGTTCTGGGACTCCAATCACTCGCAAGTTATCCTTCTTGATAGAGTCCCACATGATTCTTAGGGTTTCTTCATTTTTTTAAATTCTTTCATCTGATTTTTTTTCAGCTATGTTGGTGTTGATTCCCTGGTCCTCCAGAAGTCCCAGTCTACATTCTAATTGCTCGAGTCTGCTCCTCTGACTTCCTACTGCGTTGTCTAATTCTGTAATTTTATTGTTAATCTTTTGGATTTCTACATGCTGTCTCTCTATGGATTCTTGCAACTTATTAATTTTTCCACTATGTTCTTGAATAATCTTTTTGAGTTCTTCAACTGTTTTATCATTGTGTTCCTTGGCTTTTTCTGCAGTTAGCCTAATTTCATTTGTGATGTCTTTAAGCATTCTGTAAATTAGTTTTTTATATTCTGTATCTGATAATTCCAGGATTGTATCTTCATTTGGGAAAGATTTTGATTCTTTTGTTTGGGGGGTTGGAGAAGCTGTCATGGTCTGTTTCTTTATGTGGTTTGATATGGACTGCTGTCTCCGAGCCATCACTGGGAAACTAGGTTTTCCAGGTAATCAGCTGGTACGCTGGCTCCTGGTTCTGAAAACGATCGCTGTCTGCCCGTATTTGTTCGTTCTCCGTCTCTAAGTCTGTGTTTGTTGTTCAGAGTTCGTAGATTGTTATGTATGTGATCGATTCACTTGTTTTTCCGAGTCTTTGTTGCAAGAGGGATCCGTGGTAGCGTCCACCTATTCCGCCATCTTGGCCCCGCCTCCCAGTATTGGCCATTTTAAATCGGACAATCATAGTCTACTATGTTGGGAATGACAACCCGAAGAAGAATGGTGTTGCATTCATCGTCAAAAAGAACGTTTCAAGATCTATCCTGAAGTACAACACTATCAGTGATAGGATAATATCCATACGGCTACAAGGAAGACCAGTTAATACGACTATTATTCAAATTTATACACCAAGCACTAGGGCCAAAGATAAAGAAATAGAAGATTTTTATCAGCTGCTGCAGTCTGAAATTGATTGAACATGCAATCAAAATGCACTGATAATTACTGGCAATTGAAATGTGAAAGTTGGAAACAAAGAAGAAGGATCAGTAGTTGGAAAATATGGCCGTGGTAACAGAAAAAATGCCAGAGATCGAATGATAAAATTTTGCAAGACCAACGACTTTTTCATTGCAAATACCTTCTTTCACCAACATAAACGGCGACTCTACACATGTACCTCACCAGACGGAACACAGAGAAATCAAATTGACTACATCTGTGGAAAGAGACGATGGAAAAGCTCAATATCATCAGTCGGAACAAGGCCAGGGGCTGAATGTGGAACACACCATCAAT
This sequence comes from Loxodonta africana, assembly GCF_030014295.1. Taxonomy (NCBI): domain Eukaryota; kingdom Metazoa; phylum Chordata; class Mammalia; order Proboscidea; family Elephantidae; genus Loxodonta; species Loxodonta africana. Next base: position 57,546,807 of record NC_087352.1, on the reverse strand, counting down.
TCCTCATATGCAAGTTCAAGCTGAAACTGAAGAAAATCAGAGGAAGTCCACAAGAGCCAAAATATGACCTTGAGTATATCCCACCTGAATTCAGAGACCATCTGAAGAATAGATTTGATGCATTGAACACTAGTGACTGAAGACCAGATGAGTTGTGGAATGATATCAAGGACATCATCCATGAAGAAAGCAACAGGTCACTGAAAAGACAAGAAAGAAAAGACCAAGATGGATGTCAGAGGAGACTCTGAAACTTGTTCTTGAGCGCCGAGCACCTAAAGCAAAAGGAAGAAATGATGAAGTAAAAGAACTGAACAGAAGATTTCAAAGGGCGGCACGAGAAGACAAAGTTAAGTATTATAGTGACATACAAAGGGCTGGAGGTAGAAAACCAAAAGGGAAGAGCATGCTCGGCCTTTCTCAAGCTGAAAGAACTGAAGAAAAAATTCAAGCCTCAAGTTGCGATAGTGAAGGATTCCATGGGGAAAATATTAAACAACGCAGGAAGCATCAAAAGAAGATGGAAGGAATACACACAGTCATTATCCCAAAAAGAATTAGTTGATATGCAACCATTTCAAGAGGTGGCATATGATGAGGAACCGATGGTACTGAAGGAAGAAGTCCAAGCTGCTCTGACGGCATTGGTGAAAAGCAAGGCTCCAGGAATTGATGGAATTTCAATTGTTTCAACAAACAGATGCAGCGCTGGAGGTGCTCACTCGTCTATGCCAAGAAATATGGAAGACAGCTTCCTGGCCAACTGACAGGAAGGGATCCATATTTACGCCTATTTCCAGGAAAGGTGATCCAACTGAATGTGGAAATTATAGAACAATATCATTACTATCACACGCAAGCTAAATTTTGCTGAAGATCATTCAAAAATGGGTGCAACACTCGGCCACAATCCATGACTGCCCTGACAGGGAGCACAATAGAGAACCCCTGAGGGAGCAGGAGATCAGTGGGGTGCAGACCCCAAATTCTCATAAAAAGACCATACTTAATGGTCTGACTGAGACTAGAGGAATCTCGGCGGTCATGGTCCCCAAACCTTCTGTTGGCACAGGACAGGAACCATTCCCGAAGACAACTCACCAGACATGAAAGGGACTGGACAGTGGGTAGGAGTGAGATGCTGATGAAGAGTGAGCTAATTATATCAGGTGGACACTTGAGACTGTGTTGGCATCTCCTGTCTGGAGGGGGGATGGGAGGATAGAGTTAGTTGGAAGCTGGCAAAATTGTCACGAAAGGAGAGACTGGAAGGGCTGACTCATTAGGGGGAGAGCAAGTGGGAGTACGGAGTAAGGTGTATATAAACTTATATGTGACAGTCTGACTTGATTTGTAAACGTTCACTTGAAGCTCAATAAAAGTTGATAAAAAAAAAAAAAAATGGGTGCAAAAGTACACTGACAGGGAACTACCAGAAATTCAGGCTGGTTTCAGAAGAGGATATGGAACCAGGGATATCCTTGCCGATGTCAGATGGATCCTGGCTGAAAGCAGAGTAATACCAGAAGGATGTTTACCTGTGTTTTATTGACTACACAAAGTCATTCCACTGTGTGGATCATAACAAACTATGGATAACATTGCGAAGAATGAGAATTCCAGAGCACTTAATTGTGCTCATGAGGAACCTTTTCATAGATCAAGAGGAAGTTGTTCAGAAAGAACAAGGGGCTACTGATTGGTTTAAAGTCAGGAAAGCTGTGCGTCAGGGTTCTATTCTTTCACCATACCTACTCAATCTGTATGCTGAGCAAATAATACAAATGTTTTCTTAATAGATTTTATTATGCCAATTGACTTAGAAGTCCCCTGAAGCCATGGTCCCCAATCCCCTGCCCCTGCTATGCCGGCCTTCGAAGCATTCAGTTTATTCAAGAAACTTCTTTGCATTTGGTTTAGTCCCATTCTGCTGATCTCTCCTCTATTGTGTGCTGTCTTTCCCTTCACCTAAAGTAGTTCTTATCTACTATCTAATTAGTGACTGACCCTCTCCCACCCTCCCTCCCTCTCGCAACCACAAAAGGGTGCCCTTTATCACCACTTTTATTCAACATTGTGTTGGAGGTCCTAGCCAGAGCAATTAGGCTAGATAAAGAAATAAAGATTGCATCCAGATTGGCAAGAAAGAAGTAAAATTATCTGTTTGCAGATAACATGATCTTATACACAGAAAACCCTAAGGCATCCTCAAGAAAACTACTGAAACTTACAGAAGAGTTCAGCAGAGTATCGGGATACAAGATAAACATACAAAAATCAGTTGGATTCCTCTACACCAACAAAAAGAAAATCAAAGAGGAAATCACCAAGCCAATGGCATTTACAGTAGCCCCCATGAACATAAATTATTTAGGAACAAATCTTACCAGAGATGTAAAAGACTTATACCAAGAAAACTACAATACACTTCTGCAAGAAACCAAAAGGGACTTACGTATGTGGAAAAACATACCTCGCTCGTCTGGATAGGAAGACTTAACATTATTAAAATGTCTATTCTACCAAAAGCGATCTATACATTTAATGCAATTCCGATCCAAATCCCAACATTCTTTAATGAGATGGAGAAACAAATCACCAACTTCATATGGAAGGGAAAGAGGCCCCGGACAAATAAGGCATTACTGAAAAAGAAGAACAAAGTGGGAGGCATGACTTTACCTGATTTTAGAACCTATTACACCGCCACAGTAGTCAAAACAGCCTGGTACTGGTACAACAACAGATACATAGACCAGCGGAACAGAATTGAGAATCCAGACATAAATCCATCCACATATGAGCAGTTGATATTTGACAAAGGCCCCCAAACAGTTAAATGAGGAAAAGACAGACTTTTTAACAAATGGTGCTGGCATAACTGGATACCCAATCTGCAAAAAAATGAAACAAGACCCATACCTTACCCCATGCACAAAAATGACCTCAAAACGGATCAAAGACCTAAATATCAAATCTAAAACGATAAAGATCATGGAAGAAAAAATAGGGACAATGTTAGGAGCCCTAATACATGGCATAAACAGTATACAAAACATTAAGAATGCAGAAGAAAAACCAGGTAACTGGGAGCTTCTAAAAATAAAACACCTATGCTCATCCAAAGACTTCACCAAAAAAGTAAAAAGATTACCTACACACTGGGAAAAATATTTTAGCTATGACATTTCAAATCAGTAGTTGATCTCTAAAATCTAAATGATACTGCAAAAACTCAACTACAAAAAGAGAAATAACCCAATTAAAAAATGGGCAAAAGATATGAATAGACACTTCACTAAAGAAGACATTCAGGTAGCTAACTGATACATGAGGAAATGCTCATGATAATTAGCCACAAGAGAAATGCAAATCAAAACTATAATGAGATTTCATCTCACTCCAACAAGGTTGGCATTGATCCAAAAAACACAAAATAATAAATGTTGGAGAGGCTGTAGAGAGACTGGAACACTTATACACTGCTGGTGGGAATATAAAATGGTACAACCACTTTGGAAATCGATTTGGTGCTTCCTTAAAAAGCTAGAAACAGAACTACCACACGATCCAGCAATCCCACTCCTTGGAATATCCTAGAGAAATAAGAGCCTTTACACGAACAGATATATGCACACCCATGTTTATTGCAGCTCTGTTTACAATAGCAAAAAGCTGGAAGCAACCAAGGTGTCCGTCAACAGATGAATGCGTAAATAAATTGTGGTATATTCACACAATGGAATACTACGCATCGATAAAGAACAGTGACCAATCTGTGAAACATTTCATAACATGGAGGAACTTGGAAGGCATTATGCTGAGCGAAATCAGTCAGAGGCAAAAGGACAAATATTGTATAAGACCACTCTTATAAGATCTTGAGAAACAGTATAAACTGAGAAGAACACATACTTTTGTGGTTACGAGGCGGGGAGGGAGGGAGGGAGGGAGAGGGTTTTTTTTACTGATTAATTAGTAGATAAGAACTGCTTTAGTGAAGGGAAGGACAACACTCAATACATGGAAGGTCAGCTCAATTGGACTGGACCAAAAGCAGTTTCCGGGATAAAATGAATGCTTCAAAGGTCAGCGGAGCAAGGGCGGGGGTTTGGGAACCATGGTTTAAGGGAGACTTCTAAGTCAATTGGCAAAATAATTCTATTATGAAAACATTCTGCATCCCACTTTGAAATGTGGCATCTGGGGTCTTAAATGCTAACAAGCGGCCATCTAAGATGCACCAATTGGTCTCAACCCACCTGGATCAAAGGAGAATGAAGAACACCAAGGTCACACGACAACTAAGAGCCCAAGAGACAGAAAGGGCCACATGAACCAGAGACCTACATGATCCTGAGACCAGATTGTGCCCAGCCACAATCGATGACTTCCCTGACAGGGAGCACAATAGGGAACCCCTGAGGGAGCAGGAGATCAGTGGGATGCAGACCCCAAATTCTCATAAAAAGACCAGACTTAATGGTCTGACTGAGACTGGAGGAATCCCAGCAGTCATGGTCCCCAAACCTTCTGTTGGCACAGGACAGGAACCATTCCCAAAGACAACTCATCAGACATGAAAGGGACTGGACAGTGGGTAGGAGAAAGATGCTGATGAAGAGTGAGCTAATTATATCAGGTGGACACTTGAGACTGTGTTGGCATCTCCTGTCTGGAGGGGGGATAGGAGGATAGAGAGAGCTGGAAGCTGGCAAAATTGTCACGAAAGGAGAGACTGGAAGGGCTGACTCATTAGGGGGAGAGCAAGTGGGAGTACGGAGTAAGAGGTATATAAACTTATATGTGACAGTCTGACTTGATTTGTAAACATTCACTTGAAGCTCAATAAAATTTAATAAAAAAAAAAAAAAGTTAGAAATAGAACTACCATACGATCCAGCAATCCCACTCCTTGGAATATATCCTAGAGAACTAAGAGCCTTTACAGGAACAGAAATATGCACACCCATGTTTATTGCAGCACTGCTTACAATAGCAAAAAGATGGAAGCAATGAAAGTGTCCATCAATGGATGAATGGATAAATAAATTATGGTATAGTCACACAATGGAATACTATGCATCCATAAAGAACAGTGAGGAATCTGTGAAACATTTCATAACATGGAGGAACCTGGAAGGCAGTATGCTGAGTGAAATTAGTCAGTTGCAAAAGGAGAAATAGTGTATAAGACCACTACTATAAGAACTTGAGAAATAGTTTAAACTGAGAAGCAAACATTCTTTTGTGGTTACGAGAGGGGGGAGGGAGGGAAGGTGGGAGAGGAGGATTCACTAATTAGATAGTAGATAAGAACTACTTTAGGTGAAGGGAAAGACAACACACAATAGAGGAGAGGTCAGCAGAATGGGACTAAACCAAATGCAAAGAAGTTTCTCGAATAAACTGAATGCTTCGAAGGCCGGCGAAGCAGGGGCAGGGGTTTGGGGGCCATGGTTTCAGGGGACTTCTAAGTCAATTGGCATAATAAAATCTATTAAGAAAACATTCTGCATCCCACTTTGAAGAGTGGCATCTGGAGTCTTAAACGCTAGCAAGCATCCATCTAAAATGCATCAATGGGTCTCAACCCACCTGGATCAAAGGAGAATGAAGAACACCAAGGACACACACAAGGTGATTACGAGCCCAAGGGACAGAAAGGGCCACATGAACCAGTGACTACATCATCCTGAGACCAGAAGAACTAGATGGTGCCCAGCTACAACCGTTGACTGCCCTGACAGGGAACACAACAGAGAACCCCTGAGGGAGCAGGAGAGCAGTGGGATGCAGACCCCAAATTCTCATAAAAAGACCAGACTTAATGGTCTAACTGAGACTAGAAGGACCCTGGTGGTCATGGTCCCCAGACCTTCTGTTGGCTCAGTACAGGAACCATTCCCAAAGCCAACTCTTCAGACATGGATTGGACTGGACAACGGGTTGGAGAGAGATGCTGGTGAGGTGTGAGCTTCTTGAATCAGGTGGATACTTGAGACTATGTTGGTGTCTCCTGCCTGGAGAGGAGATGAGAGGGTAGAGGGGGTTAGAAGCTGGCAAAATGGATACGAAAAGAGAGAGTGGAGGGAAGGAGCGGGCTGTCCCACTAGGGGGAGAGTAATTGGGAGTATGTAGCAAGGTGTATATAAGTTTTTATGTGAGAGACTGACTTAATCTGTAAACTTTCACTTAAAGTACAATAAAAATTATATATATAAAAAAAAATTTCATTTCAGTGTGTCCTCTGCCCGGGCTTAGCGGGGAACATACACATTCGCCTAATTGTCCCTTAAAAAGGTCACAGTAGTTTATATTTCTACCAATTCGTTTGTATTAAAATACATTTTCTTATCATCCCACAAATTCTCCAACTCTTTTTCTCTCTAAACAGTCTTTATTCAATGTTTCAAACTGCTTCACTGGTAAATGTAAATGGTAGTAATAGTAGTTCTTGCCTCATGGCATGACTATGAAGATTAAGCGAGATAAATATGTAAATCTAGCACAGCGCCTAGCACACGGGAAGCACTCAATAAATGATTATAGCCATAATTAGCTTTTTAAAAAATATTTTTCTCCTTTGAATCTTTTTGCTGGATTGACTTCTCCTAAAAAGTATTGCAAAATAAAATGCTATAATGTTATATTGAAATGGGGTATTTTCTCTAAAACCTGTTACTATATTTCCAGAGAATCAAAATGTTGTCCATACCTGACATCCATTCAAAATGGACTGGAAACCAGAGCCACAGAGCCTATTAACAGTGAGAGCTGGGGTCTCTGTTCGGACTCCCACACGCAAACCAACATGCCTTGCCAAGAAGGGAGCATCTGAAGAACTCTGGAATGGAAGGAAAAGCAGGGGGGGGAACTCCTCAATAAATCGAGAAATTAAAAGCAAAGACAAAATACACAGAAATGCTGTCAATCTATCAGAAATTATAAATTATATGGCTCTAAAGTAAGACACAAGACATATTTTATACATGTTCATAATTTGAATAAAAACTGTAATTTGGTAAACTGACTTTTAAACATACTAAGTATGCTTGCTAATTAAAGAAATTCTTATATTAAGTCCTTAACATAAGAGAAAAATTTATAACTAGAGCTGTTTAAAAATAGCACAGACCATCTCTAAGTACTCACAGGTATCAGTTTGTTTGGAGTGGTAAAAAACTTTTGGAAATAGTAGTGATGGCTGCATAAATGACGGCTGCATAGCATGGAGAATATAATTAAAAAAAAAAAAAAAACCCACTGCTGTCGAGTCAATTCCGACTCATAGCGACCCTATAGAACAGAGTAGAATTGATGCATAGAGTTTCCAAGGAGCACCTGGCGGATTTGAACTGCCGACCTTTTGGTTAGCAGCCATAGCTCTTAACAACTATGCCACCAGGGTGTCCAAACGTAATTAAGTGTACTGAATTGTACATTTAAAAATGGTTAAAATGGAAATTTCTGTTATATACATTTTACCACAATAAAATTAAAAATAAAACAAAAAAAACCACCCACAAAGAAAAGCCAAGGCTCAGATGGCTTCACTGTTGAATTCTACCAAATATTTAAAGAATAATTAATACCAATTCGTCATAAACTCTTCCAAAACATAGAAGAGGGAATACCTTTCAACTCATTTTATGAGGCCAGTATTACTGTTACCCAAACAAGAGCATCAAAAGAGAACTACAGACCAATATCTCTTATAGATGAATATAGATGCAAAAATCCTCAACGAAACACTAGCAAATTGAATCTAGCAAAATATAGAAAGGATTGTACATCATGATCAAGTGGGGTTTATCCCAAGGATGCAAGGTTGGTTCACCAACCAAAAATCAATTAATATAATAATATATCATACCAATAGAATAAAAAACAAATCATATGATCATCTCAAAAGAGACAGAAAGGCATTTAACAAAATCTTATACTCTTCATGATAAAAACACTCAACAAACTAGGAATAGAAGGAAACTTTCCAACCTGATAAAGGATATCAACCAAAAACCCACAGGTAACATTGCACTTAATGGTGAGAGATTAGGGACAAGCCAGGATGTCCTCTCTTGCTACTTGTATTCAACCCTACACTGGAGGTTCTAGCCAGGATAACTGGGCAAGAAATAAATAAATAAATAAAAGGCATCCAGATTGGAAGAAGTAAAACTATCTTTACTCTCAGATAACATAATCTACATAGAAAATCCTAAGGAATCCACTAAAAAAAAACTCTTAGAACTAATGAACAAGTCGAGCAAGGCTGCAGGATATACCATTTTGGGTTCAACAGATATACCTGCAAAAGAAAGACCATCACTGCATATGGGTATGAAGACACACAACAGTATGAGGGACAGAATATAATCAATAGAATGCCTACTGCTTTTCTGTGTCCGTTATTATCACTTTCCTTTAGCAATGATCACATCATTGGCATCTTGTAAAAACACATACATCTTCTTTCTTCCATTAGACTGTGACTTTCTTTTGGTCCACGTTGGGTACTCAACCCTCTCCCACAGCACCTTAAATAGTCTCTCATCAGACACCCAATAAATGTTGTGTACTTTGAAGGAATACACAATTTTCAGTTACCTGAATGTGGATGATCTATTTCATATACCATACACAGGAAGATAGAGGGTAAGGGGGCTTCTTATTTCCCTCAACAAGCACTGATCAATCTCCTACTATGTGTAACAAATAATGAGAGATGTATTGTACTGCCTGGGTTTGCTACCCCCCTTTAGTGACATATAGTTATAGAAAACAAGTTAATTTCAAATAAGTCAAGGAAGTCAATCTGCTACTTAAGAGACACTGGAATGCATCCCAAATCAAATAGGTATGCAGTGTCCAGAATATATGCTGCTTTGAATTACGTATGCCATTGCTTCTAGAGTCAGAGGATGATTCAAATTAGAAGTTCAAACACCTTTAACTATTATTTAGTCTTCATTATTATGACATGTAAAAGGAATTATTTTTAGAAACTGACAAACCTTCCTTTTGCCCTACTAACCTGCAAAACATTGCCTACAATGACACTGTCAACAGTTTCAGGTGAGACATTGCCAGCAGACAAGGCAGCCTTTGCAGCAAATTCAGACAAGTCAGTAGCTGTAAAGTCCTTCAGAAGACCTCCATAAGCTCCAAAAGGTGTTCGCTTAGCAGCAACGATGAACACACCTATCACAATGTGGAGAGAATTGTAAGAATCACAAATTAGTCAATATCCCCAACATGCTTTAAATAATCTCACTATGAGACCTTGATATAGTCTTTTCAGTTAGGTAACTGAGAATCTTTGTCCCACAATAACACATAGGACAGGTCACACCCATAGAAGCACAGTTTTCCGATTTATCAGATTGATTAATACCTCCATGAAGGTACCAAGAACTGTACCAAATGTTAAGAGGTAAATGCATTCTGGTTAGACAACATTCTTGTCCTCTGGCGATCTGCAACGCTAGAAACATTTGTTTAAAACTGAAGTGTTTTTTCTATGTGCTGGAATATAGTGCCTAGTCACAGAATCAAAGAATTTTCCAACTAGGAGGTCCCTTAAGGTGGTCTGGGACCAACCACTCACCCTATAAGAACTCCTTCTAGAAAATTCCCAACAAGACATGCTCTCCAACCTCTGCTAGAGAACTTTCAGTAAGAAGGCATACTCTACTGTGTGAGGCAGCCTGCCCATGAATGGACAGCATAAACAAATTATTTTTCCTCATACTGAGTTGACTGGGCTCACCAAGTCTTCTATCTATCAATTTCCAAGTCAGATATATATGAAGCCCTGGTGGTGCAGTGGTTAAAGCACTCAGCTGCTAACAGAAAGGTCAGTGGTTCAAACGCACCAGCTATTCTGTGGGAGAAAGATGTGGCAGTCTACTTCAGTAAAGATTTATAGCCTTGGAAACCCTGTCCTACAGGATTGCTGTGAGTCCAAATCGACTCAACGGAGACTGCTTTTGGTTTGGTCAAGATATTATGGAACTTTTAACAATGGATTTGCGCTTAGATATTGGCCTGTAACTGAGATTTTTCAAACATTAGACACTACTGGTATCTAAGTACAATCCTCCAGTTTATGTTTATGACCTCTTTACATGGAACAAACTACGCTTATCCTAGAAGAAATTCAGCCTCTCTTACTCTGAAAAATTTATAATCTAAAGAAATGTAAGGAGCAATATATATGCTATAGTTTGGAACAGATCCATCACGGTTCTTTAGATACAATATTCAGATATTTGCAAAAAGTCACAAATATTAGTTCAGTACATTACAAATGTTTTGTTCTGGTAAATGGGTTATTCAGTGCCACTATGCCTTTTTGTGGGTTAGTGAAAAAGAGGAGGACCCTCAATGAGATGGACTGACACAGTGGCTCTAACAATGGTTTCAAACACAGCAACGATTGTAAGGATGGCACAAGAATGGGCAATCTTTTGTTCCATCTTATACAGGGTTGCTATGAATCAGAACCGACTTGACACCACCTAAGACCAACATGCCTTCCTGAGTCATTGCAAATGTCCTCCAATCCTCCTTGGTTAATAGTCTCTGTCTATTCTATACCAGTGTTTTCTTTATTTCATTTTTCTTTTCCATTTCCATGCCTTCTTTTTTTTTTTTTTTTAATAATTTTTATTGTGCTTTAAGTGAAAGTTTACAAATCAAGTCAGTCTGGCACATATAAACTTGTATACACCTTACTACATACTCCCATTTACTCTCCCCCTTAATGAGTCAGCCCGCTCCCTCCTTCCAGTCTCTCCTTTCGTGACCGTTTTACCAGTTCCTAACCCTGTCTACCCTCCCATCTCCCCTCCAGACAGGAGATGCCAACACAGTCTCAAGTGTCCACCTGATACAAGTAGCTCACTCTTCATCAGTATCTCTCTCCTACCCATTGTCCAGTCCCGTCCATGTCTGATGAGTGGTCTTCAGGAATGGTTCCTGTCCTGGGCCAACAGAAGGTTTGGGGACCATGACTGCTGGGATTCTTCTAGTCTCAGTCAGACCATTAAGTCTGGTCTTTTTATGAGAATTTGGGGTCTGCATCCCACTGATCTCCTGCTCCCTCAGGGGTTCTCTGTAGTGCTCCCTGTCAGGGCAGTCATTGGTTGTGGCCGGGCACCATCTAGTTCTTCTGGTCTCAGGATGATGTAAGTCTCTAGTTCATGTGGCCCTTTCTGTCTCTTGGGCTCAGAGTTATCGTGTGACCTTGGTGTTCTTCATTCTTCTTTGATCCAGGTGGGTTGAGATCAATTGATGCATCTTCGGTGGCCGCTTGTTAGCATTTAAGAACCCAGACGCCACACTTCAGAGAAGGATGCAGAATGTTTTCATAATAGAATTTATTTTGCCAATTGCCTTAAAAGTCCCCTTAAACCATAGTCCCCAAACCCCCGCCCTTGCTCCGCTGACCTTTGAAGCATTCAGTTTATCCAGGAAATTTCTTTGCTTTTGGTCCAGTCCAGTTGAGCTGACCTTCCCTGTATTGAGTATTGTTCTTCCCCTCACCTAAAGGATTTCTTATCTACTAACTAATCAGTAAATAACCCTCTCCCTCCCTCCCTCCCTCCCCCTTCTCGTAACCACAAAAGAATGTGTTGTTCTCAGTTTATACTATTTCTCAAGATCTTATGATAGTGGTCTTATACAATATTTGTCCTTTTGCAACTGACTAATTTCACTCAGCGTAATGCCTTCCAGGTTCCTCCATGTTATGAAATGTTTCACAGATTTCTCACTGTTCTTTGTCGATGCGCAGTATTCCGCTGTGAATAAACCATAATTAATTTAACCATTCATCCGTTCATGGACACTTTGGTTGCTTCCAGCTTTTTGCTATTGTAAGCAGTGCTGCAATAAACATGGGTGTGCATATATCTGTTTGTGTAAAGGCTCTTATTTCTCTAGGGTATATTCCGAGGAGTGGGATTTCTGGGTTGTACGGTATTTTTAACTTTTTAAGAAAACACCAGAGAGATTTCAAAAGTGGTTGTACCATTTTACATTCCCACCAGCAATGTATAAGAGTTCCAACCTCTCCACAGCCTCTCCAACATTTATTATTTTGTGTTTTTTGGATTAATGCCAGCCTTGTTGGAGTGAGATGGAATCTCATCATAGTTTTAATTTGCATTTCTCTGAAGGCTAATAATCGAGACATTTTCTCATGTATCTGTTAGCTGCCTGAATATCTTCTTTAGTGAAGTGTGTGTTCATATCCTTTGCCCACTTTTTGATTGGGTTGTTTGTCTTTTTGTGGTTGAGTTTTAACAGAATCATATAGATTTCAGAGATCAGGCGCTGGTCAGAGATGTCATAGCTGAGAATTCTTTCCCAGTCTGTAGGTGGTCTTTTTACTCTTTTGGTGAAGTCTTTAGATGAGCATAGGTGTTTGATTTTTAGGAGCTCCCAGTTATCTGGTTTCTCTTCGTCATTTTTAGTAATGTTTTGTATTTTGTTTATGCCTTGTATTAGGGCTCCTAAGGTTGTCCTTATTTTTTCTTCCATGATCTTTATCGTTTTAGTCTTTATGTTTAGGTCTTTGATCCACTTGGAGTTAGTTTTTGTGCATGGTGTGAGGTATGGGTCCTGTTTCATTTTTTTGCAAATGGATATCCAGTTACGCCAGCACCATTTGTTCAAAAGACAATCTTTTCCCCAATTAACTGACACTGGGCCTTTGTCAAATATCAGCTGCTCATATGTGGATGGATTTATATCTGGGTCCTCAATTCTGTTCCATTGGTCTATGTGCCTGTTGTTGTACCAGTACCAGGCTGTTTTGACTACTGTGGCTGTATAATAGGTTCTAAAATCAGGCAGAGTGAGGCCTCCCACTTTCTTCTTTTTCAGTAATGCTTTACTTATCCGAGGCTTCTTTCCCTTCCATATGAAGTTGGTGATTTATTTCTCCATCACATTAAAAAATGACATTGGAATTTGGATCGGAAGTGCATTGTATGTATAGATGGCTTTTGGTAGAATAGACATTTTTACTATGTTAAGTCTTCCTATCCATGAGCAAGGTATGTTTTTCCACTTATGTAGGTCCCTTTTAGTTTCTTGCACTACTGCTTTGTAGTTTTCTTTGTATAGGTCTTTTACATCTTTGGTAAGATTTATGCCTAAGTAATTTATCTTCTTGGGGGCTACTGTGAATGGTATTGATTTGGTGATTTCCTCTTTGATGTTCTTTTTGTTGATGTAGAGGAATCCAAGTGATTTTTGTACGTTTATCTTGTAACCTGAGACTGCCGAACTCTTCTACTAGTTTCAGTAGTTTTCTGGAGGATTCCTTAGGGTTTTCTGTGTATAAGATCACGTCCTCTGAAAACAGAGATAGTTTTACCTCTTTCTTGCCAATCCGGATGCCCTGTATTTCTTTGTCTAGCCTAACTGCCTTGGTTAGAACTTCCAGCACTATGTTGAATAAGAGCGGTGATAAAGGGCATTCTTGTCTGGTTCCCGTTCTCAAGGGAAATGCTGTGAGGCTCTCTCCATTTAGAATGATGTTGGCTGTTGGCTTTGTATAGATGCCCTTTATTATGTTGAGGAATTTTCCTTCAATTTCTATTTTGCTGAGAGTTTTTATCATGAATGGGTGTTGGATTTGTCAAATGCCTTTTCTGCATCAATTGATAAGATCATGCGGTTTTTGTCTTTTGTTTTATTTATATGGTGGATTACATTAATGGTTTTTTTAATATTAAAGCAGCCTTGCATACCTGGTATAAATCCCACTTGGCAGTGGTGGATTATTTTTTTGATATGTTGTTGAATTCTATTGGCTTCAACTTTGTTGAGGATTTTTGCATCTATGTTCATGAAGGATATAGGTCTGTAATTTTCTTTTTTTGTAGTGTCTTTACCTCGTTTTGGTATCAGGGATATGCTGGCTTCATAGAATGAGTTAGGTAGTAGTCCATCATCTTCTACGCTTTGAAATACCTTTAGTAGTAGTGGTGTTAACTCTTCTCTGAAAGTTTGGTAGAACTCTGCAGTGAGGCCATCTGAGCCAGGGCTTTTTATTGTTGGGAGTTTTTTGATTACCTTTTCAATCTTTTTTGTTACGGGTCTATTTAGTTGTTCTACTTCTGATTATGTTAGTTTAGGTAGGTAGTGTTTTTCTAGGAATTCATCCATTTCTTCTAGGTTTGCAAATTTGTTAGAGTACAATTTTTTGTAATAATCTGCTAAGATTCTTTTAATTTCAGTTGGGTATGTTGTGATACGGCCTATTTCATTTCTTATTTGGGTTATTTGTTTCCATTCCTGTATTTCTTTAGTCAGTCTGGCCAATGGATTATGAATTTTGTTAATTTTTTCAAAGAACTAGCTTTTGGCTTTGTTAATTCTTTGAATTGTTTTTCTGTTCTCTAAGTCATTTAGTTCAGCTCTAATTTTTATTATTTGTTTTCTTCTGGTGCCTGATGGATTCTTTTGTTGCTTGCTTTCTATTTGTTCAAGTTGTAGGGACAGTTCTCTGATTTTGGCTCTTTCTTCTTTATGTATGTGTGCATTTATCGATATACATTGAACTCTGAGCACTGCTTTTGCTGTGTCCGAGAGGTTTTCATAGGAAGTGTTTTCATTCTCGTTGCATTCTATGAATTTCTTTATTCCCACCTTAATGTCTTCTATAACCCAGTCTTTTTTGAGCAGGGTATTGTTTAGTTTTCAAGTATTTGATTTCTTTTCCCCGATTTTTCTGTTACTGATTTCCACTCTTATGGCCCTGTGGTCTGGGAAGATGCTTTGTAATACTTCAATGTTTTGGATTCTGCAAAGGTTTGTTTTCTGACCTAATATGTGATCCATTCTACAGAATGTTCCATGTGCACTAGAAAAAAAAGGTATACTTTGCAGCCGTTGGGTGGTGTGTTCTGTATAAGTCTATGAGGTCAAGTTGGTTGATTCGGTCTTCCGTGTCTGTACTGAGCTTCTTACTGGAAGTCCTATTCTTCTCCGAAAGTGGTGTGTTAAAGTCTCCTACTATAATTGTGGAGGTGTCTATCTCACTTTTCAGGTCTGTTAAAGTTTGTTTTATGATCTTGCAGCCCTGTCACTGGGTGCATAAATATTTAATATGGTTATATCTTCCTGGTAAATTGTCCCTTTAATCATTACCTAGTGTCCTTCTTTATCCTTTGTGGCGGATTTAACTTTAAAGTCTATTTTGTCAGAAATTAATATTGCTACTCATCCTTTGAGTTTTAGTTTGTTTGTGTCCCTAAGGTGTGTCTCTTGTAGGCAGCATATAGACGGATTGTGTTTCTTTATCCAGTCTGAGACTCTCTGTCTCTTTATTGGTGCATTTAGTCCATTTACATTCAGCATAATTATAGATAAGTATGTGTTTTTTTTATGTGTTTAGTGCAGCCATTTTGATGCCTTTTTGTGTGTGCTGTTGACAATTTCATTTTTCCACTTACTTTTTTGTGCTGAGACATTTTTCTTTGTAAATTGTGTGTTCCTCATTTTCATAGTAGTTGAATTTACGTTTGCTGAGTCGTTATGTTTTTCTTGGTTTTTATTTTGAGTTATGGAATTGTTAGACCTCTTTATGGTTACCTTAATATTTACCCCTATTTTTCTAAGTAAAAACCTAACTTGTATTGTCCTATATCGCCTTGTTTCCCTCTCCATACGGCAGTTCTATGCCTCCTGTATTTAGTCCCTCTTTTTGATTATTGTGATCTTTTACATAATGACTTCAATGATTCCCTGTTTTGAGCTTTTTTTTTCTTTTTAAAATTAATCTTAATTTGTTTTTGTGATTTCCCTATTTGAGTTGATATCAGAATGTTCTGTTCTGTGAGCTTGTGTTGTGTTGGTATCTGATGTTTTTGATTTTCTGACCAAACAATTTCCTTTAGTATTTCTTGTAGCTTTGGTTTGGCTTTTGCAAATTCTCTAAGCTTGTGTTTATCTGTAAATGTTTTAATTTCACCTTCATATTTGAGAGAGAGTTTTGCTGGATATATGATCCTTGGCTGGCAGTTTTTCTCCTTCAGTGCTCTATACATGTCATCCCATTGCCTTCTTGCCTGCATGGTTTCTGCTGAGTAGTCTGAACTTATTCTTATTGATTCTCCTTTGTAGGAGACCTTTCTTTTATCCCTGGCTTCTTTTAAAATTTTCTCTTTATCTTTGGTTTTGGCAAGTTAGATGACAATATGTCTTGGTGATTTTCTTTTTGGATCAATCTTATATGGGGTTCGATGAGCATCTTGGAGAGATATCCTTTCGTCTTTCATGATATCAGGGACGCTTTCTACCAACAGATCTTCAACTATTTTCTCTGTATTTTCTGTTATCCCTCCCTGTTCTGGAACTCCAATCACATGCAAGTTATTCTTTTTGTTAGAGTCCCACATGATTCTTAGGGTTTCTTCATTTTTTAAAATTCTTTGATCTGATTTTTCTTCAACTATATTGGTGTCAATTGCCTTATCCTCCAACTCCCCCACTCTGCATTCCAATTGCTCGATTGTGCTCCTCTGACTTCCTATCGAGTTGTCTAATTCTGTAATTTTACTGTTAATCTTTAGGATTTCTGAATGCTGTCTGTCTGCGGATTTTTGCAGCTTATTAACTTTTCCACTATGTTCTTGAATAATCTTTTTGATTTCTTCAACTGCTTTATCAGTGTGTTCCTTGGCTTTTTCTGTAGATTGCCTTATTTCATTTTTGAACTCACCCCTGATGTCTTGAAGCATTCTTTAAATTAGTTTTTTATATTCTGCATCTGGCAATTCCAGGATTGTATCTTCATTTGGGAAAGATTCTGATTCTTTAATTTGGGGAGTTGTAGAAGCAATCATGGTCTGCTTCTTTATGTGGTTTGATATCAACTGCTGTCCCCAAGCCATCTCTAAGATATTGTAATGATTTATTTTATATTTGCTCACTGAGTCTTATCTTGCTTTCTTTCAATATACATGGATGGTCTACTAGCTTGCGCTGTCTTGATTGCTGTAGCCTTTGAATCACTTATGTCCTATTACCAGCTGGTTTGGGCTGTTACCAGATATATAAGCCTAATAGTCCATTCACCATTCTTGAGTAGAATCATATTTTGGGTCACCAAGTGTGTGGTGTAGACTGTCACCTATTCACTTAGCGTAGTGGTGATAATTGTGTGCACCAGATTCTAGTAGCAGCAGGGGGTCACACTCCGGGGGTGGCGGGGGCAGGATGCTGACAGGCTTCCCTCAAGTGCCAATGAGGTAGGTGTGTCTCTATTCCTAGAACACTTTGGTGGGTGGGCTCTGCAGGTGTACCTTAGGCACCCAATGCATGTACCTCTACAGATTGGAAGGTGTCACTATCTTCAGACCCCTATGGCAGGGGCCTAGGTGGTTTGGGTGGAGCTTCAGCCCTCAGTTTCCTGTTGTGGGTCAGTGAGGGCTCTGTTTAATAGGTAGAGATATCAGACCTGGGAAACTTGTCTTTCCAGTAATCATAGGATTACAGTCAGATCACTATCAGAATTGCCTTTGCATTATAATAGCCACCTTGTTGCCTGTAGGGATGAAAGCCCAAGGCTGTGGATCTCATATGCTTGGCTGGAGCTGGTTCTGTATTTTTATTCCAATATTGGGAAGTCAGGGAAGGATTTTTGGTCCCTGGGTTTTTTGTAGCTGCTTCTCTCAGGCCAGGAGAATGGGTTAGAAAAAGACAAAAAAACAAAAACAAAAAAGACCCACAGAGCACTTCACTCCCTGGCCCAGGAAATCCCAATGTTAATGAAGCTTCCTGGGAAGGGAGGGGAGGGATCAGATAGATAGGAGAGAGTAGCACCCAGGAATATAAACAAAGTTACTTATCTTGTTTGGTGTTGACTGTTTTATCTGAGATTCCTGAGGGGGCGTATAGCCTGTTTGGGCTCTCTGGGTCGAGATTGCCCCCGCGTCCTGTTCTTGTGCTGTCTCAGAAGCCGTGGTCAGTTCCTCTGCTCCCAGTCCAAAGCCCAGCGCCAAGGTTCCCCAGCTGGTACACCACACTCCAGGCTCCAAGACCAGTAGCTGCCTTCCTGTGACTTCTCCTCCTGTCAGCCGCATCAGTGTGCTGCCTGCGTGCACTGGCTGGGCTTCCCCCGAGGTCACTTCAGGGGGCTAGGGCTGCATCCCATTTTTGCGCCATCTCAGCATGCTGTGCTCAGCTCCCCTGCGCCCAGTCCAAAGTCTGGCCCCAAGGTTTTCTGACTGGGATGCTGTCTCTAGGCTCTGAAAACAGTTGCTGCTTCCCCGTGGTTGCTCGTTCTCTCTTTAGCCGCATAAGTGTGCAGCCTGCTTAAGCTGGCTGAGTCTCTGTCACTCAGGTCAACTCTTTAGATCTGTATTTGATGGTCAGGGTTCGTAGACTGTCATGTATGTGATCGATTCACTTGTTTTTCTGAGTCTTTGGTGCAAGAGGGATTGGAGGTAGCTTCTACCTGGTCAGCCATCTTGGCCCCACCTCTCCATGCCTTCTTTCTAATTTGATTGTAGTTCTGCTTCTGGCCATGGCCTAGGAAGCTCCTCTCTGACTGACCTTTCGGCAGATGACAATTAAAAATTCCAGATAATATATGAGAACAACTACCCGAAGGCCTTGAAGAGTGAATACTGGAGGACAGTTGATACTTGGAAGAAGAGAATAGCACAGGGTGAGTGCCCTATTTATTTACAGCTTAATGGCTGGCAGTCTACACTGTATGGAAAGGCTAGAGCTCAAAAACTCACAGTCTCAGAGTTCATAGCAACCGCAGCCACTGGAAAGTGTAGGGGGGGGATCCAGAAAAGAAGAGTGTCAGAGGGAGAGCCAAAATTTTATTTATAAACTCTGCCCAAGTCTCTGGCTGATCCCCTAACCATGTATGTGCAGAACATACTACAAGCATCTATGCTAAGACTAAAAGAACTGAACTGAGATTTGAGCTGCCGCCCACCATAGGAGGAGATAGAGTTTTCAGTATGAGTTCAGCCAAATTACCTGCCTGCGAAAATAGCCAATCAATTAACCAATCAATACTCTTTGGAGGAACATAACAGAATCTAGTCTCTACAGAACCTAATGAATTGGCACCAACTCAACGGCACCTAACAACAGCAACAACAGTCTCTACATGTTTCATTCACCATAGCCACGATATAATCCAAAATTAAAACACAAATAAAAATGCGATGAAATAAGAAAATATGACTCATCCTCAAAAGAAAAGACCAACCCCAAGATGACCCAGATGTCGGTATTAGCAGACAAGGATTTTTAAAGTACCTTTCACTGGAGCCCTGGTGGTGCAGTGATTAAGAGCTCAGCTACTCACCAAAAGGTCAGCAGTTTGAAACCACCAGCTGCTCCTTGGAAACCCTATGGGGCAATTCTACTCTGTCCTATAGGGTTGCTATGAGTTGTAATCAACTCGATGACAAAGGGTTTTTTTGTTTGTTTTAAATCATAACTATGCTCAAAGATATAAAGGAAAATATGCTCCCAATACATGATGGGACATGTCAACTTCAAGAATGAAGAAACCCTGAGAACAATGTAGAATACAATCAAAAGCAAAAATCTGTGTGTGATTGGAAGTCCAGAATAGGGGGAGGAAAAGGAAAACAGAGAGGATCACTGAAGGTTTGCTGACAGAAAAGTTCCCTAATATCATGAAAGGCAAAAAGTTGACTATCCAAGAAGCTCAACTAATCCCATGTAGGATAAATCCCAAAAGAAAAACACGAAAACATAATCACACTCACTAAAACCAAGGGCAAAGAAAGAATCCAGAGAGCAGCTCAAGAAAAATGAAAAGTCACATACAGAGGCGAAGCAATAAGACTAAGCTCTGGTTACTTGGCAGAAACCATGCAGGCAAGAGGGCAATGGGATGACATACATAAAACCTTGGAAGAAAAAAAAAACTGCCAACCAAGAATATATCCTGCAAAACTCTACTCAAATATAATGACGAAATTAGAACATTTCTAGATAAACAGAAATTAAGGGATTACATAAAAACCAAATTTACAAGAATTATTAAAGGGAGTTCTTCGGTTAGAGAACTAACAACATCAGAAAACAACCTGAATCTAGCACATAAGACAGCATCAGCCAGATACCAATCTAGATAATAAACTCTCAAGGATAAAAAAACACTAAAAAATTTACAACAGGGAACCAGACTTCAATCTGTAAATGACAACAATGTCAGAACAAAAAAAACAGGGAAGAGGTACAGAACTTTCAAATGGGAACAAAGTCACAGCATTATCAAGTAATAAAAGACTTGTTTAAACTTAGGAAAATAGGGGTAAATTTCAAGGTAAACACAAAGAAAGAAAGATAACAAACCTACTCATCAAAATAAAGTAGAAACACAAAGTCTCAGTAAACAAAAAATCTGCAAAAACGAAAGAAATAAAAAAAAAAAAGAAAATCAGCACAGAAGAGTAAGAGGAACAAAGAAAACATCAGTACCACACACACAAAAAAGGCACTACCAAATGACAGTAATAAACTCACACCTATCAATAATCACACTGAATGTAAATGGCTTTAATGCACCCATAAAGAACAGAGAGGGGCAGAATGGATAAAAAAGCTGGACCCACGAACATGCTGTCTACAGGAGACACACCTTAGGGACGAAGACATAAATTTACTAAAAATCAACGAATGGAGGAAAAAATATATATCAAGCAAATAGCTACCAAAAAAGAGCAGGAGTGGCAAGACTAACCTCAAATAAAATACACTTTAAAACAAACCCACCATAAAAGACAAAGAAGAGCATTATACAATGCTTAAAGGGACAATCCACCATGAAGACATAATCATAATAAATATCTACAAACCCAGTGACAGGGCTCCAAAATACACGAAACAAACTCTAACAGCACTGAAAAGAGAAATTGATAGTTCCACCATAATAGCAGAAGACTTCAACACACCACTCTTGGTAAAGGAGAGAACATCCATAAACAAACTCAACAAAGATACAGGGGGGATCTAAGGCCACAATTAACCAACTTGACCTCAAAGACACCAATACAACATTCCACCCAACAGCAGCAATGTACACATTCTTTACCAATGCACATGAAACATTCTCCAGAAAAGACCACATCTTAACCACAGAGCAACCCTCAACAAAATCCAAAACATTGAGATAATACAAAGTATCTTCTCTGATGTCAATGCCATTAAAGTAGAAATTAACAAGAGGAAGAGCAAAGGAAAAAAAAAATCAAATGCATGGAAGCTGAATAACACTCTGCTTAAAAACCACTGGGTAATAGAAGAAATCAAAGATGGAATCCAAAAATCCCTAGAATCAAACGAGAGTGAAAACACAACATACCAAAAACTTTGGGATACAGCAAAGCAGTGCTCAGAGATCAATTTATAGCAGTAGATGCACACATCAAAAAAGAAGAAAGGGATAAAATAAAAACATTAGCTACATAACTCAAACAAATAGAAAGAGAACAGCAAAAGAAGCCCACAGTCACCAGAAGAAAGGAAATAATTAAGATCAGAGCAGAAATAAATGAACCAGAGAACACAAAAAACAATAGAAAGAATCAACAAAAGTTGGTTCTTTGAAAGGATCGACAAAATCAACAAACCACTGGCAAAACTGACAAAAGAAAAACAGGAGAGGATGCAAATAACCCAAATAAGAAATGAAATGGGGGACATTACAACAGACTCAACTGAAATGAAAAGGATCATAACAGAGTACTGTGAAAAACTATACTCCGACAAATTAAAAAACCTAAAGGAAATGGCCAAATTTCTAGAAACACACTACCTACCTAAACTAATACAATCTGAAGTTGAAAATCTGAACAGACCCATAACAAGAGAAGAGATTGAAAAGGTAATTAAAAAAAAAAAAACTCCAAACAAATAAAAGCCCTGGCCCAGATGGCTTCACTGGAGAATTCTACCAAACATTCAGAGAAGAGGTCACACCAGTACTATTCAAACTATTTCAAAACATAGAAAAGGAAAACATATTATCATCAAACTTGCCAAACTTGCCAAACCCAAAGATAAAGAGAAAATTTTAAAAGAAGCCAGGGATAAAAGAAAGGTCTCCTACAAAGGAGATTCAATAAGTTCAGACTACTCAGCAGAAACCATGCAGTCAAGAAGGCAATGGGATGACACATACAGAGCACTGAAGGAGAAAAACTGCCAGCCAAGGATCATATCCAGCAAAACTCTCTCTCAGATATGAAGGTGAAATTAAAACATTTACAGATAAACACAAGCTTAGAGAATTCGCAAAAACCAAACCAAAGCTACAAGAAATACTAAAGGAAATTGTTTGGTCAGAAAATCAATAATATCAGATACCAACACAACACAAGGTCACAGAACAGAACATCCTGATATCAACTCAAATAGGGAAATCACAAAAACAAATTAAGATTAATTTTAAAAAGAAAAATGCTGGGAGCCAGGCTGCAAGGGCGGCCCCTCTGCACCCACTGCCCCCAGCATAAACATCGAAGAATTCCTGAAAAGTCAGGTGCTGGGAGCCAGGCTGCAAGGGCGGCCCCTCTGCACCCACTGCCCCCAGCATAAACATCGAAGAATTCCTGAAAAGTCAGGAATATCTCTGTCATCTGTGTTATGTTTCTGTTTCATTTTCAGCCTGTGTATAGCAGAATGTATAAGCATAAAATTCCATTATAGATTTAGGGACCTTTGGAGGGGGGCGTCCTACTCATAATCCCCTGGTGAAATCCCGGGTAGGGACAGCCCGTGTATTACCTGGGGATCAACATGAAGTTGTCTTAGGGGGAAAACGAATAGCTCAACTATGGAAAACAAAAACAGGATGGTGGAATCCTGGTATTTACCGAGGCCCTTTTGTGATTAAACCACCACCCACACACGATCCCATAAAAGTGGAAAAACAGTATTTTGAATTTCTATTGGCAAGAAATTGGGATTATGACGCTGATTGGAGACCATATAGAGTAGGAGGAAGTTTTATTACTCCAAAACCGGCTTGGGGGTGTAGAGATTGGGCTAATTGTCCTTGGCATAATCGTGGACAATATGACGTAACCCAAAGTGGCTGGACTTCAAGAACTTGGCCACCCTGGACAAGATGGACAAAGCCTATGTGGCAATGGTTTTGCAAAAAGATTAATTGTTATAAAAACTGTGGAAGGTATTGCAAGATTAAGCATAAGTGTAAAGCAGTATGAAGTCAATTGTTACTTTGTGTAAAAATAAATCAACAAAATGTTCTCTTCAATTAAACAAAAACTCATTGTATTTGTGTGCGTATGCGGACTGTACTATGTGTCACTTGGAAAATTATGTCTCTGGAAAATGATGTCATCTATGATGATTATATCTTGTACTGCCCCTTTGTTGATCATGCGATGTTATACTTACGTAAGCTTATGATATAAAAGACCATGTAAAAAATAAAGAAGAGGCTTCTTTTTTTCTGCAGAATGAAAATATAAGACACACTACGTCTCATTCTTTTTCGCCAAACTCTACCCCTCCTCTGGTGACCCTGTTCTTTGCTGAGGCTGGCCCCCGGCAGAAAAAAATGCTCGAAACAGGGAATCACTGAAGTTATTATGTAAAAGACCACAATAATCAAAAAGAGGGACTAAATACAGGAGGCATAGAACTGCCATATGGAGAGGAAAACAAGGCGATATAGGATGACACAAGTTAGGTTTTTACTTAGAAAAATAGGGGTAAATATTACGGCAACCACAAAGAGGTCTAACAATTCCATAACTCAAAACAAAAACCAAGAAAAACAACGACTCAGCAAACATAAATTCGACTACTATGAAAATGAGGAACACACAACTTACAAAGAAAAACGTCTCAGCACAAAAAAGTAAGTGGAAAAATGAAATCGTCAACAACACACACAAAAAGGCATCAAAATGACTGCACTAAACACATACTTGGTGATTCTTTTTTTAATATTTTGTGTTTTTGGTGAAGGTTTACACAGTAGTTTAGGTTTCTATTCAACACTTTTTACGCCAAGTTGTTCAGGGACATTGGTTACATTGTTCACCCTGAGTGTACGTTCTCATGATTTCCCTTCTGGTTGTCCTGTTTCCATTAACCTACTTTCCCTGCCCCTTACATTCTCATCTTTGTTTTAAAGTAATTGTTGACCATTTGATGTTACTGGTTCTTGATGACTGAAATCTGGTAAGTTAATAACAATCTTGGACTGCCCTACAGTAATCACCCGTATGTTCTTCTCCCTTATCCACTAGTCCTATAACCACTTGGTAGGCTACTTTAGAGAGGCATGTATCTATGATGTATTCTAACCAACCTGTAACAATCACCATCTGAAGACCAAGGCTTGGGTTCTAGTCATAGTCACTGACTTCCTGTATTATTACAAACAAGCCACTTTACCTTTCTGGACATCAGTGTCCTCATCTGTGTAACCGGGAAATGGGAAAAAATATGATTACTAGCTCTAACACTGCAGTGAAGTGTCTGTGAATTTATAAACCTCAGTGGTTAAGAGGAAACCCTGGTGGTGTAGTGGTTAAGTGCTATGGCTGCTAACCAAGAGTTCAGCAATTCAAATCCGCCAGGCGTTCCTTGGAAACTCTATGGGGCAATTCTACTCTGTTCTATAGGGTAGCTATGAGTTGGAATCGACTCGACAGCAGTGGGTTTAGCTTTTTGGTTTTGGAGTGGTTAAGAGTTACAGCTGCTAACCAAAAGGTCAGCAGTTTGAATCCACCAGTGCTCCTTAGAAACCCTATGGGGCAAGTTCTTCTCTGTCCTTTAGGGTTGCTATGAGTCGGAATCGACTCGATGGCAATGCGTTTGTTTGTTTTATATAGTTCCTTAAAGCAGGTGTCGATGCACTTTTTTTTTCTTACCAGGGTTGGTTTTCATTAAAATTTCAAAGGAGTCTGTATACAAGAAAAGGGTAACCACCACTGATAAAACAGTAAAATGGGGTGCCAATAAAAATATCATCTCCTTTTAAAAAAGATAACTCATCACTATGCACCTTTTCAATGACCTGGATTTTCTGGATGCCGTGTCTTTAAAAAAAATAAAAAAATCAACATGCCGCTTTATTACATAAATCTAAGTTCAGCGCTGGGAAGGACACTGGCAAATTAAATCCACCTGGTAGGAAACTGGACACACTACATCTGGTCCCCGAGGACCTATTTTCCACCTGAGCTGTTCAAACGCCATTTTGGCTCTTCTGAGTTCCATGTCCCTCTACCCAACTGCCTACCTAATACTGCCACTTGGGTGCCTGACGAGCATCAAAACTTTGCCTGAAACTGAATTCTCAACCTTCCTGTCCAAATTGCTATGGGCACAGGTGTGCTGTATCTCTTTCACCATCTCCCTAGCTGCTAATGGACATAAAGAATGTGTTTTAGGGGGTGATGACTGCCCTCTGAAGAAACCCAGAACTCTATCTTAGGGGAGTAAAGGAGAAAGGGCTGTTCTCTGGTGCCAGCAAATCTAGTCTATTGCAAACAGAGGCAATAAATGATGTCCGTATGGAGCCTCGGTGGCACAGTGGTTAAGAGCTCGGCTGCTAACCAAAAAAGGTTGGCAGTTGAAATCCACCAGCCACTCCTTGGAAACCCTGTTGGAACCCACTCGAGGAACCTAACTATACTGACTGCAGGGTGTTTCCACTTTTATTATCCACTTTCCCCTTTTATTAGAAGCCCTGGTGGCGCAGCGGTTGAGCTCAGCTGCTAACCAAAAGGTCTGCAGTTCGAATCCACCAGTCACTCTTTGGAAACCGTACAGGGTCGTTATGAATTGAAATCAACTCTATGGCAACAGGTTTTTTTTTGTTTTGTTTTGTTTTACCTTTTACTGCCCCCTTTCATTGCCCCTTTTCCTACCTGCTCCTTGTGCATGCTATCTGGCATATAGACCTGGCTGTCCAATTATTTAATCCTTGGGAGAGAGGAACTTAGCCGTGAACTGAGGTGTGCTTGGATATGATCTAGCCCTATTGATGGGAGCCTAACTTCCGGGAACCTAGGCTGATGATAATGTGTGTGGTTGTACTTATCTCTGTCCTATTTACTCTGGAACTAACAACTGCCTGGTGATCACGCCATTAGAAGCATCTCATCTGGGCTCTGCTCCAGTCTTTCACTAAGAACCTGTGTATATAGTGGCACTGCAGAAATCTGTTTTTGCCCCAATCATCCTCACTTCTAAGCGGTACCGTCATGAACACAGTTCCTCAAGCCAGAAAGAAACCTGAAGTCATTCTTGACATTTTCTTATTTACCAGCCGCACTAAACCTATTAACAGGTTTCATCAATTCCCTCTCCAAATCTATCTGAAATGATCCCCCTCGCCCCGTTTTTTCCCCAACTCCACTGTCCCCACCCTCACCAAAGCTATTATCTACTGTGGCCTGGATTTCTGCAACATATATTTGCTGTAGCATAATATTTATCATTTTTTAAATATTTGTTGTGTTTTAGGTGAAATTTAAAGAGCAAATTAGGTTCCCCTTTAACAATTTTTTATACAAACTGTTCCCTGCCATTGGTTACAGTTTTTACAATGTGTCAGCATTCTCATCATTTCCGTTGATCTGGCTTCCCTTCCTCTGTCTTCTCACCTTTGCTTTTTGAGTAAATGTTGACCATTTGGTCCCATATAGTTACTTGTTTAAGGGAGCTCATTACTCACAGGTGATATTGTTTATTTTATAAGCCAATCTATTATTTGGCTGAAAGGTCCACCTGCAGAAATAGCTTCAATTCCAAGTTCAAAAGGTATCTTAAGGCAACAGTCTCAGGGGTTCCTCTAGTCTCTATTGGTCCAGTAAGTTGGGACATTGTTTAGGAATTTGAGTTTTGTTCTACATTTTTCTCCCATTCTATCTGGGACCTACTATTGCATCCCTGGTCATAACAGTCATAGTGGTAGCTAGGCACCATCTAATTCTTGCTCAGGTTTAAAGAGTTAGTGGGCTATTAGTCCCATGGACTAGTTTCTTCTTTGAGCCTTTGATATCATTTATTCTCTTTTGCTTCTTAGGAGT
Source organism: Loxodonta africana (assembly GCF_030014295.1). Taxonomy (NCBI): domain Eukaryota; kingdom Metazoa; phylum Chordata; class Mammalia; order Proboscidea; family Elephantidae; genus Loxodonta; species Loxodonta africana. The sequence goes on along the minus strand of NC_087352.1, from coordinate 57,519,712 downwards.
AAAGACCAGTAGTTGTACCTAGGATGGCTGCCTGCAAGCTTTTAAGACTCCAGAGGCTAGTCACTGAACTTGGAGGTAGAACATTAACTTTGTGAACTATGTTATGCCAACTGTCACAGACCATGGTTCCAAACCTTTTGACCTAGTAAACCAATCCTGTGAGTTGTCTGGATATGTCTAGTCTTAAATGGGTCTCCTCATTGCCAGGACAGCCCCTGAGCCCTCACAGCAGATCCTATCGCCTCCCACTGAATTTAGACTAAAATCCCATCTCCTTACAGAGCCCAAAGGACCACATGAATACTTGGTCCTTCGGTCATCAAACGCTTTTTCCTGCATCAAACTGTGTTCCTCTACCTAAATGTTCTTCCACGGGTACCTGCTAAGCGTTCACAGCCTCTAAGTTAAAATTCCACTGATTGTGACCATTTGCAATGATAAAGCTTACTTTTTTTTTAAACGTTAATAATCCTAGAATTTAGGTATTGTACTGAAAGCACTTTCCTGAAGTAATTCAAATGAAAGGTACTGAACTGAAAACGGAATAGAGCAGGCGGTCAAACAGAACGCCACCAGGCATCTTCCGGGCGTAGGTCACTTGGGCAGAAATTCCCTTAGAAAAAAGGAAAAATTCTTTTTTTTTTACGATCCTTAAAAAACATCAATCCCTCCCCGCAGCCCCTGTCCGCCCGCGACCAAGTTCATTATCAAGGAGCCAAGAGCCCCAGGCCTCCCCGTTATTACTACACCCGACTCAAGTTTACTAATAACTGAGCTCTACTACGCGGAGAAGGCAAAGAACGTACAAGGTCAGAGAAATGGAAAAGCGAACTCAACTCTCAACTGGAAATGCCGCCGAAATCACCGTCACTAGTGCCAAATGTTTTCTCATGAACTCCAACAATGCTTTCGTGCTAGGTTTTACCAAGTCCCCTTCATAGCTGATGAGACTGAACGCAAACCGCACTGACTACGAACCTTGGCCTTCCCGCCACCCCCCAACTCTCGGCCCAAAGCGGAAGCGGAGGCGTTGCCCGGGTAGGGAAGACCCCAAAAGGTCGAGGAGAAGAGGGCGCCGCGCAGGCCTCGCGGTCTGGTCTTGGGGTCCGGCTGCGCCCTGGCGCTCACCTCTGAGCAGAGCCATGACGTGGCCTCGGTCTCAGTCTCGAATGTGCAGAAATCTGCTCTCAGCTAAACAGGCCCGTCTGCTCACAAGGGCAGTCCACCGCCACCCTGACTTATCGTGGGCGGGGGCGGTGCCTGCGTGGTCACGCCCCTCCCCTTTCACCCAATTCCAGCTCCGCACCCACGAGCCCTCCAAATGTGCTTGCACTTTCCACCGCCGCTGCCCTCTTTGTCCTTCTCCTTGGAAGCAAAAAACCAACCAACCAACCACCCTGTTGCCGTGGGGTCGATTTCGACTCATAGCGATCCTATAGAACCAACGGTACAGTAGAACTGCCCAGTAGGGTTTCCAAGGAGCTGCTGGTGGATTCCGACCTTTTGGTTAGCAGCTGAGGTGTTAACCACTACGCCACCAGGGTTTGCCTGCACCACCAGGGCACCGAAAACGTCCCGGGCAGGCGGGAGTGGAGAAACAAGTTAAGAGTGCCTTGCCAGCGTGTCCCCCCCGCCCCACATCAATTGTTTAAAAATACTTTTCCCTGTTTCCAAATCAAAATAATGGTTAGATGCCCCTCCATCCGTCCCTGGCCTCTATAAGCCGCCCCTCCCTTCAGCAATTAATTTCCACCCTTATTCTGCCAGGGGATCCCTGGTGGCAAAGTGGTTAAGAGCTCGGCCCCTAACCAAAAAGTGGGCAGTTCGAATCCAACAGCTGCTCCTTAGAAACCCTATGGGGCAGTTCTGCCCTGTGATCTAGGGTCACTATAAGTCGGAATTAATGGTATTGGGTTTAGTTTGGTTCGGTTTTTGGTATCCCGCCAGTGGATGCCTTCTGGAAAAGACAAGGGTGTGGAAGAAGTTTGGACGCTGTAAGTCAGGAACTTCTCCAATACAACCGATTGGTTTTGGTCCAGAGGAAGCAGACCGCTGCGGGCTGGGGGCGGGACCGGAAGTCGAGTGGTCGGGGCTCGGGGGATGGCGCGGCGGGAATGGCTAGCTCTCTCGCGGGACCTAGGGCACACGCCTGCGCAGACTACTGGGCGGAGAGGCCCTAGGCTGCTTTGTTGGCGAGAGGGCACAGTGCGGGGCGTAAGGTGGCTAGGTTGAGCTGGGGGGTGGGTACAGCGAGTGTAGTAGGGTTGGGCGTTTCCCGATCCCCGATCCAGCCCCTAGATGTGCCCGCGATATTTTCCTTATATGATCAGGCCCCGTTGTGGGCGGCGCTGCTTGCCCGGAGCCTGAGAGGATTATGAAAATACTTCAGGTGACGTGGGGCGGGGAACCGGGTGCTGGAAAATTAGGGTTGAGGGGCAGCCGATTAGCCTAGAGATGGTGTAGGTTTAGGGAGCCTTTGCCGCTGTAACTGTGAGCCCTGGTCGGTGATGACGTGACCACTGCGCAATCTGAGTTCTGGGAACCAGATGATGGAGCCTGTGCTGAGCACGGACTGAGACAGGGCGAGCAGGAGGTGCGGTGCGGTGTCGGGTATCGTCCATGTTTTCTGTGAGTCGTCAGGAAATCCCTGCCCTAGAATCCTGCTTTTTAAACGCCTTGGTGGTCTCTCCAAGTGTTTTTATTTTTTTTAATCCAACTTTTTTATTATGAAAACTTTCAAACAGGAAAGTGGGAAGACATATATAGTTAACCACTCATGCACTTTCCACAGATATTTTACAGTTCTTAACATTTTGTTGTATTTTTTTCTTAGGCCCAGAGAGCCTAAAGAACTTGCCAAGGCCTCACATCTAGAATATTACTGAATAAAAACTTTAAGCCCGTGACTCTCGGAAACCCAAGACCCACATTCTCTTCAGGGCTTGCAGGATGTGGAATACAGGTTGTTTGTCTTTTTGTGGTTGAGTTTTAACAGAATCATATAGATTTTAGAGATCAGGCGCTGGTCAGAGATGTCATAGCTGAGAAAGGTGGTCTTTTTACTCTTTTGGTGAAGTCTTTAGATGAGCATAGGTGTTTGATTTTTAGGAGCTCTCAGTTATCTGGTTTCTCTTCGTCATTTTTAGTAATGTTTTGTATTTTGTTTATGCCTTGTATAAGGGCTCCTAAGGTTGTCCTTATTTCTTCTTCCATGATCTTTATCGTTTTAGTCTTTATGTTTAGGTCGTTGATCCACTTGGAGTTAGTTTTTGTGCATGGTGTGAGGTATGGGTCCTGTTTCATTTTTTTGCAAATGGATATCCAGTTACGCCAGCACCATTTGTTCAAAAGACTATCTTTTCCCCAATTAACTGACACTGGGCCTTTGTCAAATATCAGCTGCTCATATGTGGATGGATTTATATCTGGGTTCTCAATTCTGTTCCATTGGTCTATGTGCCTGTTGTTGTACCAGTACCAGGCTGTTTTGACTACTGTGGCTGTATAATAGGTTCTAAAATCAGGTAGAGTGAGGCCTCCCACTTTCTTCTTTTTCAGTAATGCTTTACTTATCCGAGGCTTCTTTCCCTTCCATATGAAGTTGGTGATTTATTTCTCCATCACATTAAAAAATGACATTGGAATTTGGATCGGAAGTGCATTGTATGTATAGATGGCTTTTGGTAGAATAGACATTTTTACTATGTTAAGCCTTCCTATCCATGAGCAAGGTATGTTTTTCCACTTATGTAGGTCCCTTTTAGTTTCTTGCACTACTGCTTTGTAGTTTTCTTTGTATAGGTCTTTTACATCTTTGGTAAGATTTATGCCTAAGTAATTTATCTTCTTGGGGGCTACTGTGAATGGTATCGATTTGGTGATTTCCTCTTTGATGTTCTTTTTGTTGATGTAGAGGAATCCAAGTGATTTTTGTACGTTTATCTTGTAACCTGAGACTCTGCCGAACTCTTCTACTAGTTTCAGTAGTTTTCTGGAGGATTCCTTAGGGTTTTCTGGGTATAAGATCACGTCTTCTGAAAATAGAGATAATTTTACTTCTTCCTTGCCAATCCGGATGCCCTGTATTTCTTTGTCTAGCCTAATTGCTCTGCTTAGGACCTCTAGCACTATGTTGAATAAGAGCGGTGATAAAGGGCATCCTTGTCTGGTTCCCGTTCTCAAGGGAAATGCTGTGAGTCTCTCTCCATTTAGAATGATGTTGGCTGTTGGCTTTGTATAGATGCCGTTTATTATGTTGAGGAATTTTCCTTCAATTCCTATTTTGCAGAGAGTTTTTATCATGAATGGGTGTTGGATTTGTCAAATGCCTTTTCTGCATCAATTGATAAGATCATGTGGTTTTTGACTTTTATTTATATGGTGGATTATATTAATGGTTTTTCTAATGTTAAACCAACCTTGCATACCTGGTATAAATCCCACTTGGCCGTGGTGGATTATTTTTTTGATATATTGTTGAAATCTATTGGCTTCAATTTTGTTGAGGATTTTTGCATGTATGTTCATGAGGGATATAGGTCTGTAATTTTTTTGTGGTGTCTTCATGTGGTTTTGGTATCAGGGAGATGGTGGCTTCATAGAATGAGTTGGGTAGTATTCCGTCATTTTCCATGCTTTGAAATACCTTTAGTAGTAGTGGTGTTAACTCTTCTCTGAAAGTTTGGTAGAACTCTGCAGTGAAGCCGTCTGGGCCAGGGCTTTTTTTTGTTGGGAGTTTTTTGATTACCGTTTCAATCTCTTTTTTTTGTTACGGGTCTATTTAGTTGTTCTACTTCTGATTGTGTTACTTTAGGTAGGTAGTGTTTTTCTAGGAATTCATCCATTTCTTCTAGGTTTGCAAACTTGTTAGAGTACAATTTTTTGTAATAATCTGATAAGATTCTTTTAATTTCAGTTGGGTCTGTTGTGATACGGCCCATCTCGTTTCTTATTTGGGTTATTTGTTTTCTTTCCTGTATTTCTTTAGTCAGTCTGGCCAGTGGTTTATCAATTTTGTTAATTTTTTCAAAGAACCACCTTCAGCTTTGTTAATTCTTTCAATTGTTTTTCTGTTCTCTGATTCAATTAGTTCAGCTCTAATTTTTATTATTTTTTTCTTCTGGTGCCTGATGGATTCTTTTGTTGCTCGCTTTCTATTTGTTCAAGGTGTAGGGACAGTTCTCTGATTTTGGCTCTTTCTTCTTTACGTATGTGTGCATTTATCGATATAAATTGACCTCTGAGCACTGCTTTTGCTGTGTCCCAGAGGTTTTGATAGGAAGTGTTTTCATTCTCGTTGCATTCTATGAATTTCTTTATTCCCTCCTTAATGTCCTTTATAACCCAGTCTTTTTTGAGCAGGATATTGTTCAGTTTCCAAGTATTTGATTTCTTTCCCCTGATTTTTCTGTTATTAATTTCTACTTTTATGGCCTTGTGGTCTGAGAAGATGCTTTGTAATATTTTGAAGTTTTGGATTCTGCAAAGGTTTGTTTTATGACCTAATGTGTGATCTCTTCTAGAGAGTGTTCCATGTGCACTAGGAAAAAAAGTATACTTTGCAGCTGTTGGGTGGAGTGTTCTGTATAAGTCTATGAGGTCGAGTTGGTTGATTGTAGCAATTAGGTTTTCCTTGTCTCTATTGAGCTTCTTACTGGAAGTTCTATCCTTCTCCAAAAGCGGTGTGTTGAAGTCTCCTACTATAATTGTGGAGGTGTCTATCTCACTTTTCAGGTCTGTTAAAGTTTGTTTTATGTATCTTACAGCCCTGTCATTGGGTGCATAAATATTTAATATGGTTATTTCTTCATGTTCAATTGTCCCTTTAATCTTTATGTAGTGTCCTTCCTTATCCTTTGTGGTGGATTTATCTTTAAAGTCTATTTTGTCAGAAATTAATATTGCTGCTCATCCTTTGAGTTTTAGTTTGTTTGTGTCGCTAAGGTGTGTCTCTTGTAGGCAGCATATAGACGGATGGTGTTTCTTTATCCAGTCTGAGACTCTCTGTCTCTTTATTGGTGCATTTAGTCCATTTACATTCAGCGTAATTATAGATAAGTATGTGTTTAGTGCAGTCATTTTGATGCCTTTTCATGTGTGTTGTTGACAATTTCATTTTTCCACTTACTTTTTTGTGCTGAGACGTTTTTCTTTGTAAATTGTGTGTTCCTCATTTTCATAGTAGTTGAATTTACGTTTGCTGAGTCGTTACGTTTTTCTTGGTTTTTATTTTGAGTTATGGAATTGTTAGACCTCTTCGTGGTTACCTTAATATTTACCCCTATTTTTCTAAGTAAAAACTCAACTCATATCATCCTATATCGCCTTGTTTTCCTCTCAATATGGCAGTTCTATGCCTCCTGTATTTAGTTCCTCTTTTTGATTATTGTGATCTTTTACATAATGACTTCAATGATTCCCTGTTTTGAGCATTTTTTTTCTTTTTTAAATTAATCTTAATTTGTTTTTGTGATTTCCCTATTTGAGTTGATATCAGAATGTTCTGTTCTGTGAGCTTGTGTTGTGTTGGTATCTGATGTTTTTGATTTTCTGACCAAACAATTTCCTTTAGTATTTCTTGTAGCTTTGGTTTGGCTTTTGCAAATTCTCTAAGCTTGTGTTTATCTGTAAATGTTTTAATTTCACCTTCATATTTGAGAGAGAGTTTTGCTGGATATATGATCCTTGGCTGGCAGTATTTCTCCTTCAGTGCTCTATATATGTCATCCCATTGCCTTCTTGCCTGCATGGTTTCTGCTGAGTAGTCTGAACTTATTCTTATTGAATCTCCTTTGTAGGAGACCTTTCTTTTATCCCTGGCTTCTTTTAAAATTTTCTCTTTATCTTTGGTTTTGGCAAGTTAGATGACAATATGTCTTGGTGATTTTCTTTTTGGATCAATCTTATATGGGGTTCGATGAGCATCTTGGAGAGAGATCCTTTCGTCTTTCATGATATCAGGGACGTTTTCTACCAACAGATCTTCAACTATTCTCTCTGTATTTTCTGTTATCCCTCCCTGTTCTGGAACTCCAATCACATGCAAGTTATTCTTTTTGTTAGAGTCCCACATGATTCTTAGGGTTTCTTCATGTTTTAAAATTCTTTTATCTGATTTTTCTTCAACTATATTGGTGTCAATTACCTTATCCTCCAACTCCCCCACTCTGCATTCCAATTGCTTGATTGTGCTCCTCTGACTTCTATTGAGTTGTCTAATTCTGTAATTTTACTGTTAATCTTTAGGATTTCTGAATGCTGTCTCTCTATGGATTTTTGCAGCTTATTAATTTTTCCACTATGTTCTTGATGATCTTTTTGATTTCTTCAACTGCTTTATCAGTGTGTTCCTTGGCTTTTTCTGTAGATTGCCTTATTTCATTTTTGAACTCACCCCTGATGTCTTGAAGCATTCTTTAAATTAGTTTTTTATATTCTGTATCTGGCAATTCCAGGATTGTATCTTTATTTGGGAAAGATTTTGATTCTTTAATTTGGGGAGTTGTAGAAGCAATCATGGTCTGCTTCTTTATGTGGTTTGATATCGACTGCTGTCTCTGAGCCATCTCTAAGATATTGTAATGATTTATTTTGTATTTGCTCACTGAGTCTTATCTTGCTTTGTTTTCTTTCAATATATGCAGATGGGCTACTAGTTTGCGCTGTCTTGATTGCTGTAGCCTTTGAATCACTTATGTCCTATTACCAGCTGGTTTGGGCTGTTACCAGATATATAAGCCTAAGAGTCTATTCACTATTCTTGAGTAGAATCATATTTTGGGTCACCAAGTGTGTGGTGTAGACTGTCACCTATTCACTTAGAGGATAATTGTGTGCACCAGATTCTAGTAGCAGCAGGGGGTCACACCCCAGGGGGGGCAGGATGCTGACAGGCTTCCCCCAAGTGCCAGTGAGGTAGGTGTGTCTCTATTCCTAAAGCACTTTGGTAGCTGCACTCTGCAGGTGTACCTTAGGCACCCAATGCATGTACCTCTACAGATTGGTAGGTGTCACTATCCTCAAACCCCTATGGCAGGAGGCTAGGTGGTTTGGGTAGAGCTTCAGCCCTCAGTTCCCCAGGTTAGTGAGGGCTCCGTTTAATACATAGAGATATCAGACCTGGGAAACTTGTCTTTCCAGTAAGATCACTATCAGAATTGTCTTTGCATTGTAATAGCCACCTTGTTGCCTGTAGGGATGAAAGCCCAAGACTGTGGATCTCATATGCTTGGCTGGATCTGGTTCTGTATTTTTATTCCAATATTGGGAAGTCAGGGAAGGATTTTTGGTCCCTGGGTTTTTTGTAGCTGTGTCTCTCAGGGCAGGAGGATGGGGTAGGAAAAGACAAAAAAAAAAAAAACCACAGAGCATTTCACTCTCTGGCCCAGGAAATTCCAATGTTAATGAAGCCGCCTGGGAAGGGGAGGGGAGGGATCAGATCAATAGGATAGAGTAGCACCCAGGAATATAGACAAAGTTACTTATCTTGCTTGGTGGTAACTGTTTTACCTGAGATTCTCACTGTAGCCTGTGTGCGTTGACTGGGTTGAGATTGCCCCCGAGGGTCAGGCCGGCTTCCTGTGCTTGTGCTGTCTCAGACGCCGTGGTCAGTTCCCCCGCTCCCAGTCCACAGCCCAGCGCCAAGGTTACCCGGCTGGGATGCCGCACTCCAGGCTCCAAAACCAGTCGCTGCCTCCCTGTGACTTCTCCTCCTGTCAGCCATGTCGCTGCACTGCGTGTGTGCACTGGCTGGGCTTCCCCCAGGGTCGCTTCTGGGGGTAGGGCTGCGTCCTGTGTTTGCGCCATCTCAGGATGCTGTGCTCAGCTCCACTGCGCTCAGTCCAAAGCCCGGTACCAAGATTTTCTCACTGGGACGCTGGCTCCTGGCTCCGAAAACAGTCGCCGCTTCCCCGTGGTTGCCCGTTCTCTCGTTAGCCCCGTTAGTGTGCAGCCTGCTTGCGTTGGCTGAGTCTCTACAGTGGTTACCCTAGGGGGCTCGGGGTTAGGGCTGTGTCCCGTGCCTGCCCCCCCTCAGCAAGCTGCGATCAGCCCCGCCACTTGGCATCCAGGAACCGCGAGGGCTCAAGGCTGTGGCACGTGTCTCCGGTTTCAGAAGCAGTCTCTGCTTCAGGGTGCAGCTTTTTGCTCCCCTGTCACTCAGGTCAATTCTTTAGATCTGTGTTTGATGGTCAGGGTTTGTAGATTGTCATGTATGTAATCGATTCACTTGTTTTTCTGAGTCTTTGCTCCAAGAGGGATCCGAGGTAGCTTCTACCTAGTCAGCCATCTTGGCTCCGCCTCTCCATAGGGCTTTTTATGGCTGATTTTTCAGAAGTAGATTGCCAGGCCTCATTCCAAGGTGTGTCTCTGGGCAGACTTAAAGTGGCAGCTCTTTGGTTAGCAGCAGAACGTGTTAACCATTGGCACCACATAGCAACTCCTAAATATAACTTTAAGAAATCCTGATACCTTGTAAAATGGTAGCATCAGACCTGTCTAATTTCAGGGGGAGGAGAGAGGATCAGCATCGGCCCAAATCTGATTCCTGTGAGGTGGAGGTCAGTCATACCTCCACTCTCCAACCTTTTTACCAATTCTGACACCAGCTGTCTCTCCCATGGCACTCTCTACTTCTCTGCTGGGGTGGATAATTTGTTGCAATTGCTCACAGACTATTCTCACGATTATGGGGTTTATTGAGGAAGTAAGAGGTTACAGTTCAGGATCAGGATCAACTTGGAAGTAACAGGAACAACTCAGGATACAGTTCTTCAATCAGGACAGCATCTTCTGGGCTGTACCCACTGGCAGGCCTCTGCCCCCAGGCCCTGCTTGGCAAGTGTTACAGTCTGTAGCTCACCAATAAGTACTCAGAGGCACCCTATTCCACCAGGAACCTGCCTGAAGGTGCTCAGCTCTTGCTCCATGGGTCAGCGAACCCAGTGCAGCCATTTCCTGGTCCTGTGCTGCTGCAGTCCCATGCTGCTGCCACCTCCAGTGTTATAGCTCCTCAGTGTTACAACTCTATGTCTTGGGCCTAGAAGGTTCTCAATAAAGGATGCATTGTATTTCTGACTGTTCTTCTTGATGGTAGTGAGGTCCCCCTTCAACATGTGGGATTGGCTCTTTTTAAGCCTAGTGGTATGGCAAAACTGACCAATCCCCTTGGTGGGCCACAGGCACCTTAACTGCATAATATCAGCCAATCCTGGTGTGATAGTTAATGTTACATGTCAAATTGGCTAGGCCATGATTCCCAGTATTATATAATCATGCAGTATTTTGTGATCTGGTGTAATTATCCTCAATTTTATGTATTGTAAATCCTAACCTCTATATGTTAATGAGGATTAGTGTGGGGTGTATCTTGAGTCACACCCTTGCTAGACTCAAGTCACACCCTTACTCAAGTATCTAATGTAAGGGAAGTTTCCTTGAGGACATGGCCTTCATCCGATATATATGTATGCTCGGGCAAAGCTCCCTCTTGCTCTGGATCCTGCATATGACTCATCATTGACCTTAGATTCCTTGGACTTGAGCCAGCAGCCTCGTGTCTAACCTGTCTATTCTGGGATTTGCCAACTTCCACAGCTCTGTGAGCTAGCAGGCTGCTCTCTGACCTGCCGATTCTGGGATTCATCAGCTCCCACAGCCCTCTGGGCCCACAGCCTGCCATCCGACCTGCCAATTTTGGGTTCATCAGCCCCTGTGACCAAGTGAGTCAGCAGAAGCCTCCAGCCTGATGCCTGGCCCACAGATTTGGGACTTGCCAGCCTTCACAACCACATAAGCCATTTCCTTGAGATAAATAAATAAATAAATAAATATATATATATATACACACACATATATATACGCTTCTTTTTTGGTTTTGCTTCTCTAGAGAACCCAACCTAGGACACCTGGCAAGAGTTTTGCAAACTCATTTGCATAGTCTCATCCAATCATTTTGTGGTAGTTACAAGATCATGACCAGAAAGGCCATATGAAAAGAGAAACCCATTGCCTGCCTTCCTCCTTGGGCCCAAGTTTACTCTGCAAAATGACAGTGTGGGTAGAAGGAGACCATGCCGTGTTGATGGCCTTCAGTGAAAGACCACCATGAATACACTTGAACAAGTTGTGTTTAATGCTCTTTGTTGCCAGGGAGGCCACACACTGTTGGCACACCTAAGGAAACTGTGGCATCTCAGCAGGAGAGTGTTAGAAAGGACTTAAAGGATTTGGCTTTGGTTAGGTAGTTATGGGGAGGGTCCAAGGAAGGAGGGATTCACTCTAGATTGGGTGCTGTCAGGAAGTAGGGACAATTTTTGACATGTGTTTATGTGCCTTAGGTGCCATCGACTCATAACAATCCTATGTACAACAGGACCAAAACACTACCTAGTCCTGTGCCATCACAATCTATACGCTTAAGCCCATTGTTGCAGCCACTCTGTCAATCCATCTTGTTGACAGTCTTCCTCCTTTTGGCTGACTCTCTACTTTACCAAGCATATGTCCTTCTCCAGGGACTGATCCCTCCTGATAACATGTCCAAAGTATGTGAGACAAAGTCTCACCAACCTTGCTCCTAATGAGCATGTGGCTGTACTTCTTCCAAGACAGATTTGTTCGTTCTTCTGGCAGTCCATAGTATGAAAATATTCTTCGACAACACCATAATTCAAAGGCATACATTCATTCTTCTTTAGTCCTCCTTATTCATTGTCCACTTTCACATGCTTATGAGGCAATTGAAAACACCATGGCTTGGGTCAAGTGACATGTTTGCTTTTTAACACTTTAAAGAAGTCCTTCATAACATATTTTCCCAATGCAATGTGTCATTTGATTTCTTGATTGCTGCTTCCATGGGCATTGATTGCGGATTCAAGTAAAATGAAATCCTTTATAACTTCAATATTTTTTTCCGTTTTTCATGATGTTACTTATTGGTCCAGTTGTGAAGATTTTTATTTTCTTTATGTTGGGGTGAATTCGTACTGAAAGCTGTGGTCTTTGATCTTCAGCAGTAAGTACTTGGGGTCCTCTTTTGGCAAGCAAGGTTGTGTCATCTGTGTAACGCAGGTTGTTAATGAGTCTTCCTCCAGCTCTGATGTCACATTCTTCTTCATATAGTCCAGGTTCTCGTATTATTTGCTCAGCATACAGATTAAGTATGGTGAAAGGATATAACCCTGTCACACACTTTTCCTATTTTTTTAATTTTTTATTGTACTTTAGATGAAGATTTACAGAGCAAACTAGCTTCTTATTAAACAATTAATACATATATTGTTTTGTGAGATTAGTTGCCAACCCCATGACATGTCAACACTCCCCTTTCTTGACCTTAGTGTCCCCATTACCAGCTTTTCTGTCCTCTCCTGCCTTCTTGTCCTTGCCCCTGGGTGGGTGTGCCCAGTTAGTCTCGTTTTGTTTTGTGGGCCTGTCTAATGTTTGGCTGAAGGGTGAACCTCAGGAGTGACTTCATTACTGAGCTAAAAGGGTGTCCGGGGGCCATACTCTTGGGGTTTCTCTAGTCTCTGTCAGACCTGGAAGTCTGGTCTTTTTTTTTTTTTTTTTAGCTAGAATTTTGTTCTGCATTTTTCTCCCATCTCTGTCCAGGACCATCTATTGTGATTTCTGTCAGAGCAGTCAGTGGTGGTAGCTGTGCACCATCTAATTGTACTGGACTCAGTCCGGTAGAGGCTATGGTAGTTGTGGTCCATTTGTCCTTTAGACTAATCTTTCACTTGCATCTTTGGTTTTCTTTATTCTCCCTTGCTCCACGCAAGGTGACACCAGTGGAGTATCTTAGATGGCTGCTCACAAGATTTTAAGATCCAGAAGCTATTCACCAAAGTAGAATGTAGAACATTTTCTTTATAAACTATGTTATGCCAATTAAGCTAAATGTTCCCAGAGACCATGGTACCCACTGTCCTCAGCCCAGTAATTTGGTCCCTCAGGGAGTTTGGATGTGTCTGTGGAGCTTCTGTGACCTTGCCTTCATCAAGTTGTGCTGGCATCTCCAGTATTGTGTACTGTCTTACCCTGCACCAGTTACCACTTATCTATTGTCCATTTAGAGTTTCTCCCTCCCCACACCTCCCCTCCCTCATAACCATCAAAGATTGTTTCTTTTTGTGTGTAAACCTTTTCATGAGTTTTTACAGTAGTCGTCTCATACAATATTTATCCTTTAGTGAATGACTTAATTCACTCGGTGTAATGCCCTCCAGATTCGTCCATGCTGTGGTATGCTTCGCAGATTGGTCATTGTTCTTTATTGTTGCATACTATTCCATTGTGTGTATGTACTGTAGTTTGTTTATCCATTTATCTCTTTATCCATGTATCTAGGTTGTTTCCATCTTTTTCCTATTGTGAACAATGCTGCAGTGAACACGGGTGTGCATATGTTTATTCATGTGACGGCTCTTATTTCTCTAGGATATATTCCTAGGAGTGGGATTGCTGGATCATATGGTATTTCAATTTCTAGCTTTCTAAGGAAGCGCCATATCGTTTTCCAAAATGGTTGTACCATTTTGCATTCCCACCAGCAGTGTATAAGAGTTCCAGTCTCTCCGCAGCCTTCCAACATTTGTTATTTTCTGTTTTTTTTTTCTGCCAGTAATGTCAGGGTGAGATGGTGTCTCATTGTGGTTTTGATTTGAATTTCTCGAGCATTTCCTCATATGTCTGTTAGTTGCTTGAATGTCTTCTTTGGAGACGTGTCTGTTCATATCCTTTGCCCATTTTTCCCAGTCGTAGGTCGTCTTTTTACTCTTTTGGTAAAGTCTTTTGATGAGCATAAGTGTTTAATTTTTAGAAGATCTTAGTTATCTAGCTTATCTTCTGGAGTTTGTGTGTTGTTAGTTATGGTTTGTATCCTGTTAATGCTGTGTATTAGGGCCTCTAGCTTTGATCCTATTTTTTCTTCTATGATCTTTATAGTTTTTGGTTTTATATTTATGTCTTTGATTCATTTGAATTATTTTTTGTGTATGGTGTGAGGTATGGGTCATGTTTCATTTTTTTTGCAGATGGACATACAGCTTTCCCAGCACCATTTGTTAAAAAGATTGTCCTTTCCCCATTCGATGGACTTTGGGCCCTTGTTGAAGATCAGGTGACCGTAGGTGGATGGATTTACATCTGGGCTCTCAATTCTGCTCTATTTGTCAATATATCTGTCATTGTACGGGTACCAGGCTGTTTTGACCCCCATTGCTGTATAGTAGGTTCTGAGGTCAGGTAGTGCGAATCCTCCTACTTTATTCTTCTTCTTCACTAGTGCTTTACTATATCCCTTTCCATATAAAGTTAATGATTAGTTTTTCCATCTCTTTAAAGAATGCTGTTGGTATTTTTTTCTGACTTTAAATCATGCAGTATCCCCTTGTTCTTTTCGAACGACTACCTCTTAGTCTATGTATAGGTCCCTCATGAGCACAATTAAGTGATCTGGAATTCCCATTCTTCGCAATGTTATCCATAATGTGTTATGATCCACACAGTGGAATGCCTTTGCATAGTCAGTAAAACACAGGTAAACATCTTTCTGGTATTCTCTGCTTTCAGCCAGGATCCATCTGACATCAGAAATGATACCCGTTTCCCATGTCCTCTTCTGAATCTGGCATGAATTTTTGGCACTTTCCTGTCAATGGTGCAACCGCTTTTGAATGATCTTCAGCAAAATTTTACTTGTGTGTGATATTAATGATATTGTTCAATAATTTCTGCATTCAGTTGAATCTCTTTTCTTTGGAATGGATATAAATATGGATCTCTTCCAGTCAGTTGGCCAGGTAGCTGTCTTCCAAATTTCTTGGCATAGACAAGTGAGCACTTCCAGCATTGCATCTGCTTGTTGAAACATCTTGTTCGGTTTTCCAGTCAATTCCTGGAACCTTGTTTTTTGTCAATGCCTTCAGTGCAGTTTAGACCTCTTTCTTCAGTACCATTGGTTCTTTTTTCTAAATTTTATCTATTTATTTTGTTCTTGTTGTTGTTGAGAATATACACAGCAAAACATACACCAATTCAACAGATTCTACATGTACAATTTAGTAACATTAATTATATTCTTTGAGTTGTGTAACCATTCTTACCCTCCTTTTCTGCGTTGTTCCTCCCACATTAACATAAACTCACTGCCCCCTAATTACCGTTGGTTTTTGATTATATGCTACCTCCTGAAATGTGTGAACGTTGACCAATTCTTTTTGGTACAGTGATTCTGTATTCCTTCCATCTTTTTTTTTTTTTATGCTTCCTATGTCGTTTAATATTTTTCCTGTAGAATCCTTCAATATTGCACCTCGAGGCTTGAATTTTTCTTCAGTTCTTTCAGCTTGAGAAATGCTCAGCATGTTCTTCCTTTTTGGTTTTCTATCTCCACGTCTTTGCACATTTTATTATAACACTTTACTTTGTCTTCTCTAGCTGCCCTTTGAAATCTTTTGTTTAGTTCTTCAATGTGATTATTTCCTCCTTTCATTTAGCTACTGTATGTTCAAGAGCAAGTTTCAGAGTCTCTTCTGACATCGATTTTGGACTTTTCTTTCTTGCCTGTCTTTTTAATAACCTCTTGCTTTCTTCATGTCCTTGATGTCATTCCACAACTTGTCTGCTTTTGGTCATTAGCATTCAACTCATCAAACCTATTCTTGGGATGGTCTCTAAATTCAGGTGGGACATACTCAAGGTGATACTTTGACTCTTGTGGACTTGTTCAAATTTTCTTCAACTTGAACTTGCATATGAACAATTGATAGTCTGTTCCATAGTCGGCCCTGGCCTTATTCTGACTGATGATATTGAGTTTTTCCATTGTCTCTTTCCACAGATGTAGTCAATTTGATTCCTGTGTATTCCATCTGGTGAGGTCCATGTGTACAGTCATTATTTATGTTGTTGAAAAAAGGTATTTGCAATGAAGAAGTCATTGGTCTTGTAAAATTCTATCATGGAATCTCCAACATCATTTCTGTCACCAAGACCATATTTTCAAACTACCAATCCTTCTTTCTTCCCAACTTTTGCATTTCAATCGCCAGTAACTATCAATGCATCTTGATTGCATGTTTGATCAACTTCAGACTGCAAAGTTGGTAAAAATCTTCAGTTTCTTCATTTTTGGCCTTAGTGGTTATTGGGTAGATTTGAATAATAGTTGTATTTACTGGTCTTCCTTGTAGGCATATGGATATTATCCTATCACTGATGGCATTGTCCTTCAGGATAGATCTTGAAATGTTCTTTTTGACGATGAACGTGATGTCATTCCTCTTCAATTTGTCATTCCCAGTATAGTAGACCATATGATTGTCTGACTTAAAATGGCCAATATCAGTCCCTTTCTGCTCACTCATACCTAGGATATTGATATTTATCTGTTCCATTTCATTTTTGATGGCTTCAAATTTTCCTAGATTCATACTTTGTAGATTCCATGTTCTAATTATTAATGGATGTTTGCAGCTATTTCTTCTAATTTTGAGTCATACTAAATCAGCAGATGAAATTCCAGAAAGCTTGACTCCATTCACACCATTAAGGTTGACTCCACTTTGAGGAGGCAGCTGTTCCCCCATCAAATTTTGAGTGCCTTTCATCCTGAGGGACTCATCTTCAGTACTGTATCGGACAGTGTTCCACTGCAATTCATAAGGTCTTCGATTGGGTATATTAATATATAGTTATCTAGAAAGATAGCAGATTAGAGCTAGGCTGCAACTGATAAAGAAGCCATGGTCATTGGGCACTGGGAGAGAGGATATGTTTGTTATTTTGTGGTTTACACAGTGATTTGCTTTGTTTTACTTGATCAGTCACAGGGTGACCTTGTGTGATGCATTTTGTGAGATTGTCTATGTGCAAAAGGAGAACAACATGGCCTAGCTGGGAGCTCCAGGCCAACTTCAAACAACACTCAGGCCTCACTGAAAGTGTCAGACCAGCTCCAGGATGTCAGACTTCTTTTTTTTTTCTGAACATTTATAGGTAAGTGTTTCTTCTATGAAATTTAGTTATTTTCAGTCATAGTTTTCCTGTTGAGGTCTTAAAGATAAGGCTAGACCTCTCTGGGTACGAGGTGAAGCCTGTTCTGAAGCGTGAGGTTATTCTTTATTTAGGCACCCAGAAAAGAGGCAAGTCCATCCTTAGGTTGGAAGTTAGGTTCAAGAGTCAACTTTTCACTAAACAGTCTATTGTTAACATTTTTCTGTATCATGAACTATTCCAATAGTGGTTTCTGATTTTGGGTGTTTAAGGGTACCATAAAGGAGTCCTGGTGGCATAGTGGTTAAGCTTTTGGCTGCTAGCAGAAAGGTCAGTGGTTTGAACCCATCCAGCGGTTCTATGGGAGAAAGATGTGGCAATCTGCTTCCATAAAGGTTACAGCCTTGGAAACCCTATGGGGCAGTTCTACTCTGTCCTGTAGGGTCGCTATGAGTAGAAAGCAACTTGATGGCAGTAAGTTTTGGCTTAAGGGCGAAACATCCATTGAGATGTTTTATGGGCTGGTTATGGGAATTAAAAAAAAAAAAAAATTCCAGGTGTTTCTGATGTGTGCTTCTAGTTAACAGTTCTACTTATGTTTCCATATAGGTGTTGTTAACGATTGAATTGTGTCTCCCAAAAATGTGTGTCAACTTGACTAGACCATGATTTCCAGTACGGTGTGTTTGTCCACCATTTTGTGATCTGATGAGATTATCCTATATGTTGTAAATCCCAACCTCTATATGTTAATGGGAGCCCTGGTGGCACAGTGGTTAAGCATTCAGCTGCTAACCGAAAGGTCAGGCAGTTCCAATATACCAGCCACTCCTTGAAACCCTATGGGGACAGTTCTACTCTGTCCTACAGGGTCATTATGAGTCGGAATTGACTCAAAGGCAATAGGTTTGTTTTTTAGTTTATATGTTAATGAGGCAGGACTCAATCTACAGGATTAGGTTGTATTTTGAGTCAATCTCTTTTGAGATATAAAAGAGAGGATGGAGCAGAGAGGAGAGAGACCTCATACTACCAACAAAGAAGCACTTGGAGTGGAGGGCTTCCTTTGGACCCAGGGTCCCTGCACAGAGAACGTCCTAGACGAAGGGAAGATTGATGACAAGGACCTTGCCCCAGAACCAGCAGAAAAAGAAAACCTTCCCCAGGAGCTAGCACCCTGAATTTGGACTTCTAGCCTCCTAAACTGTGAGAGAATAAATTCTGTTTGTTAAAGCCATCCACTTGTGTTATTTCTGTTATAGCAGCACTAGATAATTGTAAAAATGGCATGGGGCAATGGCTGACCTCCTCTAACTTCACAAGGGGGAAGGAGAATCAAGATCAACAGCCCAAGGCTGATTCCTATGAGGTGGAGGTCAAACATGCCTTCCCTCTTCACTATCTTTACCAGCTCGGGCACCAACTGTCCCTCCCACAGCAGTCTCTACTTTTCTGATGGTTTCGATAATTCATTGCAATGGCCACACACAACTCACAGACAATACTCACGATTATGAGGTTTATTAGGGAAGTAACAGGTTACAAGTCAGGTTCAGGAACACTCAGGGATATGATCTTCCATCAGGACAGCCTCTTAGCGGTGCTTTCAGGTACGCCTCTCCCTGACTCTAGGCCTCTGCCCAAAGGCACTCAGCTTTTTCTCTCAAGGGCCAGGAATCCCATCACTCCATCTACTGCTGCCAGGTCTCAGCTGCCACTTCTCGCTGTCTTTAGTGTTACAGTTCTCTGTCTCCAGATTCCAGGAGCTTCTCAGTGCAGGGATCCTGGGTTCAAAGGACGTGCTGGCTCCTGGCTGTTCTTCCTTCGTGAAGGTAGTATCTTCTTTTTACCACCTCTGGGGTGGCTCATTTCAAGCCCAGAGGGATGGCAAAACTGACCAATCTCTTTGGTCAGCCACAATTACCCTATCACACAGTCCCATCCAATCACTTGAGTGGGAGTTACAAGATCATTGCCAGAAAGGCCACACAAAAGCAATCCATCACACCACAATAACTAAGACAGGTATTGTTCAGTTTCTGGGCTCTCTATTTCATTGATAAATTTTTCCATCTCTGCCAATCCCACACATGTTAATTACTAAAGTTTTATAACAAATCTTTTTACCAGCTAGGGAACATCTCCCCATTTTCTCTTCTTAAGGAGGGTCTTCCTTATTCTTAGGCCTTTGCTCTTCCATCTAAATTTTAGAATTAGCTGTTTTTGAAGGTTGATAAAACTCTCTTATAAAACCATTTTAGGCCTAGTTGCATTTCAGGATAGATTTTTTTTTAAACACAAGATTGATTTGTTGAATGCATTTTGGTTTACTCAGTTTTTCTGTTTCTTGACAACTTTTGCTAATTTACATTTTTCCATAACATTGTCTATTTCGTGTAGGTTTTCAAATTTATTGCCACAGAGTTATTGATAGTATTCTTGTATCATGTTAGCCATATATTTTATAATTTTCCTTTTTTTTCTTCCTTTCTGTCTGCTTGTTTTATCAGTTACTGGGAGAGACGTGTTAAAAATCTCCCACCATGACTGTGGATTCATCTCCCTTTGTAATTCAGTCAAATTTTGCTTTTCATATTTTGAAGCTGTATTATTAGGTTCATACGTTAGGATTATCAAATCTTCTTAGTGGATTGACTCTTTTGCCACTATAAAATGTTCCTCTTCATCACTAGTAAACCAACATTGTTTTCTCCTGTTCCCCATCAGAAATCCTATACTTCAGCTGGACTGTTGTACTCACTCATCTGCACGACTTATGTATTTCCACATCTGCAGTTTTGCTCTGCCATTTTTCCTGCTTGTAACATTCCTCTTGCCTTTCTCTACAAGACCTAGTTCTGCTGAGTTCTGTGAGCCCAAATCATAGTACCTGGCCTACAGTAATTGGCAACAGATATTCAGTAGGGAGCCAATAAATATTTGCTGATGAATGTTTTACCCCCAAATATATTGTATAGTGATTAAGATAAGGGGCCTCTCAAGTCATCTAGACCTGGGTTTGAATCCCAGTTCTGCCACCTACTTGCTTTGACACCTTGGGCAAATGATTGAATCTGTGAGCCATCTGAAAAAAATTGGAGTAATAAAGTTACTACCTTACAGAGTTGTGAGGATTAAAAGAGATGTTGAAAAACAAAACTCACTTAAGTTCTTACAGATTATTATGAAGACTGGGGTGACAGTTGTATATCATTACCTTCTCATCTGATGACATCAACAGAAGGAAAGTTCTGTGTCTTCCATAATGCTTTGCACATAGTGCTCAACTTTTCTTTTTAAATTTTATTGTGCTAAAATATAAGTAACATAAAATTTGCCATTTTAACTATTTAAAGCATACAATTCATTGATGTTGATTACATTCACAATGTTGTGTGACCAGCACTACTATTTCCAAACCATTTTCATAACCCCAAGCAGAAACTCTATACCTACTGAGCAATAACTCCCCATTCCCCTCCCTACCCCACCCTAGAAACCTCTAATCTACTTTCTGTCTCTATGAATTTAGCTATTAAGATCTTTCATGTAAGTGGAATCATGCAATATTTGTCCTTTTGAGTCTGGCTTATTTCACTTAGCATGGTGTTTTCAAGGTTCATTCATTTTGTGGCATCCACAAGGACTTCATTTCTCTTTATGGCTGAGTAATACTCCATGGTACTTATGTATGACATTTTGTTTATCCATTTATCTGTTGATGGACACTTTTTGGCTATTGTGAATAGTGCTGCAGTGAATATTGTTATATAAATATTGTTTGAGTCCTTGCTTTCAATTCTTTTGGATATATTCCTAGGAGTGGAATTGCTGGGTCATATGGTGCTTCTATCTTTGCTTTTGGAGAAACTGCCAAGCTATTTTCCACAGTGGCTGCACCAATTTATATTCCCCCAAGCAACAGATGAGGGTTCGAATTTCTGCATGCTCATCAATACTTGCCATTTTCTGTTTCTATGACAATACCATCCTAGTGATCGTGAAGTGGTATCTCATTGTGGTTTTGATTTACATTTCACTAATAACTAATGATGTTGAGTATCTTTTCATGCGTTTGTTTATTTGTATGTCTTTGGAAAAATATCTAATTGAGTCCTGTGCCAATTTTTTAATTGGCTTATTTGTCTTGTTGTTGAGTTGAAGTTGTTCTTTATATATTCTGGAGACTAAACCCTTATCAGATATATGATTTGCAAGTATTTTCTCCCATTTTGTGCATTGCCTTTTCACTTTCTTGATACAGTCCTTTGAATCATAAAATTTTTAAAAAATTTTGATGAAGTCCAATTTATTTATTTATCTTTTGTTACACATGCTTTTAGTGTTATATCTGAGAAATCATTGCCCAATCCAAGGTCATGAATATTTGCCCGTATGTTTTCTTTTAAGAGTTTTATGGTTTAGCACTTGTATTTAGGTCATTGATCCATTTTGAGTCAATTCTTGTACATGATGTGAGGTGGGGATCCAACGTCATTCTTTTGCATGTGGAAATCAAGTTGTCCCAGCACTCAAATGCTTATTTACCCTTTATTCAATAGCCTGTTCTATGACCATGTCACCCGCTCGTTAATCATTTATTATGTACTTAGCTAGCATGAGGATATTTACTTCAGATACTTAGTTTCTTTGCCCTTGGTTTCCAGTTGTCACAGAGCATATTCATTGGGTCAGCTTGGCCTGGCACTCAGATCATTTTCTTTGATAAGGATTCCTTGCTCCTTTTCTCCCTGTAACTGGCCACGATGTGAGCTATATCCATAGTCTAGCCCAAGGAAGAGCCAGTTCAACAAATTACAAAACATAATTTATTTTGGACATAGCCCCTCAATTTAAATATGTAGAAAATAACTTCTCATTTTTAAAATACATGTATATGTACTTGATGACCAACTACCTGGACACCTGAGGTGAATCCATACAAGAAAAATGAATGGATGCCTAGGCTCATATACCTGATAACAGCTCTAGCCACCTGGTGACAGGACGTTAGAGCTTCAAAAGTGAAAATAGTGAAGCTAGCTCACGCAAGCAACCTATTTGGACATATCAAAACAAAACAAAGCAAGAAGCTAGGATACAGTAAGCAAACATAAAATAAATTAATACAATAATTTATAGATGGTGCGGAGGCAACGGTCAGTATCAAATCACATAAACAAGCAGACCATGGTTGCTTCAACAAGCTCTCAAAACAAAGAATAAATGGATCTTCTGGATGAAGGTGCCCTCCTGGAATTACCAGATGCAGAATACAAAAGATTAAAATACAGAACTCTTCAAGACATCAGGAACAAGAACAGGAAGGAGATCAGGCAATATGCAGAACAAGCCAAGGAATACACAGATAAAGCAGTTGAAGAAATTAAAAAGGTTATTCAAGAACATAATGAAAAATGTAATAAGCTACAAGAATCCACAGAGAAACAGCAATCAGAAATTCAGAAGATTAATAATAAAATTACAGAGACAATAGAAAGAGGAGCAGAAATGAGCAAGTGGAACACAGAATTGGTGAGATTGAAGATAAAGCACTTGGCACCAATATATTTGAAGAAAAATCAGATAAAAGAATTAAAAAAAATGAAGAAACCCTAAGACTCATGTGGGACTCTATCAAGAGAAATGACCTACAAGTAATTGGAGTACCAGAACAGGAAGGGATAACAGAAAATACATAGAGAGCTGTTGAAGAACTGCTGGCAGAAAACTTCCCTGATATTGTGAAAGATGAGAAGATATCTATCCAGGATGCTCATCGAACTCCACATAAGGTAGATCTTAAAAGAGAGTAACCAAGACATATTATAATCAAACTTGCCAAAACCCAAGATAAAGAGAGAATTTTAAGAGCAGCTAGGGATAAACAAAAAGTCACCTACAAAGGACAGTCAATAAAAATAAGCTCGGACTACTCAGCGGAAACCACGCGGTCAAAAAGGCAAGCGGATGACTTATATAAAGCATTGAAGGAAAAAAACTGCCAGCCAAGAATCATCTATCCAGCAAAACTGTCTCTCAAATGAAGGTGAAATTAGGACATTTCCAGAAAAACAGAAGTTTAGGCAATTCACAAAAACCAAACCAAAATTACAAGAAATACTGAAGGGAATTCTCTGGCTAGAAAATCAATAATATCAGGAATAATATCAGGTATCAACCCAAGACTAAAATATTGGACACAGCAATCAGATGTCAGCCCAGATAGGGAAATCACAAAAATAAATCAAGATTTAAAAATGCTCAAAACAGGGAAACAACAATGTCATTATGTAAAAGAAAACAACATTAATATAATAAAAAGGGACTAAGAAATGTAATCATAGATCTTTCATATGGAGAGGAAAACAAGGCAATATGAAGAAATAAAAGTTAGGTTTAAACATAGAAAAATAGGGGTAAATATTAAGGTAAGCACAAAGGAGACTAACAATCCTACACATCAAAATAAAATACAAGAAAAAAATAGAGACTCAGCAAAAACAAAATCAACAACAATAGAGGAAAAGACAATATATAAACTACTCAGCACAAAAAATTAAGTGGGAAAAAGAAACTGTCAACAACACACAAAAAAAGACATCCAAATGACAGCACTAAACTCATACCCATCCATAATTACGATGAATGTAAATGGACTAAATGCACCAATAAAGAGACAGAGAGTGGCAGAATGGATTAAAAAACAAGATCCATCTATATCCTGCCTACAAGAGACACACCTTAGACTTAGAGAGACAAACAAACTAAAATTCAAAAGATGGAAAAAAATATATCAAGCAAACAACAACCAAAAAAGTGCTGAAGTGGCAATATTAATTTCTGAAAAAATAGACTAAAGTTAAATCCACCACAAAGGTTAAGGAAGGACACTATATAATGATTAAAGGGACAATATATCAAGAAGATATAACCACATTAAATATTTATGCACCCAATGACAGGGCTGCAAGATACATAAAACAAACTCTAACAGCACTGAAAAGTGAGATAGAGAGCACCACAATTATAGTAGGAGACTTCAACACACCACTTTTGGTGAAGGACAGAACATCCAGAAAGAGCTCGATAAAGACACAGAAGATCTAAATGTCACAATCAACCAACTCAACCTCACAGACATATATAGAACACTCCAAACAACAACAGCCAAGTGTACTTTCTTTTCCAATGCACATAGAACGTTTTCTAGAATAAAGCACATATTAGATTATAAAGTAAGCCTTAGCAGAATCCAAAATATTGAAATGTTACAAAGCATTTTTTCTGACCATAAGGCCATAAAAGTAGAAATCAGTAACACAAAAGCAGGGAAAGGAACTCAAACACTTGGAAACTGAACAATACCCTGCTCAAAAACGAATGGGTTATAGAAGACATCAAGGATGGAATAAAGAAATTCAAAGAATCCAATGAGAATGGAAACACTTCCTATCAGAACCTTTGGGACACAGCTAAAACAGCGCTCAGAGGTCAATTTATATCAATAAATGCACACATACAAAAAGAAGGGCCAAAATCAAAGAATTACCCCTACAACATGAACACATAGAAAGAGAGCAACAAAAGAAACCCTCAGGCACCAGAAAAAAGCAAATAATAAAAATTAGAGCAGAATTAAGTGAAGTAGAGAACAGAAAAACAATTGGAAGAGTTAACAAGACCAAAAGCTTGTTCTTCAAAAAAATTAACAAAATTGATAATCCATTGGCCAAACTGACAAAAGAAAAACAGGAGAGGAAGCAAATAAATTGAATAAGAAATGAGATGGACAATATTACAGCAGACCCAACTGAAATTAAAAGAATCTTATCAGAGTACGACAAAAAAATAACAAATTTGAAAACTTAGAATAGATGAATTTCTAGAAACATACTACCTACCTAAACTAATGCAAACAGAGGTAGAACAACTAAATAAACCTATAACTCTTTGGTTACAGAGATTGAAAAGGTAATTTAAAAACTCCCAACAACAAAAAAAAGCCCTGGCCCGGATGGCTTCACTGCAGAGTTCTACCAAACTTTCAGAGAAGAGTTAACACCACTACTATGAAAGGTATTTCAGAGCACAGAAAAGGATGGAACACTCCCAAACTCATTCTATGAAGCCAGCATATCCCTGATACCAAAACCACGTAAAGACACCACAAAAAAAAGAAAATTACAGGCCTATATGCCTCATGAACTTAGATGCAAAAATCCTCAACAAAATTCTGACCAATAGAATTCAACAACATATCAAAAAAATAATTCACCATGACCAAGTAGGATTCATACCATGTATGCAGTGATGGTTGAACATTAGAAAAACAATTAATGTAATCCATTATATAAATAAAACAAAAGAATCACATGATTTCATCAATTGTTACAGAAAAGGCATTTGACAAAGTTCAAGACTCATTCATGATAAAAACTCTCAGCAAAATAGGAATAGAAGGAAAATTCCTCAACATAATAAAGGGCATTTATACAAAGCCAACAGCCAACATCATACTAAATGGAGAGTCTGAAAGTGTTCCCCCTGAGATCAGGAACCAGACAAGGATGCCCTTTATACACCACTCTTATTCAACATTGTGCTGGAGGTCTTAGCCAGAGCAATTAGGCTACATAAAGAAAGGGCATCCAGATTGGTAAGGAAGAAGTAAAAGTATCTCTATTTGCAGATGACATGATCTTACAAACAGAAAACCCTAAAGAATCCTCCAGGAAACTACTGAAACTAATAAAAGAGTTCAGCAGAGTATCACAGTACAAGATAAATATACAAAAATCAGTTGGATTCCTCTACACCAACAAGGAGAACATCAAAGAAGAAATCACCAAATCAATGCCATTTACAGTAGCCCCCAAGAAGATAAAATACTTAGGAATAAATCTTACCAGAGAAGTAAAAGACCTGTACAAAGAAAACTACAAGGCACTACTGCAAGAATCCAAAAGAGACCTGCAAAAGTGGAAAAACATACCTTACTGGTAGATAGGAAGACTTAACATTGTAAAAATATCTATTCTACCAAAGCAATCTATAGATACAACATAATTCCAATCCAAATTCCAATGACATTTTTTAATGAGATGGAGAAACAAATCACCAACTTCATATGGAAGGGAAAGAGGCCCCAGATAAGTAAAGCATTACTGAAAAAGAAGAACAAAGTGGGAGGCTTCACTCTACCTGATTTTAGAACCTATTATACTGCCACAGTAGTCAAAACAACCACAACAACAGTTACATAGAGCAATGGAACAGAGTTGAGAATCCAGACATAAATCCGACCACATATGAGCAGTTAATATTTGACAAAGGCCCAAAGGCAGCTAAATGGGGAAAAGACAGTGTGTTTAATGAATGGTGGTGGCATAACTGGATATCTATCGGCAAAAAAATGAAAAAAGACCCATACCTCATGCCATGCACAAAAACTAACTCAAAATGGATCAACGACCTAAATATAAAATCTAAAATGATAAAGATCATGGAAGAAAAAATAGGGACAACGCTAGGAGCCCTAATACATGGAATAAACAGTATACAAAACATTACTAACAATGCGGAAGAGAAACTAGATAGCTTGGAGCTCCTAAAAATCAAACACCTATGCTCATCCAAAGACTTCACCAAAAAAGATTACCTACAGACTGGGAAAAAGCTTTTAGCTATGATATTTCCAATCAGCATCTGATCTCTAAAATCTACATGATACTGCAAAAACTCAATTGCAAAAAGACAAATAACCCAATTAAAAAATGGGCAAAGGATATGAACAGGCACTTCACTAAAGAAGACATTCAGGTAGCTAACAGATACATGAGGAAATGCTCAGGATCATTAGCCATTAGAGAAATGCAAATCAAAACTACAATGAGATTCCATCTCACTCCAACAAGGCTGGCATTAATCCAAAAAACACAAAAGGATAAATGTTGGAGAGGTTGTGGAGAGACTGAAACACTTATACACTTCTGTTGGGAATGTAAAATGGTGCAACTACTTTGGAAATCGATTTGGTGCTTCCTTAAAAAGCTAGAAATAGAATTACCATAGGATCCAGCAATCTCACTCCTTTGAATATATCCTAGAGAAATAAGAGCCTTTACACGAACAGAAATATGCACACCCATGTTCACTGCAACACTGTTTACAATAGCAAAGACATGGAAGCAACCAAGGTGCCCATCAATGGATGAATGGATAAATAAATTATGGCATATTCACACAATGGAAAACTATGCATCGATAAAGAACAGTGAGGAATCTGTGAAAGATTTCATAACATGGAGGAACCTGGAAGGCATTATGCTGAGTGAAATTAGTCAGCTGCAAAAGGACAAATATTGTATAAGACCACTATCATAAGAACTCGAAAAATAGTTTAAACAGAGAAGAAAATATTCTTTGATGGTTAAGAGAGTGTGGAGGCAGGGAGGAAGAGTTTTCACTAATTAGATAGTAAATAAGAACTATTTTAGTTGAAGGGAAAGACAACACACAACACAGGAGAGGTCAGCACAACTGGACTAAACCAAAAGCAAAGAAAGTTTCCTAAATAAACTGAATGCTTCGAAGGCCAGCGTAGCAGGGGAAGGGGTTTGGAGACCATGGTTTCAGGGGACATCTAAGTCAATTGGCATAATAAAATCTATTAAGAAATCGTTCTGCACCCCACTTTGGAGGGCGGCATTTTGGGTCTTAAATGCTAGCAAGTGGCCATCTAAGATGCATCAACTGGTCTCAACCCACCTGGAGCAGAGAATGAAGAACAGCAAAGACTCAAGGTGATTATGAGCCCAAGAGACAAAAAGGGCCACATAAACCAGAGACTACATTAGCCTGAGGCCAGAAGAACTAGATGGTGCCCAGGTACAACTGATGACTGTCTTTACAGGGAACACAACAGAGAACCCCTGAGGGAGCAGGAGAGCAGTGGGATGCAGGCGTCAAATTCTCGTAAACAGACCAGACTTAATGGTCTGACTGAGACTAGAAGGACCCCAGAG
Source organism: Loxodonta africana (assembly GCF_030014295.1). Taxonomy (NCBI): domain Eukaryota; kingdom Metazoa; phylum Chordata; class Mammalia; order Proboscidea; family Elephantidae; genus Loxodonta; species Loxodonta africana. Next base: position 57,491,687 of record NC_087352.1, on the reverse strand, counting down.
GTCCCCGGGCCTTCTGTTAGCTGAAGACAGGAACTATTCCCAAAGCCAACTCTTCAGACAGGGATTGGACTGGACTATGCGATAGAAAATGATACTGGTGAAGAGTGAGCTTCTTGGATCAAGTAGACACGGGAGACTATGTGGGCAGCTCCTGTCTGGAGAGGAGAGGAGAGGGCAGAGGGGGTCAGAAGCTGGCCGAATAGACACAAAAAGAGAGAGTGGAGGGAAGGAGCATGCTGTCTCATAAGAGGGAGAGCAACTTGAGTATATAGCAAGGTAGTATGCAAGTTTTTGTGTGAGAGACTGACTTGGTTTATAAACTTTCACTTAAAGCACAATAAAAATAAAAAAATACATGTGCATGGTGCAGGTCTTCTGGATTTTCTTTACCTACCTTACTGTCTCTTTAAATGACCTTTTAACTATGGTGCTCCATGAGTTCAACTACTATAATACTTCTCTAAAAGTCTAGATTTGCTCTTTTATAAATCATTTAGAAAAGAAAAAAGAAGATAAGAGAGGGAAGAGGGGAGGGGAGAGCAGAAAACAAAAAAGATATCTACCAGCTGCACCACGGTTTGTATACTGTACTAAAACAAACAAAAACAAACCTGTTGCTGTTATTACCCAACTCATGATGACCCCTTGTGTCAGAGTAGCACTATGCTCCATAGTATATCCAATGACTGATTTTGGGGAGACTGCCAGGCCTTCCTACCAAGATGCCTCTGGGTGGACTCAAACCTCAGCCTTTCAGTTGGCAGAGAAGTGCATTAATCATTTATATCGCCTGGGGAGCCCAATGTACCAAAGCCAAGGATTAGCCTCTGGCACAAGCCTAGAAGGGAACTACATGTAGTCCCTGGCTTACAATGTATTTGAGTTACAATGAATTGCACTTAGCACCGTCTGGTTTGTTTGTTTGTTTTGGTACATCTTGTTGTTAGTAATATGTACTACATACAGTGTTCCAGCATGTAATTTGGTGATGTTAGCATTCTCAGATGTTTGATCACAGATGTGCAATGTTACAATTTACATTCAAAACACTGCCTTATAGCAGGCTATGAGGAAAGAGATCAGTGGAAAAATCATTCGTAGGGCAAGAATGCTGAATTTAGAACTTAATATTGCCAATGTGGAACAGCTTGTAGATCTCAAAGAAGGGGAATTGACAGATCAGGACTTAATGGATTTTGAAGAGGAAAGAAATGCTGAAGAAGAAAGAAATGAGGAAGAAGGGGAGAAGTTGTCACAAAAGTTTACAGTGAAAGGATTAGTTGAACCGTTAACTAAATCCAGGGGCTTCAGTTGCTTGAAAACACGGACCCAAACGTTGATTCCTTTGTTAAAGTCAATAGGCAGATGTGGGAAGCAGTGAGATGTTACTGCGAATATGTGAAGAAAAAAAGGACCATATAAAAAAAAAAAAAAGGACCATATAGACAATGCTAATTTTCTGACTAGAAATGCCACCCCATACTCAGGGATAATCCAAATGATCCAGAAGCGTCCACAAGTGGAGTTATTATTATTAGGGCAACTGACAAAATGTCAGCGTTGTCCAACTCTTCCTCATTGTCACAGTCAATTTTTATGATTTGTGTTTTTATATATGTATTAAAATATATCTGTAAGTTTATATGTAATGTTTCCAACTCCTAAAGATAAAGATCCAATTTATAGATACTGATAATAAAAGACAATAATGAAAACTTAAAAGAGGCACGTGAGTTACGTCAGAACCATCATGCAACTGAGTCGTCAGAATGGAACCACTTCGTAAGTCGGAACTACCTGTACATGAGATTTTTCCTTTTTTGACTCTCTACAGAGTAGACAGCTAAAATGGCTGTAGTTCTAGGTCAATGTTGCTTCTTTAAATAAGTGGAAATCATCATACCAACATGGAAATGGAAACCCAGACAGGCGAAATAACCTCAGCAGCTGGCTAGTGGCGGGTCAAAATTTAGAATTTAAGTCAGGTCAGCAAACTTCTGTAAAACCCAAAAATCAAACCCACTGCCGTCGAGTCGATTCTGACTCATAGCGACCCTATGGGACAGAGTAGAACTGCCCCGTAGAGTTTCCAAGGTGCGCCTGGCAGATTTGAACTGCTGACCTTTTGGTTAGCAGCTGTAGCACTTAACCGCTATGCCACCAGGGTTTCCCAAACTTCTGTAAAAGCCCAGATAATGTTTTAGGCTTTGCCGGCCATATACAACTCAACCATTGCAATGCAAAAGCAACCAGACAATATGCACACAATGGGCCTGTGTTCCGATAAAATTTTATTGACACCGAAATCTAAATTTCATGTAATTTTCACATGTCACAAAATAGTCTTTAAAAAATTTTTTTTCAACCATTTTAAAAATGTAAAAATCATTCCTAGCTTTCGGGTTGTACAAAAACAGCTGGGGCCAGGTTTGGCCACAGGCTGTAGTTTGCTGACCCCTGATTTAAATGACCACGATGCACGTTGAATACAGACCCAAGAATGAAGTTTCTCAGCACTGAAAATTTTCAGCCAAAGGTAGCCGCAGAGTTTTAACTTTCATTTAGATTTGGTACACCACTTTATTTATTGAAAAGTATTTATTTCCACAAATTTTTATCCACAGCTGAATATTACAGTAACTATTAGAAGCGTTTTTCTATAAACAAAGGTGTAGTATACAGATTTGTTCAAAATGGAAAAATATGTTTATCGGTAGTATTTCTTCTACAATGTTAGAGTCACCCTGAATATGATGTGAGCTCCTTCAGAGAATCAGTCCTTCATCTAAACATCAGTTGGGGGCAAAATGTTATATCCAAATATGAATTTTTCTGATATAAGGTCACTTTAGAGAGTAGCTTAATTCATTTCTGATTGATCCCCTTTGTTATTATTAGAATTTTTTTTTAAGGAAAAACAATGTTTAGTACCTAATGACTTTTATAATAAAAGAAAAAACAGCTCTGTGTTTTATCTTCATTGGCATTAACCTCTAATCTTCTATACCTCCCTAGTTCCTAATTCTGGCACCAATGTGTGTACAAAAAGCGAATTTATGGATATTTGGCTCATGCAAAAAATTAAGTTGAGAAACTGACTGCAGAGAAACATTCTATGAATTAGAACTACAGGGTCCTGCCCCAGGTCGTCACATTTTAGTAACCACTGAGTCAGGTAGCTGTTAAACAAGTGCTTCAACTTAGGATGCCCTTGCTGCCTTAGAATTAGGTCAAGTGTACGAAAAACGATTTACTGTATGCAAAAGAAGTGGATTCTAATGTGTTACTATCATTGTACTGCATTAAGGCCCTAAGCAAACATTTGAGGATGAGTTAATGGTAGCAGCATTTTTTTCTAAATCTTCCAAGCTCTTAGGATTGTTGTTTTTACAAATTCCTTAAAATTTAATACTAGGAAAGTCAAGGGGAGCAGTGCCTACTGACATGCCCCATGCGAAGGGGAAAACGTCTCTACCCTTGGGTTTGATCTGCTTCACAGGTGAGCTGACAGGTATCATAACTCTTAACCGCAACTATCCATGGCACGGTGAGAATGCATGTCGGTAATATGCTTGTCAGCTTCAGCAACAATTATTAATTGATGTGTACACAGCACGTATTACTATAGGTAAGCATATAAAAAAAAAATTTTTTTTTTAGGTCCCATATAGTACCTAAAACACAAATCGTTTGATCTATAAATACTTGATTCTTCAATAATCTTCAAAATGCTTTCAACACTTCAAAAGACAAATCAAAACCACCATGATGTTATGTTGAACATTAAAATTCTTCCCACAGCAACACTTACTTCAGAGAAATAATTCATACATCAGTTACCTTAGTAACAGCTGAAGGCATGTAAGTGGGAAATGTGTCAACTAAATTTTAAATATTAAAAAACAAAGATATCTAGTTCAGAGTTCAAACCTCTATATTATTTAAATTAAAAATCATTACTGACTTCATGAAGTTGGAAAATGAGTTGAACTGACTTAAAAAAAATGCAGAGAATAAAAATGCTAACCAAAGATTATTAAAGTTTCCCTAAAGATTCTTCTTCCAGCTTCCGAGTGTTAAATAGGACAGATCTAAATGTGAAATAACCAGTGACTTTATTTCTTTATTGTTCATGGTCTATAAAAGCCTATTTGTTTTTAAATTTTGTTTGGATACATAAATTAAGTACAGCTCCAGTGAAATACCCTTACCTTCAGGAAGACTACTACTACTAACCGCTGCTGTTGAGTTGATTTTCTGACTCATAGTGATCCTATAGCACAGAGTAGAACTACCCATAGGGTTTCCAAGGAGCACCTGGTGGATTTCGAACTGCTGACCTTTTGGTTAGCAGCCGAATGCTTAACCACTACGCCAGCAGGGTTTCTGCCTTTAGGAAGAGGAGAGCTAAATTTTCCATTTCTTAGGCTAAGTAGAGAACTACTCATAACGTTCCTCCCCACGTTCCAGTTACTCTACACATAAAGCTTTTTTATTCTGTGAGTACTTGACACCTGTAGTGATGAGTCAGTGACAGCAGACAGGTAGTGACCCAAAGAGATCCAGAGAATGATGGTTTAAGACCATATGTATGTAAGGACAGTAAGAGCCACTGCTTGTCAAACTCCTGAACACTCTACATGAGGTGTTTTTGGCTATGTTGAAGATGAAGGACAGTCTTTATACGAGAGTCTCAGTTTCAAATTAAAGTGCATCAAAAAGCGAATTATACCTTAACAAACAACTTTAAAGACGTAGCCACAGACCCCATTGTTTTAGACTGGCCTTCCAAACAAAGCCAGTGGCGGTGTGAAGGGTGTGTGTCCCTTCACTGAAATTAGACGATGTCACCATAACTGAGGAGGAAGGGAAGGACACAGTTCTGTGCAGATGCCTGGAAGCAGCATCTGCTGTTGAATGTGGAGGGAACGGGGACAATGCCGATGACAGTAGATGTGGATGATCACCAGCAGACTTAGCTCAGGTGCTGTGCCTTATTCTGGCCCCAAAGGGTTAAGGAGAATGACTGAAGAAGATAAGACAGCTGAGATAAGGACACAGTAAGAAGGCTGTTTAGGACTTGGAATGTGTTGTGTTTCCAAGGGCCTTTTAAGTGGGGTGACAGTAAAAGGTGTTGGAGAGGGGTATTCTTGCAGTCAGAAGGAACCTTCTTGATGTAAGATAGAGGCTGCTCTTCTCTGATTTGCAAAAACCATCTGTTCCTGTCATTGGGACAGCATACTACCATTATCTACCAGAAATATGGGGGAAAAAAGCCAAAACAAAAAATGGGCATAGAAGAATATGTAGGGTTTTCTAATTGAATGCTTCCTTTTGAAAGAGTCCACAAAATAATCTCGAAAAGTAGGAAATGTCTAAGCTTATCATTATGTTGTAATATTACAACTGAATACTTTTTTTTAAAAAAGAGCCTTATTTCATAGCGGAGATATTTAGAATGATTTTATATGGTAAATTTGAAAAATGTTGAAAATAACCTGGAGAGGGAAAGCTGGCATAAGCTATTTTATTGTTTCTTTTTAAACCTTTGAATAATAATTTAATAATCACTGAACTATTTTTAAAGGTTTTTGGAACAATCTGATTCTCAAAAAGTAGTTTTCCTGTACTCTTTTAGGCTGTCTGGAATTACAAGTGCATATGTGGCACTCTGATTGGAGGCTGAGTGGCACTAAGGGATTAAGGGTTTTCATACTGACTTGTTTGATTTTTACATTTGTAAATAAAATGTGGGTCTTTTTTAGCATTTAGTTTGTTTATATTTTTGTGAAAATTTTGTTGAATTTGATAAGTGCACAGACTAGCATCAGAAACAACGAACATCTTTCCATTTTGCTCACATTTGAAGTTTGGGATGGCGGCATTTTTAGCTTAAGTCTTCACAGACTCAAGACTAGGTAAAGAGGTTTGAGCACATTACGGCCTGGGTCTTCTAATTTTGCTTCAGAAACCCATCCTCAAAATATTTGGCCTGGAGGTCACTATTTCTATCATCTCTGCATCACCAGGCTTTCAAAAATACCTTTGAGAAGCTTCTCAGAAAGCCCATGCCTGTATTTTTGGTCTCAAAACATCTCACCACACACTCATCTGCACCTGTGCTGTCTACCTGGGGAACCAGTGTATTGGTATCAATGGCTATTAGTACCATTATTTGTTAAAAGCCCTCTCAAGGCAACTTACATAATTTACATATTTTAAATATTACTATCTTAACTTGAATATTCTCCAGTTATATGCAAAGACCCAAACTAGGCAGCTTCCACTTTATAGATCTGGTACCCTTTTTATGACATGGGGACTGCTTGGTGGCTATAAGTTATCATGTATATTTCTTTAGGCTAAAATCAAACTTAAAAAAAAAAAAAAAACTCCCATGTTTCAAGTGTTTTATTCTGAGCACTAGGTACAAAAAATAATGACAGAGATATGTTTTGTTCTGAGTAGTTCAGCACTCTGCACAGGCCCTCAGTCTCTGACTTGATCGATTTTTACCAGACTGAAACCAATCCTTCAATTCACTTTACTGTCTGCTTTCTTCTAGTTCTTACCGGGGACTGAGCCAAGGTTGGAAAAAGTACACCTTCAGACTTCATTGAGGAACTCCAGCTTGAGACACGCCGGGATGTGGATGGAGTCCATGGTCAGAGAAGATGGATTAAATGGAAACAAAACAGGAAACATGTGCTTGAAGTCTAACAGCAGTTGCTGAGGGTCGTTCCGCTCTTGCAGTTGTGCCTGTGGGGAAGAATAAGACCATGTAAAAATAATTAGTACGCCTAAAAAGAGCCAGCTTAAATGAATTCACAATGATGAACTGGCACATATCATGGCAAGACTCCTCTTAAGATAACCAGGAATGACATCAGGACCAGGAGACATGACCTCCCTACCCCTGAAGATACCTTGTGGGGAGAAAAGCCCTGGTTTAGAGTTGTTGTCCAGCAGACGACTATAAGATTTCTGCTTTTTCTAGCAGTCTTTTAAAATGTTTCCATCTAAAGGTGAAGAGAAAAATGCATTTCAGGTACAAATCATGTGGGGAGGCACTGTAGTGAAGCAGTTAAGGGTATGGGCTCTGGGGACAGACAGCCTCGGCTCTGATCCTGTCACCACCTTGGACAAATCACTGAACCTCTGTATGCCTCAGTTTCCTCATATGTAAAGTGGGATGGGGAGAGCACCCTCCTCATAAGGTTGTGAGGATCAAAAGAGTTAATACGTAAAGCACAGAGAACAGTCCCTGGCACAGGGCAAGCACTCTGCTTGCTATTGTTGTCATCTTTGTGATCTGCTCCTCTGTCCGTAACCTCTGAATCACGAATTCCAGATGGGAGCTGGATTTTGACAAAGGCCACTGAGACCAGGGTTAACTATGAGAGAATGCCAAGGGGAAAAACTAAATATCCTTGTTTTGTAAAAACACAGGTCATCCCATACTAGCTTGGGGTATAAAGCTATTTTGTTTTTTCTTGTCCTTATTGGGACAAGGCACCATCGCTGCTTTCAAATAGTGACAAGATTTTGATGTGTTCTAACTTCCGAGAGTTGTGGCATCTCCCCTATCTCAGAGGCAAGAAGACCAAGGGACGTTAATTTGCCAAACTTGTCCTGTAGTTGGATGTTACAGCTGAGTCTGACATGTACAGCACCTCTTTCTTTCTTAATACGGGGCGGGGTGAGGTCAGGAAATAGGTGGTAGCATTTGGAAAGTGCTAGGAAATGGGATTTTAGAATGAAATCAGTGTGAATGTAGGATTGTGAGATGGTTCACAGAACCAGGCAGAACCTGGCTGCCCACATTTTCATCAGTTATCTGGATAATGAAAAAAGCACTTTCAATTTCCAGGTGTCAATCAAAATACCATAAGATTGGCACCTTGGAATATGAACCAAAATTTAAAGTAATTGTAATAGTTTGAAAAGTCACTTGAGATAATAGAGACAGAAGTTTAAGAGAGACAAGAAGCAGCAAGCCTCACTGATTTCAGATACAAATGATGGCTTTGGTGTGACCACAGCAGAATGCTCACTGATATATTCACACTCAGCTCACTCTGAGCTCTGCTGCACTGATTATTACACACCTTCCACGCGGCAGATGAAAATCAACAGAAATGACAGGAGGCACTGAAAAAAATCATTTTTATAGTACTTAACGTTATTTTACTTCTCCAGTCAGATATAAGTCAGCTCTATTATTTAAAGGGTTTCAGAAATTTGTGAAGGATTTATAGGAGAGTATAAAAATGGGACAAAAAATTAAGTATCTATACTACTACAATTCAACAGCAAAAGGTGTATACCATATTTTTGAAGCAAATAACGCATACCTTCCACGTTTGTTTGCCAGCTGCCCCCCAACGAGGTATTTTTAGAAGCACACTATGCTAATTTTTTCTACAGTAACAAATAAAAAAAAATGGCATAGTGGAAAATACCTTGTGGGGGGAGCGGTTGGCAAACAAATGTAGGAGGCATGCATTATTTGCACAAAAATATTGTATACATTTATTTAAAGTTTACGAGGTAGTTATTTCACAGGAATACTCTTGTGAATCTTTTGGTGGGTTTAACAGCCTCCAAAGGACCCCTGGTGCTGCAACAGTTAAGCACTCAGCTGCTAACCAAAAGGTCAGCAGTTCGAACCCACCAGCGGCTCCATAGTAGAGAAGACCTGACAATCTGCTCCTGCGAAGATTACAGCCTAGGAGACCCTATGGAGCAGTTCTATTCTGTCCTATAGGGTCACTATAAGTCAGAATCAATTCAACGGTGTGAAACAACAACCCCCTCAAATTTATATTTTTAAGTCCATATATACTGCCCATACTGCTCATACAAATAGTTTGCTTACATGAGCACCATGTATTTATTGTATATATGAGTTCAAGTTTAAGAGGGGGGGACTGATTGCTCTCCATTTCCTCCCAGCACTGTATAGGAAGAGGCAGAACATAAAACTATAGGGGCAAAATGCTCCCCCAAAAGCCAAACAACACTTTTGGATAGAATTGCCAGACACTGAACTTGGTTACTGAGGAAGAATCCAAATCTGACTGTACATTTGTTCAGAGGTAACATCTGACCCTTATACTCCATTGCAGGGCCCTGATGGCACAGTGATTAAGAGCTACGGCTGCTGGCCAAATGACAGCAGTTTGAATCCACCAGCTGCTCCTTGGAAACCCTATGGGGCAGTTCTACTCTGTTCTAGAGGGTCACTATGAGTTGGAATGGACTTGACAGAAATGGGTATCCTCCACTGCATTTTTCCTTTGCCCTTAATTCATCAAACCTCTCGCTGGCTTGGCATGTACTCTTTCAACTTTTGCCCGAGTTCTGTTCTTGTAAACAGTGTTGTTCTTAATATATTAGCTATTATAGTTTTCTACTGTGTGTCCAGATATTTAACCAAATAAGACTTTCCAAACATGCCCTTTGGTTTGTGTAAATTGTTAACATTCCAGAAAAACCAGTGGTAGGTACAAGATCAGTTTACTCAGTGTTTCTCCTCTGTCATCAAACTCTTCCTCAGCTTTTAGCAGTTGACTATACATGTATCCTAACAGGATCCTTTCAATCAACCCTCTTCTCTCGAATGGTGGTAGGGAGGGAGGTGGGTACAATAGCGGGTCTCTTTCCTTTGGAAAGCTTGTTGCCACTTCTGGAGTGGTCCCAGAGGAGTCTAACTTTCAAGAAAGTACACATACCTGCTTGGGTTGCATGCACACATACACACACACACGTGCAGTATATGCATATATTTGTATGTATTTTTATCTATTATTGTGGTAAAATATACATAACATAGAATTTACCATCTTAAGTGTATATTTCAGTGGCATTAAGTACATTCACAATGTTGTACAACCATCACCACTCACCCCAAACAGAAGTTGTATTTACTGAGCAATAACTCCCCATTGCTCCCTCCCTCCAGCCCCTAATAACCTCTAATCTACTTTCTGTCTCTATGAATTTGCCTATTCTAGATGTTTCATATAAGTGGAATCACGCAACATATGTTCTTTTGTGTGGCTTATTTCACTTAGCATAATGTTTCTAAGGTTCATCCATGTTGTAGCATGTATTAGAACTTCGTTCCTTTTTATGATTGAATAATATTCCATTGTACTATAGACCACATTTTGTTTATCCACTCATCTGCTGATGGGCACTTGGGTTGTTTCCGGTTTTGGCTACTGTGAATAATGCTGCCTTGAACATTGGTATACAGGTACCTATGTGATTCTCTGCTTGCAATTCTTTTGGGTATATAACTAGTGGAATTGCTGGGTCAAATGGTTAAGTCTTTCTGACAAACAGCCAAACTCCTTTTCACAGTGGCTGCACTACTTTACTTTCCCACAGTGAAGAAGGAAGGTTCCAATTTCTCCACATTCTAGTCAACATTTGTTATTTTGTTTTGTTTCTGTAATAGCCATGCTAGTGGGTGTGAAGTGATATCTCATTGTGGTTTTGATTTGCATTTCCCTAATGATTAACTTGTTGCTGTCAAGTAGATTCCAAACTGCCAATCTTTTGGTTAGCAGCCAACCTCCTAACCATTGTGCCTATGGATGTTGTATTTTTTTTTTTTCGTGTGTTTATTGGCCTTTGCATATCTTTTAATTTTTTAAAGAAATGTCTATTCAAATCCTTTGCCTATTTTCAACTTGGACTTTCTTTTTGTTGTTGAGTTATAAAAGTTATTTCTATATTCTGGATGTTAAACCCTTAGCCAATATAAGATTTACAAATATTTCCTCCCATTCTGTGGGTTTTCTTTTTACTCTCTTGATAGTGTTCTTTGATATACAGAAGCCTATATTTATCTTTTTGTTGTTGTTGCCTGTGCTTTTGGTGGCATATTTAAGAAACCATTACCAAATCAAAGTTCATGAAGACTTGTCCCTTTGTTTTCTTCTAAGATCTGTAGTTTTAGCTTTTACATTTAGGTCTTTGCTGCATTTTCAGTTAATTTTTGTATATGGTGTAAGGTAATGGTCAAAATTCATTCTTTGGCATGTGATGTTCGGTTTTCCTGGCACCATTTGTTGAAGGGACTGTTCTTTCCCTATTGAATGGTCTTGGCACCCTTACCCAAAATCAACTGGCCATATGTATAAAAGTTTATGTCTGGGCTCTGGATTCTATTCCATTGGTCTATATGTCCTTATGCCAGTATCACACTGTTTTGATAACTGTAACTTTGTAATAAGTTTTGAAATTTGGAAGTGTGAGTGTGCCAACTTTGTTCTTTTTTCAGTATTGTTTTGGCTATTTGGAGCTTCTTGATAGTCCATATGAATTTAAGGATTTTTTTTCTAAATCTGCAAAAAGCTCCATTGTAATTTTGATAATGATTGCATTGAATCTGTAGATTGCATTGGTCAGGGTTATCATCTTTATATTACATTGCATTGGTTAGTATCATCATTTTAACAATATTAAGTATTCCAACCCATGAACATTGGATGCTTTCCCATTTACTTACGTATTCTTTAATTTCTTTCAGCAGTGTTTTGTAATTTTAAGTGATGAACAAAATTTAACCAAGTCTTGTACCTCTTCGGTTAAATTTATTCCTAAGTATTTTATTCTTTCAGGTGCTATTGTAAACGGAATTGTTTTCTTAATTTCCATTTCAGATTGTTCATTTCTAGCGTATAGAAATTCAACTGATTTTTGTGTGTTGGTATTATATACTGCAACTTTGCTGAATTTGTTTATTAGCTCTAACACCTTTTTCGCGGTTTTTTTTTTTTTTTTACATATAAACTTCTATCATCTGAGAATAGAGGTAAGTTTACGTCTTCCTTTCCAGTTTGGATGCCTCTTATTTCTTTTTCTTGCCTAATTGCTCTGGCTAGAACTTCCAGTACTGTGTTAAAGTGATAGAAGCAGGTATTCTTGTCTTGTTCCTGATCTTAGGGACAAAGCTTTCAGTCTTTCATCACTGTCCTTTTCTAGCGATTGCCCTTACCTGATGATGTGTCCAAAGTAAGTGAGCCGAAGTCTTAACCATCCTCACTTCTAAGAAGCATTCTGGTTGTATTTCTCCTAAGAATGATTTGTTCATTCTTCTGGCAGTCCCCCGGTATATAATATTCTTTGCCAACAAAATTCGAATGCCAGTGAATTTCAGTAGCCATTTCCTCCATCAAACACTCCCTGGGGTCTGATCAGATTCCAAAGTTCCAAAATAATTGATTCTGATAGTTTTTCCCAGGGTAGTGGTTCTTTCAGTTGAAGGACCAAGCCCTGAAGTTTCATATTCCACTATTTTGCGTGACCTCACTCTGGGCCTCCTCCCTTTTGACACATCCATGTTGGTTAATTCTCTGCTGTATCTTTAATAATCTGTTGCATTTTCCCTACTACCCTTAAGGGAATAACCTTCAGTTTGACTTGACATCCCTTTTTTGAGCTTTGGCCTCTGCTCTCTTTATATAAACAACGCTAAAGTTAATTTATTCTTTGCTGTAGCTCTTTTTTAGACCTGAGGCTCTCTCACTTTCTAAATCTCTGGCCCTCTACACTGAAACACCGTAAGGAGCTCTGAATAAAATCCCAATAGTATTTCAAAGGAAATAGCTTTCTTTACAAATTCCCCCCATGTTTTCACAAGGTTCCTTAACATGTCTGATAACCCTCATTTTGTTTTTTTCTATTGTTATGTAGATGAAAAAAAATTTTTTTTTGAATGTAGATGAAGGTTTATAGAACAAACTAGTTTCTCATTAAACAGTTTTTACACATATTGTTTTACGACACTGGCTAACAACCCCATGATACATCAACACTCTCCTTTCTAGACCTTGGATGCCCTATTACCATGTGTCTGTCAGTATGTCATACTGTGCAGGCTTGCATGTTGCTGTGATGCTGGAAGCTATGCCACTGGTATTCAGATACCAGCAGGGTCACCCATGAAGGACAGGTTTCAGCTGAGCTTCCAGACTAAGACAGACTAGGAAGAAGAACCCAGCAGTCTACTTCTGAAAAGCATTAGCCAGTGAAAACCTTATGAATAGCAGCGGGACACTGTCTGATATAGTGCTGGAAGATGAGCCCCCCAGGTTGGAAGGTGCTCAAAAGACGACTGGGGAAGAGCTGCCTCCTCAAAGTAGGGTTGACCTTAATGACGTGGATGGAGTAAAGCTTTCGGGACCTTCACTTGCTGATGTGGCACAACTCAAAATGGAAAGAAACAGCTACAAACATCCATTAATGATCAGACCTGAAATGTACGAAGTATGAATCTAGGAAAATTGGAAATCATCAAAAATGAAATGGAATGCATAAACATTGATATCCTAGGCATTAGTGACCTGAAATGGACTGGTATTGGCCATTTCGAATTGGACAATCATATAGTCTACTATGCTAGGAATGACAACTCAAGAGGAATGGTGTTGCATTCATCATCAAAAAGAACATTTCAAGCTGTATCCTGAAATACAACACTGTCAGTGATAGGATAATATCCACACGCCTACAAGGACGACCAGTTAATATGACTGTTACTCAAATTTACGCACCAACCACTAAGGCCAAAGATGAAGAAACAAGATTTTTATCAGCTGCTTCAGTCTGAAATTGATCAAACATGCAATCAGGGTGCATTGATAATTACTGGTGATTGGAATGAAAAGTTGGAAACAAAGAAGAAGGATTGGTAGTTGGAAAATATGGCCTCGGTGACAGAAACAATGCTGGAGACTGAATTTTGCAAGACCAACGACTTCTTCATTGCAAATACCTTCTTTGCCAGTATAAACTGTGACTATACACATGGGCCTCGCCAGATGCAACACACAGGAATCAAACTGACTACATCTGTGTAAAGAGATGATGGAAAAGCTCTATATAATCAGTCACAACAAGGTCAGGGGCCCACTGTGGAACAGACCATCAACTGCACGTATGCAAGTTCGAGCTGAAAGTGAAGAAAATCAGAGTAAGTCCATGAGAGCCAAAATATGACCTTCAGTATATCCCACCTGAATTTAGAGACCACCTCAAGAGTAGATTTCACGCACTGAACACTAGTGACCGAAGACGAGACGAGTTGTGGAATGATATCAAGGACATTATACATGAAGAAAGCAAGAGGTCATTGAAAGGCCAGGAAAGAAAGAAAACACCAAGATGGATGTCAGAGGAGACTCTGAAACTTGATCACGAATGTTGAGCAGCTAAAGCAAAACGAAGAAATGACGAAGTAAAAGAATTGAACAGAAGATTTCAAAGGACGGCTCGAGAAGACTAAGTACTACAATGACATGGGCAAAGAGCTGGAGATAGAAAACCAAAAGGGAAGAACACACTCGGCATTTCTCAAGCTGAAAGAACTGAAGAAAAAATTCAAGCCTCGAGTTGCGACAGTGAAGGATTCTATGGGGAAAATATTAAACTACGCAGGAAGCATCAAAAGAAGATGGAAGGAGTAAACAAGAGTCATTATACCAATAAGAATTAGTCAATGTTCAACCATTTCAAGAGGTAGCACATGATCAGGAACCAATGGTCCTGAAAGAAGTAGTCCAGGCTGCTCTGAAGGCATTGGTGAAAAACAAAGCTTCAGGAATTGACAGAGTATCAATTGAGATGTTTCAACAAACGGATGTAGCACGGGAGGTGCTCACTCATCTATGCCAAGAAATATGGAAGACAGCTTCCTGGCCAATTGACAGGAAGAGATCCATATTTATGTCTATTCCCAAGAAAGGTGATCCAACTGAATGCGGAAATTATAGAAAAATATCATTATTATCACATGCAGGCAAAATTTTGCTGAAGATCATTCAAAAATGGGTGCAGCAGTATACTGACAGGGAACTGCCAGAAATTCAGGCTGGTTTCAGAAGAGGACGTCGAACCAGGGATATCATTGCTGATGTCAGATGGATCCTGGCTGAAAGCAGAGAATACCAGAAGGATGTTTACCTGTGTTTTATTGACTATGCAAAGACATTCGACTGTGTGGATCATAACGAATTATGAATAACCTTGCAAAGAATCGGAATTCCAGAACACTTAATTGTGCTCATGAGGAAACTTTACATAGATCAAGAGGCAGCAGATTGGTTTAAAGTCAGGAAAGGTGTGCGTCAGGGTTGTATTGTTTCATCATACATATTCAATCTATATGATGAGCAAACAATCCGAGAAGCTGGACTATATGAAGAAGAATGGGGCATCAGGATTGGAGGAAGACTCACTAACAACCTGTGTTATGCAGATAACACAATCTTGTTTGCTGAAAGTGAAAAGGACTTGAAGCACTTACTAATGAAGATCAAAGACCACAGCCTTCAGTATGGATTGCACCTCAACATAAAACAAAAATTCTCACAACTGGACCAATGAGCAACATCATGATAAACGGAGAAAAGACTGAAGTTGTCAAGGATTTCATTTTATTTGGATCCACAATAACAGCCATGGAAGCAGCATTCAAGAAATCAAACGACGCATTACATTGGGTAAATCTGCTGCAAAGGACCTCTTTAAAGTGTTGAAAAACAAAGATGTCACCTTGAAGACTGAGCCAAGCCATGGTATTTTCAATCGCATCATATGCATGTGAAAGCTGGACAACGAATAAGGAAGATTGAAGAAGAATTGACGCCTTTGAATTGTGGTGTTGGTGAAGAATATTCAGTATATCATGGACTGCCAAAAGAACGAACAAATCTGTCTTGGAAGAAGTACAGCCAGAATGCTCCTTAGAAGCAAGGATGACGAGACTGCGTCTTACATACTTTGGACATGTTGTCAGGAGGGATCAGTCCCTGGAGAAGGATATCATGCTTGGCAAAGTACAGGGTCATAGAAAAAGAGAAAGACCTTCAACAAGGTAGACTGACACAGTGGCTGCAACAATGAGCTGAGGCATAACAACGATTGTAAGGATGGTGTGGGACCAGGCAGTGTTTTGTTCTGTTGTCCATGGTGTTGCCATGAGTCGGAATCAACTCAATGGCACCTAACAACAACACATGTGTTGTTTTACGACTACTGGTTAACAACCCCGTGACACATCAACGCTCTTCTTTCTTGACCTTGGGCTCCCTATTACCAGCTTTCCTGTTCCCTCCTACCTTCTAGTGCTTGACCCTGGGCTGGTATGCCCATTTAATCTCATTTTATTTTATGGGCCTGTCTAATCTTTGGCTGAAGGGTGAACCTCAGGAGTGACTTCATTATGAGCTAAAAGGGTATCCAGGGGCCATACTCTTGGGGTTTCTCCAGTCTCTGTCAGGCCAGTAAGTCTGGTCCTTTCTCGTGAGTTAGAATCTTGTTCTACATTTTCTCCAGCTCTGTTTGGGACCCTCTATTGTGATCCCTGTCAGAGCAGTCAGTGGTGGTAGCCAGGAACCATCTAGCTGTACTAGACTCAGTCTGGTGGAGGCAGTGGTAGTTGTGGTCTATTAGTCCTTTGGACTAATCTTTCCTTTGTGTCTTTAGTTTTCTTAATTTTCACTTGCTCCCGAAGGGGTGAGACCAGTGGAGTATCTTACACTCTTACATGGCTGCTCACAGGCTTTTAAGACCCCAGATGCTACTCACCAAAGTAGAATATGGAACATTTTCTTTATTAACTATATTATGCCAATTGAGCTAGATGTTCCCTGAGACCATGATCCCCACAGCCCTCAGCCCAGCAATTCAGTCCCTCAGGGAGTTTGGATGTGTCTATGGAGCTTCCATGACCTTGCCTTGCACAAGCTCTGCTGGCTTCCTCAGTATTGCGTACTGTCTTACCCTTTACCAAAGTTACCACTTATCTATTGTCTAGTTAGTGGACAACCCTCATTTCGGTTCCCTTTTTCCTTACTCCTCCCCCAGTGATCACTTCCCCCTTCTCCTTTTTATGCCTGTCTTGTGTTGGCATCACTTCACTGGCTACAAAGGTTGTAAAAGTTTGAGAAAGGAGTATGCCTCCTCAAGGCATTCCCCACATATAATAATGGGATAAATAGTCACTATTTTTCTAAATAATCTCCACGTGACTTATCACTCAGATGCTGACAGTTATAGAAAGACATAAAGGTTAGGTACTCAGCCAAGATTACCTGGAGTTCAGCTTGAACTCCTTCTTAAGACATTTAAATAACCATTTCTCCGACATCCTCTCTTTCAAGCATATTCCTAAAGGCGAATAGAATAAGTTGATCATCTCTCTGTTAACTGCATTTGGTGCTGCAGATCAGTAACATGCTAGCAGCAAATGAAGCGACACAGACTCTCCAAAATCTGAGAGGTGGAGATCAGAGAAGTTCGTTCTCTGTGTGGACATGTAAGTTATTCACGGATGATGTTTCATATTTACTCCGATAGGAAGCCTAGGAATGTAGGTTCAACTAGCATACAGTGTAACCAATATTTAATGAATAAAAAGAAGCAAAGTTAAAATCCACACTTTCAATTTCCCTTATTAGTCTGAGACAAGGTGTTAAAACTGTTTAATATTTTTAAATTTATTTTTCCTTTTTTTTTTAAATTGTGTTTTAGGTGAAAGTTTATAGAGAAATTAGTTTCTCATTAAACAATTAATACACAAATTGTTTTGTGACATTGGTTGCCAACCCCATGATGTGTCAACAGTCTCCCCTTCTCCACCCTGGGTTCCCTGTTTCCATTTGTCCAGTTTTCCTGTCCCTTTCTGCCTTCTCTTCTTTGCTTTTGGGCAGGTGTGCCCATTTAGTCTCATATAGATGATTAATTACAAAGCACATTCCTCATGTGTGTTGTCGTTTACCCTATAGACTTGTCTAATCTTTGGCTAAAGGGTGAATCTTAGGAGTGACTTCAGTACTGCCTTAAAAGGGTGTCCCAGGGAAGTTGTTTAATATTTTAATACTCACCTGAATTGTTCGTATAAAGGCCACTGTTACCCGTTCTTCAAATTCATTCAGGGGAGTATAAAGGTTTAAAATTTTGACAATCTGTTGGAATAAAAACCAAAGTTTAGTTGAGAGCTAAATGAACATAAGATAACTTTCGAGGTTTAAAGAACATATGACGTTGGCACAGAGTATAGTCCTCTTTAGAGAGGACCCACAACTGAGATGGGGCTGGAATGACATTTACAGTTTTTCAACTCCGTTGCCATTGAGTCGATTCCAACTCATAGAGATCCGATAGGACGGAGTAGAACTGCCTCATGGGGTTTCCAAGGAGTGAACGGTGGATGAGAACTGCCGACCTTTTGATTAGCAGGCAAATGCTTAACCACTGTGTCACCAGGGCCCCTACATTTACGTCAGGGGTCTACATTTAATAAACTGGAACCCATAAGCTTTGCTGGGTAGATCTGAGCCCTTTTACCGCATCCGTATCTCCTACATACTCATCCCCATTCCTCCCCCTCCATGCTTGGTGGCTTATAAAATAATGAGGATTTTAGAACATTGCTATCTGAAGTCCTTAGCCTCTTATTAACTAGTAATTTAAAGCTTTCTTCAAGAGAGAAATGGGGAATTTATCTTAGATAAGAAAGGTCTTTTTTAACAGCACTCCCTCCAAAAAAAAGAAAGTAATTTACTAACGAGTAGATGTTCTTATTTGATGGGGGTTCATCTTTGTCTGCCTACAGATTGCGTGGTGGAAGCAGCCGTGCAAATGATGCAAAGCAATGCCAGCTGCATCCTAGAGGTAAATTTATGAAAGCAAAATGTATTTAAAAGGGGAAAAAGTGTTTGAAAACTTTCAGTACGCTTACAAAAGGAAGCATTTTCTTAAAAGTTTAGTATTTCGTATTTTAGTTAGTGGAGGAGATACGTAAGGGTATGGCTACTTTGCTATATTAAGATGTATTTGTTTTGTTTTTCTGAGTTTGGATTTTGTTTTTCTTTAGGTGCTGGACCAGAAGAAGGTGCATCATTTAATTTGGAAAGCCTGACTTCCTTGTGCTGGTCTCCGTGGCCCATGTCCAAATGGGCACATTCATGATGGAGGGTCAGGTCTCCCTGTGTGTGGAAGGGGGGACTTATCTTTTTATGGACTAGGAATATCTCTGCAGCCAGGTCATATTAGAGCTTTTTTGGGGGAAAGGAAAGGAATATTTAAATTCCTCTAGGTTCAAAAACTGGACCATGAATAAAGAAGACTGAAAAAGAATTGATGCCTTTCAGTTACGGTGCTGGCGAAGAATATTGAATATACCACTGACTGCCAAAAGAACAAATGTGTCTTGGAAGAAGTACAGCCAGAATGCTCCTCAGACATGAAGATGGTGAGACTATTTCTCACGTACTTTGGACGTGTTATCAACAGGGACCAGTCTCTGGAGGACATCATGCTTGATAAAGCTGAGAGTCAGTGAAAAAGAGGAGGATTCTCAATGAGATGGACTGACACAATGCTACAACAATGGGAAGAAACACAGCAACCAATGGTTGTAGGAACAGGCAGTGTTTCATTGTGTTATCCGTAGGGTCGCTATGAGTCAGAACCAACTTGTTGGCAGTTAACAACAACAACAAAGGCTCTTAGTGACTTTCTTTGAAACAATGTCAGCTGAATATATGACCATAATGACATTACAGTGGTAAAGAAAGCAATTTTTTTTAATGCCAAATGCCTGATGCTGCCAATTTCTGAAAAAGACTTAAATTTCTAAGTGAAGAACATTCCAGAGTTCATTTTAAGTGTTTAAAAAAAGTTTTACCTAAGCTTGGTGTTTTGTGGGTTTACTACCTTATCATTCTAAGTGACCAGGAAGGTTCAGAGAGTTACTGGAAAACTGTAACTGTGGCATCTTGTTTCACAAGAGGTCTTTGATTCATTTAGGAACATCCCATCAGCTGAAACTTTAGAATTGCATCATTAGGGGTATTTAAAGGCTGGAAGGGGATGTTGTAAAAACCATTGGCAAGAACAGATGTGAAATGGAAGCTGGGTACCAAATGGAAGCTTGCTTTGAGTCCCCTGGCTGGTAGAGGTACTGAATGACCGCACCTGCTGGGTGCTGAGCGAGGTGCACAGCGAGCAGATGGCCTCAGCATCCTCTGGGGTTTTCTTCTTTAATTGCAGGAGCTGGGCTGCTTGGATCAGAGGCTCCATCGTCTGAACGGCTCCACTCTGGTGAAGGTTTCTTCCCCGGAGCCATTCCTCTAGTTGACTTATATTGTACCTAAAACATAGGTAAAAAGTGAGCTGTGTTAAGCCAGATTCAGTAGGATAAGGACACCTGTTGGATTTACTTTGCAGCCTAGTTGTAACTAGTGTTATTGTTCTCCCCACCTTAACTACATCATTTGGGTAAAAGCTTGGCAAGTGCCTGGTACTCAGTTAACTGTTGAACGAAGAATGAATGAATGAATGGGTGCTTAGAGCAAGCAAAGATAAAATACCTGAAATGTTTGTTCAAATTAATGGGGGGAGGGGGGAGGCATTAAATATACTGAATTAAAACAATTTATATTTAACATCCAGAAACACATTTGTATTTCAATGTGAGCCATCGTGCCTCTCAACTCCTTGATTTTTTTTTTTTTTTTTTTGACCTATCTACACTGCATTTCCCATCTTTCAATCAGAGTGTGGGAACTTCTCTAAGTTTGAACTAATTGTTTACCAAGCCCCATCCCAAACACATTTTATGGAAAGGTGAGGGGCCCGAGTCTCATCCTGACTGTGATGAGGGCTATCGAGTTGATTTGGATTGCAGTCTAAGAGATGAAGGTTCTGTGGTCTGGTTGTATCTCATGTGAGTGGTGGCTCCATTCATGCTGCTGGAGTGTGGCCTTCGCTCCTACCTGAGCTGCATGCCTGTGCTCCAAGAGCAGACGTCCTTCCGCAGGAGCAGGTTGTTGAGCGTCACAGCATTGATCATGTAGAAGAGCTGTTTGAACACCTGCTGGATGATCTCAGGGTCCAGGCCCTGGTCACACATGACTGTGTGAAAGGAATTCATCTGACGAATGATGGCTTCCAGGCAGTATGAGTTGTCCCCATCCGCCATGCTGGAGGAGCGCTTCCGGTAGCCTGTTGGCTTCACACCAGATAGGCCCTGAATGCTCTCATTTTCCAACATGGCAGAAACTGAAAGAAAAGCATGATTAGAAAAGATTGCACGTTCCCCCCAAAACAAGATCTGTTTTTGGACTGCTCAGATCATACAGTACTCAGGGCCTTAGCAATGGTACCATCCAGTGGTGTACAATGTTGAGATGCTCAAAGCTTACAACATTTGGCATAGAATTTCTAATCTGTTGCTGTCTATATGAAATAAACTAGCTGTGGGATCAAATTTTCAGTTAAATTTACTGATGATGGGACAAAGATAAAGGGCATGTACCAGCTCAATTCTGTACTGCCTTCTGTGCTGAGAGCCCAAAGTTTGAGAATTGAGAGACCTGGGTGTAGTCCCAGCCCAGCCAGTGATTACGTAAATACTCTTGCTGAGTAGCACTTAACTGTGCACCAGTTGCTTTATGTTCAGTAGCTCTTTTAATCTCCCAGCAACCCTACAGAGGTACTATTGATTCTACCCTTTTTACACATGAGAAAATTGAGGAATAAAGAGGTTAAATTACTTGCCCCAGGCCAAGCTCTTAAGAAGTGGGATTTGAACCCAGGTCTGTCTAACTCCAGAAGTGGAGCTATTAAACCATTACATTATCCTGAGTCATGAAGTATCTCCAGCTTGATATGCCAGTTTTTTCTGTCTCTGGTGAGAATAAATTACCACCCAATAAGAAGATTCCCAGATAGGAAGAAAGATATGGAATGAACCTTATCCCAAGGACATATTTTTGGATTGGCCTGAAGGACTCTGTCCTCCTTGGAATGCATCCATAACCTGTTTGTGTTCTAAGAATCTGGGGAAAGAATCGCACATGGGTTCCAGGGGACAGTTCCCTCCCTGGTCTTCACAGAGCTCAGTGAGTGAAGCACACACATGCCATAGCTAATTTTTAATTTTTCTATTATCTTAAAACATAAGTGCTCTTAATTTTCAGTTTCCAATTTCATGTTAAGTGCACAAACACTACGCTTTGTACAAAGTGAGTGTCCAATGGGTATTCATTGAATGAGTACTTAATTCTCTGTGTTCTTTCTCATAAACATACTTAATGCTTTTTTTTATGAATAAAAGTATATAATGGGTAACAGAATTATATTTTTTCACTGTCTATACATTTATACCCTTTAAATTTATATTTATTACCATCTAAAAATTCATTCGCTCTGGAAAAAAATAACACAATATAGTACATGATATACTAAATTTTCTAGACTTTCACTACTCAAGCATCATGTATTTTTGTGGAATGGTGTTGAAAATTTCCTAGCTCTTCTTGAGTGCACAGCACATGCCTATTCATTGCCTTTATTTGGGAAGGTCCTCACAGGGTTGTCTGGAGGCCATTCCTAATATAGCCAGTTCCTTAAGGACAGGCAAAGAAGCCCCGGTGGTGCAACGGGTAAGCACTTGCCTGCTAACTGAAAGGCTGGTGGTTCAAACGCACCCAAGGGCTCCACAGGAGAAAGGTCTGGTGATACTCTGCTCTGCCCCCATGAAGATTACAGCCTAGAACACCCTATGGGGCAGTTCTACTCTGCCACTGGGGTCTCTATGAATTGAAATTTACTCAATGGCACCTAACAATAACAAGGGTACGCAGTGCTTACCACAGCTTCCCTAGACCTCATTCCAGACCCCAGGATGAGTGACAGTGATCTGTTGTCAGCTTACCTATCATAGGCTGCAACACGCCCGCAGCGATTTTAATGAGCTGCTGGTAGATCTGAATGGAAAGGTCACTCAGCACCTGACGGTATTCAGTGAGGTCAAAGTTCTTAAGACAGTGCTCATTCTGCTTTGCGGTGTTCTGCGTCATGAAGCCCTGCAGAGGGAGGGGCATGTGTTACAGTAGAGATTCTGTTGTCACTGGGCTCAGCAGGGCTCCCGCGGCTCAGGTCACCCTAGCAATCTCCTTATTCCTGGGACTCTATCCAAGTCCATTTATAAGAACATTTTATAAAACCCTCTCACTTCTGTGAGGCCTCAGTGATGGCCCTTGAACTTGGAAGGCAGTATGAAAACCCAACATGATAGAGAAATCAGAGCTGCATAATTAGAAAGGCTGAAATCATTTAGTACAAACCTCTGAGGTAAAAAAAGAAATGTATACATATGCATATACATATATGCCTATATATATATATGTAAGTATAAACCAAAATCAAACCAAACCCAGTGCTGTCAAGTTGATTCTGACTTATAGCGACCCTATAGGACAGGGTAGAACTGCCCATAGAGTTTCCAAGGAGCGCCTGGCAGATTTGAACTGCTGACCCTTTGGTTAGCAGCCGTAGCACTTAATCACTATGTCACCAGGGTTTCTATGGAGCCCTGGTGGTGCAGCGGTTAAAAGTTTGGCAGCTAACCAAAAGGTTGGGAGCTCAAATCCACCAGCTGGTGTTTAGAAACAGTACGGGGCAGTCCTACTCTGTCCTATAGGGTCACTATGAGTTGGAATCAACTTGACAGTAACAGGTTCTTTTATATACATATATATCAAAAACCCTGAACAGCAAAAAACAAACAAAAGAAAAACCCAAAACCCTGAGATGAAGTCATTTTTCTAAGGTAGCAAAACTCAGATTAGCAGTAAGTCCAGGAAAAGAGGGATCCAGGCTTTCTGATTCTTTGTCCAGTGCTCTACCCAAAATACCAGGTTACCCTAAAATGTTAGATTATATACAGCCCCTAAAGAAGTATGGCCCTGGGTCAGATTATAAGTCTTTATAATGAAAAGTTTCATATGGATTCTATCACTGGATAAAGTGGGTATCAGAATTAACAGATGCACTGAAATGATTCTGCAGCCACAGCACTGTGTCCCCTTAGCTTTCTGTATTAACAAGATGAAATAAGATGTAAGTTGAAAGGATTGCTAATATCAAAAAGACACATGTGGCCAATGTTCCTCTATATTCAGGCCAAGGGAAACCAACAGCAGCCAAAAAGACCAGCGTTTTCAAAAGGATGACCATCCCCAGCAAAGCCTCTCATTCCATGCCAAGTTAGAAAGCAATTCTTAATAGAAACAAAAGCAGAAGAAGAGGGGTAACTATGACCTCTAAAATATACACGTGGCTTCTCCCTTACTAATTAGACTACACAGATCTGGTTATACTGTGGTTCAAATCTTGTCTCTGAGAATTTTAGCACATAAAACAGCAGCCTACTGTCATGGACAAAAGCCCTGGTGGCACAGTGCTCAGATGCTAACCGAAAGGTGAGCAGTTTGAACCCACCAGTAGCTCTGCAGGAGAAAGATGTGGCAGTCTGCTTCAGTACAGATTTATAGCCTTGGAAACCCTATGGGGCAGCTCTACTCTGCCCTACTGAGTAGCTGTGAATTAGAATCGACTTGATGGCAATGGGTTTGGCTTGGTTTTTTGGGATGTAATGGAGTTCTTGGCCCTGCCCTAGCCTTATAACGTTCCATTTAGAACATATACAACATTGGGTAAAGTGATGAATCTCAATGCAATAACATTAAGCGTAGTCCTATGCTTAAGTAAAGTCTGTATACTATTAGGATAACGTAAGAGAGGGCATCTGGTTTGAAATGAAGGCCATTTCTTCCAATAACACAGTAGAAACGATTTCTTTAACATCCAACCCACCCCTTTCATAAGATATACAATAAAAGCAGGAGATCAAGCGAAGTTCTGTTTCTAAGGAGAGATAGGCAGTCACATTCCAGAGATGTAAGACTGATTGGTATGGCTCATCCTTTTACTATCTCAGGAGACAAGTCCGTCAAAAGCGTGTTCTGGCACAAAAGATGGAGTAAAGATAAACCCTAAAGTTGTTGCACTATCTTAGTTAACACTATGTCTTGACCTTGGGTGGACAGTGAGAGGAGATAAAGGATGGGGAAAAAGGAGACTTGAGGAGACCCATGGCAACCTGGGAGTAGGCAATGTCTGGGACAAATTGGGATCCTAACCCGAGAAACCAGAGTAAAACTTTACCACTCACCTCATCCCCACTGTACTGCTTCAAACAATGAAGGAGGCGGCAGGTATTGGATAACCAGAACGATGTCATCTCAAAGTCATCATTGTGCTTCTGCAAAGATAAAAAGAAATCCCCAGCTATGAGTAAATGGTTCCCATCTGGCTAAATGCTAACTTGGTACCTCTCTTCCTCTGCTTATTTTCTTACCCAGCATGCTCTACTCAGACCTGATAATAGACAGGGCACTCGCCAGGCACAGAGTGAGGCCCATTGCCAAGAGGTCAATAACTGTTCCTCCACTACTGGAGATGGTACACAGGTGGCCCTGATCAGTGGTACACACATGCACACATACAAAGGACCAGCTCCCTTTGACAGCTTAAGAACACAAAGATGAGTGACACAGTCCAGACTCTACACCAGCAGCCTTGGGCTTTTGTCTAGCCACCTGGGCTAACTGGTTCTGGCTTTTCTCAACCATCAGTTAAGTTATCCAATACCAGGGATGTTAGGGAGTGTACCAGTGAAATACTTGGATATCCCATTTATCTACAGGTCAAATGCCCTAACGGCTTCAACTTTCTGCAAAATTTCTACAAACTAAATGGAAAAGGGTGCAAAACAACCCAAAGAGCTATGACATGTTTATGTACTAAAACCAATGACCTCATGGAGCTTATATCCTGTCAGGTAAGCATTAGATCTTTATTTATATTTTAGGGAGCCATATGAGCTACCATGAAAATAAAACAAGGAAGTGGAATAGAGAGTGACAAGTAGGGGTGGGGCATGCTAATTTACCTAGGTGGTAATGTTCCTAAGGAAGTGACATTTGAGGTCAGCCCTAGATGGTGACAAGGTGACAGTCATGTAGCCATCTGGTAGGGGAAAGAACAGGCAATCCAGGGAGAGAGAACAGCAAGCTTAGCACATTGTAGGGGGTGGAAGAAAGCCAGTGTACTGAAGCATGGTGAACCGGGGGAGAGAGGCAGTGTGCTGACAGGGCCAGATAGTGTAGCACCCTGCGAGTCCTGGAAAGGAATTTGAAGTTTACTGTAAATTGCAACGTGAAACCACTGTAGGTTGTTTTGTTTTGAAATTGAGATATAATTTATATACTGTAAAACAGAGTCTTTGAAAGTATACAATTCACTCCACTGGTCTCATCCCATTGGGAGCAAGGAAAACTAAAGATACATAGGAAAGATTAGTCCCAAGGACTAATGGACCACAACTACTACAGCCTCCACCAGACTGAGTCCAGTAAAACTAGATGGTGACTGGCTACCAGCACTGACCTCTCTGACAGGGATCACAACAGAGAGTCCCAAATAGAGCTGGAGAAAAATGTAGAACAAAATTCTAACTCACACAAAAAAGACCAGACTTACTGGCCTGAGACTGGAGAAACCCAACAGTATGGCCCTGGACACCCTTTTAGCTCAATAATGAAGTCACTCCTAAGGTTCACCCTTCAGCCAAAGATTAGACAGGCCCATAAAACAAAATGAGACTAAATGGACATACCAGCCCAGGGGCAAGGACTAGAAGACAGGAGGGGACAAGAAAGGGAACCCCAGGTCAAGAAAGGAGGGTGTTGACATGTTGTGGGGCTGTTAACCTATGTTATAAAACAATTATGTGAACTGTTTAATGAGAAACTAGTTCTGTAAACCTTCATCTAAAGTGGAATTTTAAAAGGTATACAATTCAGTGGCTTTAAGTACATTCACAAAGTTGTACAACCATCATCACTACTATCTAATTCCACAACATTTTTATAGCCCAAAAAGAAAACCTGTGTACATTATCAGTCACTCCCCATCCACCTTTCCTGGCAATCACTAGTCTACCTTCCATTTCTATGGATTTGCCCTTTTCATATAAATTGGAATCATACAATATGTGACTTTCTGCATTTGTCTTCTTTTACTTAGCATAATGTTTTCAAGCTTCATCTGTGTTGCAGCATGTATCAATTCTTCATTCCTTTTTATGGCTGAATAACACCCCGTATGTGGACAGACCACATTTTGTTTATCCATTCATCAGTTGACAGATACTTGGGTTGTTTCCATTTTGTTTATCCATTCATCAGTTGACAAGATACTTGGGTTGTTTCCATTTTGGGGCTGTTAGTGAATAATGCTGCAATGAGCATTTGTGTACACATTTCTGTGTGAACATATGTTTTTGTGTCTCGTACATATTGTACATATGGCTAGGAGTGGAATTGCTGAGTGTCTTAGTTATCTAGCGCTGCTAACAGAAATGCCATACGTGGATGACTTTAATAAATTTATTCTCTCTCACTCTAGTAGGCTGGAAGTCCAAATTCAGAGTGCCAGCTCCAAGAGAAAGCTTTCCCTCTCTGTTGGCTCTGGATGAAGGTCCTTGTCCTCAATCTTCCCTTGGTCTAGAAGCCTCTCCATGCTGGAACCTCAGGTCCAAAGGACATGCTCTGCTCCTGTTGCTGTTTTCTCGGTGGTATGAAGTTCCCCTGTCTCTCTGCTCGCTTCTTGCTTTTACATCTCAAAAGAGACTGGCTGAAGACACTATCTAATCTTGTAGATCTCATCAATATAATTGCCACTAATCCATCTCATTAACGTCATAGTGATAGGATTTACAACACATAGGGAAATCACATCAGATGACAAAATGGTAGACAATCATACAGTACTGGGAATCATGACCTAGCCAAGTTGGCAGGTATTTTTGGGGGGCACAATTCAATCCATGACACTTTGTCATATGGTTACTGTGTTTAACTTTTTGAGAAACTGCCAAATTGTTTTCTGGTGTGGCTGCAACATTTTATATTCCCATCTGCAATGTATGAGAGTTCCATTTTCTCCAGATGCTTGCCAATGCTTGTTATTACTACTTTTTAAATTATTATAGCCGTGCCAGTGTATGTGAAATAGTATCGCATTGTGGTTTTGATTTGCACTATGAGTCGGAATCGACTCAATGGCACTGGGTTTTAATGGTTAATAATGTTGAGCATCTTTTCATGAGCTTATTGGTCATTTGTATATCTTCTCTGGAAAAATGTCTATTCAGGTCCTTTGCTCATTTTTAAATTGGGCTATTTGTCTTTTTATTGTTGAGTTACAAGTACTCTTTATATATTCTGTATATAAGTTCCTTATCAGACATATGACTTGCAAATATTGTCTTCCATTCTGTGGGTTGCCTTTTCACTTCCTTGGTGTCTTTCGAAGCACAAAAGTTTTTAATTTTGAGGAAGTCTAATTTATCTACTTTTTTCCTTGGGTGCTTGCACTTTTGATGTCATATCTAAGAAACTACTGTCTAATCCAAGTTTGGAAACCCTGGTGGTGTAGTGGTTAAGTGCTACATCTGCTAGCCAAAGGGTCGGCAGTTCAAATCCGCCAGGCGCTCCTTGGGAACTCTATGGGGCAGTTCTACTCTGTCCTATAGGGTCGCTATGAGTCGGAATCGACTCGACGGCACTGGGTAATCCAAGTTCGCAAAGATTTACTCCTGTGTTTTCTTCTAAGAGTTTTATAGCTTTAGCTCTTACATTTGGGTCTTTCATCCATCTTGAGTTAATTTTTGTATATGGCGTGAGATAGGGATCTAATTTCACTTTTTTGCATGTGGATATCTAGTTGTCCTGGTACCATTTGTTGAACAGACTATTCTTTCCCCGTTGAACGGTCCTGGCACCCTTGTCAAAAATCAACTGACCATAGATGTAAGGGTTTATTTCTGAATTCTCAACTCTATTCCATTGATCTATATGTCTATCCTTATGGCAATACCACACTGTCTTGATTACTGTAGCTTTACAGTTAAGTTCTGAAATTGAGAAGTGTGAGCCCTCCAACTTTGCTCTTTTTCAAGACTGTTTTGGGTAATTTAGATCTCTAGAATTTCCATATGAATTTTAGAATCAGCTTATCAATTTCTGCAAAAAAGCCAGTTGGGATTTTGATAGGGATTGTGTTGAGTTTCTAAATAGGGGAATTGTGTGACCTCATTTAGGCATTCAAAGACCACTCTGCTGGGCAGAGGACAAGGACAATAAGAGGATGCTGCAAGAGAGAATAATGGGGACTTGCACTGGGATGGAAGCAGTGGTGATAGTGAGAAAAAGTATGATTTGAGATATATTTTGGACTTAAAATCACAAGTTTTGCTAATGGACTAGATATCGAGGTGAGGGAAAAAGTAATAAAGGATAATTCCTAAGGTTTTGGACTGAACGACTGGGAGAAGAGTGGTGTGCTATCAGATTAGATGGTAAAGAGTGGGAGATGTTAGGGGTGAGGGAAGAAAAAGAGTTTTAGACATGCTGAGTTTGAGTTGTCTGTTAGATCTTTAGGTAGAAATGTGAAGAAGGTGGCTGGAATTTATAAAAGAGGTCAAGGTTGTAGCCACAAATTTGAGAGTCATCAGTATGTAGACGGAGTCTCTGGGTGGTGCAAATGGTTAACGCACTAGGCTGCTAACCAAAAGGTTGCAGGTTCAGGTCCACCCAGGGGCATCTCGAAAGAAAGGCCACAGCCATTGAGAACCCTACAGAGCACAGTTCTACTCTGACACACATGGAGTTGCCATGAGTTGGATTTGACTTGATGGCAATTGGTTTTGTTTAGCACGTGGATAATGTATGTTCACAGCTGTCAATAGAGTTGATATAAAATTGGCAAGAAGCTAGAGGTTAAAGGCTGGCTCTGGCGTTCTCTTAGAAGGAGAAAGTGGGGGCAGGGCACAGTGACTCAGAGGACCTCAGAATTGGTCTGAGGATGCTTTGCACCCTGGAAATGGCAGTGTATGTGAGAAGAACAGCTCTAAGAGCAATAACACCTGCAGCTTGAGTCTGTTAGGAGGCATAAATCTCTCTCACTGATGATTAGTCTCCCTAAAAATCTCATCTCCCACTGCTGGCCCTTGCCCCTATGTGGCTAGGCTTCAGCTCCCTGCAGGTTAGCTTGTTGTTGGAGTGGCCCAGCTGCCACTACATTCACGAAGAGCCTTGTGCCTTTAAGTGGCATGCCTGTTCTGGCTCAACTCCACAAGCAGCTCTGTTTTGGTGTGGCTGCCCCACCTTGGAACTTGATGATTGTCAGCACCTGTCCCTGTGCCAGTGCTCTGGCCAGGTGTCGGCCCCTTGGAAATGTCTGGAGAGGGCCTGGGTGCAGGCTCTGCCCATGATCTTCACTCCAGTGCAGGTCCCCCACCCTTGGCTGAGGCAAGATGTCTCCCTATCATCTTTATCAGTGGCAGGTCAGGGTACTTGGCCTGGCTTCTGTTCAGCATCTGTGCCCTTGAGCACACCGGGACAGGACCAAGCCAGACTGGACTCCTGCCTGTCCTGCATTCCCTCCCTCTTCAAGGCCCCTGTGAGTACCACGGGCTTACTGGAGACTTAGCTGGAGGCCTAGACTGGATTTCTGGGCTTCCTACCATTTCTGAGCCTGACCGTCTTTCTCTGGGGGACTGCCTTGGGCATCCCAGTGACCTGGGTGAGTGCTTTTGTGTCCGAAACATTTGCCTTTGGAGAACTTACTACTGCAAACCCAGACACAGAAAGCCAATGGGAAGGTGCTGGCTTCCCTCGGTCCACCACACACTACTCCCTTCTGCAGAGACACTCACCTTTAGGACTTTCTTAATGCCGTTGATAGTGGCGGTCAGCAAGGAGTTTACCTTGAGGTCATCATTGACGTAGTCTGCGTGCCGGATGCACATGTAGAGGATGTAGGCAGGAAGACAGGGCACTGTGCCTGACAGCATCTGGGGCTTCAGGTCTGCCAGCAGCGACAACACCAAGGAGGAGGAGTTAGGTTTACAGGGGACACTCGGAGCTCTAAGAATTCTGGTCAGAAATATAAATACTTCCAATATTTTCCTATAGCACTTCTTAGAATAGGCTGGGGGGCTGGTGGGGAGCAAGAGGAGTGGGGCGTAGATGCCTTGGGGGACACAAACTCCTTCCGACCCTGATGACTAGTAGGTGCAGAAAGTATTGTTAAAAAATTAGACAAATAAAAGCATGTTCCTAAAGACTGTCTAGAGCTAGAATTTCTGGAGCCTAGATTTATGTATTTTTAAATTTACTGTGTACATTGTCATAATACTCTTTAAGATAGCTGAACCAATGTACATTCCCACCAGAAGTTGATGAGAAGCCTCCATTTCTCCCAGCCTTACCAACACTGAATATTAGTTTAACGTATAAGTGTGATAATCAAAAGGTGAAATTGAGCTAATATGTTCATTGATCAGATTTCTTCTGTGAATTGCCTGTTTAAAATATTTTGCCCATTTCTCCAATAGACTGTATTTTTATTTGTAGTTTTTTTTTTTTTAATGTATTCAGGACACTATCTTTATATGTTATATACATTATTAATATTCACTCTCAGTCTGTTGAACATTATTATGGTTTCCTTTATCATATGAAAGTTGTAGTTAAATATATTAATTTTTTCCTATTAAAAAAAAAAGTCCCCAATTGTTCAGATTATAACATTAAGATGAGCTCTTAATGCCTCATCCTTACAAGATGGAGGAAAAGAGCCCACAAGTAGCTCCTGGCCTGAGTTTATACACAGACGCGGTGGTTCACAGCCAAGAAGGGGCCTGGGCCAGAGGCAGGCTGCAGACAAGTCTGGCTCCCTCACTGGGATGAAAACTCCTGATTCCTCCATATATCTGTGTCCCATCATCGGCACAATGGGTTTTTCAGCAGCAGGAACGCAAGGGCAGGTCCCAGGAGAATTTGGCATATGCTTACAAAGACAGAGCGAGTCCCAGAGGGTTGGGAAGGCTGGAGCAACCTCTGGCCCATTTGGAAATCAGTTCGGGGACTTTACCTGGCAGCATTTGTTCTCAGATACCCTCACAGCCACACAGTGGCCACAGTCATGCCTTCCACTCCCCAGTGCTACCACCTGGCATTCTCTTACTGATCTCTCTGTGGCCAGTGCTAACTTGAGTATACTTAGGGATGACGTCTACCCCACCTCCTACTTCCCCCAACTGGTCTCTTCTGCATCTCCACCTCGGCCCCAGCAAGGTTTGTTCTGGTGTGACTGCAAGAGGCTGTGACTCTCCCCATCAATTGCAGTCTCATACTTAGCCCTGTGACCCTTTCCTATGGAAGCCCCTGAGGACTAGGGAGAAGTTATTAGACAACTTTCCATTCCAGAGTTAGTAGGTGAGGCAACCAACAAGAGCGATGGTGGTGGTTGGAGCCCAAAGGAGGAGGATGAGAGGCCAGGAGCAAAGGGGAGAGGAAATGTTGAGAAGGGAGCAGAGGAATGGAACAGCCTGGGCATGGGCCCCAGGCAATCTCACTGCTGTCCAGTTTTGTACTGTCATCTCTTCCCACTCCTAGACCAGGCCTCAAGTGCCACCTCCAAGGCTGGGAATGGCAATGAGGGGAAGCCACCTTCCTTCCACCTGCAGGCGGGCCAGTGGAAGGGGACAAGGCACATCCTCAAATCTTCTGCCAGGGCTGCCCGGGTGGGGGCTGGGAATGTGCTGCCAGCACCTCCAGTTGGTACTTGGGTTGCTTTGTCCCCTTAAATCCATCATTCCAGTTAATGCTTGTTACAGGTCAGAATACAGGTACAGGGTTAACATTTGGGCATTTTATAGGCTCAGTACAGGGCTGTGGATTAGCCCTTGGCTCTAATTAGAATGTCAATACTATTTGCCCAGCAAAATGCATTTTAAGGACCAGACTTCCAACCTTGCTTCCAGCCTGACCCATGTGCAGATTGCAAACAACTTGTCCTGCTTTGGAATGTTCTACTGTGACTTGAGTCCCCTTTTCCCAGCTAAATGCTAGCCTCTTGCAGGGCAGGGACCTTGGATTTGCTTTTTCTCTTTCCTCCACAGCAACTACCTGAGTACCTGAAAGGGGTTCAATAACATCTTGACTTCTCTGGGAGGGGTCTTTGGAGGGGAGATGACTGGGTGCTATGTGTAGGCAGGTTAGCAGACTATGACCTTTCCTGGAACCACCCTAAACAGGGACAGTGGGGAGGAGACACTGTAAAAGTACCAGCCAGCCACCTGTCTGGGACAAGCAAGCTTCATTATTTTCTCTTTTCCTCTGATGTTGTGAACTTTATGTTTCATTCACCACAGATTAAAGGTTCATTCCTAGCAGCGTTTAAGCAAAATGCATCCTGTTTAAGGAAGTCTGATGCCAGAGCTTATACATGTAATTACTAGACAATTGCAGGGGAAATTAACCTTCATAGAAAGAGCAGATTATTTAGTAAAAAGTAGGCTATTAAGCACCCAAACCTAGCAGCCAAAGCATAATTCGTCTAGGCAGAAGCCACGTTCCCTCCTTCCTGGGTGTCTGTGCACATGGCGCACGGTGCTCCACAAAGTGGGACCCCGACATACTTTTTTTAAAAAGTAAATTCCTCTAAAATAATGTTTAGCTCTTATTTGAACTCCAGCACCCCTGCAAAAGCTACCACTTCTTCAAATTCCTCACGTTGGAGGAGGGTTTTGCAGTTTTAACAAGGCTTTTTCACACTGGTTGTATTTCATGTGAGGGGTAGCCAGGGACATTTTACAAATGGGAGAGCAAGGACCACAGAGAACGGAGCTATGGCTCAGGGTCAGAGGATCCGAGTGCCAGAGTCTTCCTTGCTCACCCAGGACTCTCTCCTTTAGTCTCATCTTCCTGGCTCTGCGGTGGGCTGCCTGACTAGGGTGGGCGCAGAACAGGAAGGTGGGCATGTTGGAGCCAGATGGCATGAGACCAGAGGGGAGGGAGCTGGTACAACTGGCAAACTAGGTGAGTGGGAAAGCAGCTCCCTGAAGCCAACCCCCAGAGGGCAGCCCACACACATGGAAATTGCCAAGGCACAAATCTGAGCAACCTGCAAACGTGACTGACACACCCTTGCTGAGCAGCCAGAAAGAGAGCCTGAGGGGGAGGGGCTCCCCTCTGACTTAACAGTGGCTGGGCTGCAGGGTCTTCAGTCCTCAGGCACCAACCTGAGGAAGGGGAGTTCTGGGAAGCAGTGCTCACAGCTGCCTGGTAACCCTGGGGCCACATGAGGACCCAGGCAGGCCAGTCTGGCCCCTGCCCAGGCCTGATGAGGTGATGTCTGCAGTTGATCCAGATGGCAAAAGACTGAGTTTTATTTGGAAAAGCAGTGGGTCATTTATCAAGAGCAGCTGCTTGAGACGATGAATGTGAGAAAGAGGCTGGGGTAGGGGCTCTGAGGTAGGCGGGAACGGAGTGATGGGGAGGGGTCTGTGTGTGGAGGGTAGGGGGTGGAGGACAGAGGTGGGGTGGCAGTGGGGCAGTGTCAGAGGTGAAGGATGGGGGGTGGGTTATGCTGGGGACCTAAATGCGAGTGGGGTGAGAGAGGGTGGAGGACAGGGTGGGGGTTGGGCTGCAACAGTGGGTCCCACCTGTCACCAGGTTCCGAATGAGAAGGGCCTCATCTTCCTTGTGGTACTCCAGCATGCCCTGGAAGTCCTTCTCCTTCCGCTGGACCGTGACCTGCCTGGTTAGCTCATCGCGCCTGCTCTCACTCTGGGCCAGTGCCTGGGCAGCTGAGCAGAAAAGAGACAACAGGGCGTGTGAAGGGGGACCAGATTGCTTTTTCTGCAGGCAATTAGGAAGTAACTGAGACCAATCAGCACTGGAGGAGATCAGCCTGTCCCTGTGAGTGGAGGTGGGGACTAGGAAGCTATGGTAGTCACCTGGGAGTCCAGGGGTGAGGCTGGTCAGGGTGTGGGGTGGGAGAGAGGGTAGACACAGAGAAGCATCTGAGGAGAGGGAGCAATAGGTCTCCAAGACTGAGTAATGGGGAGGGGGGGATCTAGGTCAACTGGCATAACATAGTTCATAAAGAAAATGTTCTAAAGCCTACTTTGGTGATGTAGTATCTGGGGTCTTAAAAGCCTGGGAGTGGCTATCTAAGATACATCTACTGGTCTTATCCTACCTGGAGGAAAGGAGAATGAATAAAACCAAAGACATAAGGAAAATATTAGTGCAAAGGACTAACAGACCACATGAAACACAGCCTCCACCAGCCTGAGCCCAAAAGAACTAGATAGTGCTCGGTTACCACAACCAACCGCTCTGACTGGGATCACAATAGAGGGTCCCAGAGTGGAAGAAAAATATAGAACAAAATTCAAAATTCATGAAAAAGACCAGACTTACTGGTCTGACAGAGACTGAAGGAACCCTCAAGACTATGGCCCCCAGACACCCTGCTAACTCAGAACTGAAGCCACTCCCGAAGTTCACCCTTAAGCCAAAGAGTAGACAGGCCTATTAAATAGCAATAACACTTGTGAGGAACATGCTCCTTAGATCAATCAAGTGTAAGAGACCAAATGGGCAATACTTGCCCACAAGCAAAGCTGAGAAGGCAGGAAGGGACAGGAAAACTGCACAAATGGACAGGGGGAATCCAGGGTGGAAAGGGGGGAGTACTCACACATTGCAGGGATTGCAACCAGTGTCACAAAACAACTTGTGCATAAATTTTTGAATGAGAAACTAATTTGCATTGTAAACTTTCACCTAAAGCACATTTAAAAAGGAAAAAAGACTGAGAAATGCGGAAAAACTTGAAGCACAGGCAACTAGGAGAAAGAGAACTCAAGTAACAGAAAATGAAATCCAAAGATGGAGGGGCTTGCGCACAAGGTGCAGAGGGAGACATCCTGCCAGAAAGTGCACGTGTGCCAGGTAGGGGCCTAGGAACTGAGGTTGAACAGGACAGATGTTCTTGTTCTCCTAGAGCTTGGGGTCAAGAGCAACAGGTGGACACAGCAAGAGACGAAACAAACAGAACACGTGATTGGTGCTGTGACCAACAGGCTGGTGGTGTTAGGACAGGGTAAGACAGGATGGAGCCCTGGGGATGTGGTCTCGAGCAGGGCTGGAAGGATGAGGAAGGGCATGGAGGTGACAAGAGGGTTCCAAGCAGAGAGAGGCAGCATGTGCGATGCTGGGGCAGGGAGCGATGTGATGAGATTTGCAGCAGGCAGACGGTAGAGAAACAGTATTCTGGGTGTTTCTGGAAAAGCAATTTAAATGTCTGCCTGGCCTCTCAGTGCTCAACTCCTCACTAGAAGTGTAATCACAGAACTGACTGCTCTCCTCGTGGCTCCCCATCAACAAGGAGTGATCCCGTGATTTGAGTCTTTGTGTTATATAGCAAGCACAGAGGAGGCGGGGCCAAGATGGCAGACTAGGTGGACGCTACCGCGGGTCCCTCTTGCAACAAAGACTCGGAAAAACAAGTGAATTGATCACATACATAACAATCAACAAACCCTGAACAACAAACACAGATTTAGAGACAGAGAATGAACAAATACGGGGAGGCAGCGATTGTTTTCAGAGCCTGGAGCCAGCGTACCAGTCAGTGGATTTTCTGGAAAAACTAGTTTCCCAGTGATGGCTCGGAGACAGCAGTCCATATCAAACCACATAAAGAAACAGACCATGACAGCTTCTCCAACCCCCCAAACAAAAGAATCAAAATCTTTCCCAAATGAAGATACAATCCTGGAATTATCAGATACAGAATATAAAAAACTAATTTACAGAATGCTTCAAGACATCACAAACGAAATAAGGCAAACTGCAGAGAAAGCCAAGGAAGACACTGATAAAATTGTTGAAGAACTCAAAAAGATTATTCAAGAACATAGTGGAAAAATTAATAAGTTGCAAGAATCCATAGAGAGACAGCATGTAGAAATCCAAAAGATTAACAATAAAATTACAGAATTAGACAATGCAATAGGAAGTCAGAGGAGCAGACTCGAGCAATTAGAATGCAGACTGGGACTTCTGGAGGACCAGGGAATCAACACCAACATAGCTGAAAAAAAATCAGATGAAAGAATTAAAAAAAATGAAGAAACCCTGAGGATCATGTGGGACTCTATCAAGAAGGATAACTTGAGGGTGATTGGAGTCCCAGAACAGAGTGGGGGGACAGAAAACACAGAGAAAATAGTTGAAGATCTGCTGACAGAAAACTTCCCTGACATCATGAAAGACGAAAGGATATCTATCCAAGATGCTCATCGAACCCCATTTAAGATTGATCCAAAAAGAAAAACACCAAGACATATTATCATCAAACTCGCCAAAACCAAAGATAAACAGAAAATTTTAAAAGCAGCCAGGGAGAAAAGAAAGGATTCCTTCAAGGGACAATCAATAAGTTCAGACTACTCAGCAGAAACCATGCGGGCAAGAAGGGAATGGGACGACATACACAGAGCACTGAAGGAGAAAAACTGCCAGCCAAGGATCATATATCCAGCAAAACTCTCTCTGAAATATGAAGGCGAAATTAAGATATTTACAGATAAACCCAAGTTTAGAGAATTTGCAAAAACCAAACCAAAGCTACAAGAACTACTAAAGGATATTGTTTGGTCAGAAAACCAATAATATCAGATACCAGCACAATACAAGGTCACAAAACAGAATGTCCTGATATCAACTCAAATAGGGAAATCACAAAAACAAACATATTAAGATTAATTAAAAAAAAAAATAATAATACACATAACAGGGAATCATGGAAGTCAATAGGTAAAAGATCACAATAATCAAAAAGAGGGACTAAATACAGGAGGCACTGAACTGCCAGATGGAGAGTGATACAAGGCGATATAAAACGATACAAGTTAGGTTTTTACTTAGAATAATAGGGGTAAATAATAAGGTAACCACAAAAAGGTATAACAACTCCATAACCCAAGACAAAAACCAAGAAAAACATAACGACTCAACTAACATAAAGTCAAACACTATGAAAATGAGGATCTCACAATTTACTAAGAAAAACATCTCAGCACAAAAAAGTATGTGGAAAAATGAAATTGCCAACAACATACATGAAAAGGCATCAAAATGACAGCACTAAAAACTTATTTATGTATAATTACGCTGAATGTAAATGGACTAAATGCACCAATAAAGAGACAGAGAGTCACGGACTAGATAAAGAAACACGATCCATCTATATGCTGCCTACAAGAGACACACCTTAGACTTAGAGACACAAACAAACTAAAACTCAAAGGATGGAAAAAAATATATCAAGCAAACAATAAGCAGAAAAGAAGAGTAGCAATATTAATTTCTGACAAAATAGACTTTAGACTTAAATCCGCCACAAAGGATAAAGAAGGACACTATATAATGATAAAAGGGACAATTGATCAGGAAGACATAACCATATTAAATATTTATGCACCCAATGACAGGGCTGCAAGATACATAAATCAAATTTTAACAGAATTGAAAAGTGAGATAGACACCTCCACAATTATAGTAGGAGACTTCAACACACCACTTTCAGAGAAGGACAGGACATCCAGTCAGAAGCTCAATAGAGACACGGAAGACCTACTTACAACAATCAACCAACTTGACCTCATTGACTTATACAGAATTCTCCACCCAACTGCTGCAAAGTATACTTTTTTTTCTAGTGCACATGGAACATTCTCTAGAATAGACCACATATTAGGTCATAAAACAAACCTTTGCAGAGTCCAAAACATCGAAATATTACAAAGCATCTTCTCAGACCACAAGGCAATAAAACTAGAAATTAATAACAGAAAAACTAGGGAAAAGAAATCAAATACTTGGAAAATGAACAATACCCTCCTGAAAAAAGACTGGGTTATAGAGGACATCAAGGAGGGAATAAGGAAATTCTTAGAAAGCAACGAGAATGAAAATACTTCCTATCGAAACCTCTGGGACACAGCAAAAGCAGTGCTCAGAGGCCAATTTATATCAATAAATGCACACATACAAAAAGAAGAAAGAGCCAAAAGCAGAGAACTGTCCCTACAACTTGAACAAATAGAAAGTGAGCAACAAAAGAACCCATCAGGCACCAGAAGAAAACAAATAATAAAAATTAGAGCTGAACTAAATGAATTAGAGAACAGAAAAACAATTGAAAGAATTAACAAAGCCAAAAGCTGGTTCTTCAAAAAAATTAACAAAATCGATAAACCATTGGCTAGACTGACTAAAGAAATACAGGAAAGGAAATAAATAACCCGAATAAGAAATGAGAAGGACCACATCACAACAGAACCAAATGAAATTAAAAGAATCATTTCAGATTACTACAAAAAATTGTACTCTAACAAATTTGAAAACCTAGAAGAAATGGATGAATTCTTGGAAAAACACTACCTACCTAAACTAACACATTCAGAAGTAGAACAACTAAATAGACCCATAACAAAAAAAGAGATTGAAACGGTAATCAAAAAACTCCCAACAAAAAAAAGCCCTGGCCCGGACGGCTTCACTGCAGAGTTCTACCAAACTTTCAGAGAAGAGTTAACACCACTACTACTGAAGGTATTTCAAAGCATAGAAAATGACGGAATACTACCCAACTCATTCTATGAAGCACCATCTCCCTGATATGAAAACCAGGTAAAGACATTACAAAAAAAGAAAGTTATAGACCTATATCCCTCATGAACATAGATGCAAAAATCCTCAACAAAATTCTAGCCAATAGAATCCAACAACACATCAAAAAAATAATTCACCATGATCAAGTGGGATTTATACCAGGTATGCAAGGCTGGTTTAATATCAGAAAAACCATTAATGTAATCCATCACATAAATAAAACAAAAGACAAAAACCACATGATCTTATCAATTGATGCAGAAAAGGCAGTTGACAAAGTCCAACACCCATTTATGATAAAAACTCTAACCAAAATAGGAATTGAAGGAAAATTCCTCAACATAATAAAGGGCATCTATGCAAAGCCAACAGCCAATATCACTCTAAATGGAGAGAACCTGAAAGCATTTCCCTTGAGAACGGGAACCAGACAAGGATGCCCTTTATCACCGCTCTTATTCAACATCGTACTTGAAGTCCTAGCCAGGGCAATTAGGCTAGACAAAGAAATAAAGGGTATCCGGATTGGCAAGGAGGAAGTAAAGCTATCACTATTTGCAGATGACATGATCGTATACATGGAAAACCCTAAGGAATCCTCCAGAAAACTACTGAAACTCATAGAAGAGTTTGGCAGAGTCTCAGGTTATAAAATAAACATACAAAAATTACTTGGATTCCTCTACATCAACAAAAAGAACACCGAAGAGGAAATAACCAAATCAATACCATTCACAGTAGCCCCCAAGAAGATAAAATACTTAGGAATAAATCTTACCAAGGATGTAAAAGACCTATACAAAGAAAACTACAAAGCTCTACTACAAGAAATTAAAAAGGACACACTTAAGTGGAAAAACATACCTTGCTCATGGATAGGAAGACTTAACATAGTAACAATGTCTATTCTACCAAAAGCCATCTATACATATAACGCACTTCCGATCCAAATTCCAATGTCATATTTTAAGGGGATAGAAAAACAAATCACCAATTTCATATGGAAGGGAAAGAAGCCCCGGATAAGCAAAGCATTACTGAAAAAGAAGAAGAAAGTGGGAGGCCTCACTCTACCTGATTTCAGAACCTATTATACAGCCACAGTAGTCAAAACAGCCTGGTACTGGTACAACAACAGGCACATAGACCAATGGAACAGAATTGAGAACCCAGATATAAATCCATCCACGTATGAGCAGCTGATATTTGACAAAGGCCCAGTGTCAGTTAATTGGGGAAAAGATAGTCTTTTGAACAAATGGTGCTGGCATAACTGGATATCCATTTGCAAAAGAATGAAACAGGACCCATACCTCACACCATGCACAAAAACTAACTCCAAGTGGATCAAAGACCTAAACATAAAGACTAAAACAATAAAGACCATGGAAGAAAAAATAGGGACAACCCTAGGAGCCCTAATACAAGGCATAAACAGAATACAAAACATTAACAAAAATGATGAAGAGAAACCCAATAACTGGGAGCTCCTAAAAATCAAACATCTATGCTCATCTAAAGACGTCACCAAAAGAGTAAAAAGACCACCTACAGACTGGGAAAGAATTTTCAGCTATGACATCTCAGACCAGCGCCTGATGTCTAAAATCTACATGATTCTGTCAAAACTCAACCACGAAAAGACAAACAACCCAATCAAGAAGTGGGCAAAGGATATGAACACACACTTCACTAAAGAAGATATTCAGGCAGCCAACAGATGCATGAGAAAATGCTCTCGATCATTAGCCATTAAAAAAAAAAAAATTAAAACTACGATGAGATTCCATCTCACTCCAACAAGGCTGGCATTAATCCAAAAAACACAAAATAATAAATGTTGGAGAGGCTGCGGAGAGATTGGAACTCTTATACACTGCTGGTGGGAATGTAAAATGGTACAACCACTTTGGAAATCTATCTGGCGTTATCTTAAACAGTTAGAAATAGAACTACCATACAACCCAGAAATCCCACTCCTCGGAATATATAGCAAGGACACCCCAGGTGTTGCAAATGGTTAATGTGCTCAGCTGCTAACTGAAAG
This sequence comes from Loxodonta africana, assembly GCF_030014295.1. Lineage (NCBI taxonomy): Eukaryota > Metazoa > Chordata > Mammalia > Proboscidea > Elephantidae > Loxodonta > Loxodonta africana. The sequence goes on along the minus strand of NC_087352.1, from coordinate 57,450,170 downwards.
GCTGGCAATTCAAGCCCACTCAGGGGTGCCCTCAGAAGAAAGGCCTGGTGATCTACTTCCAAAAAACAAGCCACTGAAAACCCTACAGAGCACAGTTCTACTCTGACACAGATGGCTTCTCCGTGAGGAGGAACTGACTCAACAGCAACTATTTTTTCTTTGTTTAAACTGGTTACATGGCGTTCTTTCACACCAGAAAGTCTTGCCTCCTGATTTTAACTCTGTGAGGGCAGGTGCCACAGGGTCACCTTTCTGGTTCCCTGTCCCTTGGCTCTGCACAGCCTTGCTCAGAGTAAGTACCCAACCCCTCCCCCTCCCCCAAAAACCCACTGCCATCAAGTCAATTCTGACTCATAATGAGTAGAACTGCCCCCTAGGGTTTCCAAGGGGAAGCTGGTGGATTTGAACTGCTGACCTTTTGGTTAGCAGCCTGATCTCTTAACCACTGCACTACTAGGGCTCCAACTAGCCAAACACCTGCTAATTCAAGTGTCTTCATCCAGGTCTGGCAAACAGAGAATGTTTAAACTCTTAGGGAATGAACTGTTCTATTACATTGCTGGACTTGGCATTGCTACCAGGAAATCAGTGCAGTGGAAAAAGTTTCCAGGAAGGGGCAGATGATTGGCTTCCCTGAGGGATGGCAGAGTCACCTCTGCTTCACACATGTACTCACTCATCCTACCTTCTAGGTCCTGGACTTTCTTCATGTAGATCTTCAGCTGCTTCTTGAGCTTCCTCTCATTCTTTTCCAGCTTTTCCACCAGTTCTTTAAGGTCCTGAAAGCAGAGCAAGCAGCATGAGAACAGCCGGGAGCCCAGCCCTGGGTGGCGCCGGGTTGAATCCTTGTGCGGGGTGGACATGGCCCTGAATGGCCCTTTAGGCAGCCATCTCGGAAGCACTGGGCTCAGTGATCCAGAACCAAGACAGCTGCAGGGAGCTGGGCATGAGTCAGAGTTCATTCTCCACAAAGGCAGGGCAAACTCCTCTCGGCTCAGGCTTCCTGGTACCCCATTGGATCCACAGGCTCCCCAAGTTACACCTCCTTGTTTGCCATGCCAACTCCCCAGGAGACACTCTCAGCCTGGGTGTCCTGGGGTGGGGTAGCCAGCACCCCTAGAAGGAATAGGCAGGTGAGGGTGAAAGAAAGAAGGGGGTGGTACTTGGCAGGACCAGCCAGTAGGACAGTGAGGCTACCTGGGGCTCAGAGGCAAAACAGGACAGTGGCTGTTGCTGCCCAATCCCTAGCAACTGCTGCCACTGGAAGCAAAACAGCCCACTGGGACCTAGAAGAGCAAGCTCCTGGGGCGGCGGGGTGGGGGGGCTTTGCTGTCATTAGTGTTACCGTGCTACCTGGCTCCAGCTGGGGAGCATGATCCTCTGTGGCCCGAGACACAGAGAGGAGGAGAAAAGGGGCCCCTGCCCCGCCCATTACAGCCGAGGCTGTGAGCCAACGGTGATGCAGAAGAGGTGAATGCTCCCTCTTGGAACTTCAGAAAACATCTTGGGTGACAATTTTAAGGTTGACCTTCAGACAAAAGTCAGCCAAAAGCCCAGTGCTATGGCCATTGCACACGTCAAACCTAGAGAGATGTCACCAAGGACCAAAAAGAACACATTTTAAAATAAGGTTCTCAGATTGAGAACTACCTGAAACCCAGCCTGAATGACAGGAGAGGCAGAACACAGCCATACCTGCATCACGGACCTGCAAGGAGACTCTAAGCTAGGGGCCAGTCCCTACAAAGGACCTAGGCATCTTGAGAAACTTTCGATGGATTCTTTGGGGTATTGCTCCAGACTGAGGCAGGACAGGAATCCCGATTCTGCAACTCCCATCCGGTCCCCGTGCTCCTCCACACATCACCAAACCCAAAGACATGCTTTGTGTCTTTTCCACCATATGGGAAACTTTCACTTTGCCCTGGGAGACCAGACGATAGATGCTGCAACACCTATCTGCAGCTAACAATGCACCAGCTGCTCCAACAAGGAACGCTTAATCTAGAAGCAGGGCCTCAGATCCTATTGTCAGTTGTCTTCAGGGAGGGCTCAGACACCTCAGCCATGTTCCAGAAAAATGGCCAGGAAATATAATACTTCACCTGGACCACTCCGGCAAAGGGGGGACTTCTGACACATGACCGTGAACATGGTTTTACACAGCTGAACCCCTATACCTTGTTAGCCGGCCCTTTAAGCATACATCCCTCTCACATCCCTGAATACCACATTTATCAAACTTTAGATGAAGGTTTACAGAACAGACTAGTTCTTCATCAAACGGTAAACACATTGTTGTATGACACTGGTTAACAACCCCATGACATGTCAACACTCTCCCTTCTCAACCCTGGTTTCCCTATTACCAGCTGTCCTGTTCCCTCCTACCTTCCAGTCCCTGCCCCAGTAAACACCTCATTTTTAAAGCGTTAAGGAGAGCTGTGTAAGGCGGTGGTTCCCAAACATTGTTGTACTTTGAAATCAATCACCTGGAGATCTTTAAAAACTACGGATGCCTGGCTCTACCCCCAGGGATTTCCATTTAATTGGTATTGTATGCAACCTGGGTACTGGGAGTTTTAAAATGCCCCTACTGAATTCAGGATTCCCCAGGTGTTACAAATGGTTAATGTGCTTGGTTGCTAACCAAAAGGTTGGAGGTTCGAGTCCACCCAAAGATGTCTTGGAAGAAAGGACTGGTGATCTACTTCCAAAAAGTCGGCCACTGAAAACTCCATGGAGCACAGTTCTACTCTGATACATGTGGGGTTGCCATGAGTTGGAGTTGGTCAACAGCAACTTTGTTTTCCCTAGGGGATTCTAAGGTGCAACCAAATTTGGGAACCACTTCTATAAAGCTTGACATGGGCAGATTTAGGACAGATGAAAGAGAACACAGTATCGACGACAGCAGGTGGTGACCTGGTGGAACTGGTGAGGCCCAGAGTTGTAGAGGGTAAAAATACAAATGGATTAGAAAAGAATGAGCTTGACCCATGATGAATCTGGAAACTGAGAGAAGCATGCCTGGAGAGACACCTCTGACCTTTTCAAGTTGCTGCCAGGAAAGACCATCATATCTTCCTTCCATACAGCCCTATGAGAATATCAATGGCCTCCCTGATCACTCCACCTGGAAGCGATGCCTCTGCATTCCTGTAAACCTGACCTCTGAGGCATTCTGCATGTTCTGCACACACCTCTTTTTCCCTCTTGGGGATCAGTGCTTCATGGTCAGCACACAGCAGGCACCAGTGCTTGCCGGGTGGTGAATAAGAAACATGAACAGCCCTGAGGACCCTGTTATGGATAGAATTGTGCCCCGCAGAAATGTGTGTCAACTTGGCTAGACCATGTTTCCCAGTACTGTTTGGTTGTCCACCATTCTGTGATCTGATGTGATTATCCTATGTGTTGTAAATCATAACTTCTATGATATTAATGAGGCAGAATTAGAGGCAGTTATGTTAATGAGGCAGGACTCAATCTACAGGATTAGGTTGTATCCTGAGTCAATTTCTTATGAGATACAAAAGAGAGAACTGAGCAGGGAGGAGCAACTTCATTACCACCAAGCAAGAAGAGTCAGGAGTGGAGTGTGTCTTTGGACCTGCGGACCCTGTGCTGAGGAGCTCTTAGACCAGGGAAAGATTGATGACAAGGACCTTCCCCTGGAGCTGGCACCCTGTATTCAGACTTCTAGCCTACTATACTGTGAGAGAATAAGCTTCTGTTTGTTAAAGCCATCCACTTGTATTTCTGTTACAACAGCACTAGATGACTAAGACAGACTCACCTGGCTTCTGCCCATGGGTCTCAGTCTCTGCTTGGGCAGCCAGGGTGCTCTGGAACGAGCCTCCATTATGCTGCAAGTTGGGGCCCCCTCCTATTCTTCACCCTCATGCCTCAGAGCCATTCCTCCAGCTGAGGGGCCCACGGTACCTGTCTTCCTTTGCCCCAGTGGTCTCTCAAGGGGGGGGTGCCCACCTTTTTCTATTCACTGACTCTCCCCAGCTGTGGCTTTTGAAGCCCTGTCCTTGTGAGTTGATTCAGAACCCTCCATGGTGAACAGCCTTCCTTGTCAGGTGGTCACCCAGCACTCCACTTAGTCAATTACCCCTCCAGGGAGCACGGGCTGACAAATGTGCTTCCCACACTGCCTACTCACCTGGAAGAAGCCAGCCCAGCAACCTAATCTGCATGTTTCTGTCTGTAAAAATCAGTTGCCACCAAGTCAATTCCAACTTACGGTGACCCCATATGTGTCAGAGCAGAACTCTGCTCTGCAGGGTTTTCAACAGCTGATTTTTTGGAATTAGATAAGGAGTCCCTGGGTGGTAAAAATGGCTAATGTACTTTGCTGCTAACCAAAAGGTTAAAGTTTGAGACCACCCACAGGCATCTTGAAAGAAAGGCCTAGTGCCCTACTTCCGAAAAATCAGTCACTGAAAACCCTGCAGAGCAGAGTTCTACTCTGACACACGTGGGGTTGCCACGAGTTGGAACTGACTCAACAGCAACTGGTGTCTTTTCTTTCTGTAGAGCCACTTGTCTATGTGTGTGTGAGACTAACAGAGTGACGGTGTCAGACGGTTGGAGCAATACAGAGTGACAAACGGTGACACTCAGACAGAGGGAGCGAGGGGAGTGAGGATTATTTGTATATAAGTCCTATTCGTGGAGCTGGAGGTCCAGGGTTCCACTTCTCCCTTTGGGATTGAATGAACCAGCCTTCCAAGCTCGGGGTCACCTGGTTATAAAGGGGAGACGGCTACCACACTGGTCAGGCTCGGGGCACTTCCTGCTGCAGCCCCACAGGCACACCCAACTCCAGAGGGCACCTGGCCCTCTGGTAGCACCCCTGCTCTCTGCTCCCCTCACTCCTGTCTGGTACCTATATCCACACTCTCCTCCTTCCATCTCCTCTCCACCCACCTACATGGTTTCCATCCCCTCGGGTCTCCTGTCTCAGCTTAAGCTTCACCTTCTCCCAAAAGCCTCCCCTTCTCCCAAAAGCCTCCCCTACAATTCTCTCTGTTTCCATAATGCTTACTATTAATCCCAAGTAGAATTATGTTTTTAAAAACATCTTTCTTCTGACGAGTCTTACTTCCCCTACCAACCTGTAAGCTTTTTGATAACAGACTCTTCTCTCTTCCATTTCTCTGGCATCACTGTCTACAAGGATGGCCATCTGCAACTCCTCCCGCCCCTACACATGATGTTGCTCCCCCTATCAAGAGGTGGAGCCTATCCCCCCACATCTGGTTTAGCTATGTGATTTCTGACTAATGCATGTAGCCGAAGTGACGCTGTGTAGCTCTGGGACTCGGCTTTAAGACACCTTACAGTTCCTGCTTTCATCCTCTTGGAAGCCAGCTGCCAAGTAAAGAACCTCAGGGTGGACTAATGGATAGTGAGAGCATGTGAAGAGGCTCAGACTGCATGGAGGAGGAGAACCAAGGTGCCAGACTCGGCAGAGAGGCTGTGTTGGACCCTCCAGCCCCAGTTAATATGCCCAGTCAACACCGCATGGAGCTTAGACAAGCTGCCCCTACTGGCTCGGCAGAATTCCTGATCCACACCATTGTGGTTGTTGTTTTAAGCCACTAAGTTTTGTTATATAGCAATAAATAATTGAAGTAGCTCTAACAAACCTTTGCCGACTGGGGTATTTCTAGAATTTTATCTTCCCCACTTGCCTACAAGCCATCCCTGGTCCCATTTGCTTCTAGAAAGTGACTTCCCAGAGCTGATCTGTGAGGCATGGCTACTCACCAGATTCTCACTGGTCAGCCGGGATATCTCCTGCTGGATGCCAAACTCCACCTGGGCCTCTGGGGAGAGGAGCAGCGTCTGGCAGAAGGTCTGCTGCTGCTTGTCCATCTCTTCCTTCACGGCCTCCACCTGGGCCTTGAGGCTCTCCACCTCCTCCTCATGCTCTCGGCTCTGGGCCTGTAGCTGTGCCTCCAGCAACCTGGACAGGGAAAGGAGGGGAAGTGACCTTGCTGCTCGGATCAATGTCCCTGAATCAGGGCCACAGGTGGAGACACAGCAGAGGAATGGCCAAGCTCACAGGAGCAGGATTGCAGTCCCAGTAGGGGAGGGATGCAATGGGGACACAGACACCCTAGGGTAGTCAGGCAAGCAGGCCAACCTGCCCCCCTCTCAATGAGGCAAGCCAAGGTCAAGCATGGTACCCTGGTCTTAGCCCTTCTCCTTGACCAACCTCATTCTCGTTCCTTGTTCTGTGAGCATAGTCTGTAGGTTGGGATTGAGAGACTGTCTTCATGTCAAAGTGTCATCAACAGAAATAAATTTCCTATAACATCTTTTTAAATAAAAGCACCCACCACTGCCCTAAAGCCCACAAGAATCTTCTTGTTAAGACAAAACACTGGTAGACTAAGCTAATTATGTTATTTGCATATTTTCTCTACAACAGTATCCCCTCAAGTTTCAGAAAGGCAGAATTTAGCTTCACTATGAACTGAAATAGAAACAATGGCAATAGGTTTGCGATTTTAAAATTGGTCTTTGCCCCTACTACCCTCACTTCCCCCACCTACTCCAGCCCAAACAGAAACTAAGGCTATTTGTGGATGATCTATAGAAGGTTTACAATCTGCTGGTGTCATGATGAGAAGCAGAGAGACCTAGACAAGATCAGGGGAAAGCTGGGGAGAAGCCTGAGACCAGAGGGTGCCACTTAACTGGGTAATGCCGGAAGAGCACCTGGTCCATCAAAAAAGAAGGCAAGAAGTTAATGAAGACTCAGAAGCAGCCTCATCTTCAGGAATTTAAATACTGGTATGAGTATGGTGCCATCTTCTTAGAGTTCGTTACTTGAATAAACTCTTTGATCCAAGTGCAGTTAACTTCATATGAAAGGGAGCTGAATGAATGGTATTGTCAAGAGCTTCTTGACACGGTCCACATGGAACCTGGGATGCAGATAAAGATTGTGACCAGAGCTAGGTAGAGGTAGGAACCCAGGAGACAGCTTTCGGAGACAGCTATCAGAGCCCCAGAGTGGGGGAGGTGGAGAGGCACCATGTTTTTACAGTTTGGCTGGCTTGGAAGACAATAACCATCCACAAGACAGGAGGGAGCAGAGGAAAGTTTACACTGTAAACTCTCACACGGAAGCAACCACGTTTGTCATAGCTCAGTCAGCTCTATAGCAGAATGGGCTGCAATGTTTGGCCTGGTGACTTCTCAACAAAATAGCAGAGAGAATGAATAAACGACTGAAGGAATGACTGACCAGTTCATCCATTCACCATGGGTAGAAAGGTGCTAATAATGCAAAGATTGTGGAAAATAACTTGGTGATTAAATCAGCATTTAAATGGCATACAAAATTTAGATAACATCTGATACTAGCCACGATATACTAAAAGCAACACCAATTAAGTTATAAATTTGACAGGAGACTGAGGATGAACACTTGGGGTCTAGGTATGCTGCCCTAACAGTTCCTTTCCTGATTTGTGCTGTTAGTTCACTGCTCACATCTTTCTCATTCTCCAGGTAGACTGTTGTTGGGAACACACGGTGACTCAGCCCACTATTCTGTGCAAACAGTACAAGATTCCCAGCCTGATCACCAGGCTAGCTACCTCACCTTACAGGTGAGAAGACTAAGGTCAACAGAGGTTTGAAGGTACAGCCAGTGGCAGAACTGGTTCTAGAAGCCAGGTCTCCTGACGCATAGGCTGTGCTTTCTTTCATTAACTAATTCATTTACTTATTCACTAACCACTAATTCAATCTGCGGATAGAGAACCAAGAGGAATCACTTGGTTTCACACACAGGGTCCTCCTCTGATAAAACAAATTTTGGGGTGGGAAACGAATCTGATCTTGTTGAATAATAACCATTATGAGAACAGAAGTTATCAGCTAATGTTTATTCAGTGCTTCCTATGTGCCAGACACATGAAACACATTTTACCTGCATTAGCCTTACTCCTTATAATGACACTACGGGGCAGGTCCTATCATGATCTGTGTTTTACCAACGAGGAAACTGAAACACAGATGTCACCTTGCTTGCTGGTGGCAGGGCCAGCATTTGAACCCAGAGAAATGCTCCTGAGCCTGTGGTCTGACCACCAAGACGTGATGCCTTGTGAATCAGGGGACCTTGATATTCTCTCTCCAAGAAGGGATACTCTTGTTACTATGACAGGGCCCCCAACACACTACTAGCAGGCAGGATTGGAGAGGTTGCATGAAAGGCCAAGGACAAGCGTGAGGTCACTGGGCTTCCATCCAGCTCAGCCGCCACCGGACTGAGTGAGGCTGGGGCGCTGCACTCCCTCCGCCTCTCCGGCCCCCGTTCCTTCTTCTGGGAACAAGCCTGATAACCATCACCCCCATCTACTGTTGGAAGGCTCAAATGAATGAGGCTCTGTCACAGCCCCTAAAAACCACGTGCTGGCAACAAACACATGGCATGTTACTTCTGTGCATGTCTAATCTCTCCTGCCAAACTGTCTACCCCACTCACCGCTGAAGGCCAGTGGGTTAAAGGCTCAGGCTCTGGCATCAAATGCAACCAGGCTCAAATTTGGATCTTCTGATTAGCAAGTTCCATATAGCTTCCAAGCTTCAGTGTCCTCACACCATGAGGTTGCTGTGAGGATCAGATAGGGTGACATGGGGACAGCATGTAGGACGGGGCTTGTGAGCTGCTGTGAGCTCTAAGGAGTCACTGGGACAGGGACTCGCACATGTGCCGAAGGGTAGGTTCCCAGGAAGCCTGGAGTTTGGAGCATGGCTGACAGCACAAATCAAAGCTGGTGTTCTTGGCCGATCCTACAAAGCTGGGAGGCCAACATAGACCCAGGAGGCCCCAGGTAGAGCGGGAGAAACACGGAGCGAGGAGTTCTTGGAACTATGTTTTCCTTCTCAGCCTTCTAAGTAGCGGCATGCCTGCTGCCACGTTTACTCCCTCTTGTCTATCTGCTCACCTACATAATGAGTGAGCTGGACTAGGTAATTTCTAAGGTCCAGTTAAGCTGGCAAGACCCCCACAAGCATCCTCTCCCACACAGCCTGGACACAGAGGGGCAGCTGGGCCACCGGAAGGGCAGGGTGCTGCCAGCACCCCACATGAAACTGGGCCCCCTGCTTACACCCACTTGATCTGAAAGACAATTAAGCGTAGACATGAGCAGGCAAAACAGACAAAGCAGAAACAGGAAGAAAAGAATACATTTGACCTGGCAACTTGCTTTAGGCCTTGGTAGGCTAAGCCGAGCTCTCCATCTTCATTCAAATATCCCCAATCCTCAGTCTTGCTAGAAATAAAGGACAGAAAAACAGGGAATCCAGTGTAGAGGAAAGAGACAGGCAGGCCGAACCCTCACCCCCCCCCCCCCCGCCCCCCAAAGGTGAGGCAATTCTGCCAAGGTTTGGAAATTAAACAGGGAAAGGTTCACCACGTCCCACTTCCCCCTCCTGCTCTGCCGTCACTGATGCTGGTGGGTGCCTGCCAATGCCATCTCCCTTCCCCTCCAGTCTCCAGTTACTGTCTCGGGTACGGGTACACGAGGTCTCACATGGGTCTTACTCATAATCACAGGAGGGAAAATATGCTGCCAAAGACAGATTGATCTGTTCTGGACGCTCTGGACAGCAGCAAGGACACGGCCTGGGCCGGGCAGAAGCACAAATGTCCTCTGAACTCACCAGGCCGTATGTCCCTTTGAGCAGAGATACTCAGAAAGAATCATTTCTGAAGGGCACTGAAAGTACTAATCAACCTCAGCTCCAGCCGCCACTGCAGAGTCTTGCACAGAGAATTAGCTAATGAAAGCTGTGTGATGAGCAGGGTGAGAACCGAATGATTCCACCCCTTGACCTCAAGACTGGGCAGCATCACTCCTGGTAGCTTGGGAAGGCAGCAGTCTTCTGCCATCTCTAAGCTGCCAGGTGTCTGCCTGCTGCCAACAATAGCAGCTCCTGGGGTTCAGGTGCATATGCTGTTTCTACAGCCACATACCTGCTCCTCCACACACAGCTCTGGGTGCACAAGATGGGACAGAGCACCCAGTGGGAACAGATGGTAGACGGCCTGGCAGGGCTGTAGCTGTACCAGGGCTCTCCTGTCCCCGCTGGGATTCTGCTCTCCCTCTGCACCTAACATGCCCATTACTGGGGAACCTATACTTGCAGGTTGGACTCCAGCTTTCCTGGCAGGAATGTGAAGCAGGACCTGTATGCACACCCCACATTCCCTGACATAAGGACCTGCACCCCCTTCCTAACTCCAGGTGGAGAACAATCCATCCTGAAGAGTTTCTGGCCATGGTCAGCTGCTGTCAGGTTTTGTGTGGCTCAGAGGGTGCAACCACCTGGGACCTGGCCTTCTAGCTCAGCCCTTGGGCATAAGGTCCTTGGGCCCTACAGTACTCATATGGGCTACTTTCTGGACAATACTGGTCACCTCAACACCAGGTCCTTCGCTGAACAGTCTGAAGAGGAAGAGGAGGAGACAGCAGAGGAGACAACATACTTCTGGGTGCTACTCTAAGGCTTCTGTTCCTGGGCCCACCTCCTGCTGTCTACTCGCTCTCCCTCCAGCTGGACAGTGAGGGGCGTTACTGCCAATAAGTTTATCCTGGGGACCCCGCCTGTTTAGGATTCCTTCCCCTCAAATGCCTGGTGCTCTCACACTGCCCACGGTGTCCAGAGCCCTCACTCAGGCCTGGCCTCCCCAGACACTGCCTTTGGTAGAATTTTTCCCTGGCTCCTCCTGTGGTTAGCACTTAGGTGCCTTTGTCCCAGCAAGGTCAAAAGTGACCTGGGCTGTGTTAAGGGGGAGCTGATACTTTGCACCTTTCTCTTCTCCGGTATTACATTTTAACTAGAGCCCTGGTGGCACAGTGGTTAAGAGCTCAGCTGCTAACCAAAAGCTCGGCAGTTCTAATCTACCATCTGCTCCTTGGAAACCTATGGGGCAGTTCCACTCTGACCTGTAAGGTCGCTATGAGTTGGAAATGACTCGATGGCAATGGTTTTTTTTTTTTTTTTTTTGGTTTAGGGTGTTTTAGTAATAAGTACTTCAACCCAAAGGAGAGGAAGGGATTCTGGCCCAGCTGCAGTAGCTCCTGGGTACAGCCCAGAAGCAGAGGAAGTCAGAGCTGAAAGGGGACACAGGGACCCTTTTACTCCACCTGTCTGATTTTCTGCACTCAGACAAGAGAGTCTGAGATGGAGATTACCTGCTCGACATCGACACTGGGCTGGAATGTGGTCTCCTGACCATGGACTAATGATCTCTCCCTGCTTCACACTGGCTCTCCCTGTTAGAGTGTTCCTGTAGTTCCCCTGAGTGCAGATGGCGGCCTACGCAAACTGCTGAGATACACAATGAGGAATTAATCTCCATGCCATCAGCTTCAGAGGGAAATACAGAACTCTTAATTTGCAACACACCAGGCATTTGGACAAGGTAAAAGCAGGGAACCGTGCAGCCAGTCACCCTACAGTGCTCAGGAAATCAGTTACCCAGTAAAGTTAAAAAAAAAAAAAAACCAACCCACCCCAGTTCTAGCCCTTTGTTCCCAAATGAAATAAAGCCTGTACATACACTGAAGAGATTTTTCCAGTTCCTCCACTTATACCACGTTAGGCAAAGGGAGGGAGAGCCACCTGGTGTTATAAGAAGGAAAAATCCAAACAACTCAACAGGAATTTATCTAAAAAAAATTTAAGTGCCTGATGTCTATTAAGGAGCCCTGGTAATGCAGTGGTTAAGGGCTCAGCTGCTCACCAAAAGGTCGGCAGTTCAAACCCACCAGCCAGCCACTCCGAAGAAGAAAGATGTAGCAGTCTGCTTCTGTAAAGATTACAGCATTGGAAACACTATAGGGCAGTTCTACTCTGTCCTATAGGGTTGCTATGAGTTGGAATAGACTCGCTGGCAATGGGTTTCATTTTTGGCTTTTCTGTGGAGATCCTGAAAAAACAAATCCAACAACCATCTCTCTGTGGTGGTGGAAGGACTTGTCTCCCTGTGGACGATGGGAGCAGACAAAGCTCCTGCCAGCTTGGGGACTGTTCCTGGTTTCTAAAAAGACCACTGGGTGTTCCACAGGTACTTTTATCTCTTTAGTTCACACCTGGACTTTGTACCCAATTGCCCACCCTGCAGCAGCTGAGCCTCAAGCCCAAATGAGCCATAAAACTCCAGGCAAGCCTTAAGAGGCTACACATATCCCTGCCTTGTTAAACTAGGTCTCTGCTGTTCTGGTTAGGCCCATTGTGTGTGTGTATGGGTGTTGGGGCGGGGGGGTCATGACCCCAGGTGTACCTGTTTAAGCCCAGGTGGCAAAAATACAGCTACCCTTTATGCTGAGGGCCTCCTGTTGGAGAGAGGCTGCACAGAGGTTTCCTGGGATTCGATGAAAAGGCCAGTGATGCACCGTCATCTCACTCTGGAGATCTACAGACTCGACAAGCTTGGAAGGAAGTGGCCAGTGGCCAAGGGAACACTGTTCTTGGGTCCAGACCTGAGCCCTGGCCACATTCTTGCCCTGAGGTGAGGCCAGTCTGAGTGCAGCAGCCTGTTCTCCTAACCCCCTCCCCACGCTCTCCCAGATAACATCCCTGACAGACATGGTTCTGGACCGAAGGCTCGGAGGACTGCCCTCCCACTGCCCCCTCTGATGGGCAGTCAAGGTGGAATGCGCACAGGTGGCAGCCCTGAAGCCAAGGGTAGACTTGGAACACCCAGCTCTTTTCAGCAGCCTGTCTTTGGTAGCAGGGATAAGCCTTTGCCTTACCTTAGTTTTCCCACACTTAAAATGGGTTTCTCTTAGCTCCCAAGATGTAAAAATGAGACAGTGTCTCAAAACCAGAAGTGCTATATATGTATTCCTGTAGCTATCTATGGCCAGCAGGCTTCTCTGGCCAAATTTAAAAACAATGGAAATACGCAGTTGGGAAGATCAAAACAGAACTCTATAAACTATGAAAGTTAGCAAGCGAATGTTCTTAACTTGGGGTCTGTGGACTCTTAGAGGGGCTGTTTTGGGGCATCCCAAATATCTAAGCAAAATTCGATGTATAAATTTAAGTTTTTCCAGGGAAAGAATAGATTTCATCAAAGTTTTAAAGGGTCCCACTCCTCCTCCCCAAATCACACACACATACATACCACTGATATTTAACCTAGAAAAACCTCCATTTCAGGAAAACTAGGAAAGGAAAAAGCAACTCCTTATATGTAAAGCAGAGCTTCTGGGTAGTGCAAACAGTTAACATGCTCAGCTGCTGATTGAAAGGTTGGCAGTTTGAGGCCACCCAGAGGCACCTTGGAAGAAAGGCCTGGTGATCTACTTCTAAAAAGTCAGCCACTGAAAAACCCTATGGAGCACAGTTCTACTCTGACACACATGGAACCACAATGAATAGGAGACGACTCGATGACAACTGGGGAAAAAAAAAGATCTATAAAGCACCCTGGCCCCTGAGGACAACCCTCCCTAGAAGGGGATGCCCCGGCCAGCCAGGATCCAAGGATCGCAGTCGGCATCACCCTTCCCTGCCATTTTAAGATTTCTTCAAAGCTGAGGCAGAAGCCAAACTGGAAGAGCTACAAACCCTCACTGTCACTCTGCCTCACCGCACGGGGTGGGCAGGCCCCAGGACAGGCTCTTCAGGCTTCCCTCCCTCCCCAGGCAGCGGATCCTTCCTGTACGTAAGTAACTCGGTGTCACAAGCTATTAGTTCCCTTTGTGCACAGGGCTGGCTGGGAACGGAATTCTTTTAAGACATAATAAAAGCTATTTTTACTTTATCCCCATCATTATTATTGCTGTAAAGGAAGACAAATCTAGGGTATCAAGCAGTCCCTGGGAAAACCTGTTCTCGGGACTGGATCCCTGACAACGTCTGGACGAATAAAAGGGGACCAACAGCAGTGGTATGGTGCTGGAGACACGCACACTCGCCTGTCAGGACCAGGCACCCAGCTGCTTCTCTTTTTATTTTTAATATCACGTCTGCTCTTTTTTTCTTACCCATCTCGTTTCTTATCTTGTCCAAGATAATTCCAGATAACTACGTCTTGATTCTTGTTTTAGCACTGGGAGATTCATGTTCACGTTCTTCTCTCCCTCCTTTTGGGAAAAGCACTTCATCTCTCTGGGAACAAGTTTACTTTCCTCCTGGGAACCTGCTAAGATACCTTCACCTTCTGATGATCTCTGTAGTGAGGTAGACGTAGGGGCAGATTACCCAATAAGCATACCACGTCAGAGTGAAAGCCATGTGGAATTGCTCACTACAGATTAGGAAGTAAACACAAGTAATCCTGCACTTATCTTGCTAATTGGATAATCCGCCTCCTGAGTATAACCTTGGCTCAGGGACAGAACAGCTGAATGACTGTGAAGCCCAGCTCTCTGGGCATTGGTTTCCTCATCTGCAGAAAGAGAGGCTGGATTGGGGCTCTGAAGTTTCCAGTGACTCTGGGAAGGCCTTGCCGACAAGGGCGTGCTCACAGCGCCACCTACTGACAGTTTTCTGGAAATGCCTGCAGTTTTCAGCAATTTTGAACAAATACTTAGTGACGGACAGTTCAACAAATTAGTTGACGTTAAGACAGAAAGGTAGCCCTGGGGAAACAGCTGGCTCTGTTTTTTACAGGTGCCCACAGGCAACGGGAATAACAATGGCAATAATAATACTAACACTGCATGCTCATCACATGCAAGTGCTGTTCACTTCAAGCTCAATTCATTTTCTCAATAACCCATGAGATACGTGGCTATGACTGTCCTCACTTCACAGATGAGGAGGCTGGGGTGCCAAGTGGTTATGGAATGTGCCCAGGTCACATATATAGTAAGTGAATGGACTCCCGAGGCCACATTCTCAACCCCACTGTTGTACCACCATGGGGGGCTGGCTCTGTTCTGTCCTATATCCCTGGCCCCCTGCCTCCCTCAGACTCTCTTTAGCCTTAACTCTTGGTTAACTCATCCTTGAGGAGGTACCAGAGGTGGCTAGTTGCCTAATATTCAGGGACCTCTCATTTTGGTCAAACCCATTGCCATCGAGTTGATTCCAACTCATAGTGGCCTCGTAGGGTTTCCAAGAAGCAGCTAGTTGATTATTCTCCCATCCAACCTCCACAGAGACTAGCTTGGGTTCTGTCTCTTTTAAATGGCCCTAGATAGGGGATGGCACCCACCATTTGGTAACTAACACCTACCAGCTGGGCTGAGTGAAGATGGCACCTCAGAAAACAGCTGGCATAGGCTTCCCTCTCAATGAGAAAAGCCAGTTCAGCCACTCTTTCCCTCCCAGAGGAGCTCCCCTCTCCTAAAACTTTTCAGTGGATCTGGGTTCTAGATGCTTCGAGTGTGTCACTGGAGTCTTGTCGAAGCTAACAGTAAGCTTCCCAAGGGCCTGGGACTAGTTGCGTCGGCTCCTCCTCTTGTATCTCCTGTAATAGTAGTACCCTCATACTGAGCACACGGTCAGGGCCTGAGGGAACAGGTGGTAACACATTACCTTCACCACCCTCCAGGTATAGTTTACTGAGAGGTGCGACCTACCTGTTTGTCTGGCAGACCCCATGGTAGGCCTCGATGGCATCTTCCTGGTCCACGTGCTTTTCACTGTTGGGCCAACTTGTTCTGGCATTAATGTTCGGCTCCTAGGTGGCCCAGATTAAAAAATAACTGGTTATACACACAGTTGCACAAAATGATTTTATATACATATGGAGCCCTGGTGGCACAGGGGTTAAGTGCTACAGCTGCTAACCAAAAGGCTGGCAGTTGGAATCCACTTGCTGCTCCTTGGAAATCCCAAGGGGCAGTTTTACTCTGTCCTAGAGGGTTGCTGCGTTGGAATCAATTCAATGGCAATGGTTTTGGTTTGGTTTTTACAGTATAAAGATCCCAGGAAGATCTCAGACAAGTTTTGTTAAACCCAGGCAGGAATGTGACTTTAAAATGTCACACTGGAGGAGACACAGAACAACAAGGCCTGGCTGTGGAGGACAGGACCTGAGAAGCGTTAGGGGGTCAATGAAGGGGACATCGTCCTTGGGGGGAGAAAATGCCCCAAGTTCAGAGGACACAATTGAAATTGGGCTCAGCTTTGAATCCTCCACACTCATTATTGCCTAATTAACCCAGCCCAATGCTGCCCTCCCAGGGCCCATGCCCAGAAGTGGCCCAGGTAGCCTACATCCTCTCCTTTCCACCCCACAACCTGTCCCAGAAGGTGAGAACATTAGGAACAAATGCTAAGCTAAACTTGCCACACTGGGAGGACTGAGAAAGAAGACAGGCTTTCCACCCCAGAAACAGAGCAAACAGCAAGGGGCAAGGCAAGAGGTAGAAAAAACAAGGCCAGGAGGGCTGTTCAGCCCATGACTTGTTTCTCCTTAAGGTTACCTATCTAATTTTGTGCCTTGTTCCTTTTGAACATGCTCATATTGAGTAACTTCAGAAGATTCTAGAAACTTCCAGCTAAATCTTCCATGGAAGGTCATGCTAAGAGAACAGAAAGTTCCTTGCTCTGCCTTCAGAGGGGATCCCAGAGCAAAAGACTCTGCTCTTTCAGGTTTAAGACCCTTATTGGTAAAAACATTAACTGTATTACCCAGCGTCACCCACTAATATCCCCACTAGTCATTGCCATCTTGTTACCGTGCTCTTTCCAGCCAGTCGGTGCTGGTCAGCGCTCATGATCTGGGCCCTGAGGATGAGCACCTCTTCCTTGCGAACCTCAAGCTCCTCATTGGCCAGCTTCAGCTGGTTCAGCAGGAGGCTGTAGCTGTCCGGGGAGCTGTGGGTGGAGTTGTTCTGTATGGCTTGGTCGGCAACAGCTTTCCTCAGCTCATTCAGGTCATTCTTCAGCTTCTTGTTCTCCGACTCCAGCTCCTGCCTCTGGAAGACAGGCGAGTAACACACTGTTACTCCCTGATCTAGGGCGCTCTCTACCCACCTTCTTTAACCAACATATCCTCCCTGTCATCTGGGGAAACTAAGAGCAACCTTCCCATTTTCACGATGACACCTATGGCAAAGATGGGAGGGGGTTCTGATTGGTGTCAGCAAGCAAAGCAGGAGCCAGGATTTGAACCCACAACACCAAGTTACTGGTATGACGCATCTGACTCAATACCTCTATAGTGTTGTCATTGCTAGGCACGTTGAGCTGATTTCTACTCATAGCGACTCCATGTGACAGACTAGGACCACCCCATAGGTTTTTCTTGATTGTAATCTTTATGGGAGCAGATCACCAGGTCTTTCTCCCACGGAGCTGCTGGGTGGGTTTGAATCCTCAAGCTTTCGATTAGCAGCCAAGTGCTTAAGCATTTATACCACCAGAGCTCCTCGCCTGTGTAGCAGCACCCTCTAAAGTCTGGAGAACACAGATTCAATATGTTAGTGTTTCCAAGCTTACTTGGCCCTGAAATCCTTCTTCATGGAAATACTGGGCTAACAATTTCAAATCACATGCTTTGAACATAGCACTGTCGAGAGCCTCAATATGTCAAGGTTTAATATGCTAAGCACTTTGTGACTTTCCTAGAGGAGATACAGAACACAGGACTTCCAAAACAGATTTGTCTACAAAGGGCCCCTCTGTTTCAAGGAACATCACATGGATTAAAGTTTTGGACAACATGCCAGGGACACTGTTTCATTGTTTTGGTCATATGAAAGGCCACCAACCATGCATGTCAGTGGAGGAAAAAATACCTGCATAAAGAATCCAAAATATAATTGGAACTCAATTTCAGGATGTATTTAAAAATTTCTGGCCAGCATATTTAACTTTATGCTTGAGATGAAGTCTGATTTGAAGTGTGATGCTCTTTGCTGTCGAGTTGACGTGGGACTAAATTGCTAGTAGAGTCCTGGCATATATGGGATTCAAAATTTACCACAGAAAACTCAAAATATGGACAAGTAGGCACTGGTTGCTCATTTACTACAGAGCAATCGGTGACCACTGAGTATAGTCACTATTCTCCAAATGAGACAGCTGAGGCAAGACAGGGGACAGCTCACAGTGAGCTCTGAAGCTGAGCCAGGAGGAACCCAGGTCCCAGCTCCTGGTCCAGGGTCTTTCCCACTCCACCATCTATGTGGTGATTTCTGGGAGATTTAAAGCCAGGCATGAAAACAGTGATTTTGCAGAAATGATGAGGGTCATAGTGTAGGGTGATTAATACTTAATGATTATTGATGAGTGCATCAAGCCCGTAGTGATTCTATTTATTAAGTTTAGGAGTTAAGGACGCACTCAACACCTAGGTGTTTCTCTACTGGCCAGCAGAGTGCCATGCTTGAGAACGCCAATGTTACATGTTAAAACAACACTGGGTTTGGAGGCAGGAGCCCTAGGTCATTGGCCTGGCCCAAGGTGCACACGCATACCCCCGGGACCTTAGTTTCCCCAGGTGTGGTTTAAGGGAGGAAGGGAGACCAGATGATGGCTAAAGTTCTCTCCAGCCCTGACCAGCCATGACTGGGCTCAGTGAAGGCTGTGGACTGGGTGTCTGCGCTGACAACCACCCCAGGTCCCCATTCAGCAGTGAGATCCTGCTCCCGAGACAAAGGCAGACAGGCCGAGTAAGAGCCCAGGTTGTGTTTTTTTTTTTTTTTTTCTGTAAAGCTTTCCACCCAGGGCACATCTGGGAAATTTCTCTTCATTCCATTCTCTATCTCCTGGACACTTTCTACCTTATCACCCTCCACATGCCCCCGCCATCACCTTTTCCTCTCCTGCCCACCATGGCTCACTCTCTACTCTTCGCACATCAGCCTTCCTGGTCAAAGGGACAGGTATTTCTGAGATACCCAAATGTCATGCTGTTCCAATTGGAGAACAGAAGCATTTCGTTCATTTATCCCTCCCCTCCATCAATATTATCTCTCTAGTTTATACTGTGCTAGGTGCTGTAGGCACAATACCCACAGAGAATCGAATAGTTACACTACAGTATAAATAACTACACCATGGTAGGGAACATGCTATGACATGAGGGAATCCAAGGCGGTCGGGGAACAGAGAAGAGGACCACCCACCAAGTCTTGGGGTTAAGAGAAGGTTCTCTGGAGGTGATGGGTGATGTCTAACCTTACTACTAAAGGACTAGGAGCACAAAGCCAGGTGAGAAAGGCAGACAAGAGATTTCCAGGAATAGAAGTCCCAAAAAAAGGACAGCAAGCAGGGCTTGCTCAGGAAAGGCAGTGGTACAGTAAGCAGAGAATGGGCAGGGGAGAGAAGTCAAGAGATAAGGTGATGGTTGGATCACAAGGAGCTGTGAACGCCGTGGTGAAGGAGTTTTGCACTTCATCTCAAGAAGAACAGGATGTCATTTGGGGACCTACAAAGGGCAGTGACATGCTCATCACAGGGCTTCAGAAGGCCCTGTCCAGATGCTGTGGGGAGACTGGGCATCTGGCTGCAGAGAGGCAAGAGTGACCTGCACAGGTCACGGCAGTGAGGATAGAGAGACATGGATGTGCCTCGAAGATTTAGGAGGTGAAATTGTCAGGACTTGGTGACTGTTTGGATATGGGAAGTGAGAGGGTAGGAAGAGTCTGGGATACTTGGACAACAGGCGATGCCGTCTATTGAGACAGGTAAAGCCAAGAAGGGGTTTAGAGTTAAGATGCATTGAGCTATGGAGATACTGAGATCATGGGTACCCAGGACCCAGGAGGTCCAATGAGCAGTTAGAAACATGGGCCTAGGAGTCGGGACAGAAGTCAGATGGAGGTAGAACAGCATACTGATGGTGATGGAGGTTTTGGAACAAGGTGTGGGGATGAAATCAGCAACAGAATGAGGGTGAGAGCAAGAGTGGGTCAAGGCTGAGGGCTCAAGAGTCTCCGCTCCAGATTCCCCATCGTGGCTGGGGCACCCCTGTAATCTCATAATTTCAACCGGTAGACTAGAAGGGCACCTGGGCTGGATACCTGAACTGCAGACAGTACATGTGCAATTTTTTTTTTTAACTTTGGTATTTTCCTGGAGCGTATGCCATAAAGATGACCACTGCAAAGCAGGTCAGAGTTCACAGTGGAAGTGTGTTATCATCAGAGGTCACACAATTTCAAACCAGGAATAATTTAATCCTATATAAGATCAACAGTATACCACAATTTTATAACTTAGTAATATTTCAAAGCAGTAAAATGGATTCAAGTTCCATAAAATAAGCTAAATTTGTAGAATCTGTTCAGTCTTACAAACTGAGCTGTCACAAACAGTAATGAATACTGTTTACTTCCTTAAAATTCTGGACAGTTTTAATGGAACAGTTATGGATAGTCCAGGTCTCTCTTGCTCTCTCAAAAAAGGGCTCATTTCATCACAGTATTATTTATTTATTATAGTAAAATATGGAAACAATTAAAATGTTCAGCAATTGTAGAATGGTTGAGAAAACCGTTATAATCATGTTATAAAATATTAACCCATCCATTAAAAATCACGTTTACGAAAAGCTTGCTATATGGAAAAATGCTTGCTATGTTAAGTGAAAAAAGAAGAATATAAAATCCTGTCTCTGTGTGTGTATAGGGAGTCCCTGGGAGGCACAAATGGTTAAGCATTCGACTACCCAAAAAGTTGGTGGTTCGAATGCATGCAGAGACACCTTGGAAGACAGGCCTGGGGATCTGCTTCCTAAAGGTCACAGCCTTAAAAATCCTATGGAACAGTTTTACTCTGCACACATGGGGTCGCTATGAGTTGAAACTGACTAGACAGCAACTAACAACAACCCTATATCCAGGTCTATCTGTAAAATCATGATCTCTACTACATATAAATAATACACATAGAAAAGGCATTGGAAAGAAATATGCAAATAGTATCAGAGGCTGCCTTGAATTAAGTGGTAAGCCAAAAAAACCAAACCTGTTGCCGTCGGGTCAATTCCAACCCATATTGACCCTAGCGGACAGAGTAGAACTGCTCCACAGGGTTTCCAAGGAGCAGATGGTGGATTTGAACTGCCAGTCTTTTGGTTAGCAGCCATATCATTAACCACTGCACCACCAGGGCTCCAATTAAGTAGTAAGAATATGGATTTTTAAAACATTCTTTAAACTTTCCTATATTTAAAATTTTTTTTCTAAGATGAGAATTATTTTAACAAATTTACAAATAAAATGAAAAGCTTTTCTTTAAAAAGAGGCATATTAAGGAAACAAATCACCAGAAGAACCTCCTCATTTGGGTCTCTTGTGGTTCATGCTCAACACCAGATAAGCCATGGTGCAGCCTCTCAGTGAAGATGAAAAGCACCAAGTGCCAACTTAGACTCTCAGCTGCTCTGCCCCCACTCATAGTTTCTCTTGCACAAACTCCGAGTCTGTGAGCACAGTCTCCAGCTCCTGACTCAGCTCTGACCCACAGCGTGTGGATGAGGAAACACCAAAGCTACTGCTGCCCTTCAACAGGGACTACTTCCTGCCCAACCAGCTCCCAGGCTCTTCCTCAGCAGATGGCAGGCACCAGGGAGTGGTTAGCTGCTCATTTCGGGGGCCCCCAGCCCCTGCCCCCCGGCTCTCACCCTCTCCACTGCCTTCCAGCACTGGACCAAGCTCCTGACCTCTCGAGGGAGTCACGCCGTCCACCCTACCCACATGCCTTCAGCCTCCAGGGATGATGCTCTGCCAGGTGAGATCAGCCCCATGGACTCTTCCATCTTATCTAACCCCCACAGGTGGCTCACCCAAGCCTTGTGTGCAGCACCCAAGCACATGCCTCTTCCCCAGAGCTGAGGTGACCTGACACATTACAGGAGGATCAGATGGAAATTTCTAAAATTGGAGGAATCCAGTCTTTAAGCAAAAATCACTCATGCAAAGGGCTTCCCAGTGTAGCCTCATCTCAAATCCAATTTGACAAGGATCAAGTTGGAAAAGAGTTAAGTAGCCAGATGTGTAACTCACCATTCATTATAGATCTTTGTCTTACCTCCTCAGGCAGAGTCTACACTTTGGAGAGCAGAGCACACCTACGACCTCTTTGTAGGCCTCAAAGCATTCAACGGGGACACACACTGTAAGGGTCACTAAATATAGGTTGATTGGATTTTGTCTAAAAGCCTAATTTCAATTATTATGAACAAATACTAGTTAGATGGCATTACGGTCCCATGAAGATTAAGGGCTGGGTCTAGAAAAGTGAGAAGCACCCTGGCCAGCTTCCTGGACATTCACCCTCCTTACAGCAGGTGGTTCTAAAAGGACATCCAGGACCAGCCTCCGTGACAAGCCCCTTAAGTTAAGAAAGATTTCACCATAGACAATGGAGGCAAAACCAGGTTTCAGAATCTCAGAATCGTGGCCGATGTCACCAGAAGCTGAGTGGAGCAGTTGTTTTGAGTTGTGGGGTTTTTGTTGAGTATCTTCTGAGCCCTTCCTGTGCTGAGCAGTGGAGATGAGGCCTGCAGGAACCAAACTCATTGCCATCAAGTTGATTCTGACTCATAGCAACCCTATAGGACAGAGTAGGACTGCCCCATAGGGTTTCCAAGGATCAGCTGGTGGATTTGAACTGCTGAACTTTTGGTTAAGCAGCCAAACGCTTAACCACTGTGCCACCAGGGCTTCCCTGCAGGAACCAGGCAGGGGGTACTTTCTCAAGGGGCAGCTGAATGGGAAGAGAAGCTTGAGCTGATTTTAAGACAGGAGGTGTGGAGGCAGGGCATCACTGCAGGGCTTGGAACTGGTTTATTCTGGTTCAAATCCCTGCTGAGGCTCTGCATTTCTAACAAGTTCCCAGGTGATGCTAACGCTGCTGGTTAGGGACCAATTCTGAGAACCACTAGTAGAGCCAAAACCAAAAACCAGACTCATTGTTGTTGAGTTTATTCTGGCTCATAGTGATCCTACAGGACAGAGTAGAACTGCTCCATAGGGTTTCCAAGGAACAGCTGGTGGATTCAAACTGCCTACCTTTTGGTTAGCAGCTGAGCTCTTAAAATTTATTATACATAAGAATCACCTGGGGATCTTGTTAACATGTAGATTCTGATTCAGTATATCTGGGGTGGAAATGCAAATTCTCAGCAGGGGTCTGAACTAGAATGAACCAGGTTTGAAGCCCTGCTTCACCAATACCCCAGCATAGTGGTTTTCAGAATCCCCTGGAGACTTAAGACACAGATTGCTGGGTCCCACCCCAGGGCTTCTACTGATTCAGTTGGTCGGGTTGGAGCCCAAGAATTTGCTTTCCTAGTAAGTGCCGGCTTGATGCTGACGCTGCTGGTCCCAGGACCACTCTGGAGAACCACCAGGCTAAGACCATCTTCTTAGTTCTAAAAGAACGACAGGACTGATGACCAATAATCCTACCTAGTTTCACAGGTTCCTTTTCTTCCCCTGAAGCTAAGGCTCCTTCAGGAGAGGCCAGCTGAAGAATGGCCTTCAGGGTATCCCAAGCAAGGCCACATGCATTTATCACGGCAAAAGACTCCCCAGCTCTTTGGAGAGTTCTAAATCTTTTACATATCACAGGAGGAAAAGAACTCTAATCAATAATTCAAGAAGGAAACCCCCACAAAGTGCCCTCTTTTTACACCATGGTGTGGCCCTTGTTGTTTAAAAAGCCATGGGAATGATTTAGGGCTCTTCTCCTGGGCTATGTAGCTGTCACCAGGGTTATTTGTGGGCCTATAAGTGGGGTCAGACTGGCTGACGCCAGCAGATTGGACAGATTCCTACATTCCCACATCTCTGACAATGGGAGAGGGGGCGGGGCAGCTTCAGGGCCCCTATCCTTTTTTTTTTTTTTTAAATTTTGGTGAAAACAGACACAGCAGAGCCAGGGCTAGATTACCAGATAAGCACAGTACCCACGGGCCCATCTGTGCCTTCCCACCCACCTGCAGTACACAGTTTCACCTGTCCCCCACCACAGCAAAGCCACGTGATAATTGGTCACCACAGATTGGGAAGTAAATACAATCAAGCCTGAGTGTACCTTGCTCAACGCAAGTCGGTGCATACCGCACTTACTGGTTAATCCACCCCTGAGCAGAACATACACCCGTTCATCAGTTTCTACGTGTACAATTCAGTAACGTTGGCTACGTTCTTCACACCATGTCACCATTCTCGTTGTCTCTACCTGTATTGTTTCACCATCATTGACTTAGACCTGCTACCCCCTAAACTGCTGACAATTGAATATCACATAGATAATTCTTTAAAAGAGCACAATGCTCATGGAGAACATTCTTTACTAATTTTGCTAAATGAGTGTTTAATTTAAAGATGACTTCAGGGGACAATTTTGGTTCATGGTTTGAAGATTTTCTCAGAGTGACAGATTTGGAGGTTCTTCCAGTTTCAATAACCTGTTAACCTAATCTGTTGCCATCAAGTCGATTCTGACTCATAGCGACCCTATAGGACAGAGTAGAGCTGCCCCATAGAGTTGCCAAGGGGTGCCTGGTGGATTTGAACTGCTGACCTTTTGGTTGGCAGCCATAGCACTTAACCACTACACCACCAGGGTTTCCTCCAGTCTCAACAGCTCCAGTAAATTTGGATTCTGTAGGAATTTGGAATTCTGTTCCACACTTTCCTCCCTTTGATCAGGATTTGTTGATTCCTTGATCAAAGAATTCAGTAATAGTAGACAGTTCAGTGCCTTTTTTCTGTCCACTTCTTGCCGTGGGGCCTGATGCCTGTCACCCCCCATTACTGAGGCCTCCCATCCTCATTGAGCTTCGTCTCCCTGCAGGACAGAGCTGGACCCACTGGCTTTACATCTGTCCACACAATCTTGACTTTTTCAAAGCAATTTTATTCCAGTGGACACATTTTATTTTAACTGAAACTGCATAAGGTAAGTTGAGGCATATATCATTGTTTCTTGTAGTAAATGGAAACCCTGGTGGTGTAGTGGTTAGGAGCTGTTAACCAAAAAAGATCAGCAGTTCAGATCCACCAGGCATTCCTTGGAAACCCTATGGGGCAATTCCACTCTGTCCCATAGGGTTGCTATGAGTTGGAATTGACTTGACTGCAATGGGTTTGATTTTTTTTTTTGGTTTTGTAGTAAATAAAAATTTTCCTTCATTTCAAGGGTGAAGAAACTAAAGCATGGAAAGGGGACGTTACCTTCTTCAAGATCTAGTTATCAGCAGATCAGGGCTCGGGTCTGACTTCCTGATCCCCAGCTTGTTATCTGTCCCACAGGGTGAGAGTTCAAGGAAGCTAGTCCCCAAGAGTCTTACCTTTAGGCTATTATAGGCCAGATCTGTATCCTGGTCCAAATCGATGTCAGTCTTTGGTGGTTCCACCTGCTTGGTAAAAGGGACAGAAAGGTGAGCATGGACAACAGGGCAGATAATCTGCAGAGGTATTTCTGACCACAGGAGCCCTGGTGGCACAACAGTTAAAGGCTCAGCTACTAACAGGTCAGCGGTTCAAGCTCCTCCAGTGGCTCTGAGGGAGAAAATCTGGTGATCTGCTTCTGTAAAGATTACAGCCTAAGGAACCCTACAGGGCAGCTCTACTGTCACATGGGGTCACTGTGAGTCAGAATCGACTTGACAACACACAACAATACCATTTCTGGCCACGGTCAATACTTGCTCACTCCTGCCTTTGCATCAATGCCGAGCACCCACACCTGTCACAAGTCCCCTTCCTTCCCACCTTCAAAATGCAGCTCAATACTTAAGGCTACCAGGAGGCTGGCCATAAACAGGCCCCCCTGCCCACTGTCCCCCACCTCTACAACTCTATTCACATGATCCCTACTGGCACTTACAGGTTGAACATGTATTACATTATGAGACTTCTATACTAATTAATGGGGTTAATGAGTGCTCTTAATTTTTTTCTTACGCTTATGTGGCGGTGGGGAGGAGGGATGTGTGTGCACATGCATAATTATTTTCCCAAATAAATTGTGAGTACCTTCGGGAGGAGCCTTTTCCTCCAGGTAGAGCCTCTTCTAACAGGTAGGACAATAGCTGCTCAGTAAATGCAGTCTGACATCAAAACTTCAAAGCTACTGGATACGGATGGCAATAACTGTAATACCAGCCCATTAGGACTCAGCTGAGCCAACGATTCCTACATTATTCGGCAGCTGTTGGACTTCAATTGCCCAATGAAAAGGGGTAGAAACAGCTTCATAAATGGTTAATGCTTCGGGTGATTTCAAGTAGTGGGTTGTAATCCTTGAATAAAATGAATTTTTAAAGCTAAAAACTGACAGAGTGCTTAATTAGATTTTTTACAGTGCTATCAACCTTTAAAGGAGCCCTGGTGGCACAGTGGTTAAGCACTTGGCTACTAACTGAAAGGTTAGAGGTTCAAACCCACCAGCTGCACTGATGGAGAAAGATGCTGCAATCTGCTTCCATAGAGATTATAGCCTTGGAAACCCTATGAGGCAGTTTTACCCTGTCCTATAGGTTTGCTATGAGTCAGAATCAACTCGACAGCAATGAGTCTGTTTTTTTGTCTGGTATCAGCCTTTAAATCCCAGGCAAGGCCACCTTCAGCTGTGGAAGAAATAGGTGTACCTCAGGCTGAGAGACAGCGGCTGGATCTGAGCATCTATTGCAGCCCCTTGCAGAACAAGGGCTCTTACATTGACTGCAATGCTTCTGGCCCTGCAACCTGGGGACAAAGCCCTCCAAGGTACCAGCCGCTGCTTCACCTCCCACCAGTGGTATAGAGGGATGTGACTGGTCTGGGTCAGCTCTTGGTCTGCTGCCTGGGTGAGAGGCCTTCACTTCACTCTGTGGAGCATGGATCTGCAGCAAAACCATGGGTAATGGTTGAGTGTATCAGGTTCTTGGGAAACAGAGATTGGCTACTTGAACTCGAGGAGGCTGTAGAGTATGAAGATGGGTTGGCAGGCCTGTTTCTAAGTAGGCAGCCTGTTGGAGTCACCCTGGTGGCCAAGGTGACTTTACCAGGTGTGGGGCAAGGGAGCTAGGTGAATGGGGGTTCAAATACACTGACAGCCTGATTGGCTGTCATAGAAGCCCCTGTCATTACAGTGGGGTCAGCTGCTCCCACATGGATGGCACATCCCACAGCCTTCCTTGTTACTCCTCATAGTGTGGCTTCTCTCTATGGCTAAGACCTTGGGTCATCTCTCCCCAGGATAAAGGCTCAGGTGGTCAGGACTCTTTTGGGGCCCAGGCAGATTCAAGAGCATTACCTGTGCAACCTCAGTTTCAGGTGCTGGAGAGGGATTCCATGCTCTCCCCTGCCCCACTCCTTTCTTGCTAAACTGACAGAAGAAGGTGATTCTCCTTCAACAGAGTACCCAATACACATTACAGAGCTATGGTCCAAGCCTACTGTTCCAATTCTTGATCAGTACTCATTTTTTTAAGAAAAGAGCTGCTGTTTGTTACTTGGTATCAAGGCATACAGAAATCCTGAAGCCAAATTTCCAAAATTATTTGGAATTTCTGTGGTGGGGAACCTGGAGAATAAGCTCTTGGGTTTAGCCGGGTCTGGGAATTTTCTGTCAGGTCTTGTCTGATGTGATCTGTGCAGCTTTTCATATATTTGACTTGTGATGGCTTGCCTGCCCCAGCTGCTTCTCTTCTAATTGAATGAGTCATTTATAAACCTAATTCTCTCACTCTCCATCCTGAACCTAATCCACCTGAGAGATTTAAATCCCTCAGCAAGATTTACCTCCACACTTACTGCTTGGGAAAAAGCCCAGGAATTTCCTAGAATACAGATCAGAGTCTGCTGCACATTTGACGGGAAAGGGAAAATGGGGGGTGGGGCCGGGGGGAGGGTATCAAACCCCACGGTTAGTAATTTGGGCCTAAGGATAGGCCAAAGGCCTTTGATAAACCCACGATGAAATTAGTTCATGATATGATGCATGTCAGAACTGGCCTGTAAACCATTAGAGGTCAACCCTCACATAGATAGCTGCCAGTGAATTTTAGGGCCTTGTACCTCCAAAAAGGAACCCTAGTGGAGCAGTGGTTAAGTGCTCAGCTGCTAACCAAAAGATTGGAGGTTGGAACCCGCCAGCTGCTCTGCAGGAAAAAGATGTGGCAGTCTGCTTCCATAAAGATTTACAGCCTCGGAAACCCTACGGGGCAGTTCTACTGTGTCCTATAGGGTTGCTGTGCATCAGAATCAACTCGACAGCAACGGGTTTGGTTTTTTTATAGGTACCTCCAAAGAGATGAAAGTGGCTTTTACCTCCTTACCACTGTTATATTCAGTGGGCTCTCTCTATTTCTGTAGCACCAATCTGTTTGTACCCAACTTTGCATTTATTTAAGCTCTACTGAAGTTATTTTTTCACTTTTCACTAGTGTTATGTCTCGTCCTCCCAAACCAGATTATAAATTCCTTGATGGCCAGGGATTTCTTTATAATTTTTATCTCCTCTTGTTTAATTAGCGTTTTGAGCACCTACTGTGAGCCTGGCACTAGCATGGTGCTGAGTGTAGCATAGGTGCCCAATGGGTCCCGCAGGTAGAGGGAATACTTCTGGGGACACTAAGGTCTCAAATAACATTCTTTCAAGACCCAAGATGCTAGTGATAATCTGGACTGAGATGAGGGTGAAGTCATGGGAAGGAAGGGGGTGAGTGATCGGAAACTTGGTCTGCTTCGACCCCATGAGGCTAAACGCAAGCTCACTACAGAGTCCAGGTTTGAAAGGGCAATCAATTTTCTCTGCTAAAATTTGACTTCGGCTGGTACAGTCATGCATTGCTTAACATCCACAATACGTTCCGCGAAACAGAATGTTATGTATTTGGATGTTGTATGAACACCATATTATGTACAGGCAGTCCCCAGGTTATGAACATCTGACTTGGTACAATCTACAGTTATGAACCAATCCCTGTAAAGCCTATTATATTAAAAATTCGAGGTACATATAATGGTTTGTAATAACAAATACGCACTACTTTGCGACACACATCAAAACATTACTATTATTACTACTGTATTATTATGTTAAAGATGTTCTCCAATCAGGATTTCTGAACTCTATCATAACCTTATGGAGCCATGGGTGTGTATGCAGTCGGACTTTGCCTCAACAGCTGTTACGCTGTGCATGGCTGTATTTATACTTCCATTACACACCCTGGTTCTCCTGGCCTGAGCACCTCTCTTCTCAGGCCACAGCTGTGCAGGAAATCATCCGCCCCCTGAACAAGTGGGTGATGATGCTACAGACTCCCCTTAGCCTCAACAGTGGAAATTCTTTTCTCTGGGGACATTGGGAATCTGACTCCTGTCCAACTGAGGTGGCATGGGGCACTTGAAAAGATGACTTAGTACGATTCCAACACAGGATGGAAGCTTTTCTCTGAAACTCAACATCAGCATAATCCCATGTGGTCACACCCTGTGACGCCAGCCATGGGAGGAGTGTGCTCGATCTGCTCTGATCCCAGCACCCTGAGGCATGTTCCGAGGGCCAGCAACCCCTCCATGCACCTGGACTTTCTTGCCATCCTGCTGCTCTCTCTTCTCCAGCTGCACCTGCAGCTTCTTCCTTTCCTGCTCAAGCTCTCGCACTCTCTTCTGTAGCTTCAGGAAGACTGTCATGTCCATGGCCGCCTTCTCCAGGCCGATTTCCTTCAAAGGAAGGTAGAAAGCAGGGAAAAGGTTTCAGCAGCGTAAACGCCTTAGTGAAAATGCGGCACCTGACCACCTATCTCTGTATCAGCTCTTTGTCCTCTCTCCCCTCCCAAACATCAATCCGTGCCTCAAATACAAAGCTGCTGCCAACCGTATCATTTCTCATATTAACATTGGTGCTCCAGGCTCACTTTCTGTCTAGATAACATCTAAGTCCCAGCCATTTATACTCCTCCTATGTGAGCTACTTAAAACGACCAATCATATATTCTAGAACAAATGGATAAAGACACAGCCACTTTATTTGGAAGTTAAAAGAGTTCACTTCTAGAAAATGGCCTCACAAGGGAGAAATTGTAAAACTTGGGACATAATGCTTCCTGATGAAGAATCAATGTGGTTACTAATCACTGCAAAGGTGCTCGTCAAATATCACTTGATTGTACCCTGAAACATAATTTTAGCCATTAATAGCCATGTGATGATTCTTGGCCAGCCTAACGAACCTAGCATTATCACCCTCAATTAACTTAATCGGAGAACTATTTATCATTCTAGCATCATTTTCATGATCAAATTTTACCATTCTCATAGGATCATGCTTTCTCACCATGGAGCTCATTTATCCAACAGAACTTGGAGCATCCATTTCCCACTCCATTTTTTTCCTTTCAGATTCCTGCCTGGACGTGCCCTTCAGGGTTCTGTAACGTGTGGGTGTACGTGCACAAACATGCCCATCTGCCTGAGTGTGTACCTCTGTGAGCATACCCATGTGGATTTTTTTAAGTACATGTGTGTACATGTGTGACAATATAATTGGGTCCTGCCAACATTTAATGAGTGCTTCATGCTTAGCCAGTACTGTGCTGGCTGCTCCGGCTGATACCAAGAGCCCGTCTCAGCTGCCTTAAAGAGCATAAATCCACTGGCTTAAGTGCTTACATCTGCATGCAGACAGTCACATACACAAACATCTGGATGGTGAGTCTGGAGTTCAGGCTGACGGGAGCCTTGGGAGACTAGAATAGCAAAAATTGAGAGCCTTAAGCCTGCAAACCACATGGAGCTGTACAGACAGGAGACCTTGTACCCTGGGGACCGCCTTTTCTACCCTTCACCCTCTGCTCTATCACTCTCCCTTATTGTCCTTGATTTTTCTTTATAGCACTTAACATGCCTGCACTACATTACAGAATAGTTTGTTTAGCTGTTTAGTGTCTGTCTGACTCCCCATGAGACAAGCTCTGCAAGGGCAGGGCCTTCTCTGGCTTGGTCACATTTGCCCCTTCAGCTCCAACCAGCAGTGCTGGCACGTAAGTGCAGGCTCAACACACATTTGCTTTTTCTTTTTTCTAACCGCCTCTTTAGAGAAACTTATTGTGCTTTAGGTGAAAGTTTACAGCACAAATTAGTTTTTCATTCAAAAATTTATATGCAAGTTATTTTGTGACATTGGTTGTAATCCCCACGATGCTGTTAGCACTCTCTCCCTTTTCCTTTACACCCCAGGTTCCCCGTGTCCATTCATCTAGTTCCTGCCTTCTTGTCTTTGCTTTTGGGCAGGTGTTGCCCTTTTTAAAAAACTATTTGTGGTAAAAAATATATAACAAAAAGTTCGACATTTTAACCATTTTTAAGTGTATAATTCAGTGACATTAATTACATTCACCATGTTTGCTACCATCACTACTTATGTATTTCCAAAAACACCCCACACGTTTATTTTTACAGCTGTCTCTCCTCTATTCCTATCTCCAAGCATTTCATGAGGTTTTGTGTGCTTGTGATTTTCTTCTTCTCGGATGCCAGAAGAAAAATTGTGTCTTTGTACCTTTGACAAAATTACACACAGACCATAAGGTCCACTATGTGGTACATTATTTAGTGACTCTAAGAGGCTGTTACTGGCAAAGGAAGTCACTCAGCACACTTCCACTCCAAGTATTTGTTGTTCTCTGAATTTTCTCCAGTTTCTAAGTCAGGAAGGAAAATTTTCTTGGGCATTTATTGATGTCACTATATGCGCTGTAATATGAAATAGGGACGATAAGCTGTATCTATTTTAACGACTTAGCTGCTCCTTCTTAAGCCACCCCTTACACTCTCTGCATCAGTTGTGAGTTTTGCAAGAGGAATCAGTTATCGACCTTCTTCCTTTCTTCCTGCATAGTAGGTAAGGTGAACGATCGTGTATCACTTTGCACAGTAAATGTTAATTCTAGAAGATTGTCTATAAACTCACTGCAGTCTGAGGGCTCCTGCTACCAAGAATTAGGCCCTGGGTACTCTGGTCACTACCAACAAATATTAAACCTCTGTTGGGCAGCTCCATGCAGGTAATAAATGCTTCCTCTGAAGTACAGACAGCAGCCAAGAGCCTGCATTACTGACATCCACCTGTGTTACTGACATCCACCTGTGTTACTCATATCACCTGCGTTACATACATCCACCAGTGTTACATACAGCCACCCACGTTACATACAGCCACCCGCATTACATACAGCCACCCGCATTACATACAGCCACCCGCGTTACTTACATCCACCTGTTGGAGGGCATCCTCTGTGTCTCCGATCTCAGACGTGGAGATGGAGGGGTAATTGGAGTCAGATTCTAAGCTACTTTGGTTTGATGGGTTCCGCCTGTGGCCTGGAGTTTGCTATTGAAGAAAATGTGAAAGCTCATTAATGACAAAATAACGTTAATAAACTGTTCATTTCCAAAGAGCAGCAGGCCATGGAGTTGGCCTTCTGCCTCCCTTGTCAAGAAGAACAGGTGTCACTATTCCTTGGAATGATGGCTACGTAGAGCTGTCCCCACAACATGTTTCACCTACTGTCCTTCCAGTTGTCCATCTAGCTAACTAATACAACGATTAGAAGGGAGCACGGCTCTGGTGAGAATTGAGCTGTCTCTTAATGAAATGCAAATCCACAACACTTACAAGGGCAATTTCTCTGGTGAAATAAGCCTTCCTCCCGGTCTCACCCTCAAACGGCACAAAGGCACTTCACTGGCCTCCCTCCTGAAACGGATGCTGAAAATCTGCCCCTAATGACCCCTTCTCTTCAACCTGCACTCCAATTTTGTTTATGAAAACAGTAGCATATTTGAAACTTTGCCATTTATACCGTTCATTTAAAAATACCACCCTCTCCCCCCCTTTTTTGCATCTGATTTGGCTTTGAGAGTGAAAACTGAGCTTCCTGGAAATTTTTAGATTTCTATATATGTTCTTCTTCAGCTTCTCTTCCTCGTTTCTATGCAATTAACTTATTCAATCTTGTCCGAATATGCATTTCTGAAGGGAATGTTTATATGGGGTAAAAAAGAATGACTGAGGTCCTAAAATGTCATGAAAATGTTCCTACGCCAACTGCACCTCATCAGTGATGAAGAGAATGATCAGATGGGGGTACAGGCTAAGGCCACCTAGCGCCTCTGCAGCAGGCATTAATGAAGTGGAGATTACAACTCCCTGACACCACTGCTGTTCCAACGCAGAGACGGTTCCAGAAGGGGAAACAAGAACGATAACACGTACACCTGGAGGGAATGCATAACTGAGATCTTTCTAAGACCCCGCAGTCAGAAAATTGTCCTTAGGAATGAATTGCCCAGCCCAGCTACTTCCTATGTAGAACCTCTCCCCAGGAGTGGCAAGAACAGATGCCGGAAGGCCCCCCTGTTCACGTGGCACATGTTTGGTGAAAGCCGATGGTGTATCAGAGCTGTGCAGGGGCTGGGGCTAGATGAGAACAAGGGTACCAGGTGGATGGGGGCTGGGGGCCGGCACAGTGGGGCAGCAGAACCACGCTCCTTGCCTTTATGATGGTCATCTCATCCTGAAGGTTGTCATATCTCTGCTCCAAGCGTGAATATTCCTTCACGAGGTTCTGGTACCGGGTTCGTTCTTCCTCCAGATCTTTCTTCAACAGGAGATTTTCCTTGATAGAGTTCTGGGCAAATTCATCTGGAAAGGAGGCACATTTAAGCTGCAGTTTTGCTTTCTGAATGGATTCCCCTCACTTGTATTGACTCACGCTTGCTGATTAATCTCTTGTTAAAAGGCTGCTCCGGCAAGCCCGTATGAATCTATTAAGCTACCTCACTTACTACAGAGAAAAGGGGAAGCTCATTACTCTGGCTTAAGTCTTCAGAGAGGGGCAGAAAGAGCCACCCTGCTCCTGGGTGAGTGGGGAGAGATAAGTGGGCAGCACTTGGGAGAACTCGCCTGGTTAACCAAGGTTTTGTCCCCAGTTTCTTCCCTATTCCTGGGTTTTTCAGGTTGTTGGAAGCCAGGGAGAAAGCAGGAGATTTAAGAGGAGATAAGGCCAAAAGGTTAGGTTGGAGGAGGGAGGGTAGGCAAATAGATAACATGAACTGTTCATATAAGGGAAAGGAACAACTAAAAAAATTTTTGTTGTTCTTGAAAATATATACAGTACCCCAACTTCTACATGTACAATTCATTGACGTTGATTACATTCAAGTTGTACAACCATTCTCACCCTCCTTTTCCAAACTGTCCCTCCCCTCTTAATACAGACTCATTGACCCCTAAGCATTCTATCTAATCTTTTGAGTTGCTATTGTCAACCTGATCCCATAGAGATAGTTCTTTAAAAGAACACAATGCTCAAGGCAGACATTATTTACTAATTAAGCTAAGCTACTGTTTTTTTTTTTTTTTTTTTTTTTTTTACTGTTTGGTTTAAAGAAGATTTAATGGAATATTTTCGGTTTAAGGCTTAAAGATTATTTCAGGGCAATAGTTTTGGGGGTTCATCCATCCTCCACAGCTCCAGAAAATCTGGATTCCACAAGAATTTGAAATTGTGGAAAGGAACATTTATTTATTTATTGTGCTTTAAGTGAAAGGTTACAAATCAAGTTAGCCTCTCATACAGTTATACACACCTTGCTATGTACTCCTGGCTGCTCTCCCCCTAATGAGACAGCACATTCATCCTCTCCACCCTATATTTCCCAGGTCCATTCAACCAGCTCTTGTCCCCCTCTTCCTTTTCATCTCGCCTCCAGATAGGAGCTGCCCACATAGTCTCATGTGTCTACTTGAGCCAGGAAGCTCACTCCTCACCAGTATCATTATCTGTTTTATACTCCAGTGCAATCCCTGTCTGAAGAATTGGCTTTGGGAATGGTTCCAGTCTTGGGCTAACTAAGGGTCCAGGGACCATGACCTCCAGGGTCCTCCAGTCTCAGTCAGACCATTAAGCCTGGTCTTTTTATGAGAATTTGAGATCTGCATCCCACCGTTCTCCAGCTCCATCAGGGATTCTCTGCTGTGTTCCCTGTCAGGGCAGTAATTGGTGGTAGCCAGGCACCATCTAGTTCTTCCGGTCTCAGGCCGATATAGTCTCTGGTTTATGTGGTCCTTTCTGTCTCTTGGGCTCATCTTTACCATACGTCTTTGGTGTTCTTCATTTTCCTTTGCTCCAGGTAGGTTGAGACCAACTGATACATCTTAGATGGCCACTTGTTAGTATTTAAGACCCCAGATGCCTCTCACCAAAGTGGGATGCAGAACGTTTTCTTAAAACATTTTGTTATGCCAATTGACCTACATGTCCCTTGAAACCCTGAACCCTCGTCCCTGCTACTCTGGCCTTCGAAGCATTCAGTTGTATTCAGGAGACTTCTTTGCTTTTGGTTTAGTCCAATTGTGCTGACCTCTCCTGTATCATGTGTTGTCTTTCCCTTCACCTAAAATAGTTCTAGTCTACTATCTAATTAGTGGACACCCCTCTCCCTCCCTCCCCATCCTTGTAACCATCAAAGAATTTTTTCTTCTGTGTTTAAACTTTTTCTAGAGTTCTTACAATAGTTGTGTTATATAATATTTGTTGTAAAGGAAAAAATTTTAAAGGAGAATTTAAAAATGTTTTATATTTTCAACAATATTTTATGCTGAGTGGGCCTGTGAGGTCACTGAGTTCTATTCTCTTGTGACGCAGAGGAGGAACCAGAGGACAGGAAGAGGAGAGGGATTTGCTTCAGGCCATAGTGAGCCTGCAAGAACTCGGGTCTGCAGACTCCTTCTGCTCCTACACAACCAAATGGTACACGGGGATTGAAGGTGGCCCAGGAGGTGGCCGAGAGAAGTCGAGCTGGGATCTGATTCATGGCCTCCTCTTCAGCAAACATTAACAGATGACTTACTGGTTAGAAGAAACCACGGCAGGTACTATGGATGCCAAAGACACGATTTCAAAACAGCAATAAAGGCAGCTCCCGGGATGCTTGCTGTATGTCAAAGCACCACAGTAATAAGCACGCCACATGTAGTATTACTCACTTCTCAGAGGAGCCCTCTGACAGCTGTACTTTTATGTCCATTTTGCAGATGAAGAAAGTGAGGACTACAGTCATAAGTACCTTGCTCAAGGCCACACAGTAGCATATGGTAGAATCATGATTTGAATCTGGGTCTCTCTGACTCTGAATCCCACAAAGTCCCACGTGTCACACTGTTCGGTACATGTGTGTCTCACCTTATCAAACTCTTGAAATCAAATGTCACAGCAGGACCCTAAAGATCACCATTTTTTTTTTCATTTCTCTTCTATTAAAGCCCATTTCCAACTGCAGCATCGTAACTCTAATTGCATGCTTACCGGGAGTCTCTTGGGGACATTTGAAGAAAAATAGTGGAAAAGAGATTAAAACTCAAAACAAAAATCAAGCACTTTGGTACTTACCTTTAGATTGGCACAGTATTTGGTTGTTAAGCTGTTCTTTCTCATCTTTCAAGAGAGCATTTTCTTGCTCCAGGTCTGCCACTCGCTGAAAGAGAGAACAGGGAAAAATATTTCCCCTTGTGACACTCGCCAAAGGAAAGGCTTCTTTTGTGGAGTCTGAATTTCATCTGCATCTGTTTCAATGTTCTTCTTGTTTAAGAAAACCAAATCAGCCAAAGCTTCTTGCATTTCGAGGAGAAAATTGTATACGGAAAGAAGAATCCCATTAGAACAAGACAGAGTAGCTCACCATCACTGTTGATGGTCTTCCAATACCCATAAAAGCTTCCTGGAAAGTCTACACCCAGCTCACATGCCTTGTTCAGGGACTCGTGAAGATAACAGGCTTTCACGTCCTTGGATTTGGTTGCCTGGCTTGGTAAATCTTCAGCTCTCGAATCTGAGTCTTAAGAAAGCCAGAAGCTCACATTGAACAAATTAGCTTTGGTCTTCTTCCTACTTGTCCTCCCCAGTCTTACTAGACCAGCACAGTCCAAATCCTGGGAAAGGGAAGGAAACTTGCCATTGATAACCAATTCTCCAATCTAGTGTTTAGCTTTTGAGAACATCCCCAAAGGAAACATAAGCTGAATATTACTGAAAAGAAAATGGCGGAAAAGAAAAAAGTCAGTGTCTAAGAGGACATGGAGAAATAGAACCCTCAGACACTACTAGAGGGAATATGAAATGGTGCAGCCACTTTGGAAAATCAGTCTGGCAGTTCCTCAAATGTTAAACATTGTCACTATATGACCCAGAAATTCTACTCCTAGGTATATACCCAAGAAATACAAAAACTTGTGTACACACAAAAACTTATACACAGATGTCCATAGCAGCATGATTAATAATAGCCAAAAAGTAGACACAACCCAAAAGTCCATAAACTAATAAATAAAATGTGGTAAGTCCATACAGTATTATTCAGCAATAGAAAGAAACGAAGTACTGATCCTGCCTACAACAATGGATGAATCTTAAAAACATCCTAAACGAAAGAAGCCAGTCACAAAAGGACACATATTCTATGTTTCCATTTCTATGAAATGTCCAGAATAGGCAACCTATAGAGACAGAAAGCAGATTAGTTCATAGTTGCCAGAGCTGAGGACATGGAGTTGGGGAGAAATGAGGAATGACTGCTAATGATTTTAGGATTTCTTTTTGGAACGATGAAAGTATTTTAACATTAATAATTGATGGTTGCCTAACTTTGTGAATACACTAAAAACCACCAAATTGTGCACTTTAGCTGGGTGAGCTGTATGGCATAGAAATTCTATACAATAAAGCTGTTAACAAAATCATTCCACAAAAAACCAACTGACTGGGCACAGCACGCTGTACTAGCTGTGGCAAAAGGAAAAAAGACGAGTAAGATGTGCTCTTAGTTTTTGGTCCACGTGACCAGCTTCTCCACAAAAAACTGGTAAGACTGTGCTGATACAGTGAACGACCTCACATTCTTTGGTTCAAGTCATCAGATTCTGGCCATGTTTGGTATATTTTATGACCTACTTGGGGGAGAATGCTTCTCTACAGATATAGAAAGAGTACAATAACAACATATATAATAACTAGCCCAGTAGCAGAGACCAGATGGTGGGATTGCTACCTAGGAGACCACTACAGGAATAGAGGAGAGATGATCGTACAGGTCAGTTAGGGCCCACCTGCACTCCCGTCACAGAGCCCACCTCAATAACTACTGGTCAGATCTGAAATCTCTATTTCTATGAATGCAGCCTAAAATCATGTAACTTCACTACAACCACCTGTGATCTAAAATCTGAGCTACAGCTATAGTTTGTGACAGTCACGGTTAACAGTGTATGCCACCAAATGCTTCTGCTGTTTTTGAGCCTCATTTCTTCCCGCCATCTCCTCCTAGGCTTTGATTCATGAATACAAACCTCCAGTGAGCTCAGCTTCGTTGTTCTAAGCCATACATCAAAGCGGCATTAGGGAAGCATATGTTTTTCTTCCTTGCCTGAACAATTTTGGAGATTGGCCCATGTTCCTGTTGTTTAGGAAACAGCAGGAAGGGACTGGTCCCCTACTCAGCTCCGCAGCCCAGGAGGTTAGAGAACACTTTCCAAATCTCACCTCCCCAAGTACTGGTCACCCCCAGCCCTCCCAGCCAGGTAGCACATGGAGAGTTTGTTGGCCGACACGACAGATAACAAACTTCTGCAGGCAAATGGCCTCTCTTTTTTTGTCAGGGATGCAGAAACAATGAGAGAGGCTTTGGCAACACAAGACCAGGTAGGTATGGTGCGTTCCTCTGAGCATGATAAATAACACCTTTGCTAGGTTTCAGGACTCATTAAACAGCATTTAGTGGCTCCTTTTTTCCCTTGTCTTTTAACTCTTGCAGGCAATATGACTTGGAGTACAGTATTTCTTAATTTCTCCAAAGCTGTTCGGAATAGCTCATCAAAGCCAACACTGGGAACAAGTCCTGTAACTATCAGGCTAATATAGTCCATGCTAAGTTAAACGAAAGAACTAGCCTTTACTAGCTTATCTTTGGGACACCAATGTTTAATTATGGGTTTTTTGTGTTGTTTTGTCTTGATTTATTTTTTCAAGCTGGATATCTGTACACTTCTCTGTAAAAAGAGCCAACTGCAAGGTTTCTAGTAGAAACCCATGGTACAAACTGATTGGACAATGCCTATCTGGCAAGGCTTATCCGCCCTCTGTTCCAGGTAAATAAGCATGAATATGCTATAGAAAGGAGCCCTGGTGGCATGGTTGTTAAGGGCTCAACTGCTAACCAAAAGGTTGGCAGTTCGAATCCACCAGCCACTCCTTAAAAGCCCTATGGGGCAGTTCTACTCTGTCCTATAGGGTCTCTATGAGTTGGAATTGACCCGATGGCAATGTGCTTGAGGTTTTTTTTTTTTTTAATGCTATAGAAATGGGAAGTTATTTAGTGAATGGGCTTAAGTGAAGAAGAGAGAGAAGAAGAAAAAAGAATAGACCAAGTGCATAGACGACTGTGCGGGAACAAAATTTGAACTGACTTGGGAGACGCAGCTATGTAAGGTGCCTACAAGCTAGGGAAATGAAACCAGAGGCAGGAGGTGCTCTAATTGCTGTAGGGGAAGGAGATGTCTATGCCATCATTCAAGAGCATCATTTCCGTAATTCACAGAACAGCCTGGAGGAGAGGCACTGAAGATTCCAGACTCCTGGCCCAGCACCCTGGGTATTATTATTATTATTTATTCAGCATTGACCATGTCAAGGTATGGTGCTAGGAACTAGGAGGCATTTAAGTTAGGGTTCATGACCTCAAGGAAGTCACAGTCTAATTGAGGAATAAGCTAACATTTCTTGAGCTCTCCCTGTGTCTCAGGCACTGTTATAAATTTACTTAACACCTTTGAAGTAGGTACTGTCATTATTTGCTTTTCAGGAAACTAAGGCACAGAAAAGTTAGGAAATTTGTCAAAGGTCACACAGGAAGGGGGCACAGCTGAGATTTCCCCTCAGTTGTTTGGGCCCATGCTTTTGGGCCCATGCTTTTAACCACTTCACCATCCTATCTCCTGACAGTTCCGAAGACAGACGTGTGGAGAATGGTTATGTCAATAGCCTAGAAGAGGCCTCGAGTGACTGGTTCTGACAGCAAGAGCTACAGGAAGGAGTTCAGAGCAAAAGGGAAGTGGCACGTACTACAGGGACCAAGGAGGATGGGATGGAGTAGGAGGGATCTGAGCTGAGCCTAGGGAGGAGGAGGAGAACTGAGGATGCTGAGGAAGACGGGAGGAAAAACGCCAGGATGAAGATGCCGGAAAGAAAACTGCATAAACAGGAGACCATCAGGAAAAGAATCTCTCTGGAGTCGAGGGTTTGTATTGAGAATGAGCACCAAATAAAGGCAGGAGCAGCACTATCTTAGGAAGATTAACTTGTCAAGAGCTAGTGAGACGGACCAAAGAGAGAAGAGATTGGTGTCAGCAAAGCTCTAATCCTTTCCCTTGGAAAAAGTCACCCGTGTTCCTGGGCCCACCAGGTAACAAGAAACAGCTCTCCCTTTTTGTCCACTCAGCAAAGGAACACAGCCCCTCTGTTCTGGGCAGAGAATTATATCCCATTCCTGCCTTTTGGTGCTGTGCTCCCACCATTTAATAGAAATTTACAAGAATAACCCTTTGCAGGGACAATAGCTCTAATTCTGCAAAATCTTATGAAGTGTTACTTGCCCGTTCGCTGGGTGTAGATTTTTTCAAGTAAGCAGGTTTTTTTTCAAACTAGGAAGTGAGATGTTAAAGCAAAAGTCTAAAATCAACACCTTTTGAAAATACTAAGGCAACTTTGAAATGGTGACTAAAATTTAAATCCCTGAAATGGTAAGATGTGCTTTAATTTATCTTCCAGCCCTATGTTCACAGAACCTAAAGTGCCTAAGACAGAAAAGTTCATCTCTCTGGAGGTTTCAAAGGCTAATGTTGTCCTCAAGGTCAGGAGGCCCTTCCTGAGCTGACCTCAGTGCCTCTCCAACCTCATCTTCCCACCGTTCTCCTTGCTCATGCTGCTTCAGGCCACTGTCCTCCTTGCTGTTCCTCACACCTGCCCAGCCTACTCCCACCTCAGGGCCTGTGCACCTGCTGCTGCATTTGTTGCTTGTTTCCTAGAAATCCTCATGGCTCAGGCCTCACCTACCTTAGGTGTCTTCTCAGGAACCCCTTCACTGGCTGTCATAGATGAAACCACACTCCCCCCACCACAGGCTCTTCTCTAT
The DNA here is from genome assembly GCF_030014295.1 of Loxodonta africana. Classification (NCBI taxonomy): domain Eukaryota; kingdom Metazoa; phylum Chordata; class Mammalia; order Proboscidea; family Elephantidae; genus Loxodonta; species Loxodonta africana. The sequence continues at coordinate 57,409,023 of NC_087352.1, read as the reverse complement.
GCCCTTTACTCTGTTTTCTTTATAGCCCGTGATATTTAACTTGCATTTGATTCCTGTCTGTACCTTCTTCCCCAGCCCCAAACTTAAACTCCATAAGAATAAGAAGGGCTTTTTTTTTTTTTTTAAGTTTACTTTTGCCCCAGCATATAGAACAATGCTTAGCACATAATCAACACTCAATAAACATCTGCTGAATGAATGCAGGAGCATGAACTTCTATGACTTCTGCAGTGAGACAATGTCCCTCCATAGAGATGGGTTGGGGTCTCCTTTCCAGTAGCAACCAGCCTTCTTATGAGCCATGAATCCTGCAGCCCCTGAGGGCACAACTCCAAGTCTTAGCTGGCAAAAAGAAGCTCTGCTCTGCACCATTCAAAACATTCAGTTGTGGAAGTCCTCTCTCAAGTCAGATGTCTCTACCCATTTTTGGAGAGTCCCAAATCCAAAACCTTTATACCGGAAATACCCACAGTAAAAACTAGTGGCTGGGGATTCCATTACTGAAGACATAATGCAACATGTAACCCTAACTCCCACTAATCTGAGTGCTCAGGGTCTGGGGACCTGCCATCCATCCCTCACAAGTGCAGTGGCCCACGCTCAGAGCCAGGAACCTGGCTGTGGCTGCTCTCCCTCACCCACCCATAAGCCTGTGTGCCAAGCCAAGCCCCTCTCTGGCCCTATCAAGCAACCTTCAGAGCAGATTCTAGATAATGAGCTATTGCCTCTGTGCTAAGGGCAGCCCTGGGAGCCACCTCTCTTCATAAGGGACACAAAACTGCGCAGCCATACAAAACTGTGGCTGAACAAAGCAGCTTTAAAATGGGAAAACAAAAACAAAACACACATGCGCACACACACAAGATCCCCCAGACTAAAAGGGAAGAAGGCTAAGGGCCTAGGCGTGGACTGTACTGGGGAGAGGCTAGAACGATGGAGACCTGTAGGAGAAAAGCAGATGTGGAGATAACTTCCTGCCCCCACAGGCCAAGGCAGCGCGGCCTCGGCCTGCCAATTAATATCATCAGGGGTGGGGAGCCCAAAGTTTTCAGGAATGCCAACCCAAAATAACACTTGCTTTGTTGAAATAACAAATCCGTTAATTAAACATCTACCAGCAGTCAGCTCCCACACGGGGCTTCCTTGTCTCATCAGTCTTGCTTAATGCAGAGCAGACCCCTGGACAAGCCTAGGCAGGAACCCACTGTCTGATTACTCTGCATTTACTAAGATTGGAAACAGTGTCTTTGATAAATATGAAACCCTGACTAGGCATGTGAGACAACCCCTGCCCCCACCTCACCCCCCGCAACCAGAATAAAGTTTTGAAAACCCTAGAGGAGGAGGAATTTTTGCTTCCATTTTTTTCTCTTCCTGGAAAGAGGTGGACATTTCACTTGGGCTGCAAGGTGAAATGTGTCCTCTATGCCAGTTTCTTGAGTGCTCCTAACTAGGGCTTGCAAGTTGAAATGAATCTTCCATGCCAGTTTCTTCAAGAATATCACTAACTTGGAATTTGCTTAGGTTTAGCATCAGGGAAGGTACTTTTTTGCTCTGCCTTTGCCCCTATTGTTACCCTTCTTCCAGTGTCCTTGAATTTTTTTTTTATCGCCAGTTCCAAACTCTCATTCTATTTAAGAGGTAGGACAACACTCCTAGGAAAGAGTGACAATTTTTTAGGGAGAGGGAAAGAGAGTCTATTTACTCTGCCAAGAGAGGTTCACCTTTCCAAAGTGCCCCTTAGGGGGTACTGAAACTACTAGGGTGGAATCTATACTTTCCTTCTAACCAGTGGAGAAGAGGGCTATCTAGTCAGTGAGTTTATGAGAAAGACCTGGACATTTCAGACAATTCTGCCTATTCTTGGGGTTTAGCCTGCTCCAGGGGAGATCCAGGCTGTCAGCTTTACTGGGGCAGGACCCAGTGGGAAGACCTGCAGTTTCCAAACTGGCCTGGGAATGGGTAGATAGGTTTAATTTGGGGGTGACTTGCTAACAAGCCCATTGTTAAACAGAGGGCTGGCCCAATCTGTGAGCACAAGCTCCAGGAACATCCATGGCGATTTTACAGCTTGAAGGAGAAACCACCTCAGAGAGGTGCTCTGTGTTTGCCAGCCCCCCGCCAAGCCCCCACGCCCCTGGCCTCCAGCATACCTTTCTCAGCTCATCTTTCTCCCTGGTGTGAGTGTCTTCCAGGACTTTGCGCTCTGAGTAGGCCTTCTGCAGCTCTGTCCGCAGGCTCTCCACCTCCTCCTGCAGCCTCGGGCTGGTGTCCACACCCTGGCTCTGCTGGTACTGTGCCAGCTCCTTCTTCAGCTTCTCCACCTCCATGGTGTGCGTGGAGGTGACCGCGGACAACTGTTCTGACAGTGTCTTGAACTCTTTGTTCTGTGGAGCGGGAAGAAAGAGGCAGAGAGTAGGGGTAATTAGGCCAGGAAAAAGCATGAAGGCAATCAAAAAAGGAACTTCCCAGGTGGAATTAAATCTCACAACCATCACATGCTTGAGTGCTCTTCTGGCATCTCCCTAACAAAATTCTATTGTGGACCTAGGAGGAATAGAGGAAAACAAAGGGCAACAACACTGAAGCCACTAGAACAGTCCAGGGAGTGCTTCTGAGCCCTTGCACAGCTAGAGTTGGCTGACAGCAGTTGGCTTCCTATGTTGGGTTGGACAGATTTTACACCCAGTTTTTAAGTTGGGGAAACAACATAGCCAACTTGCAGGATCGGCAGCCCTTGCTTTTTAGGTTTCCCTGCTCTTTTGCACTGAGCCCTCCCGGCCCTTGGACTCGCTGGCACAAAGAGCTGCAACCTAATCGCGGGCTCCGAGACAAAGGGCCCCTTCAGCATCCCCTCTTCCAAGGAGGCCCTCCACGGGGCCCTGGGATCACTCTCAACATCTGTCAGCAATGGCTCACCCCGTGAGATGTGGACTGCGGAACTGATGCCCTGCAAAAGCCACCATGCCATGCCCCTGCAGACTGGCTACCTGACCACGTACCCACTCAGCCAAGACCCAGGTGGGAAGCAGACCCCCACGTGCCTAGCACAGTGCCAGGTGCAGAGGGGTACTGGGAAGTGGACTGTAAAGTAAGAGTCACATGCATGGGGCACTAAGAACCTAGTGCCAGTGCCAAGGGGTAAACTGTCAATTAGGGGCAGACATTGGTGTCACAGGAGACAGTAGCGGCTAAAGTGGTCAGGGGGTCAGGGGGAGTGGAGAGGAAGAAGTAGGATTCCCCAAAGAATCAAGCAAGCAACAAATAGTCATTGGTTATTCTTCATTGTTATTCCCTGCAGGCGCTCCAAGTAGAACAGAGTTATTGGCTAAAATACCAATAAGCTGGGGCATTAAGAATCAATTCATATGAGAAATGGAAGTTTATGGAAAGCAGGGAGAAGCAGCAAAAGGAAAGCTGTTGGAACCAGTGTAATGGCATGTACATCATGGGCCTCAAGCTGTGACCCATGTGCCAGTGTGCAAGCAGTACGTTTCTGAGCTGACACAGAGACAAAGGTCCCTCCCCTCTGTGGGAATCTTCCAGTAACAATCTGATATACTCTATGTGAGGTCTGCCAGCCTTGCTCTAAGTCACCACAAACAAGAAATCCAACAAAATAGCATTTTTTAAAAAAGCTCAATACCTGTGGGTCTGCCCACTCTGATATGAGTCTCCCCTGGAGGCAGAAGGGTCTGTGCACGGGGCAGGGGGGCTTCAAGGAGGGAATGTACACTGGACTAGCCACTCTCAGACTAGACCTCAGCTCTGGCTAGAAGTGAGGCATGGCCTGGGTCAGATCACCAGGAGAGTGGTGAGGAAGAGGGGACTGAGGGGGTCTCTAGGTAAGCTGGTGGGGGGGATGGGGAAGAGGTACAAAATGGGGGGGGGACATATCCTGCTACCCTGAAGGATTCCCAAGAAGAACTATGTTCTGCTGACAAGCAGATGATGGCATCCTGCTAAGGACAAAGAAGATACCTCAGACCCAGATGCAAAGTATAATTCATCCAGGGGGCCCAGATGGGGCTAGGTGAAATTGGGGGTTAGGAGTGGTTGGAGTTGGGTTAGGTCCCCGCTCTGTCCTTGATCAGCTGTGTACGTCTGGCCACATCACTCAAGCTCTCTGTTTCCTCTAGTAACTCCTACCGCATAGGGTGGTTATCAAGACTCAGGGAGATACAGTGCTTAGCTGGGTGCCTGGCACACAGTAAAACAAAAACCAAACCCACTGCTGTCGAGTCGATTCCAACTCATAGTGACCTTATAGGACAGCGTAGAGCTACCCCATACAGTTTCCAAGAAGTGCCTGGTGGATTTTTTGGTTAGCAGCCATAGCTCTTAATCACTATGCCACCACGGTTTCCAGCATACAGTAAGTGCCCAATAAACAGTAGCTGTCTTGTCATTCAGAGTCCTTTAAGGAATTCCTTGGAAAGATGCTCTCTTTGCTAGCTGCCTGGGGTGCAGGTGGAAGATTTTCAGCAGCTGAACACAGGCAGCTCCTTAAGTAATCACTGGGAACTCACCGCAGCAGAACACTGTGTGTTCTGATTGTGCTTCCAGGATATCAGAAAGGAAGACACCTCCCCACCCCCTACAAAGGGCCCAGCAGTTTCCTGCCTACGTCCTCATGCCTGCAGGTGTCCATAGCTGTGCACGCAAGTCTGGTTCAGGGGGGTGGCACAGGGCACTCACTTCCCACAGACCCCCAGAATCCCTGCCTGCACTGCCAGGCTGAGCTCCCCAGAGCTGTCTCTCTCAGTGTCACCTGAGACCTGGCCAGCCTTGTCCTGTACTTGCGAGGGCCTTCTTCTGACACCACGCGCTAGTCCACCCTGGGCAGAGGGCTGGGACTTTCTAGACAGGTTCCTTCTCTCCTTGGGCACCTCAAACATCCGAGAGGATGCTCACTGTGCTCCAGGCTCAGCCTACCGCTGAAGGGCACAGATCTGTCCTTGATGGCAACAAAGACTCTGTCTGGGGAGATAACTTCAGACTCTGCAATTTGTTACTTTCAAAAGCTCATTTTTGTCTCAAAGGTTTGGTTAGGGAAGATCGTTTTTATGGTTGAAATGTCATCTCTGCCTGAGGGACAAGGCATCCTTCTGCTCCTCCAATCAGTGATTCCAGGGCCTCCGCTGGTCTCTACTGGACCTTTGTGCGAAGCAGAAAGAGGCAACCCCTCGGAGGGGGACAAAGCTGCCCCTCTGGATAGACATAGCCCCAGGGTCCACAGCTTGCAGCAGACAGCGCCCCTTCTCAGGCTCACGGTCAGGGAAGTGGACTGCATTTCAGCCCCATTTGTCCCTGCACCCAGGTACCCTTGTGCAGGGTACAATCTGCAGAGTTGAGCCTAGAGGCCCTGAGTGGTCTCCAATCTACGAGCTACACATGCTGGGAGCAAGGGGTGGGAGCAAGCAGGTCATGTATGTACATAGTGAACACAAAACACATCCCACGTACACCACCACCACTTACCAGGTGCTTACTACGAGCCAGGCATACTACATGCTTCCCATATAGTAATTTATTTGTTGTTGTTGTGAGCTGTCAAGTCAATTCCAACTCATAGCAACCCCATGTAGAACCATCTCACAGGATTTTCTAGTTTTTTAACTTTTATGGGAGCAGATTGCCCCTGTGGAGCTGCTGGGTAAGTTTGAACCACCAACCTTCTGGTTAGCAGCTCAGAGCTTAACTGTTGTGCCACCTGGGCTCCTTATTAAGTCATTTACCCCTCACAAAATTCTTATGTGGTAAGGGTGATGAATATCCTCGTTTCTCAGATGAGGAAACTGAGGCACAGGAAGGTCCTCAGGCTATGACTCAAAACATATTACTTTTCAGATGTGTGTGAATGCTCTTGTGAATCATTAACTATTAACTAATTTAGCAAATTTCCTGAGTGCCTTCCTAAGCATACTGAGTCAAGTTGATTTAAAAGGTTACCGACTCCATAGATTTGTGTTATGTTTTATAAAGTAAGACATATTCAAGTGTAACCGTATACATGTATAGGTCTAAGGAATTTGGCCCTCACTATAAAAAGCTGTAGGCTCCACTAGCCTAGTTACTCTACATGTCCTGCTGGAATAAAGCCTGGCTGGCAAACAGTTGAGCCACGGGCTACATCATTTTGGTCCCCTGCAAGAATTATTTTAACTGAATAAACGTCACACCAGAGGCCTACACCAGGTACACCGTCAGAAATGGTCCCAGGAAACTGTCACTGTATTTACTGCTGAAAGATGCTGTGGAGGGTGTGGCTTACTGCATCACAGATTATGAAACCAAAAACTAAACCAGTTCATTGCCATCAAGTCTGACGCATAGCAATCCTACAGGACCAGAGTAAAGCTGTCCCATAGGGTTTCTAAGAAGCAGTTGGTGGATCTGAACTGCTGGCTTTTTGGTTAGCAGCCAAACTCTTAACCACTGCAACTGTGCCACCAGGGCTCATACAGATTATGAAAACCACAGGAAAAAGTGTCAGCACCAGGGACAGCTCCAAATCTCTGAAACCAGTTGTTTCTCTCAAAAAGAGGGGGGGAAAAAAAACCAAACCCATTGCCTAAAAAAGTACAGTAGATTTCAACTTTTGGTGACTGATCCTGTTTCTTTCTTTCTGTTGTTTGCTTGAGAACTCAGCACCAAATTGGTGTCTCGTCTCTCTATCAGGGTGTGCATTAGATGTGAATACTGGGTACCAAGCTTACCTTCGTTTTATTTTTCAGCTTCCTCCTTCCCTGAGCTTTGGGCAATGGGAATGCTTTTTTAAAAAGCTCTCCAAGATGATTATTCTACAGTGCAGCCTGGAACCACTACTCGGGTTAGCATCAGTGAAATTTTGAACTAGAGAGATTTTAGGCCAACCCCCTTTGAAGAACTCAAGATCCAATTAGAAATAAGGCCACATTTTCACCTGAGAGTGCTCACTGTGGGTAAACTTAAGGCAGAACCCAGCCCTCTGTCCAGCTGGGACTCAGTCCACTCCCAAGCTACCCTGACAAGCGCTGTAAGAGGGTTTTACCCATGGTGTCCCTGGCATTCATGGGTTCCCTCCTCCTGGCTAAAGAGCCTTCTAAGCAGGGGAGCAGCTGCCTGAGTTCTTGCCATGCGTCACAGAGAGAAGTGACACCCATGCACTTCCAAATGGCTGGCCCCATCTGCTAGAGATGTCAACAACCATCTCTGAAGAACCCAGGAATGCAGTTTACATTGACGCCACCCCTCATGACAGAATGCCAAGCATCTTCTTTGACACTAGGTCACACACTCCACTGTAAAATCCAGCCAGTCCCAAGGACAATGCTGTCACCTATATAAGCAGGAATCCAAAACAAGACTAAGAATGTCTCCTGGACTGAGGAATTCTCCTCACATGTCCCAAGAGTCTCCCAATGGGCAGGGATCTTACAGTTTGGTAGGATGTGGCAGCATATTTGAAGAGCAGAGACTCTGGAAACAAACCAGACTGCCAGGTTTTGATCCCAGCTGTGCCACTAGCTATGTTACTTAACCACTTTGTGCCTCAGATTCCTAATCTTCAAAATGGGAATAATATCAATGTTTATCTTATAGAGTTGTGGAGGATTAAATGAATGGAAGGCACTCAGAAGTACAAGTGGCACACAGTCAGGCAACATGGGGAGGGGTATGAGAAAGCAAGATCCAGTCCACCCCGACTCCTTCTGATCACCCTCGGGACACAGGGCAGCCTGCCCAGGGTAGGTCACACCTGCCAGCACTCACAGATGTTTGCCAAGCAGGAAGTTTAAGGCAAAAAGCTTTTTTTAAAAATAGACCTTTTAAATCTGTTTCTCTTTGATGTTCAAGCACGTGGCTTGTAAAATACCAGATTTATTTTTAACCTCTCAAGTCAGCTTTGAAAACCAGCAATGTCAATGCAGGGCCTGTGGCTGGAAGCACAAGGCTGAGGTGGCCAGTCCTGCACACAGGGCACCTGATGGCGCAGCAGAGCCAAGGCCACTCTTCTCTCTGACTGCACTTTGCTTGGAAGGTTAATGGATAAAACTTGACTATGCAAGTGCCTCTTCTGGCTAGCCAACTACAGTCACAATATCACCACTACCAACTTGGTCCACTTTGTGCTTGCAGTTTTCAACCGGCCACAGACCAGAACTCTTCCTTTCCACTCTTCTGTCCCTCTAAGCAGGAGTCCGTGGGTGGCACAAAAGGTTAAGCACCTGGCTACTAACTAGAAGTTTGGCCAGAGGTCCTTGGAAGACAGGCCTGGTGATTTACTTCCAAAAGGTCACAACCATTGAAAACCCTATATGCAGTTCTACTCTGAAATGCATAGGGTCGCCATGAGTCAGGATTGACTCGGCAGCAACTGGTTAGGCTTTTTTTTGGCGGCAGGGTCCTCCTGAACTGGACATGCTTTCCTCCCTGACCAATGGCAAACCAACCTGGGCAGAGAATCTCCCCTTCTCAAGATCCTTAGTCACACCTGAAAGTCCCTTCAGCCACGTAAGGTAACATATTCACTGTTCCAAGGACTGAGACATGGACATCTTGAGAGGCCTTATTTTGCCCATCACCATCATTAACGCTTTTGCCGGGTGGGCAATACATAAGGACATACGTGCTCCCTTGGGTCTGTCTCTGGCACATGAAGTTCTCTGAGGAAGCTCTCTCACACACACCCCTGGCGCCCTACCCCACCTACCCCCAAAACCTGGGTGGGCATTCCTGACACTGACCTGGTCGTCTATCTTCCGCTGCAGCTGGACCACCTTGTTCTCCATGCCCACATTGAGGCGCTTCAGGTGCTCTGCCGAGCGGGCCTCGATCTTGAGGGCCTTCAGCTCCTGCTTGGCCTTGAGCCTCCGGAAGGCACACTGGATGACAATGGCCGCGTCCCGTAGCCGTTGGAAGTGCCTGCGTGCCATCCAGCCCCGCACATGCTTCTGGATGATGGTGGCCTTGTGCTCCTTGAGGACCTGGCAGGGACAAGCACACACACTCTGTGGGATTGCACTGCAGGATGGGGAGCAAGGGAAGCTTATGTAACTGCCTGGATTACGAGAGCCAAGGTCCACCTAGGTTTCAGGAGATGCAGGGAGAATATGCCTCCCTGAGATTTAAAGCTTTGGTGGCTGTTGACCAAGTTTTAGCTAGGATCTGCTGCCTGTGTAGCCACAGGGAATCAGCTGTCATCAAAATCAGTGTCATTTTTTGTTTGTTTTATTGGTTAAGTGTTCAACTGATGAGGATCCTGTCCTATTGACGGTGAGCTGGAGAGATAAAGTGAGATCCTCAAGTAAGAATCCACAACAGGTTAATAGAAGGGCCAACACTTGGATTGTAATTCACTGTTCTTTTCCCACCAAGTAGCGTCCAACTAAAAAACCGCTCAAGAATGTTCTCACCTGAACACCCTAAAAAATAAACAAAAAACAAACCCAGCCCATTGTCATTGCGTCGATTCCGATCCATAATGACCCTATAGTTCTACTCTGTCCCAAGTAGAACTGCCCCATAGGATTTCCAAGGAGTAGGTGGTGGATTTGAAGTGCCTACCTTTTGGTTAGCAGCCGAACTCTTAACCACTGTGCCACCAGGGATCCGCAAAATAAATGTTTGTGGAATCAATCAATAAACATACCTGCTGTGAGATTAACACGTTTTACCTCACAGCAGTGAAAAGCAGAGCTGGGGTTCAGGCCTTGTGCTTGCTCTCTGCATGTGCTGCACCATGCTGGTTGCCCTCCAAATGTCACCTGTCTCTCCAATGGTGACATCACACAGATGTCACCACTCTCAAGAATAATCACAGATTCTCCCACTGGCCTGGGTTTTCCCACATAATTGTGTTATGGTGTGTTCCACTCTGAAGCCAGATCTCATTTTTTGGTTACCAGTTTAGTGCTTTACTTTCATTATCTAGAAAATAACGTATTTTCTTGTCATAGAAGAGACAGATGTTCATTTTAGGAAAAAATGAAAATATTCTAGACATTCCCTTCCAATCTACTTTCCATCTTGGCACTGAGCTTCAGCTGTATCGGTGTGACTTTGTGGAATGGACATGTCCTGACTCAGGACTCCCCAGCCAAGTATTTTGGCTTCACTGAAACGATGAGCCGAGAATGTCCTGGCAGTGGGGAGGCCAGGGGCCCTCTCCTGACTTCACCTTGCTGGGCTTCAGGCTCCTAATCCACCGACAGAAGGGCCTGGAGTACGTCGTATCTAACATCACCTCCAGCTCTCAAGTCTAGATGAGCCGAAGATGGGTCACCAGGCTCTGCTGACCATCAACCCTCAGACAGGTGACTCAGCGGCCAAATACATACCATTCCTACCTCGTGGGACTTTGACGAGGACATGGTGAGAACAGAGACGTGAAAATACTTAGAAAAAGTTAGTAGTGCCCCATGCACACTTGTGCTGGTGACAATTTACTTGCTGAGTTCTGAAGTTGCAGCCCTCAAGGCCTTTGGTTGGCTGCTGACGACTCACCTGGTGGTAGATTCTCCGCACGAACATGCCCCGAGTAAAGGCTTGGATGACCACGGCAGCCCTGTGGACTCTCTGGTAGGCCAGGCGGGCCCTGCGCATCCGGTACTGCTTCTGGAACACCACGGCCGCCCTAGTCTGCCGCAGATGCTCGGCCAGCCTGTGGAGTGGGAACAGGCGGTGTTACAGCACGGCCTTGCTGACCTCAGGGCCTCTGGGCCATTCACAAATGCAAACCCCGCCCCCCCATGGCTCTACCAGGACACCCCCAGCCCAAGCCAACTCTTATCGCCTTACTGATTCTAGCAATGCCCAGGCACTTGAAGTGCAGGCTCCAAACAGCTCTCTCCAAGTTGTCCAAGGTCTTTGCACAGGCTTAAAACCCATTCTAAGTATGACCCTGATCCTTGCTGACCACTCCCACCTGTGTGCCCCTGACAGTGACCTGGGCAGTTTTCAATGATATCACCATTAGCACTACACACCACGTGTTTACATTTCTGTCTGTCCCTGTGACCCTCACTGGGCTTGGGGATATCAGGGGCTGTGCCTCAATCATCTGATACAGGGCCTAGCGTGGTAGATGCTGAGTAACTATTTGCTGAATGAATAGAATCTTCTTAGGCCTCCGCCAATCCCTCCCTGTTTTCTCATTTCTCCGCCCTTTCTGCCTGGGATACACTGAATGTGGACATCTACCTTCCCGTCTCATTTCTGCATTCCCCACTCTTGCCCTACACCCAAATAAGACAGAAAGTCAGTCTGACACCTTCTACCCTTCTTAAGGGCCTTACCGCATACCAGGCTCGTCTGAAGGGTGCAAGTTAGAAGCTCGCTGCCATCAAGTTGACTCCAACTCATAGCGACCCCATGTGTGTCAGAGTGGAACTGTGTTCCATACAGTTTTCAATGGTTGACTTTTCTCACATAGATTACCAGGCCTTTCTTCTGAGGCACCTTTGGGTGGACCTGAACTTCCAACCTTTCCGTGAGCAGTGCATTAACTGTCTGTATCACCCAGGAACTTCAAAAGCTAGAAGGAATCCTAGGAATCCTTGAGTGCAACCTCCGAGAAGGAGGTGGCCCGCTTGGCCCCTGCCCCACACCGCTTGCTGAAGCGACTCTGCTTCTCTAGCTCTCGTAAGTACTTTCTCCCTATATGGGTTCTGTATATGCACTAGAATATAATAAACTCCCTGCAAGGAGAACGCAGGCCGACTCTGCTTTACAGCCTTGCCCGTATGGAGCCTAAGACAGTGGCCTGTGTACAGGGACACCTGATGATGTGACTAGTTGGCACAGAATGTCAGCAATTGCTTAGTGTCAAGATTACCGACAGTCTTCTCATTCCTGTAACTTTTGCTCTGGAGTTAGTCTCCCAACAGTCTGAAGGTAATTAATGACATTCAACATCTCTGGTTATGCTCGGATAAATAGCACTCGAGGGTGAACAGGACCAATCTTTTACTTTCATGATACAAAGGATGCCTGCTCTGAGCGTGTACCTCAGGGGCACTCCTGTTTTTCTAGATTCAAGCAGAGATGACTCAGCAACCAGCCACCTGTGAAACTTTAGTTGCCAAATGTAACATTTCATGGCAATTACTATCACTTCTCCAAGGAATCTCCTATTTGGAGAGCCCCCTGATCTTGAACCAGGGGCTTGGTCCCAAATCTGCTGACTTGTATAAAGGCCGGGAGATGAGGTCTTCTCATAGACCATGTCCTCTTTCCCCAGCTCAGTGGAGACGCTCAGGCTGCTTCAGCATCTCATCTACCCAATGATGGTATCAGTTAGGAATGGAGAGCTAAAAACAGCATCTTCTGCATGGCGTTGCATGGGAGCCTGGCTGGCATGCTTGCTCTGCCCAGGGGTAGCTGCTTGTGTTTAGACACATTACTCTCTTTGGACTGTCTTGGTTCAACAGCTCATGAAGGGATCTCCTAGAACTTTTCCAGCCCTAATTCCCCAAATCTCAAGGGATTATGAAACTGAAACTGGTGGTATAAATAACGAGGCTCAGCATAGGTTAACTGGGACAGAAAGGCTGAACTTGTACCTTTTTCTAAAAGATTTTTTTACTTTGGGGGTTTAGGCACAGGAAGAATGGTTGGACCATTGCAAAACCATTCCATTCTAGATCTGTGCTGGTGGGATGGGGGGACCAGGAGACCTGAGAACCGACCTGATCCCTGAGGGTGAGAGGGAGAAAGCTGGGATGCAGACAGGGCCTTACAAGAGCTGCTCTCATTACCGATGATGAGAGAGACCAACCAGCCCTTCCCTGCCCCATCTTCTACAGCTCCAGATTGCATCAACCGGGGGCTGGCTTGGCTCACCTGCGGGCCAGGTATCCTCGGCAGTACCTCTGTAGAGTCAGGGTAGCCCTCTTCAGCCTGCGGTATTTCACCTTCTGCAGCCATCCCCGAACAGTCTTCTGGATCATGATGGTGGCTGCCCGGAACTTGTCAGCCCGCAGCTTCTCCAGGTATGCCACCTGGCCTGCCCGGAAGAAGATCTTGGTGCGGCCAAACTGGAACTTGTCAGGATCCTTTACAAGACAAGGAGGGGAGCTGGTTCATTATCAGTGGAGCAGTGAGGTAACATTTATCCAGCCCATACTTTCAATCCTAGCCCTTCCAATGCACAACTCCCTTGCCAAATATCATGTACTCCTCCTCTTCAGATGCAAACTCACTCTCCACATTCACTTAGCAGACATTGAGTCCCTACTATAGGACAGGCACTGGACTAGGTGTTCAGAATGCAGAGGTGAACAAGATGTTTGCCCTCAAAGAACTGACATCATGATGAGGGAAGACAGACAGGCAAAAAGAAACACAATAATGTTTTCAGGTACTGGTTATGAAGAAAATAAAACAGGGGTTGGGGTGGGATAGGGATGTTTAAATTGAATGATCACGGAAGGCATCTCTGCAGAGGTGATACCTGAACATAGACTTGAATGAAATGAAGGAGGCAGCTGTGGGAAAATATGGAGGAGGGGAGTTCCAGCAAAAAGGAGAGGAGATGCAAAGGCCCTGTGGTGGCGACAAGCTGGGTATATTTGAGGAACAGGATGGCTGCATGGAATTGGGATGGGAAGCAGCTGGGGGTCTTTGAGAAATGACCTGCCCTGGTCTAGTTTATACTTAAAAAAAAAAAGATTAACCTCAAATGGCCACACAGTTGTATGCATAATTTCAGATTGTAAATAACCCCCAAATAAATTTTATTTGGCTTGAGACTATGAGTTTTTTTGGGACACACAATTACTGTCTTAATTATATCTATTTGGGTTAAAATTAGTTACCCTTCCCTGAGCTCACCCCAGTGGCTAAGGGAAGATGACCCAGCAATGTGCTCAGGGACAAGCCTAGGAGAGAACACTTGGGTGAGGATGTGATCCACAGCGGAAAGTTAACACAACAGTAATGGAGAGCTCTTTGTAAATCAACTTCCATCTACCTTTGCTCACTGGCATGAAGGCCAGAATAGGAAAGGAAGCAATGAGTCCAGGTCTAAGGAAAACACACACACACGAGAATGTTGCATGTTGGCAAATGGCTTTATAATAATGCTGAATGCAACTCTTCACAGTTAGCAGGAATCCCATTCCACAGATGGCTAGGCTGTGGCTGAGCTGGGGACACAACATCCTATTAGAGTGTCACCAACTAAGTCTCCACCATGGGCCAGGCTACCTGTGAAGCTGGGAAGGGCAGGGGAAGCTGTTCATTTTTGTTTGGTAAAATGCTACCTGACAGGCCTGCTTCTCATCCGTCCGTGTATCTGCTCAGGGCTCTGAGCACATGCTGAGAGGAACAGGGACTAGACTGGGTTCCTGGAAGCTCTGAGGCAGCCAAGGCCCTGTTTCATCACTGCCCTGCTGGGGGAAGGCCCCTCTTCAGTGAGGAAGGGGCAGGAAGCAGAAGTGGGCGGGTGGCTCAGCCCTCGTAGTCACTGGACTAGCCTGGCTGCTTGGACTTCAGGGGAGCAGGGGCCTGGCGGCTGCCTGCTACACCCTAAAAACCAGAGTGGACACATTTGAGAATAAACCAGGAAGGAGGAGACCTGGTCTTCAAAGCCATCTGTTTTTACAGACAAAGATGTCTCTGAAGGTCACACCTGCCACAGCCTGTCACCCACTGGCCTGTCATGCACTCTCCTCAGCCCATGTGTCCTGAGCAGTCTGTCTCCTACCCAAGATCTGCTTTCTCAAACCCCTAGAACTTACTGACTATACTATCCACATATCAGTCAATCAGATGTTGTGTTTTGATAACCTTTCTCTAAGAATCATAGACTGCGGGAGCTGAAAGGAATCTTGGCAATCTATTCTAAGCCACTCCTCTTATTTTACAGATGATAAAACCAAAGCCCAGAAGAGTGATGTGACTGGATCAAGGTCAGCCTGGAAATATCAAGGAATAGAACCCAAGACCCAGACTCCCAGGCCAGAGATCTCTTACTATAACACGGCCCCTTTCATAACACTATCTCCTTTCCACACCTCTCACACAGTTCAGGTTCGGGTAACAGCTGGTTTCCCTGGCATGATTCCCTGCAGCTATCTCATAATCACGCTAGATTATTATTGATCACAGAGGGCAGGGTCCGAGTAATATGCTCACACTGACTGCTCCAGGTTAGAGTCCATAGAAAGAACTCAATATCTATTTGTGGAGTTAAAGAATAAACAAATCCAGGATAAGGCTGATGGAGAATTCGTAAAATCCTTGCAGGAGGAGATCCTACCAGAATCCAGGTAACTCCCTAAGCCACAGTGATTTCTTAAACCCTCCTTAATAAAATATCCCCTCAAGTCTTCTTAAAACCAAACAACAGTTTAATTTAACTAGTAAAATAGATTTGACTTGAGCATTATGCTCTTTTAAGAACTATCTATGTGGGATCAAAGTGACAACAGCAACCCCAAAGATTAGACAGAAACCCTAGGGGGCAGTGAGTTTGTTAATGGGAGAGGAACAAGTCAGAAAAGAAGGGTATGAATGGTTGTACAACTCGAAGAATGTAATCAATATCACTAAATGGTACACACAGAAACCGCTGA
The DNA here is from genome assembly GCF_030014295.1 of Loxodonta africana. Lineage (NCBI taxonomy): Eukaryota > Metazoa > Chordata > Mammalia > Proboscidea > Elephantidae > Loxodonta > Loxodonta africana. The sequence continues at coordinate 57,393,463 of NC_087352.1, read as the reverse complement.
AATGGTGTATCTTTTGCTGTATATATTCTCAACAACAAACCCCAAATCCTTCATTAATAGCTTAATGAAGCATCCTTCAGCTCCCAGACCCCCTCCCAATATACGTGGCCACTGAGCTCCTGTGACTGGGCCTGCACATCACCTTATACTGCTTCTTTCCTAACCATTCTGCTCCAAAATGCACTAAGCGCTTGCTCGGGAGGGGCCCGGAGCTAGCAGGTGCCCTTCCAGGCTAACACATGGCTCTGTTGAGTCTGTTTCTCACACAAAGTCCAAGGAGCATCAGTATCTAGAAGGTGTAGCCTAAGGCAAAGGGGAAAAAATTAAAAGGAGGCAATACAAGATCTTCAGGCAAGACGTCAAGCACTGTCCCTAGTCAGTGACCAGGAAAGATGACCATCACGCACAGTGACATTAATCAGACCGGATGAGTGGGCATTGTGGTTTAGACCATGGGGGTTCTGAGTCAGCCTACCTGTGCAACCTCGGGCAATTAACATCAGCATTCTGTACCTCCATTTCTTCATCTGTAAAATGGGGATAATACTTATATTTACGTCATAAGGCAGTTGTGAAGATTCGATGAGGTAAGGTATACGAAGCTGTAGAAAAGCACCTGACTCCCGTAAGTGCTCAATAACTGTGAGCTACTGCAGTATGATGGATTGCTTTGATGTGGCCTTTCTCACCATGGTCAAGTAACACCCACCCAAGTGAGTGAGTGTTGTCATTGTTGTTAGGTGCTGTTGAGTCGGTTCCAACCCATAGTGACCCTATGTACAACAGAACAAAACACTGCCGGTCCTGCACCATCTTCACACCCTTGTTACGCTTCAGCCCATTGTTACTGCCGTTGTGTCAATCCATCTCATTGAGGGTCTTCCTCTTTTTTGCTGACCCTTGACTTTACCAAGCATGATGTCCTTCTCCAGGGACTGTTAACTCCTGATAACATGTCCAAAGTAAGCAATACGAAGTTTCACCATCCTCGCTTCTAAGGAGCATCCTAGCTGTACATGGTCCAAGACAGATTTGTTTATTCTTCTGGCAGTCCATGATATATTCGATATTCTTTGCCAACAACACAATTCAAAGGCATCAATTCTTTGGTCTTTCTTATTCATTGTCCAGCTTTCACACGCACATGAGGTGATTGAAAACACCATGGTTTGGGTCAGGTGCACCTTAGTCCTCAAAGTGACATCTTTGCTTTTTAACACTTTAAAGATGTTTTTTGCAGCAGATTTGCCCAATGCAATATGTCCTTTGATTTCTTGACTGACTGTATCCATGGGTGTTGATTGTGGATTCAAGTAAAATGAAATCCTTGACAATTTCAATCTTTCCTCCATTTATCATGATGTTGTTTATTGGTCCAGTTGTGAGGATTTCTGTCTTCTTTATGTTAAGGAGTAATTCATACTGAAGGCTGTAGTCTTTGATCTTCATCAATAAGTGGTTCAAGTCCTCTGCACTTTCAGGTTGTTAATGAGTATTCCTCCAATCCTGATGCCTTGTTCTTCTTCATACAGTCCAGCTTCTCGGATTATAGGTTCAACATACAGACTGAATGAGTATGGTTAAAGGATACAACCCTGACACACACCTTTCCTGATTTTAAACCACGCAGTATCCCCTTGTACTGTTTGAATGACTGCCTCTTGGGCTACGTAGAGGTTCCTTGGGAGCACAACTAAGTGTTCTGGAATTCCCATTCTTCTCAGTGTTACCCGTAATTTGTTATGATCCACACAGTCGAATGTCTTTGCATAGTCAATAAAATACAAGTAAACATCTTCCTGGTATTCTCTGCTTCCAGCCAAGATCCATCTGACATCAGCAATGATATCCATTGTTCCACAACCTCTTCTGAATCTGGCTTGAATTTCTGGCAGTTCCCTGTCGACGTACTGCTGCAATCACTTTTGAATGATCTTCAGCAAAATTTTACTTGTGTGTGATACTGATGATATCGTTTGATAATTTCCAAATTCTGTTGGATCATCTTTCTTTGGAATGGGCAAAAATATGGATCTCTTCCAGTCACTTGGCCAGGTAGCTGTCTTCCAAGTTCCTTGGCGTAGATGAGTGAGTGCTTCTAGTACTGCATTCATTTATTGAAACATCTCAACTGGTATTCTGTCAATTCTGGACCCTTGTTTTTCGCCAATGCCTTCAATGCAGTTTGGACTGCATATGCTACCTCCTCAAATAGCTGAATGCCAATGAATTCTTTTGGTACAGTGACTCTTTGTATTCCTTCCATCTTCTTTTGATGTTCCCTGTGTCATTCAATATTTTCCCCAAATAATCCTTCAATATTGCAACTCGAGGCTTGAATTTTCTTCCTTTCATTTAGCTACTCTACATTCAAAAGCAAACTTAAGAGCCTCTTCTGACACCCATTTTGGTCTTTTCTTTCTCTCCTGTCTGTTTAATGACCTCTTGCTTTCTTCATGCATGATGTCCTTGATGTCATTGCACAACTCGTCTGGTCCTTGGTCATTAGTGTTCAATGCATAAAATCTACTCTTGAGGTGATCTCTAAATTCAGGTGGGATATACTCAAGGTTGTACTTTGGCTCTCGTGGACTCGTTCTAATTTTCTTCAACTTCAACTTGAACCTGCATATGAGCAATTGACGGTCTGTTCCACAGTCAGCCCCTGGCCTTGTTCTGACTGATGATATTGAGCTTTTCCATCATCTCTTTCCACAGATGTAGTCCATTTGATTCCTGTGTACTTCATCTGTCAAGATCCACGTGTACAGTCATTGTTTACGTTGTTGAAAAAAGGTATTTGCAATGAAGAAGTCATTGGTCTTACAAAATTCTATCATGTGATCTCCGGTGTTGTTTCTACCTCCAAGCGCATATTTTCCAACTACCAGTCCTTCATTTCCAACTTTTGCATTCCAATCGCCAGTAATTATCAATGCATCTTGATTGCATGTTTGATAAATTTTAGGCTGCAGAAGTTGGTAAAAATCTTCAGTTTCTTCATCTTTGGCCTTAGTGGTTGGTGTGTACATTTGAATAATAGTCGTATTAACTGGTCTTCCTTGTAAGTGCATGGATATTATCCTATCACTGACAGTGTTGTACTTCAGGATAGATCTTGAACGTTCCTTTTGACAATGAATGCAATGCCAGTCCTCTTCAAGTTGTCATTCCTGGCATAGTGGACCATATGATTGGCCAATTCAAAATGGCCAACATCAGTCTATTTCACCTCACTAATGCCTAGACTATCGATGTTTATGCATTCCATTTCATTTTTGATGGTTTCTAATTTTCCTAGATTCATATTTTGTACATTCCATGTTCCTATTATTATTATTATCATTAATGGATGTTAGCAGCTATCTCTCTTCATTTTGAGTTGTGCCACATCAGCAAATTAAGGTCTTGAAAGCTTAACTTTGTCCACATCATTAAGGGTGACTCTACTTTGAGGAGACAGCTCTCGCCTAGTCGTATTTTGAGGGCCTTCCAATGTGAGGAGCTCATCTTCTGGCACTATATCAGACAGTGTTCTGCTGCTATTCATAAGATTTTCACTGGCTAATTTTTTCAAAAGTAGACTGCCAGGTCCTTCTTCCTAGTCTGTCTTAGTCTAGAAGCTCAGGAGAAACCTGTTGCCCAAGGCTGACCCTACTGGTATTTGAATACTGGTGGCATAGGTTCCAGCATCACAGCAACATGCAAGCCACCACAGTACGACAAACTGACAGTCGTGTGGTGAGTGATTGGGTGGTATGGTGCAAATACAGTAATTTGTGGCCCACCAAGGGCACTGGTCAGTTTTGCCATCCCACTGGGCTTGAAATAAGGCATCCCAGAGAGGGGAAGGAGAGGATCCCACAACCACCAAGTACGAACAGTCAGTAGCAGAGCGTGTCCTTTGAACCTAGGATTCCTGTGCTGAGAAACTCCTGGAACCAGGCCACAGAGAGAGTAAGGAGCTGTAACACTGAAGACAGCAAGAAGTGGTGGTAGAGTAATGGTAGCAGGAGAGACAGACAGGAGATGGTACAGTGGGCTTCCCAGCCCATGGAGTGAGAAAGCTGAGTGTCTTTGGGCCAAGGCTTACTGGAGGAGTGATGTGCCTCTGGGCACTCACTGGCAGAGCTAAAAGAGCTTTGTAACACTTGCCCGGGCAGGGCAAAGGTCAAGGAGCCAGAGAGAGGCATGCCTGCGAGCACAGCTGAGAAGAAGCTTTCCTGAAAGAAGAACTGTATCCTGAGCATTCCTGAACCTGAACTGTAACGTGTTACTTCCCTAAAAAACTCCATAATCATGAGTATTGCCTGTGAGTTCTGTGTGTCCGCTGCAATGAATTACTGAACTCAGCACAAAACTAGAGAGTGCCGTGGGAGGGACTGTCGGTGTCATAATTGGTAAAGACAGCAGAGAGAGAAGGCATGTCTGACCTCCACCTCATAGGAATCAGCCTTGGGCTGTTGATATTGATTCTCCTTCCCTGTAATAAAGTTAGAGGAGGTCAGATGCCACCTTCATATCATTTTTAGAGCCACAATTGGTGGGTTTCAAGTCAGGGTAGGTTAGTGTAGCTCATCATCCATGCAGTCATCGCACAATGTCATACAGCTCCTGTGACACCTGGGAATTGTTCTAGGAACACAATCACAATAAAGCCCTTATCATTAGATGTTCACAATCTAGTGAGATGACAAGGAAACCCTCAATTACGATACAAGGGATAAAAGCAATAAGGAAGACGGAAGGTGAGTACTGCTGGACCATAGAAGATGGAATAAATAACTCCATCTGGGAGGCCAGAACAGGCGTTCACAGACCAGAAATCATCTTAGAGCTCAGTATACAAGAAGAGTAGAACTTGGCCAGGCAGGTAAAGTGTGGGGAAAATCATTTCAGGCAGGGGGAACAGCATGTATTCATATAATTTGTCATTCATTCATTCCACAAACGTTTAGTGGATTCCTTCTATGTGCCAGGCCCTGTGGCTCCTAACTAAGGGGGAAGAGCCAGTGCAAAAGACACTGCTCTCTGTAATCTAGCTGGGAATGAACAATAAGGACATGTTCCTTTGGAACACAGTACAGCATGTGACATGGGCTCTGAGAGTAGCACAGAGTGCTGGAGGCGAGTGCTCAACTAGGGAAAGCGGGAAGGCAGAGCTGGCACTGGAGCTGGGCATTGAACAGCAGGTAGGCTCCTCACAGGTGGAAAGAAGAGGCAGCTATGCCAGGCAAGGCCCAGTAGCCCGAGTGGGTCAAGGGGCAGTCCGTGCAAAGGCACCTGGTCCTGTTAGCTGTAGGGGAGCATGTGTGGGTGGAAGCTAAGTCAGCCAGTCTGACTGGAGTCCCCTTCCACATGCTCCCATTTGGGAAGCAGAGGTTCTGCTGGTAACATTGGAGAAATCCAGGGAGAGAAAGGAAAATGAAACTATGACCCTAGACAGAGGAGAAGACAGCCATGTGGCACAGTGGGCTCCTCACAAGCATTGACTGCACGTTAAGAGGTCAGCTCCCGGGGTCAGCAAGCAGGCTGCCTCTTTGGTCTCCATACCAACAGAAATCATCTGACTTTCAACACAGACTTTCTCACCCTTGAAAGTAAAATGTGCAAATGTGGACACTGATCCGTTAGCACAGCTAAAAAGCTCATTAACCAGAGTCCAACCAACGGGAGCCTTCACTGAACCAGACTGCTGCCCTCTGCTCTCTACTGCAGGAGAAAAGGGGCAGAGGAGGCCAATCCTGGGCTCTCCTTTTCAAAAACACAAAAGCAAACCAAACCCACTGCCGTCAGAGTCAATTCCAACTCATAGTAACCCTATAGGGCAGAGTAGAGCTACCCCATAAGGCTTCCAAGGCTGTAATCTTTACAGAAGCAGACTGCCATATCTTTCTCCCAAGGAGTGGCTGGTGGGTTCGAACTGCTGACCTTTTGGTTAGCAGCCTAGTGCTTTAACCACTGCTCCATCAGAGCTCCTTTTTAAAAAGGTAGTTTTAAATGCTATGTGTCCGTTTTCACAATATCCTTCACTGTCTATAGCTACAGACTTAAGAAGATGATGCCCAGAAGACGACTATGTCACATTTATAAAATAAAGCCTCACCTTAAAACCTGAGTATTTGCTGGTGAACTGTTCCAGATGAATGGATTTTTCTGGTAAAATTATGCTTGGAAATTTTATTTTTTTGATATAATTCTTTTTATTACTTTCTTAAAAGGAAAAATTTTTTAAATATAATTTGTCCCTTTATCAAGAATATTAATTATTATACTCTGCTATAATCCCTGAAGAAGTCTCTGGGTGGCACAAATGGTTAACGGCTCCACTACCAACTGAAAGGTTAGTGGTTCAAATCCACCCAGAGGTGCTTCAGGAGACTGGCCTGGCAACCTGTTTCTGAAAAGTCACATCCTTGAAAACCCTATGGAGCAGTTCTACACTGCACACATGGGGTTGTCATGAGTCAGAAATTGACTCCATGGCAACTGGTTTTTTGGTCTGGATTGAGAACATTAATTATTATACTCTGTTATGATCCCTAGGAGCCCTCGTGGCACAGTGGTTAAGCACTTGGCTGCTAACCAAAAGATTGGTGGTTCAAAACCACCAGACGTGGCAGTCTGCTTCTGTAAAGATTACAGCCTTGGAAACCCTATGTGGCAGCTCTATTCTGTCCCATTGGGCCGCTATGAGTCACAACTGACTCGACTGCAATGGGCTTTTGGCTATAATCCCTGAATGCTCTCGGAACTATTGAAATGTTTAAAGATTTGCCCCTCGCAAAAGGCCTCCAATAGCTCTGCTTTTATATATCTCTGGTTTCACCTGTCAAATGTGATTTTAGGTCCTTTCAATTACAACATGAAATCTGTTATCTTATTTAAAACAATTATCTGGGTAAGGGTGGGAGGCTATGCAATGAGTAAGATGTAAGAGGCACAGCTATTGACTCCCAGGTCTGTGTCTGGGCTCCTAACCTGAGCCCTGAATTGGTGGACCAGGTGTGGTGAGCTATGCCACGCTTGGATTTTGGAGAAGCCAGAGGTCCTGGGCCAGAAGCTTGTAGCCAGCAGTGTAGCCTCATCATGAACCCCTGTGGGCTGTGCAAATAATTTCTGTGTGTGCTGACACGTGAAAAAGGCTAGGAGGTGTCTACAGTACATGGGTGAAGGGGCTGTACTTTTGCAGTCACTGAGATGGGCAATAGATTAACACCTCAGAAACAGTTTCAAGAAAGATGGAAAGAATTTGGTCAAGATAAAAAGGCTGTTAGCCCCCTCTGCTAACTCCCTGCTCTCAGAGCGTTCTGGTTAAGCCTTTCCTGGAGCCCAGGACTGCCCAGTGACGTCCCCAGCTCACCTTGATGAGGTTCTCCAGGACAGACTTGCAGATGGCCTTTTTGTCCGTGTTGGCAAGCTCTTGCTTTTTGACAAGCACCCGGTACCGGTTGAAGAAGTCATGATAGGCCCACCTGGAGGGAAGGCAGAGATGTGTCAGGGGACATGTCCTGCCTCTTAGCCACACAAGGGCCACGGGTGACCTCAGACAGTGCCTTCTAGGGCCAGTGCTTCTTCAGAGCAACAAAAACAGTCCCTGGGGTATTTTGTCTTCCCCCAAATACCCCAAGAGAATTTCAAAGTGTTGATTTATTTATGGCTGGAGGCCCAAGGGGAAAGGTCAGTTTTAGAGGCCCCTCTTGGAGGGCTGACTGAGACGACAGTCATGACAGAGGGCTTCTGCCGCCAGCAACTGAGCGCCACTCCTTGGCTGCTGCTGAAGAAGTAAGTAACTTAACTGGTATGCCGCTTTGTTTGTAAATCCTGGTTTTCTTCTTATAATACTAAGAGTGCTCATTGTAAACTTTTTTTAATGCAGAAAAGTACATATTAGGACATAAAAACTGGCCATATCCTAACCCTGCAGAGATAACACTGTTTACATTTTGTAAATTATTTTTTTCTTGATCATTAGTCTAATGCATGCCCACTACAGAGAAAACCTCAGGAAATTTGTATGAGAAAATAAAGAGCACTTATAATTCTACTACCTATAAGACAAGTGCTATTTGGTATGCTTTGGAAGGGAACCTTTCAGATCTCTTCCTAAACACATGTTGTCTGTTTTATGAGTAAATCCACTGTTTTCTAGGCAGGGTCTGCCCCCTCTCCTTTTAAGTCTACCTCAGTTAAACACACATACACTTACACCCCCAACACTTGTTACCTCAGTTTTCAGGGATGTTCCCAACTTTTACATGTAATCATATATCGTGATTTAGTATAACTCTAAGGAGAACAGTCCTGATGATGCAATTGTTAAGCACTTGTCTGCTAACCAAAATGTTGACGGTTGGAACCTATCTGCAGCTCTACAAGAGAAAGACCTGGCAGTCTGCTTCTATAAGGATTACAGCCTAGGAAGCCGTATGGGGCAGCTCTACTCTGTCCTAAAGGATTGCTATGAATCGGAATCGACTCGACAGCATGTATTCCTCTAAGGAGATTTTGAATTTTCAGTCTAAACCCCTCTGAAAGTAAATTCAGCTCATCCCCTCATTTTGCGTCCACAGTGGAGGTCCACCTGCAGCTTGCTCTCCTTTGGTGACCAAGCCCCAGCACATACCTTCAGAAATCATCGGGCAGTGCTGCACACACCCCATCACCAGGTACACGTGCTCTACACTCTGTTTATTTGGAAATCATTTAGAAGCTGCCTTTAGAGAGTGTGTCTACTGGTTCCCAACACCTGTGGCAGCCTTGCTGATTAACTGTCCAGCTACTCAGACAAACTATTTCATTCTAAGGTATGAACAGAGAGCAAATAGATTGTATCCTCTTATGGACTGAACAGTGTCCCCCAGAAAGCTATGTGGAAGTCCTACCTGCAAATGTGACCTTCCATTTGGAAACAGGGTTTTTCTTTTGTTATCAGTTAAGGCATAACGAGGGCATATCAGTTAAGGCATAATGAGGGCCTGCCGGAGCAAGGCAGGTCCTAATCCTAATCCCTTCTGAGTGATGTCCTATAAAAGGGTGGAGAACAGACAGGGACACAGAGTTTCTCTCTCTCTCTCTCTCACACACATATACACAGGAAGGCAGATGCTATGTGACGACTGAGGCAGATGCATGTATAAGCAGCCACCAGAAACTAGGAGGCATGGGACAGTTCCCCTCTCAAAGCCCCCAGGAGGAATCGACATGGTCAAGATCCTCATTTTGGGCACCTAGCCTCCAGAACTATAAGAAAACAAATCTCTGTTCTTTAAAGCCACCCGTTTTGTGGTATTTTGTTCCGGCAGCCTAGGAAACTAGGATACACCCCTTGTCCTGGAGCACACTCACCTTCCAAGGGGGGCCTTGAGAAATTGTATTTGAAGAAACCAGTGTTGTGAGGACCACTGGTGGGCAGGTGGGACACACTGCTCTTGGGAAAGTTCTTCTTAGGGACCCTCTCCTCGCCCTCCACAATCTTACTAAAGTGAGGTCCTCAGGCTTCTGAGGGGCCTGTACCCCCCCGCCCCCACCCCAGGCCACTCACCTCAGCTCCCTGGGATGAGAAGGAAAATGGAGACTGGCTCCTTGCCACCCGCCCCCCCCCCCCCCGCCCGACTCCATTCTAAACACAGTGCCAAGAAGGCAAACGTTAGGAAGCTATGGATGGCAGTGCTCTGGACCCAAGCCCACACATTGAAATCACAGCATTAAAAGACATTTCTGGGATACCAGGAGTAGTCTTCCCTCCCTCCCCTCCCCATAGCCCTTGTAATTACAAAAAACTAAAGGTACATATGACTTACAATTGTCTGCCGGAAAGAAGTCTGAAACAATTAGGAAGGCTAGAAAAGACATCCTTCAGCAGCCCCAGAAGAGGCCAGTGAGTTTGGGGGCATCTTGATGTTGCTGGTAGGTCTATCTCCAACCAGGTGGAGAGAGCAGGAGGAGAAGCCATTTACCATATGGCTCTAAAGACTTGGAGGGAACCCATTCTCTTAGCTGCCAGGAAGAGGCCGCCTGGATGAGGGAAAAGCACACCTGGGCTCCCTGAGTGCTCAGACAGAGGAGAGAGTGTAGGAACAGTATTGAACTGGCAGAGCAGCCCTCTGTCCTATTCACAGGACAGAAAAAGTATGTTATCACTGCACAGCTCCTGGACATCACGTTGGCTCCTGGCAGGTAATATCTTCCACTGGTTCCCACCCATCTGAGTCCTCCTTATGCCTCAAATCCCAGCTCCAGTCTCCCCTTCTCCCTGAACCTGCAGGCTTCTCACATGTGCACTACAACCTTGCATTTGGTTACATGCTGTTCTTGAAAGGTTTCAAGTTTGTCTCAATTTTCTCCTCCTCCTGGAGGTTGAGGCCACCTCTCTAATTCCCTCTCAGCACCCGGCACAGGCTGAATAAATGTCTTGATACAAGATGAGATATGGAATAAAAGACAGATTAACAGAAGGACAAGGTAAACTTCTCATCCTACATAAAGCTCACGGGAGACCACAGAATGAGAACCCTCTCCTACCTTTCTTCTTCTCTACCCCTGAAACAGATATTCCAGTTGGAGTGTGGGTGGCATACCTGTCACTGTGATTTCACACAGTGAGGCTGCACACAAGCCCAGCTGGTGACTCATGGGCCAGAGATGTGTCAGGACCTCTGCCTGAAGTGTGGTCTGCAATTAACCACGTTAGTTCCATCTGCTTCTAGCCTTCTCCTGAAGTTCTCCAAGGAGAGATTCACATCCTCTGTAGGTCACTGGTCCTACTATTAACCAATTCATTCAGTTAGAAAGTTCTTGGAAAAGTAAGTGGCTTCTTATATAATGAGATTGGTTCCATCTCCCTCAGAGCTGATCTCATTGCCACATGTTTCCTTCCTTTCTTCTCCCCTGTCCTGACCTGTGTGGATGTTCACATCTCCCAGGCTGACCAGCCTACCACTTGTATCTATTTTAAGTAAGTACACATAAAGATGGGCACACCTGGGGCTTCTCTGTTCCCCTCCAGACCTCACCTGCACTGCACAGGCACAGGTATGGCTGTGAGGATCTGTGATCCCTAAATTCTCACACAGCAACCCCAAATACTTAAAGGACATCTTAGCTTCACTTTACATTGACAGACTTGTTTATACAACTTTTAAATTGCTCAGAGTTTTCGGGAATTTCAAAATGCTCTTTTGAGGGGACCAGGTACGACACACACAGAGAAGCAGCTTCTTGCTCATACCTGGATGAGCCATAAATATTCTCTTAAATGCTTAAGTGCCCAGCACTGTGCTAAGGGCTTTAGATGCATCATCTCATTTCTCACAACAGCTGTGGAGTAAGTACGATCATTCATGCTACTTAACAATAAGGAAATCCAGGCTCAGTGAGAGGCACTCGTCCGAGGTCAACAGCCAGAAGCGTGGAAGCACAGACTTGAATCCAGGCGGGACTCCCAAGCCCAAGCACCAATCACCAGGCTCTTTGGGCTGAAGCCCAGAGTGCTGTTCTGTAGTCCAGAACCTTTTAAGATGGAGCAAACAGTGAGCAGTGCTATGCCCAGTCCCTCTCCTCCTGAGGAAGTCTCACAGGACCCTACCCCACCCTCTTTACCAGTTGCCATTGCGTTGGCTCTGACTCATGGCGACCCCGTATGTGTCAGAGTAGAAGTGTGCTCCGTAGGACTTTGAATGGCTTATTTTGGGGAAGTAGATCACCAGGACTTTCTTCCGAGGTGTGTCTGGGTGGACTCAAACCTCCAACCTTCTATTAGTAGACAAATGCGTTAACTGTCCACCCAGAGATTCTACCCCATCCCTTACTCCCGTGATAAGCCTTTGTTTGGAAGTGAAAGCTTCACTGACAGGAGCAGGAAGATGCTTGGCAATAACACAGCACTGGGCAGAGGATTCCTGGTTCTGATCCTAACTCAACCACCAACCAGCTGGTGACCCTGAGCAGCTCACGTCCCTCTCTGGGTCTCATTCATAAAAGTGCATTTATCTCTTGATGCACCCAAACCTACATATAAAACTGAGTTACAGTCCATAACACAATACCCTTTCTATCACAAATTGCCCTCTTAATATTTTCCATTCTAGGTTATTTCATTAAAAAACAATAGGTTGGTCACAACTCATTAAAATGATTTCCTGGCCCACTAATGGGTTGCAGTGCACAGTACTGAGACACACTGGACTAAAAACCGTGGCTTTCAAAATGTTTTTCTGCTCCTTTTTTTAAGACGCAGAAACCTTTTTGGTAGGTGAAATCTTTCTTGGGGGCTCTGCAGACAGGGCAGCCAAGACATAGCTGCTTTGTTTCACAGGAGTGGGCCCGGCTGCCACGGAGGAGGGCAGATCCCTGAGGCCCTCTTCTAGTTCTTACACTGAGAGAAGTTGTGTCTGATTGGAAACCTGTGCTTGTAGCAGGCACTACAGGCAACCTAATTGGTGAGACTACAGTGGTTTGAACTCAAAACTGAACTACTACGCCTGGGGCCTGAGACCCATTCTAGCAATCAAAAGGGCGATGGTGGATACTCAGGATGGACAGGGAAAGGGAGGTAGAGTCTTCATCTACGGAGGACAAGTGTGGCCACCTCATTAATGGCAGAGTTGTTAGCTATCTATGCTCTGACCCGAAGATAAAAAAAGATGAGCTAGGGCCCCAGGACTCTCCTCTCTTTTTTCTAAGCAGGGCAATGTGGTTGGAAAAAAAAAAAAAAAAAGTCTTCAACCCTGGCTGGAGCAGATTATCCCCAACAATGCTTGAACATGCTAGGCTTTGGAAAGCTGCCTGGATGCTGCAGACTACTGACAGTTCTTGTACTATCCAGGTCACATGCAAATTCCTAATTCCATCAGCAACTTCCTTCCCAGACCTAACACTGGGGAACTGTCTATGGTTAGATTGTTCATGGGTAATTAACCACCGCATATGAAATGGTTCCTCAAATGTAGCGGGGACAGTGCCAGGTGGAGAGATGGTGGGGAGGGGGGAGGCCTGTACTACATCCCCTCCCCCTAGAGCTGACTCCCTCCACCTTCCATCACATACGAAACTTCTTAGGACAGAGGGTCCCTGGGGAGTACCACAGGCTCTGAGCCCCTACACTGGTCAGCTCTAATTAATGGCAGAAGATGCTTGGCCTGCATGACACTGGCATGCAGTAAGATTGCAGGAAAGCTAGCGGAGTCATCAATCATCCTCCACCCGTATTTGAGGGAAGTGTCCAGAGGAGAACCACAGCTTGACATGTTGCTATTGCTGTTAAGGGACATCGAGCCAGTTCCCACTCAGAGCAACCCTAGGTATGACAGAATGAAACACCACCCGTTCTTGTGCCATCCTCACAATTGTTGCTATGCTTGAGCCCAGTGTCACAGCCACTGTGTCGGTCCAACTCGTTGGGCATCTTCCCCTCCTTCGCTCACCTTCTACAGCTGGGCATAATACTACAAGAATGCTGCAGTGGTTCAATGGCTTATCCACAATGCAGATCAGATCATGATAGTCTGTTTTTTAAATGCAAAGAAATTATTCTGATCCTGTATTAAAAGGTAAAGAGTGGAAGTTGAGAAAAGGAGAAATCCCCTTGTAACTCTAGATAGCTCATCATTCAGACTAATTTGAAATTTGAAAAGCTGCCCAAGTGGGTGCTACTGTTGACTCCCATACATCACAGGCCACACTGCAATTCCTATTTCCCTCAGCCTCCTGCATGGAGCCTCAGTATTTGGGAACTCTTTTGGAGGACCCGTTTCTGGCTAACAGTGACAGCACATAAAAGGGTTCCCCAGGGAACCACACTTGAGAATGGGCTTCTCAATAGCAGGTGGTAGGACCCTGGTGGCTCCAGGTGGGCACAGCTGATGGGCATATTACCTGGAGGGGTAGCCGGCAGCGCTGATACGAATCGTCTCCAACACCCCACAGGCTCTGAGCTGCTGCACTGCCCTTTTGGGATCAAAGCTGCAAAACAACAAGACAGGCAATGAGTGGACATGTTGGTAAACAACAAACAGACCAAGAGAGAAAGAAAGAACACCTAGGCCTGCAGTAGACGAAGGACCCGTTGCCACTGCATTACACAGGTCATTGTGTGCCTGGAGTTCAAAGTCTGGGCAAAGCAGAGACTACCAGACACTAGTTGGTAGGCACGTGAGCCAGGTTAGCGTCTTCGGTTCTATGCTTGAGGCTTTGTGCACCTTCTTGTTCTTACCTGGGATACCCATCTTTTTCAATGCCTACTTGAACTCGCCAAGGCTTATTCCTGCCTCCTCTCTGGAGCTTTCACTGACTAACTCCACCCATGTGCGGATCTGTAGTAAGTCAGTTTCCAAGCTATATACACTTGGCACTATGAGCATTGTCTCAGCTCTATGGTTAAAAGGGAAACCCTGGTGGCATAGTGGTTAAGTGCTATGGCTGCTAACCAAAGAGTCAGCAGTTCAAATTCACCAGGCGCTCCTTGGAAACTCTATGGGGCAGTTCTACTCTGTCCTACAGGGTCACTATGAGTCGGAATTGACTCGACGGCACTGGGTTTGATTTGGGTTTTGGTTATGGTTAAAAGGATGAGTTTTTAGGGCCAGGCAGACCTGGGTTTCAGTCATGATATGGTCACTCACCAACTATGTGTGTAAGTTGGGGAATGTAACTTAACCTATTTGGGCCTCAGTAGTCTTATCTATAAAATGGGGGTAATAACAGTAATCCCCATTTTTAGGATTAGTGCGAAGATTGAATGCAGTGACTCACAAAAGCAGAACAGTGCCTGGCACACGACAAGGGCACAAATCTCGTTACCTACCATTATGAAAGCTGGCCAGTTAAGAATCATATAGAAGAATTTTATCTTCTGAGTCGTGTCTTCAACCACTCACATACCCCACATGCTAAGCCTTGCGCTGAAAACCCAGTAAACAAACCTCACTTTCACATGTGTCTCTGAATCTGCCTCCCTACGTTCACTATAAGGGGTCCAGGAGTGGAAAGCTAGCTCTCCAGCCTATTAACCTTTAGAACATGATTAAGTTTGATGAGGACAATTAACACCTAACACTGGATTGAAAAACTGTCAAAGAAATATAGGGTCAGACTGCTGAAACCAGGTTCACACGTTCCCCTCCTGACAAAACGTGCAGGGTTCAGCGGAGCTGGGAGTGGCCTGGATGCAGAGCATGGATTCCATGGTGTGAGCACTGGGATTCTCCTTGGCAGTCACATGCCATTCAGTAGATTTGTGCACAGGCTTCAGGCTCCTTCCCCACTGCCTCAGACTCTGCAGCACCCCACAGTCCCACTTCGGGACCCCAAGATCCATGAGACTGACCACTTCTGAGACCAGAGGGTTGGCCTGCAGGGTACCTGGCCAGTTCCTCTGACAAGCAGTCCTAACTTACAACTCTCCCTGGTGCTGCCTCCTTCCTGGACACTGAATCACTCTCTCACCTCCAACCTGTTGCAGCACTTTACAGATTGACTGTCACTTCTACAATGTCACCATTAGTTATTCGTGACTGGCAGTTCCTTAAGGGTGGGGGGAATGTCTCAGTCACTGTCCTAGCCCAGTGCCTAGTGAGTAGTAGATATGACAGATGTTTCTTGAATAAAGGAAGATGCAAGGGGAAAAGACATTAATCCATGAGATGCTATCAAAGCATTTAGTGTAGAATAGTGGCTCTCAACCAGGGGTGATTTTACTACCTGCCCCCTGGTCCTCCCCCACCGAGGAACACTTGGGAATGTCTGAAGACATTTTTAAGGAGCCCTCGTGGCGCAGTAGTTAAAGCGCCTGGCTGCTAACTGAAAGGTTGGTGTTTAGAACCCACCAGCTGCTCCTTGGGAGAAAGAGGTGGCAGCCTGGTTCCATAAAGATTACAGCCTTGGAAACCCTATGGGGCAGACCTGCTGTGTCCCATAGGTTTGCTATGAGTTGGAACTGACTCAACCACATGGGTTTGGTGGTTTTGTAAGACATTTTTAGTTGTCACACCTGGGGGAGGCTACTGGCATCTAGTGAGTAGAGGTGCTGCTAAACATCCTACAGTGCACAGGGCAGCTCCACATAAAGGATTATCTAGCCCAAAACGCCAACAGTGCCAAGATTGAGAAACCTCGGTGTAGGGGATGTTGTTGTTGGTGTTAGGTGCCAACAAGTCGCTTATGACTCATAGTGACCACATGTACGACAGAATGAAATGCTGCCTGGTCCTGTGTCATCCTCACAACCATTGCTATGTTTGGGCCTATTGTTGCAGCCACTGTGTCAATCCACACGTCGAGGTTCTTCCTCTTTTTCTGGTGTGTGGGATAAAGGGAGGAATACAGCAATTTCTCTCTAGAATAACGTTAGTAACAATACTACATTTTAATCAAACACATTTTTATACTTCTCACAGCTTATTCCATTCGTTATCTCCTTGACTTCTTTCTCAGGATAACTATTTTTAATCACAACGAACAGATGAAGAAATGAGACCCAAAGAGCAAAAATGACCGTGTGATTAGCTGACCATTTGGCAGCAGACCCTAGATTAGAATTTAGGATTTTTTGACTTGGTTTAGTAAATTTTCCCTCTTTATGGGGAGGAAGAAAAGGAATAATTTCAGTCCTGAAGGAAAAGGAAGGTCCCAGAAAAATGGGATATTAGGATGAGACAGTTCTTTTGAAAGTCCCGAGTTTCTTCTCTTATCTGAAGGGGAGGCCCATGGCAGGTACCAGGTTATGATCAATGAACTGCTCAAGGTCATGGCTGGTTGGGGACAGAATGGTACTGAGCCCTCATTCTCCCCTGGGCCCAGTTCACCGCCTCTGCCCTTCACACACATAATCTAAAGTCTTTCACACATGCTGCTCTAACAGCCTCTTTTCTTCTGGAGTCGGCCAGTAAACAGATGCCTCACAGGGGGAATTCCTAAGCACGTCTCAGAAATTTGAAGGAAGGGAAAAGAACGAACAATCAGCATGGTTCAAAGAAGGCTGATTCAATATTGTCTTCCCAACCTTTTCCAGTACAGGCCCAGATGAATGAAGTCATGCTTTATCAAACCATAGGGCTGCAGAAAGCAGCTCAAATATTCAGCGTGAGAGAGTTGCCAAAAAAAAGAAAATTGCTGTGCAGAAGAAATTATGCTAGCACCAAAAAGGAAATCAGATAGACAGAAAGTGCTTTAAAATTTTAAAAACACACCTCCTAGATATTTCACTGTACTTCAGGGTGCTGATAAAAACCTATCTCCCTACCAATGCAACAGGCCTATCTCCCCTACCAGGCCACTCACATCCACTCATCCACTGGTCCAGTCCAATCTGTGTGCCTGTTCACCTATCCAGTTGCTCTACCCATTGGACTGAAAATCCACCCAGCCACCCAGCCACCGGCCTGTCCCTTAACTGTTCAATAACCATTTCCTGTTATCTACACATGCTATGTATCATACCTAGTGCCTGAACTAGGGACTGAGAATAAAAGGATGAAAAAGAACTTGAGAGCCCAAGAGGAGAGTGAGACAAGAAATCAACTACAGGGTACTGCAACAAGTGCTAAGACAGAGATGCGCACGAAGGGAAGGAGCCCAGAGGGGCATCCAGAGAGTTCAATAGTGAAGTGTGCTCTGGTCACACCATGCCTGAAGGCCCAGAGTGACCGATGAAGAGGCTGCACAGGTAAGTGGGAGACCATTTTCAAGGCTTACGCCAGTATTCCAGACAAGAAATGAAGTGGGTTTGAAACAAAGTGGTTATAGAAGGAACAGAGAAGGGAGACTCCATGGGACTTTGACAATGACTGGACACTGTGCTAACACTTGACATGGCATTGGAGGTCTAGTTTCCTCAGTGCAAGAAGTCTTCTCTGACCACTACAGTGATCCTCCCATCTCTGAATTAGACGTTTAATGACACACTTCCACGTAGTTCTCTATTTGTTTCAAGTGTGCACATTTCTCAACACCACTGTGCGCTCCTTGGATCAGGGAGCTGTATCTCCTCCTTCTCTTGAATGCCCTGGACAGCAGATAGGTGCGACTTGGTAAGTATGTGCTGACGTGTATTCAGCACATAAACCAGTTGGGAGTGTGGGCCTGACTAGTCATCATGCCGAAGGCCGTGGACCCCAGCAAGGTTGTGCCTGCCCCCATTCCACCTGAGCCTTCCAGAAAGCATTAGGAGGCTGGACTTGGCTGGCCCGACACCAGCTGATGGGAGCTAGGCTAACACCTAGGTGGGCACTTACTGGAAGGGGAGCTTCTCGTCATTTGGCTTGATGCAGCGGACATAGTGTGGCGTTGTGGCATTCAGGGTGTCCATAAGCAGATGCAGGGAGGTGCGGAACTGGAAAGACAAAAGCCAGCACTTGGTTAGTTATCTATTTTTAACATTTGCAGATGCGTAGTAAACAAAGAAAATCCCATATACTGGTGGTGGTAGTTGTTAATATTATTACTATTAACTCAGGAGCACAGGGGAAGAAATTCAGAGACTTGGGGTCAGATTTCAGCTCTGACATTACTATCTTGCTATACAACCAAAATCAAGCCCCTCCTGTATTCTGGCTTTAGGGCTCCTGAAACCAAATGGGGAGAAATTACCCCCTGACATGCCTAACTCACTGTGCTGTGGGGATCAGATGAGAGGGAAGGTGGTCAGATACTGTAAGATATGAAAGGCATGGTCACTGTGAACTGGAGGCCTCCTATTGCTAGTCCCAAGGCTCTGGAACCTCGACACCTGGCATGCAGCCACCCTGAGGCCTGGCAGGCATTCCCTTCTCTTTGGAGACAAAATGGACATTAAGTCCCCAATGATCCCATAGCAGGGAAAGTTCTTTCATTTTTCCATTTCTCAGGTTTACAATCCTCCTATTCAACCTGAAGACTTCTAGACCCTCCTGCCTCCCCCAGAAGGTATCTATGGGCCTTTAATGTGGCTCCTACTACAGAGATTAAGTTTATTGTTTGGAGCACAGTCACCCCCTTTCCTCTCTCTTCTATCAGTTCCTGCTAAAGACGTTTCTGTCTTCAAAGGACACAAAGATTCAGTTGATAACCTGGGCTGCTGATATGGAAGCCACCTCAGGCCTCCTTCTGAAACTGCAGTCATCCAGTCATCCTCCACGCTACAGGGAGGCCAGTCCACCCACACGGGCCTAGTCCCACCACTTCCTGCCACTAAGGCCTGGGGCTGACCTGGTGGCCCACGGTTTTCTTGTGCTCTTTGTTGGGGGCTTTCATGGGGGGTCTGGCGGAGCGAACACTGATCTTCGATGACCCCTTCCCAGATGTGGTGGTGGCAGGAATGGAATCCTTGTCATCATTAAACAAGTCAGTCACTAGCGGGAACTAGAAACAAACAGGAAGAAAAATGAAAACAAGATCTCTTACACTTTATGTGGCTTAAACTGTTTTAAAATTGTTTTCCAAGGTAACTGAAAACATATACAAAAACTTGAACACAAATGATCATAGCAGCATTATTTATACTGGGCAAAAGTAGAAAAAAAAAAACAATGTAATTGTTGAACGGATAAATAAAATGTGTTATATAATTGAATATTATTCAGCAATATAAAGGAATGAAATACTGATAGGTACTACGACACGAATGAACCCTGAAAACACTATGTTAAGGGAAAGAAGGCAGACACAAAAGACCATATAGTATGTGGTTTCATTTATACAAAATGTCCAGAACAGCAAATCCACAGAAATAGAAAGAAGGTTAGTGGTCTCCAGGGACTAGGAGAGGAATAAAAGGGAAGGGACAGCTAATGGGTACAGGGTTTCTTTTTGGGGTAATGAAAATATTCTGGAATTAAATAGTGGTGACGGTTACATAGTATGTGAATACGTTAAAGCCACTGTACACTTTAAAAGGGTAAATTTTATAGTACAGACATACCTCGGAGATATTGTGGGTTTAGTTCCAGACTACTGCAATAAAGCGAGGCACACATATTTTTTGGTTTCCCACTGCATATAAAAACTATGTTTACACTATACTATAGCCTATTAAGTGTGCAACAGAATTGTCTAAAAAAAAAAATGTATATACCTTAATTAAAAATTAAAAAATACTTTATTGCTAAAAAATGCTAACCATCATCTGAGCCTTCAGTGAGTCGTAATCCTTTTGCTGGTGGAGGGTCTTGCCTTGATGTTGATGGCTGCTGACTGAGCAGAGTGGTGTTGTTGAAGGTTGAGGTGGCTCTAGTAATTTCTCAAAATTAGACAACAATGCAGTTTGCTGCATCAACTGACTCTTCCTTTCATGAAAGATTTCTGTAGTATGTGATGCTGTTTGATAGTATTTTACCCCAGTATAACTTCTTTCAAAACTAGAATCAATCCTCTTCAAAGCTTGCCACGACTTTATCAACTAAGTTTATGTAATATTCTAAATCCTTTGTTGTCATTTCAACAATGTTCATAGCATCTTTGCCAGGAGTAGATTCCATCTCAAGAAACCACTTTCTTTGCTCATCCATAAGAAACAACTCCTCATCTGTTAAAGTTTTACCATGAAACTGCAGCAATTCGGTCACATATTCAGGCTCTACTTTTAATTCTAGTTTTCTTGCTATTTTCACCACATCTGCAATTACTTCCTCCACTGACATCCTGAACCTCTCAAAGTCAACCACGAGGGTTAGAATCGACTTCTTCCAAACTCCTGTTAATGTTGATATTTTGACCTCCTTCTCATGGATCATGAATGTTCTTAATGGAACCTAGAATGGCGAATCCTTTCCAGAAGGTTTTTCAATTTACTCTGCCCAGATCCATCAGAGGAATCACTATCTGTAGAAGCTATAGCCTCATGAAATAATAAGACTTGAAAGTCGAAATTACTCCTTGATACATGGGCTGCAGAATGGCTGCTGTGTTAGCAGGCATGAAAACATTAATCTCCTTGTACATCTCCATCAGAGCTCTTGGGTGACCAGGTACATCGCCAATGAGCAGTAATATCTTGAAAGAAAATCTTTTTGTCTGAGCAGTAGGCCTCAACAGTGGGCTTAAAATATTTAGTAAACCATGTTGTAAGCAGATGTGCTGTTATCCGGGCTTTGTTGATCCATTTATAGAGCAAAGGCAGAGTAGATTTAGCATAATTCTTAAGGGCCCTAGGATTTTCAGAATGGTAATTTTTTTTTTTTTTTTTTTTTTAAGTGAGCACTGGCTTCAATTTAAAGTCACCAGCTGCATTAGCCCCTAACAAGACAGTCAGCCTGTCCTTTGAAGCTTTGAAGCCAGGCACTGAATTCTCCTCTCCAGCAATGAAAGTCCTGGATGGCACCTTTTTCCAAATATAAGGCTGTTATGTCTACATTGAAAATCTGCTGTTTAGTGTTGCCACCTTCATCAATTATCTTAACTAGACCTTCTGAACAACTTGCTGCAGCTTCTACATCAGCACTTGCTGTTTCACCTTGCACTTTTATGTTGTAGAGACGGCTTCTTTCCTCAAACCTCATGAGCCAACCTCTGCTAGTTTCAGACTTTTCTTCTGCAGCTTGCTCACCTCTCTCAGCCTTCAGAGAATTGAAGAGAGTTAGGGCCTTACCCCAGATTAGGCTTCGGTTTAAGGAAATGTTGTGTCAGGTTTGATCTTCTATTCAGACCACTAAAACTTTCTCGGCATAAAAAATAAGGCTGTTTTGCTTTCTTCTTATTCATGTGTCCACTGGAGCAGCACTTTTAATTTCCTTCAAGAATTTTTCCTTTGTGTTTACAACTCGGCTGTTTGGCACAAGAGGCCTAGTTTTTGGCCTGCCTTGGCTTTCGACATGCCTTTCTCACTAAACTTAATAATTTCTAGCTTTTGATTTAATGTGAGAAACATGTGACTCTTTCTTTCTCTTGAATACTTAGAAGCCATTGTAGGGTTATTAATTGGCCTAATTTCAATATTGTGGTTTCTCAGGGAATAGGGAGGCCCTAGGAGAGGGAGAGAGATGGGAATGGCTGGTTGGTAGAGGAGTCAGAACACACACAATATTTATTGATTATATGGGCGTGGTTTGTGGCACCCCAAAACAATTATGATAGTAACATCAAAGATCATTGTTCACAGATCACCATAACAGATATAATAATAATTAAAAAGTTTGAAATGTTTTGAGAATTACCAAAATGTGACATAGGGACATGAAGGGAGCAAGTGCTGTTGGAAAAATGGCACCCATAGACTTGCTCAATGCAGGGTTGTCACAAACCTTCAATTTGTAAAAAACAAAATATCTGTGAAGTGTGATAAGGCAACGTACAATAAAACAAGATATGCCTGTATGTAAATTGTATCTTAATTTAAAAAAGAGAAGAAAAATAGCTTTCCTAGACAATCTTACTTAATCTTCACCTATAAAGACAGGCAAAAGTTTATTTCCTTGTGGTTTGGTAGAAGCTAGCAATGATTAAATTACATTTTTTCCTCACTTAATACTGGATCTTGTAACATTAACTTCCTTGAGTCTTGATTTCTTCATCAGTGAAATGGTGATAAGAATATACCTGCTATATGAGAATTTTTATGAGAAATAAATAAGATAGCTTCTCCGTGTTAATGTCCTTGTCTGCAACAAGAAGATTAAATGTATAGGCCTTGTTCAAGGTACTGGTGATACGAAGTGTCCCAGCCACCTAGATACTCATCTGACAGGCAGGAAGCACCGCCATCACTCCTGAGGAAAGTCAATTCTGGAGTAAGATTAAAGCATCATAAGGCTTCTACCACACGCTTGCTGGGGGGTGGGAGATAGGGGAGAGTATCCAGACCCCATTCACCAACCCTGAGCCACTTCTAGTTTCAACAGAGGAAAAAGGTGAAAATGCTAGTAGACAAATGCTTAGACTCAAGGATCTGCTCCTTCTAGTTCACCCTGTACCCCAACAGTGGACCCCCATCTCCTACCACATCTAAATGCCCTGGTGCGGCTTCCAAGGTGTCCCCAATCTCATTCCACTCACCTCCTCTCAGACAATCCTTTTTAAAGTTACCAAGCTGGTTGCCTTGCTATCCATATATGCTCCTTATTCCTGCCTCTACAGCTTTGCTCACTCTGGTAGTCTTACCTGAAACACTCATTGACCCCATTTCTCCTCTCTGCCTATCCTGAGTCAGTCCATCTCTCGAGGTCCAGCTCTGTATCCTCTATGACCCTTTCCCAGAGCACTCCGGCCACTCAATCTCTCATCTCCCGCAGGTTCAGTCTGTGGTGCCCCTGGTACCACCTGAGGTCCATGCTGGGCCCTGAGCCCTATGCTCGCTGAGCCTATAGCCTCCTGGCCTTCCCTTCCTAAGCAGGATGAGGGCTGAAGTGAGGATTAAAGGAGACAGTCTGGGTAAGCCCAGAGAAGAGTGCCAAGCATAAAAGCATTCAAACATGATCTAGTTTTATTGCTTTGATTAGGGGTCATATACATGAAAAATCTGTCTAAATAGTATAAGTACAGATGCCTGTGGAAGTCATACCTTTCAGCTGAAAAGGAAACCTAGAACCATACAAGTTTAGAGCAGGAAAAGCCAAAAAGATCAACTCTCACCTTCATGTGGCAGATGAAGAAACAGGAGCTCAGGGAGAAGGGACCTACCAGAATCCTGCTTCAACCTCTATTTCCCCAGCACCAGGCCCAGTGGCCAGCATCAGCTCACCCAGGGCTGTTAGTTAATGCCTAAGCCAGGGCTGAGATCCTGCCTGTGGATCCCCAGGTCAGAACTTGTTCTAATACCCTCGTCACTTCACCAGTTATGTTAAGGAAGTGGAACCACAAACAGGTATAAGACAGGGGTGTTATTTTTGAGGTATTTGCAATCAAGATTAATTTCCCCAATTTACAACATGCTTTTTTTTTCTGAAATTCATAGCAGGAAGCTTTGGCTGAAGTGAACTAGGTACAAAAGATGTGACATCCTCTTCAAGGAGGGCTACACATTCTAAACGATGGCAATGGGCTTTTACGCTGATACTGCTCTGCGTGACTTCTCAGACCTTTATCAATTTCAGTTCCAGTTAAACCAGTATTTCCTGAGCACCTGTGAAAGCATTCATAGGTAAGGCATCATGCCAATAGCTTGGGGAGTCCAAATTCAGAGCTCCAGCTCCAAGGGAAGACTTTCTCTCTTTTAAATCTCACAAGAGATTGGTTTAAAACACAGCCTAATCTTGTAGATTGAGTCCTGCCCTATTAATATAACTGCCCCCATCCAATCTCATTAACATCATAGAGATAGGATTTACAACACATAAGAAAATCACATCGGATGACAAAATGGTGGACAATCACACAATACTGGGAATCATAGCCTAGCCAAGTTGACAAACATGTTTGGGGGACACAATTCAATCCACAACAGTCGCTACACATCGAAATTGACCTGATGACAATGGGTTTTAATATGAAGCTATTAAGATGTTATTAAAATAACAGGAGATAATATTTATTGAGCACTTAGAATGTGCCATGCATGTACAAAATCATTCAGTCCTCCCAACAACCGTGTGGTATAAGTACCATTACATCCCCATTTTACAGACAAGGAAACTGAGGCTTAGGGTAGTAAGCAATTTGTCTAAAATCCCAGAGCTAATAAGTGGCAAAGTCAGGATTTAAACCCAGATGGCCTGGTTTCAGAGTCCAGGTGACCACAGAGAGTAGTGATGACTGAAACTAGCAATGACTGGTGATCTTTTTGTAAAGATCATGTTTTTCTTTGGTGGGGGAGGTGGTGGTAGGGGAAGATTACTCTGATTGCAGCATAATGAAAGGGCTATAAAGTCCACTGCTTACAAAATATGGTGATAGGTTTCTAGAGAAGTTAAGAGAGACCCTGTTGTTAGTGTCCATCAGGTTGTTTTCAACTCATAGCAACCCCATGTGACAGAGTACAATTGCCCTATAGGCTTTCCTCGGCCGTAATCTTTATGGGAGCAGGATGCCAGGTCTTTCTCCCATGAAGCTGCCAGTGGGTTCGAACGGCCGATCTTCTGGTTAGCAGCCGAATGCTTAACCATTTGCACCATAGGAGCTTATAATCTAGTAGCTATTTTGGGAGTAATACAGTAAAACAGAAAGTGCTCTGTAAATTGTTAGCTGTGTGACCCATGGCCAATTTAATCTCACTAGATTTTAATTTTTTAGATTTTAATTCGCTCATTTATAAAAATGGGGAAACTGAACAAGATCGCCTTTATATTATTCCCTGACCTGGATTTCTTGATTGTCTCCTGTCTTTAATCTCTCCCTGTGCACAGGCTCCTTTCCCTAAACACATATGTTCAAGTTTCTTTTATGCTTAAAAAACTCCCAGTTCAGCCTTGTTTCTCTTCTCTTCTCATTTTACCATCTTGAGCAAGGAGTCCACTGACATTGCTTTCCCACATCATCCTTCTCAGGCCTTCTCTGGTTCTTCTCCTACCCGTGCTGCTGAAGTTAATCTTGAGAGCAACTTCTGGGGACCTGAATTGCCAAATCCAGTGGCTAGAAGTGGTGAGAATTCGTTCTTCACGATCTCTTCCTTGAGACTCAGTAGCTCTACTTTCCTCTGATTCTCTCCCTACTCTCTCAGCTGCTCTTTTCCAGCGCCTTTCACTGGATCATCCTCCTGCACTTCTCTCCTTCACGTTGCTGCATTCTCAACACATCTCTCCTCTCTACTAACTCCTTGGGCAGTTGCATCCATGTCTGTGGCTTCGACTATCACTTCAAGCCTGTCTCTCCAGCCTTGATCTTCCACTATCCTGATCCTGTTTCCAACTATCTGTTCAATACTTCCTCCCTCTGGGTGTTTCACTGGAAACTCCAAATTCAACATGGCCCACATCACCCTCACCCCCACCGTCTTCCTGAATTTAAGTTAGAGACTCTGCCATCATCCTACTTCCTATCCCAATCAATTACCAAGTACAGCGCATGGTTAAGTCTCAGCAGTTGATTCATTAATCAGAATGTCGCTGCTCTGGTTCAAGCCTACCTAAGTTCTCTCCTGGATCACCACAGTCACCTAAAACTCGAGGGTCTACCTCCAGGCACATTTTCATCCAAACATTCTCCACCTTACAGCAAGCGTTTTCTCTAAATACAAATCTAATCCAGTAACTTCTCGCTTAAAGTCTTGCTGGTCCTCACCAGCTATGGCAGAAAGCTGCCATCAAGTGTTAACTGAGAATATGGGGTGGAGGCGGGAACAGAAGGGACTGGGAAGGAGGTGGGGACAGAAAACAACTGGGGCACTGGGGGCTCTGTGGACTGGCATCAGAGATGTGAGAAAGGATGAAGCAAACAGTCCAGTCTGACTGGCACTGAGAAATTTCCATAGGGAAATAATTGGAGGCTAGAGGCAGGCTCGCATTTTAAAGATGTCACTGTGACCCAGTCTATCATGTCAAAAGAAGACACTGGCCAATTAAATTAATCTAATTCATATACTCTCTGAAATGGACATTCAAGATGTTTGAGTCACGGATAGAAGTTACCGAACTGCATGATTTCACTGTCTGAGGGGTCTGCTGTACAGTAATCATTAACAGCTTTCTCTGTGAAAAATCTGTTAAATTCTAAGGTCAGGAGAGTGTAACAAAATCATACAAGGAACTTAATCAGACTCACCAATATGAGGATTTAAAAATTTCAGCTCTTCTCTCTTGATTCCATCAGAGAAGCTATACTTTATTTCTTTAATACATTAAACAAAGGATTTATAATTAAGAACAGAAAAAAATAAAACTTCTGCCCATGGCAGCTTTTAACGTAAGCTGGCCCTGTGCTATAACTTGTATACAAACACCACCAAGGTTTAGTCTGGCGAGTCTGCATGTTTTCTTTTATAACTAAGTTTTAATTGTAGGTCCCTGCTACTGAGACTTGGATGGCAGGCTCTCTAGGATTCAACAGGCACACAGGTTTGTTGGAAGGAAACGTAGCCTTCATATCCTATTTAGAATTTGTTTTATAAACTCAATGAATGTGCAGAGAAATTGACTTTGACGACAGCATTCAAAGACCAAGAGGTGCCATGTTCAACCTCGGGCTGTAGAACGGCAAAAGACCCAGACAAGAAATACTCGATTATTATTCCCCCTCCCACCTTAGAGTAAGAGGGCTAGGTGATTCCTTATCCCAGGAGTGTCCCAACTATAACCAAACCCAAAGTCACAATGAAAAGTAGTTACCAAATTTCTGCTCGATGAAGGATTCATGCAAAAGAATGCATTCCTAATTATGTTTTTAGTACTACTGGACAGCCTGCTTATAAACAGACTGACCAGTAATGGAACTACTACAATTCACATTAGGGCAGCCCTAGGAAACAGCATCCACCTGGGCCTTTCTAAAAACAGGCTCCCTTCAAACTCAAAAACGCTCAGACAATACCTTCAGGCAAACCAAGCACTTCCTAATGCTGTCTGACACTTATTTGAAACATGTCCATAGGTACTGGGTTTGGAATTCTCAGCTCTTCTAGTCTATCTATAGGTTTTAAAAGCCTAAAGAAAATATATCTGAAAAGGGATTAGAAGAAGCACATAAACACGTTATAAAGACAATTCGACAGTTTTAAGAAAAATGTCAATTACAGCTGTAGCTATGGCTGTTTACCTTGGAAATCATACCTATTCACTTCTGTTTGTAAGAGTATGAAACACATTTCCTTTAAAACAGATGCATGAAACCAAAATAAGGCACACTATCAGAACAGTTTGGTTGGTATCTCTTGCCTAGAATTTTATCTTTAAAAATTATGGCTACCCGTGTTGATTGCAGCTCTGTTTACAATAGCAAAAAGCTGGAAGCAACCAAGGTGTCCATCAACGGATGAATGGTTAAATAAATTGTGGTATATTCACACAATGGAATACTACACATCAATAAAGAACAGTGACGAATCTGTGAAACATTTCATAACATGGAGGAACCTGGAAGGCATTATGCTGAGCGAAATGAGTCAGAAGCAAAAGGACAAATATTGTATAAGACCACTATTATAAGATCTTGAGAAATAGTATAAACTGAGAAGAACACATACTTCTGTGGTTACGAGGGGGCGAGTGCGGGGGGAGAGGGTTATTTACTGATTAGTTAGTAGATAAGAACTACTTTAGGTGAAGGGAAGAACAATACTCAATACACGGAAGGTCAGCTCAACTTGGACTGGACCAAAAGCAAAGAAGTTTCCAGGATAAACTGAATGCTTCAAAGGTCAGTGGAGCAAGGGCGGGGGTTTGGGGACTATGGCTTAAGGGGACTTCTAAGTCAATTGGCAAAATAATTCTATTATGAAAACATTCTGCATCCCACTTTGAAATGTGGCGTCTGGGGTCTTACATGCTAACAAGCGGCCATCTAAGATGCATCAATTGGTCTCAACCCACTTGGATCAAAGGAGAATGAAGAATACCAAGGTCACACGATACCTGTGAGCCCAAGAGACAGAAAGGGCCACATGAACTAGAGACTTACATCATTCTGAGACCAGAAGAACTAGACGGTGCCCGGCCACAACCAATGACTGCCCTGACAGGGAGCACAATAGAGAACCCCTGAGGGAGCAGGAGAACAGTGGGATGCAGACCCCAAATTCTCATAAAAAGACCAGACTTAATGGTCTGACTGAGACTAGAGGAATCCTGGCGGTCATGGTCCCCAAATCTTCTGTTGGCCCAGGACAGGAACCATTCCCGAAGACAACTCATCAGACATGGAAGGGACTGGACAATGGGTAGGAGAGAGATGCTGATGAAGAGTGAGCTACTTTATCAGGTGGACACTTGAGACTGTGTTGGCATCTCCTGTCTGGAGGGGAGATAGGAGCGTAGAGAGGGTTAGAAACTGGCAAAATTGTCACGAAAGGGAGACTGGAAGGGCTGACTCATTAGGGGGAGAGTAAGTGGGAGTATGGAGTAAGGTGTATATAAGCTTATATGTGACAGACTGACTTGATTTGTAAACCTTCACTTAAAGCTCAATAAAAATTATTAAAAAAAAAATTATGGCTGTAAACATAATAATACAAGCAAAATAATACAAAAATACATTTTTCTTTGCAACCAATTCTTTTACAAGGTCCATGCTACTCTTAAGAAAAAAACTCCAGATATTAAAAAGATTAAAAAAAAAAAAATCTTGCTTAAAAGTGCTTTGGAGGAAGTCTTAGCACTTCATTTTTTAAAGAAGAAAAACGTGGACTTTCCTGCACTGGAAAGTGGGTAGTGCTGATGTTTTACTAACTACAAAGCTATCCTTGCTACAGTGACTTGTTTGTTCTAAATGTCAATAGAAACCTTTCAACTATCAGCACAAACTGATTTTGAACAGGCAGCACTCCGAGTACACTTGAAAATAAACTTCTGATGGTATGTGAATTCTCTCTCTCAAGAAATAAATTTAAAAATATATACGTATTTAAAAGTAAATCTCTTGGCTCAAAACTGGACATGTACGTCACCAGTAAGGAAAGGATTAGTGTGGAAATCAGCAGACACATGTAGACTGTACGACGTCATTTCCTGATGAACTGAAGCCACAGCATAACAAGTGGGAAGGAGATGGGAAAAAGATAGCATTTGGCCTTGTCTGCACTACTCCTTTGTGACTCTTGGACTTTAGGGATTGAAATGGCCCAGGGTAGGCAGCTCTGGATCAATATGGTGTAGAGGTCCCTTCTGTGGGGATGGAGGAGAGTCAGGACTACCTGCCCCCTAGCCCAGGACACTGATCAGGCCAGCCCTGGCTACCTGCACGTTCTGGCATAAACACTCCACCCACTGCCTGTCCTTCTGGGCCGCACTCTGTAGTGCTGGAAACGGAAATCTTCCAAGGACAAAATTCTCCTTTTACAATCTGTTTTCAGATTGATAAAATACTGCTTTTTATATGATAAGCAAAAACCAGGAGGAAAAAACCTACATCTCTTAGTATTTAAAACAAATCAGTCTATTAATAATGTTAAGTCATGTTTTTAAGAGGTATTTCTTTCCTTAGTCTCTATTTATAGCTCTCTGATTGCTGAGAAAGTAATTAGCTACATTATAACCTCTTATGCAGCATAACTGTCTTTACTAATCACATTCTCATTAACATTGTTTTATTTCACTGCTCTGGATGGGAGTTCTTCAAACACCTCTTTGGCTGGTAGGTATATGGGAGTCTTTGGGAGTTCTTCAAACACCTCTTTGGCTGGTAGGTATATGGGAGTCTTCCATCCCATAGTACTTAATTATTCACAACAATTTGTTAATTTCTTGTCAGGGATGCCACACAAAAATTAAAAGAAAACAAAACAAAAAACTATTAGGCCTCCCATAAAATAAAAATACTGAAGTAAATGAATTTGCATACAGGATTTGAGAATTAGCTATGCTTGTTGGAAACCCTGGTGGCGTAGTGGTTAAGTGCTATGGCTGCTAACCAAAGGGTCAGCAGTTTGAATCCGCCAGGCACTCCTTGGAAACTCTATGGGGTGGTTCTACTCAGTCCTATAGGGTCGCTATGAGTTGGAATCGACTCGATGGCACTGGGTTGTTGTTGTTTGGTGCTGTTGAATCAGTTCCAACTTATAGTGACCCTGTGTCCAACAGAATGAAACACTGCCCGGTCCTGTGCCATCCTCATAATGTTTGCTATCCTTGAGCCCACAATTGCAGCCACTGTGTCAATCCATTTCATTGGGGGTCTTCCTCTTTTTTGCTGACCCTCCAATTTACCAAGGATGATGTCCTTCTCCAGGGACTGCTCCCTCCAGAAAACATGTCCGAAGTATGTGAGATGGAGTCTCACCACCCTTGCTTCTAAGGAATATTCTGGCTGTATGTCTTCCAAGACAGATTTGTTTGTTCTGGCAGTCCATGGTATATTCAATATTCTTTGCCAATGCCATAATTCAAAGGTGTCAATTCTTCTTCAGTCTTTCTTATTCATTATCCAGCTTTCACAAGCATATGAGATGACTGAAAATACTATGGGTTGGATGAGGTGCACCTTAGTCCTCAAAGTGACATCCCTGCTTTTCAGCACTTTAAAGAGGTCTTTTGCAGCAGATTTGCCCAACACAATATGTCCTCTGATTTCTTGACTACCACTTCTGTGAGCATTGATTGTGGATCCAAGTAAAGTGAAATCCTTGACAACTTCAATTATTTTCTAAGCTATATTTAGTGTGATAAAAAGGATCCTTGGTGGCAAAACAGGTAGCTTGGCTGCTCACTGAAAGGTTGGCGGTTTGAACTCATCCAGCCACTCCTCGGGAGAAAAGACCTGGCGATCTGCTCCTGTAAAGATTACTGCCTAGAAACCCCTATGGGGCAGTTCTATTGTGTCACATGGAGTCACTATGAGTTGGAAACAGACTTGACGGCTCCTAACCACAACAGCGCGATAAAAACTAATAACAAATTAGGCATTAACTCAATGACATATGACCTCATATCTTCCTAGGTCTTTCTTTTTCTACCTTTAACATGGAGTTAGAAACATAAACCTCACTGGATCGCTGTGAAAACTAAAAAATTAAAAGAAAGTAACATAGACTCCGTAAGTAATGAGCTTTAAAAAATGCTAAAATGACAGATGCTTCCAGAAATGCCCATCTGTCCAAATGATTTAAAGCACATTTAGAATCACTCTTTGATCTGTAGCTGGCAGTCTGTATAGAGCCCATCTGTGAGTTTATAGTGGCCTAGTATCAATCTTTGCTTTTTATGTTTTGGAACATCTTAAATGGGCTGGAACGGGTTCAGGGTGGACAGTTCCTAGCCCTCCTTCTGCTCGGGTCTGGTAGCGTAGAAGCCTGTCTTGGTTGATCTCTGAGCGCTAGTGGTACCATTGCAGCTTCTCATGGGGTTTACTTGGATTTGGGGGTAGGCAGTTGGCAACAAGGCCACTGGCCTTTAGGAACAGTAGCTGATGAGGGTAAAAGTCAGAATTGTGATCAGTAGGTAGGAAAGAGAAGGGGTAGGTTACCTATTTTACCCTCCAAATTAGCAGTATCTATAAACTTTTGATGTACACGGTCTTTGACCCATCAATTCCACTTCTAAAAATTTACCTGAGAGATATAATTGTACAAGTAAACAAAAATATATGTAAAGGACATTCATTGCTGCATTATTTGAATTAGCAAAATACCAGCAGTTGTTTTTTTAAAAAAATGAAGTAGATCTGTATTCCTGTTGTTAAGATGTCCAAGATATAATGGTAAATGAAAAATTAAGAGAAGAATATGTGTAAATGATTCATGTGAATCTTAAAAAGATGCACTGGTACACTTACATACGCAAAATGGAAATTCACAAGAGTCAAGGAGTGGGAAGAAGTACTTTGATTTTATTTTATACATTTCTATGCTATTTAAATTTTTTATAAGCCTGCATTTCATTTCTAATAAAAACCCAGCACCACCAATCTAAAACAGATACCTCTGTGCAGAAAAGTTAACATAGCAGGCCTGGGACTGCCGCCCTTAAAAAGGTTTGCTTACAAAGTCAGCCCTTGGCTGGTGTCTGAGAACTTGGATTTCAGGAGAACTCTCACCATTCTCTCACAAGAATGGTTTACTGTGCCTAAATTGTTTGCACAAACATTATGGTTTGTGCTGAGCACCTGCTTTCCTACTGGGAGTCTAGAATTTTGGTACGTGCCTACATGACTGACCTTCAATAAAAACCCCGGACACCTGGGTTCAAGGGAGACAATACTTTATACACGCTGTCACACTTATTGCTGGGGGAATTAAGAGCATGCTGTGTGACTCCACTGGGAGAGGGCTTTTGGAAGTGTGTGCATGGCTTCCTGCGGACTTCACCCCATGCACTTTTCCCTTTGCTGATTTTGCTTTGCATACCTTCACTGTGAGATAAATCATAGCCATGAGTACAAGAGTGCTGTGAGTCTTCCTAGCAAATCACTAAACCTTTGGGTGGTCTTGGGGACCCTCAATACATCCCCATTATTCTTTTCTATAGTACCTTCTTCTTGACCTTCATAGCATTACCATAACCTTACATATTTATTTAACTATCCATCCTTCTTACTAGGCTGTAATCTCCACGAAGGGTAATAACTGTATTATTTACCATTATCAACACATAAATACTCACTGAAGGTATTAAATAAAAATGGGGGGAGAGGGAGGAAGCTCGGTTACTAATAAATTATGATCTACTGAGAGAGTGTGAGAGTGTGTTTTATGGGCAGTGCTCCTTTTTAGATTCTGGAATCCCTGATAGATACTAAAATTAAGACAAAATCAATACAATGGCAGGACTGAACTCTGCATCTGATGAAAAGGCCCCGACTCTCTTTCCCCAGCCCTCATTTGTGCTTCTACCTGAAAGGAGAAACTTCTAACAAGATAGCAGTGTCCCAGCCCTTGTAGGGCCTCTGTGGTTCTTCTCTGATTAATGTTTCAGAAGATGCTGAAGAGCCACTTGAATGAACCCAGTAATAGGCTCCCTCTGACTAAGGGTGTGAAGACTGACCCCAGGGGAGGTCTCATGGCCTAGAAATTAAAGTCAGTCTGCTGCACGGCCTGAAGGGACATTTTCTGTGTATCTTAGCTCCTGGGTGGAACTAAGTCCCAGTAGAGCAGAAGGGAAGGCTGTGGCTCCCTGAAGCTCCTCTAGCACCTGAGCAGAAGGCTGAGCAGACTAATGCCCAGTGCACAGTACAGGACTCCTGCATGTACTTCCCAGGAAGGAATCAGAGGTCCTGAAATGCCTTCCAATGGCCTTGACTTCTGACATGCATCTGGCTTTACGAAGACTTTCATTCTGGCCATAACAGTGCCTAAGCAGATACTCCCACCCCCTACTAACTCAGGCTCTGACAAGCAAAGCGGTCAGAGTTTGTAAATCCATGTTTTCTCACCTTCCAGGTGAATTTTCTCCCCATCTAGCCTCCCAATGAATATAACAGACCAGGTAGCCCTTGGGTACCTGGTGCTTTTAATGATCATGAAGGGCTCAAAGTTCTAAACCTTGGTACTCTTCCTGCATACGTGCTATTCGGAAGTTTGTTGTGCAAATCTTGCCAATAAACTATCAATATAGGCACCTGCTGTTGGGCTTTCAAAAACTGTAAGAGTGGAGGGGCATGGACTTGGGCATAACAGGATTTGGTCTTTACTTTTCATTCTAGCTGTTGATGGAAGGCTGCCACAACAGGTCCAGGGAACAAAAGCAAGCTCCCTGTGGATTTTCTCGGGACCCTGAACCCAGTGGGTCTCAGAGTGGCAGAGCCACAGATCTGCACCAAGAGGGACAGCTTAAAGTGCACCTGGGAAGTGCCAGTCCCTGAAGGAATCTTCGTTAATATTTCTCATCTCAGGTGTGCTCGTGGTACCCTAAGAAGCACACAGACTTACATAATGAGGAAACAATTTCCCAGGTGCTCAAACCATTTACTTCTCCTCTTTCCCTGTGGCTTGGGGCTCCTCTCCTATTCCCTCTCACACTCTTATAAAAAATGAAAACCTCATATTAGCCACCATTGACTAGAGAGCTGGAGACTTGGGAAGCTGAGAGGTTAATCTTGTGTTGAACTCCAAAATGATATTCACATTTACCAAAAGCAAGTTTGCCTCACTGACGACTAATTCCCTGATGTTCTAGATATCCTGGAGATGACAATGGACAGGGGTCTGCCCCAGCAGCCCACGTGCTGGGACTGATTCAAATCCTCCCTAAAGCCCTTGCCTTAGGGCCACATGATTGAACAGGGTTTACTCGGCTTTAAGTCCTTGGGTCCATTTTGCTGGGCGTATTTTCTCCATTTTATCATCTCACCCCAATGCATTCACCTAAAGCTTATCACAGAGAAATTAATCTGCCATTTCTACAGTGTTATCAGGCTGCTGCAGGAAGGTCAGTATCATGTGGCCTGGCAGAAAGCCTCCTAAATCCTGGAAAGTTCTTTTCTGGGATTCCTTTGCAAGGCTAAAGCCAGCAATAGCAGCTGCACCTATGTTTCAGCCTTTTGGAACTCCAGGGTCCA
This sequence comes from Loxodonta africana, assembly GCF_030014295.1. Taxonomy (NCBI): domain Eukaryota; kingdom Metazoa; phylum Chordata; class Mammalia; order Proboscidea; family Elephantidae; genus Loxodonta; species Loxodonta africana. Next base: position 57,358,483 of record NC_087352.1, on the reverse strand, counting down.
TGTTTCTCCCTGGTTGCATGACTCTCTCCCCGTCCCTGCTCTCCTTTCACGGTTACTTGTGCGTATGCTTATCTACCCACTCACATCCCCTTAAAATGTAAGCAAGTAGAGGGTAGACTCTGTCTTACTAACGGTGTGACGTCGGGTGTTCAGGACAGTGCCTCACAAGGTAGGTGTTAACAGATATTTGCTTAGGTGAATTGGCACCTTGCTTCCTCTATCTGCAGAACAGACACAATATTTGCTATCTTTTTGTTATGCTCATGAGAAGGAAATACCAAAATTTTGGCGACAGTAGAAATTAAGATTCTAAAGTAGTAAATTTAAGTGTCCCTTAAATTCCATCTTCTATCCCATTTATCTTAAGCTTTAGCTTATTGAGAGGTTCTACAGACTTTTAAACAGAAATTAAATGCACTGATAATAGGATCTGAAGGGGTTTAAGTAATTTTACATCTGTAGCAGGAGATGGAAAAGACATGACTCAATGAACACCAATGACATTTTTATCTTGACGCTCATCTCTATCTCTCCTTCAGAGGGTCACCTCTCTTGTCCTCTCTTCTCCCCCATCTTTCATTAGCTGGTACCTTTCCCAGTTGGCTCTCTCTTGCCTGCTGTCTTTCCTCCATCCTAAATGTTTTCAGATAGAAATAACCAACACACACACACACACACACGCACACACGCACACACACCCCTTTACCTGCCCACTGGCCAACATCTTTGCCTTCCTCTTCTGTAGAATGTGGCCAACACCACCATCCCCTATCCCAGTTTTAGCTGGGACGTTCTTGCTCTATTTTCCCCCTTTCTGATGTTCTTTACCTTGCTGGCCTTCAGGATGTTGATGTGCTCTTCATACACTGTGTCTCTGTTTTTCTCAAGAAAACCATCTGAATGGTACTCCACCTGGGGCCACAGCAATGGGAAAGAGGAACAGTAGTTAGTGCTTTAGTCAGATTAGCAGTTTCTTGAGTACCTGAGTAGTTTCATCTTAGCTATGTAGTGTTTTTTTAAAGAGTTGTGAGTAGGCTGAAAGCCCACAGATGTTCCCATTTAATCAAACTCAATATGTGATCAGGATTTACACAGTGGGAACTGAGCATTCATTTTGTGGGAAAAATATTACTTTATAAAGAAGTTCCCGTAAGATGGCCTTTAATAGAAGGCTTCCTTAGGGGTCTATAAATGAAGCTTCTCAACCACATCCAAGATGTACCAAATCAGAATCTGCATCTTAATAAGACCCTAGGTGACTTATAGGCATATTACAATTTGAAAAGCACCAAGCTAATGCATATCAAACAGAAATCCATTTAGAAAATTTTACATATACACAAGGTTTTGGGAAAAGAACCACTCAAAGAAGATTAACACTTATTCCATGTAATAAACCAAGCCATGTACATACTTCATTTTTACTCCCTCCTTTTCCTCCCCAAGCTCCATGTGGGTAGTATCATAACTGTTTTACTTACTGCTATATTCCCAAGAGGAGTCCCTGGGCAGTCCAAATGGTTAAGCACTCAACCACTAGGTTGACTCAACTAAAGGTTGGCGGTTCGAACCCACACAGAGGCGCCTTGGAAGACAGGCATGGTGATTTGCTTCCAAAAGGTCATAGCCTTAGAAACCCTATGAAGCAGTCCTACTCTGCAAATGTAGGGTCGCCATGAGGCAGAACTGACTTGATGGCAACTAACAACATGACATATTCCCAGGAGAGAAATCCTCAGAAAATATTTGCTAAATTCATGGTTGGAAAAAAAGAACACTCCCCTGTAGGGTTATGTCATGTAGTAACAATATGAGATGCAGCCAGGTGGGTAAGAAAGGACAAAAGGAGAACCTATTTAAAGAGGCTCAGACCACCTGAATTGAATAGGGACAGCTCTAACTTAGCCCAGAAGCCCTTGAGTCTACCTTAAGTGGGACTGGAAGAGTGCCAAAGCCAACAAAGAGGCGACCTACCTTATCTGCAAAGTGGATGACAATGAAGGACGTGTTGGACATGCGAGGTTTCTGGAAGTGCTGGCTGCTAGAGTGTCGGTCATAGAGTTTTTGAGCCCAGTTCTGGTCAGTACCTTTGGGAACCTGCAGAACCACAAAGCAGGGCTTGTTATGAGGAAAAGGGGAGCCAAGGGTCGTGGCAGAGGGATGGAGTCCGTCGGTAAGTTAACCCTGTGAGGCTGGGTTCATACCTCAGACCCTGGACCCTGACTTTACTGTGGAAAGAATTATTCAAACATAGATGTTCAGGATCCTGCCATGGCATTCTCTCTACCCACCAAGCATAGGTTGGCGCCCTGCTGGGTGGCAGACGCTGGAAGTATTAGGAGAGAATGGAGGTAGAGGCTGAGGTCAGAGTCACAATCATGGAACAAATGTGAAGAAGATGCTTCTTCACTCCAGCCAGACCAGAAATGTCAGTGTCAAGAACACGTCCATTTCCAGTGCCAAGCTTCTGCTCACTCAGGTTACCTCCTGCTGAATACCACTGTCCAGGCTGGGCTCAAGTCTGCCCTTCTCTCTGAAGCCTTTCCTGACTGCTCTGGATCTCATGTCTCTCTTCTTTGAATTTCCTCACAGTGAAAATCTTATACATACACTAATATTGCTCACCGCTGGTTTTTATACATTTTCTTGTCACTACAAACTCTAAGCTTATTGGGTTCAAGAACTATATCTTACTTTTTTTTTCTTCTCCTGCCCCTCAAAGAACTTGGAATTCTGTGCTGGTCACACACTGGATATTCAGTACCTAGTGATTGATCTACATGGTACTAATCTCTGCCTCTTTCCAAATTTAAATTGAGATTTAGAGGTTTCACTACATTGAGAATTCTGAAGAGCAGCCTCTCCTAATACATTTATGGAGAGCTTCAAATGTAAAAAAGCATCTTGTTTCACTGAAAATAGAACATGGATCACCGTACCCACCATTCAGATTGTCAAGCATGATGGCAACTCTTCCAACGGGAAGTTGCTTCCTCCTCTGTCACCCTTGAACACCACTCCACGTTACCGAGTGGAAACCCCAGGTTCTTACTCGGCATGACTCGGACTGGCCAATAAATGAGAAACCGAGGCAGGAGAACAAGAAAGGTACCTTTATTTCATTGTACGAGGAAATGGAGTCAGCAGCGCTATTGCTGCCAAGATGCTCGCCGAAGGTGGGCAGGTAAGTTACTTTTAAAGGGGTTTATAACTAGAGAGTTCATACAAGTCAAGTCAGCAACATTCTTAGCAATGGGGTTTACATATAACCTCCAAGTAAAAGCAAGACTCATATGCAAAGCTGGAAGGGGGGGAGGGGCTAGCAAAGGAAATAATTTTGCAATACAACATTGTAGGAGAGGAAGCCAGGTAAAGAATACAGCATTGTGGGGGTTCTCTCTCTCTCTCTCTCTCACACACACACACACACTGATGAGGATGGGCTCATCCCTCAGTCATGAATCACTAACTGGCTTGCCCTTTATTAGTTTAGATTGTACATTTGGATCAGACAGTGTTGAAGGTGACCCTTGCACCAGTCATTTTAAAAAGGCTTTGCTGAGCAAATTAATAATAAATAATAAATAATATCTGTGTCATAAGGAAAATGCTTACATGCGGAAAACAAATTTCTCAAATACTTTGTAAGCAAATGGATTTTTCTCCATATTCAATTTGGTGTATCTAGAATACCCAGTGCTATGTGCCACAGAAAATTCAAACGGGGAAAAAAAGAAAAAAAAAAAAAACCTCTTCTTTGAGGAAGTTAATTGTGTTAGACAGACAAAATTAAAAATATATTTAATTCAGCACTTCTTATATACAGTTTTATATTTGTCTCCAAGCAACCTGTGTTTAGAAACACCAGGTGTGGGGGAAGAAGGCGTCTGGCTGGTGGGGTTGTCAGGAGGTGAGGCTAGAAGACAGTCAGAACTGGGCAGGGAGGACTAGAAAGATAAGCCCCACCTAGGCTAACACCTATATTTGCCAGGAACAAAATCATCCTTTGCTTGAAAGTGAAGCCGAACTTCTGTTGGAAGACTCCATAATCCTACACATTCACTACTGCAGATCATCATGAGATAATGAGCAGGCGGGAGCCGCAGTCACGGTCATGTGTACACACAGCACCTGGCGAGGCTCAGTCTCTCCTCTCATCCCTCCCCCAGACTGAAAATAACAGCCAGCATGAGCTCATGGTGCAATGGTTCAATGATTAAGCATTAGACTGCTAACAAGAAGCTTGGTGGTTTGAACTCACCAAGTGGCTCTGTGGGAGAAAGAGCTGGCATTTTCTCCTGTAAAGAGCACAGTCTAGGAAACCCTACGGGGTAGTTCTATTCTGTCACTTGGGGTCCCTGTCTTAGTTATCTAGTGCTGTTATAACAGAAATACCACAAGTGGGTGGCTTTAACATCAGAAATTAATCTTTGCACAGTTTAGGAGGCTAGAAGTCTGAACTCATGGTGCCAGCTCTAGGAGCAGGCTTTCTCTCTCTGTTGCCTTGGAGGAAGGTCCTTATCTCTTTGAGCTTCTGCTCCTGGGCGATCTTCATGTGGCTTGGCATCTCTCTTCCCCCATCTCTGCTTCTCTCACTTGCTTATTTAATCCTTTTTATATGTCCAAAGAGACTAACTCAAGAGACATGTTAATCCCGTCTCATTAACTCAATAAACACAACCCCATTCACGAGTGGGATTATAACCACAGGCAGAGGTTGTGGGGGGACATAACTCAATCCTTAACAGTTTCTGTGGCTCAGAATCTACTCCGCGGCACACGACACAAACTCACAACAAATAATATTCTCAGGTAATACTAATAGCTAATGCCCATGTTGTTGTTAGCTGCTGTCCAGTCAGCCTCTGGCTCATGGTGACCCCATGTACAACAGGATTGGACCGTTGTCATCAGGATTTTCACTGGCTGATTTTCAGAAGTAGATTGCCAGGCCTTTCTTCCTAGTCTGTCTTAGTCTGGACGCTCCACTGAAATCTGTTCAGCATCATAGCAACCCACAAGCTTCTGCTGACGGATGGTGGCTGTGCTTGAGGTGCACTGGCCAGGACTCAAACCTGGGTCCCCCGCATGGAAGGTGAGAATTCTACCACTGAACCACCACTGCCCTCACTAGTGCTCATGGGGTTTATTACTTGCCAGGCAGTTGTTTACACATTTCTATATATTAACTCATTTAATCCTCACAATAATCCCATGAGCTAGGCACTATGTTTATACACACATCACAGATGAGGAAACTGAGATAAAGCGGTTAAGTAACTTGTCCAAAGTCACATAGCTGGGAAGCAGCAGAGCTGGGGTTCAAACCCAGGCTGGCTGGCTCTGGAGCATGTGCTTCTCTGCCCCACAACAGGGCATTCTAAAGGTAGCCATGAAGGCTGAGTTTATGTGGCAGGCTCCTGTCTCCCCAAATCTTTCCATGCAAGTGGATTTAAAACAGGTAGAGGAGCAAGAAAGCATGTCTTGTATTGTGATAAAATCTGGACTGTGGTTATCACCAGCTTTGGAATATACAGCTGAATTGAATTCTTTTTAAAAAGTCTACACGTGGCTTCACACAAGCTTTCATACTCTCCTCTCAAAGGAATGTGGAGAGAGCACTGGAAGAGAAGCCTGTCATACTCTGCTCAGTCCTCATCTAAGTGTGTACTGTCCCTCAGAGGTAAACTACGTTGGACCTGCTGTGCTGGCCACTGGTCACATCACAAAGTGAAGCTCCCACTTATACACACCTCCAGAACAGGCAAATCTACAGACACAGAAAGGAGATTAGTGGTTGCCTAGGGCTGGGGGCTGGGTGGCTAGGAGGAGTTAGCAGAGCCTGCTAATGGGTTTCTTTTGGGGTGATGAAAATGTTCTAAAATGGATTGTGGTGATGGATGCATAACTCCGTGAATATACTAAAAACTATTAAATCGTACACTTTAAACGGGTGAATTTTATGGTATGTAAACTGCATCTCCATAAAGCTGTTAAAAATACATTATACCTGATCTTACCTTTTGCCATTATAATAAAACAGAAAAAACTAAAGGGAAAAAAATGAAAGAGCTCAGCATATTCTTCTCCAGTAGCCTGAGGGATAAATCCTATGGCCTAGGACTTTTCATCCACTTTCTCTTTGAACTCTTGAGCAGAAATTGCATTCTGTGTCATAAATATCACCTGGGACCAATGCCCGATCCTCAACGAAACAGGTGACATGAGATGACTGTTAAGGACCCTAAAGCCAATTATTTCATCTTTGCTTCTTGTCTCTATCTTCATGTGCCAGTGCCATCAACGCCTGCCTCACTGGTCACTTACTCGCTATCTCACTCTATCCTGATACCTCCTACCACCGCTGACCTCTCAAATTGCCATTCCACCATAAAACCTCTGTGTCCTCAGGCTCCCTTCACAGAAGCCTGGCTGGGCCCCAGGACTTTGCTGCCCAGTAGCTCTCTAGTGTGTAGGCAGATTTTTTCTCTCCCTACCAGGCAACTATCCTCAATGCCAGGTCTAGGCCTTTACTTTTCCATCTCTGCAAAATATCCTCTGCTTGCTCAGAAAACACCAATTCTAGGCCGATCTAACCACCCATCCTCTCCATTCCCACACCTGGCTGGCTGGATAAGATCACATATCAACTCATCTCCTTCTAGCCAAGTCCCTCTGACATGGTATAATTTAGTATTGTTACCAAAAAATAAAGCCACTCTAAGAATCATCCTTTGGATTAAGACATCATTCTCAGACCTACACTGGGAGTTACCCTCAGCAACTCCTATATCTAATGTATGGTCTTTGATCTCAACAAGAAAATCTATGTACTCTAGTATTTCTCATCCCTATTTATAGGACAGCAATTTCTATTTTCCAGGAGCCCTGGTGGCGCAGTGGTTAAGTGCTTTGCTGCTAACCAAAAGGTTGGTGAGTTGAACCCACAAGCTCCTCCACAGGAGAAAGATGTGGCAGTCTGCTTCCGTACAGATTTATAGCCCTGGAAACCCTATGGGGTAGTTCTACTCTGTCCTATAGGGTCATTATGAGTTGGAATCCACTTGATGACAATGGCTTTGGTTTTTATTCCTATCTTCCTCCATTCTCTTCCAGCTTCTGGCTCTGCCACTTCTTAGCGGATGCTTCATCTCCTTCACAGGAAAATAGGGGCTGTTGTGGAGGAAATTTCTGCTCTAACATCCAGAAACTCATCTGCACCCACAGCCATCCCAGCCTCTCCTGCCTTTCTCACTGAAAAGCCTCTTTGGGGACCATGATCCACCCACCCTCCCTTCTTAAATCCCCAAGGTGCCTGACCTCTCTCACCTCCTCCTTTTCACAGCCAAGCCTCCAGAAGGGGTAATTAAAACTTGTCCTCTCCACTCCCTTATCTCCTATTCTCACCTAAAATTACTGAAATCAGGCTGCTGCCCAGACAACTCCCTGGAAACTGCCTCCCACCCTGTAACTGAGCCCCAGAGCCTTCAAAGTGAAGCCAAACACTTTCTCAGGGCAGACAAAGCTGTTCGTTCTCTGACAGGTTCCACTTTCCAACCTCACCTGCCACCATCACAGGCTCTGAACAACTCAAGCTACCTTCCCTTGTCTGACTTCTCTGCCTAAACGGCCCCTTCTGGGGAGGTTTTGCCCCTCCTGTGCTTCCATTTCTCATCACTATGCCATATTTCAAGTGCTTGCTTACTTGCCTGACTCCCATCAGGGGTGTGAGAGCAATTTAAGAGCAGGCAGTCAGTTCCTTACTCATTGAACACGTGCTTTGTTGGATGAATGAAGGAGTAAATATGAGAAAGCCACCTCATCTCTCTCAATCACAGGCTTCAAACCTGTACACAAAAGTGTTGGACAAGATGACTTGTGAAGCCACTTCTCAAGAAACCAGGGCCTCTTGGTCTTAATATAGAATAGATCTTCTGAGGGCATGCTGGGCACAGGTTAAGGAAGCAGGAGGATGGGAGGTCTCCCACTGTCTTCATCCTGGTTATATTCTACTGTGCAGCAATAATACCTTTATTAGGAGGATCCATCCTAGACAGCTCTCAGGCACTGGCTTGGGTTGGGTTCCACCAAGCAGAAGAATTCTAGTCACTCAGGGCAACACTTGCTTCCCTCATTCAGAACTGCGTTTGTGTGCTAACTCCATCTCTCTAACCTGCAACAGCGCCTGTATTTTTACTCACTAGAGTTGCTTCCACTGGGTGATGCAAACGGTCACACACATACCAGCCTACTAACAGAAGGACTAGTGGTTCAAACCCACCCAGAGGTGCCTCTGAAGACAGAGCTGGCAATCTGCACCCAAAAGGTCACAGCTTTGAAAACCCTATGAAGCAGTGCTAATCGGCACACATGGGGTCGCCATGACTTGGAATTAACAGCAACTAACAGCAGCAACAACAGAATTGCTTCCAGGGCTCAAGGTATCATCTTCAGAATGCAAATATGTCACCTAGGCAGAAGCATGCACGGAGCCCTGATAGCCTGGCAGCACAGCTAGTGTCTTCCTCGCAGAGGGATGGGGCTGATGACCAGGACACAGGGGGGCAGGAGACGCCCAGCCTGAGTAGGGCTTAGAAGCGGGCAGGAGCTGTTGCCACATGCTCCTCCCCTTGCAACCTTATTGCTCACTGGGGGAGAATAGCAAGAGGGGTGGGGTTTCTTAAGGGCAGCCTGGAAATAAACTTCTCCTACAAGCAAACACCCTCTTCCCTGCCCCCTTGGATAACTAAGAGGCTTGGTCTGGGTCTGACTGCAGATGCTATGACTGCAAAAGGGCTTTTCCTCCTGAAGGAATCTTGAGTGGTTTAATACCCTGGTCCCCATACCTCCTCTGCAACTTCCTGCCAGGGCCTCAGCACCAATCATAGGATCTGGGAAGGACAACTGATCAGGAGGTGCGTCGGGTTCATGCTTCAGCTGCTCTCAGCTCTGGGAGTCACCCCGTGAGCCACCCCTTTAAATCCATGCCCATCTGCTTCCATATTTCTAATTGAAATCTCATTCACCGGCCCTGTCAGCCACTGCACATCTTCTCCAGGAAAAGCGATTTTCCCAACTGCTGCTTTTGTGCCTTGCGTCCAAATGGATTTCTGGCCTGCCAGATGAGGGTCACAGGACCCAGTTCTACACAGTGTGATCTCATTATTCTTTCTCCTCCTGCAGAGCAGGTTTGAGATCTGGGGAGGGACAGCATGGTCTTCAGCAGCTCCACGGGCCAATAGGACCAGTACCCAGGGGCTCTGAATGGCCCAGTGCAACCAACCCCACTGGAATAATACAAAACCCCGCAATGGTTAATGTGGGAACTTTTTGTACCAGATTTCATTGGTCTGGGAATTCAGGGTGATTTAATATAATCTGGTGCAGCTCCTACTAACAGGTGGATTTTAAACCAACGAGTATTATTGTATTTGTTAAAACTTGTCCAATTGTACACACTTAAAAAGGGTGAACATTTTACATATATACCTTTTGCCCAGATCCATGGATGTTTCCAGAAGGGCTCAGGTTTATTGAGGTATATATGTAAAATGTTCACCCTTTTTAAGTGTGTACAATTGGACAAGTTTTAACAAATACAATAATACTCGTTGGTTTAAAATCCACCTGTTAGTAGGAGCTGCACCAGATTATACTAAATCACCCTGAATTCCCAGACCAATGAAAGCTGGTACGAAAAGTTCCCACATTAACCATTGCGGGGTTTTGTATTATTCCTTAAACTGGTGTTCACCTTGTCTTCCCTGCTACACCTATGACCTCGGCTGCCAGTGAGTTTAAATACTACATTCATCAGACTACCCCAAAACGAAATACTCCAAGCCCCTCCCAGCTTAATTAGCTGGAAATCCAGGCTTCCCTCAAATCTTCCAAGGATGCTTGGAGAAGGCATACAAGGGGCACAAGGAGGCCCCAACATAGAATCGTAGTTGCTGCGTGTAGCTCTGTTGTCGTTCTGAGTTGATAATTGCTGCTCTAGATGTTATTCAGTGTCACTCAGCTGCTCTCGGGCTGTGGCCCATGCCTCTCCCTGCCTGCTCTGCCACTCTTCTCTCTCCCTTATTGGCCAGTAGGGAGAATCTTTCCTCCTCTCTTGGGGGGCTCCCCCAAAGGCAAGACATATAGTAGGTACACAGTACTTTCTCAGTGTTTGATGGCTTGCAGTGGCAGGGGTGTAAATTGGATACAAATCCAAACTAAATGGAAGGATCTGCAGAGCATATGGCAGAGCTCACCCATGTATACAGTTAAGAGTTTTTTTTTGTTTTTTAGCTTCTCTGAAGTAAAACAGACACCTACAGAGATGCCCCAGGTGGCATGTACTCAGTGGGAAGACAGAGAACAGGAGGGTCTGGGGACATCTACCGTACTGGGAGTATCCACGGCGGCAAAGTGCAGGGATTTCAGGTTACTGTCACAATTGTTGAACACAGTTTGCATCCTGGGTGTCCCTACCCTGAATCTGGCTGCTTCCTCCCAGCCTGGATACTGACTCTGAGGATAAAGCTCACACCTCTGAAGAAACGCTGAAAAACTTTAGGAGATAAAAATGTGTAAACCGTAGGCTTCAGTACATTTTCACTCTGTCTTCTACTGTTTTATTAACCTTTCCTTTTCATTTTCAAAGGCAATGAAACTAGGAGAGTCCTTCTGGAAGGGAAACGCCTCCTCCTCCCAAATGATCAAGCCACACTCAGCCCTTTATAGGCAAGACATGGGAGACTGAGAGAAAGGGCAACTGGCTTCTTCCCTTGCAATCCCAAGAATCATGTGTTTTCGGCACTTTTTGATTAGCATTTCTGTCACCGGAGGAACTGGTCTATGTTTACTCACTTATCAACCAAACGCCAAACTAGGAAAGACTTTGATGATCATCAGACCCAATCTTTTTTTTTTTTAATTTTGATTGTGCTTTAAGTGCAAGTTTGCAAATCAAGTCAGGCTCTCATACAAAAATTTATAAACACCTTGCTATATACTCCTAATTGCTTTCCCCCTAATGAGACAGTACATGCTTTCCCTCCACTCTCTCTTTTCTTGTCTATTCGGCCAGCTTCTGATCCCCTCTACCCTCTTATCTCCCCTTCAGACAGAAGATGCCAACATAGTCTCATGTGTCTACTTGTTCCAAAAAGCTCATTCTTCACCAGCATCGTCTATCCCATAGTCCAGTCCAATCCCTGTCTGAAGAGCTGGCTTTGGGAATGGTTCCTGTCTTGGGCTAACAGAAGGTCTGGGGACCATGACCTCCAGGGTCATTCTAGACTCAGTCAGGCCATTAAGTCTGGTCTTTTTTAGAATTTGGGGTCTGTATCCCACTGCTCTCCTGCTCCCTCAGGGGTTCTCTGTTGTGTTCCCTGTCAGGACAGTCGTCAGTTGTAGCCAGGCACCATCTAGTTCTTCTGGTCTCAGGCTAATGTAGCCTCTGGTTTATGTGGCCCTTTCTGCCTCTTGGGCTCATAATTACCTTGTGTCTTTGGTGTTCTTCATTCTCGTTTGTTCCAGGGAGGTTGAGACCAATTGATGCATCTTAGATGGCCACTTGCTAGCGTATAAGACCCCAGACACCACTCTCCAAAGTTGGATGCAGAATGTTTTCTTAATAGATTTTATGCCAATTGACTTAGATGTGCCCTGAAACCATGGTCCCCAAACCCCCACCCCTGCTACGCTGGCCTTTGAAGCATTTAGTTTATTCAGGAAACTGTTCTGCTTTTGGTTTAGTCCAGTTGTGCTGACCTGTCCTGTATTGTGTGCTGTCTTTCCCTTCACCTAAAATAGTTCTTATCTACTATTTAGTCAAAGCCCCTCCCTCTCCCCCCTCACCCCCCTCTCATAACCATCAAAGAATATTCTCTTCTCTATTTAAACTATTTCTTGAGTTCTTATAATGGTGGTCTCATACAATATTTGTCCTTTTGTAACTAATTTCACTCAGCATAATGTCTTCTAGATTTCTCCATGTTATGAAGTGTTTCATGGATTCATCATTGTTCTTTATCAATGTGTAATATTCCAATGTGTGAATATACCATAATTTATTTATCCATTCATCCATTGATGGGTGCCTTCGTTGCTTCCATCTTTTTGCTACTGTAAACAGTGCTGCAATGAACATGGGTGTGCATATATCTGTTAATGTAAAGGCTCTAATTTCTCTAGGATATATTCAAAGGAGTGGGATTGCAGGGTCTTATGGTAGTTCTATTTCTAGCTTTTTAAGGAAGCGCCAAATCGATTTCCAAAGTGGTTGTATCATTTATAAGTGTATAAGTGTTCCAGTCTCTCCACAACCTCTCCAACATTTATTATTTTGTGTTTTTTGGATTAATGCCAGCCTTGCTGGAGTGAGATGGAATCTTATTGTAGTTTTTATTTGCATTTCTCTAGTGGCTAATGATCATGAGCATTTCCTCATGTATCTGTTAGCTACCTGAAGGTCTTCTTTAGTGATCAGACCCAATCTTCATTAACTGATAGAACAGGAAATCAAAGGCCAAAGAGGCTATATTATTGAGATAAAGCTCAGATCTCCTCACCCCCACTGACCCAAGGCTGCCTGGTTCTCCTCCCCGTGTTGGCAATTCAGCATTCTTTCTGTCTTACCAGGTGGAGGAGTCCATGAAAAGCCAGATGGAGGAAATCTATGGATCTCATATGCCACTGAGTCAATCACTCGTAAGCCATCCTATACAGCAATGACTATTCTGAGCTCTCCAGCCCTCACTCTCTGAGGGTACCTGTCTAGATGTTAGGGTCCTTATCTTGCCACCTAGGATACTTGGGGAGAACTTCATGCCAATTCATACCACCCGGTCTCTGCCAAAAGAGGTGCATGCTTACTAACATAGCAACATCTTCCACTCATGCTCAATGTGTTACCTTCTAGTATGCAGATGAAATTCCGAAATTCTAGCTTTGAGATCTCACATGTTCCCTGGCACTGCACAGCTACCCTCTGCCCCACGTCCCAAGCCTAGGATTGAACCAATTCAATCACAGCATCATCGGTTTTACCTTACATTCTTCATCCAACAGGTCCAAGATACCCAGCTTAGCTTCTATGAGGTCAATACAAGGTTGGTTATCATAAAAGTCAATCAAGGTCCAAGGAATCTGCTCCTTCATGTATTCTTCTTGCTCCAGTTTGAATACATGCTACGATAAAAAGTTAAAGATATTAGTGAACTACATGCACACCTTAATATTAATCTTTGCTGAGCCTTCAACCACATGTATCCTAGAGGAAGATGGATATCAATCAGAAAAGGTCTGAGCACTAAGACATGGTTATCATGTAGAAAAGAAAAACTTAGGTGATTCTCATTCCCTACGTGAACCCTTCCCCAGGACATTCTAATAATCATCTGCATTGGCATACCCCAACCAATCATAAGAATTCCTATATCTGGCTTGCAGGTTGCTTAAGTACCCCAAAAGACCAGGCTCATGAGGAGTAGGGGTCAAAGCCAAGGTTAGGGCACTGTGTCCCCTCATCATAGCCCAATTCAAACCTACTCTTGAGGCACGGGGAATTGCCTCTTCAAGCTGGGGGATACCAAGGGAAGGTTAGGGCAGAGCTAGAGCCCACTGACCCCAGATGAGAGAGAAGTAGCCTGAGCAGTTGCTCCCAGGAAGAGAGAGGGGCTCTCCCACTCCAACACCCCCAGATCTGGAACGCCAGCCTACCGAGTTGAATTGCTGCTGGAGCTTTTCATTAGCATAGTTGATACAAAACTGCTCAAAGCTGTTTACCTCAAACGTCTCAAACCTGCAGAATGCAAAGAGGAGAGGACAAAGATAAGAAAGGCATCTTCTTTTACGTGGGAATCAATGGGACTTCAAGAAAACAGCCCTTACCCTCCACTTCCAGCCAGCTCCACCTTTAACTCCGGCACAGAATTCCCATTTTCTGTTCTTGTGCTCAAAGAGACCACCACTGCCAGTATCAGCACTAGGGAAAGCCCTAGTCCATTAGAAAAGTAAGATCTATATCTAGTTTCATAATTAGCAAAAACTACTGGCAATAAAAAAGTTTAGAAAAAAGAAAGTCACCAATAATTCTATCATTGATATTGACCACCAGTTATATTTTGGTAGACTTCCTATCAGTGGTTTTACACTTTTGAACAAAATTAGATTTATACGTAAAATTCTTCCTTCTATTCTGCAAACATTTCCCCGGTGTTACAGTTTTTCAAAGGCATCAGTTTTAATGTCTGCCTCGCCAACCATAGCATGGAACAGGGCTGCTGCTTATACAAGTGGGTATCGTACAAGGGGCCCAGGTGAGGGGACAAGCGGGGGCTGAAAAGCAGCTGGTGCTCCGCTGGCAAGCCTTGAGGGGGCCGTTCCACTCAGGGGGGACACCTTTTCCAAGTCACATGAAGGTTTCCGCTTGGGCTGGCAGTGGCCCCCATGCAGATGTATCACAACCTAACCAACCCCTATTGGGAGACATTTTGGTTCTTTGTCCAGTTTTTAGCTGCTGTTAACAATGTCGTGATAAACACTTTTGTATGTAAATCTTTGAATTTACGATTCTTTCCTTAGGATGCTGCCCTTGAAGGAGAATTACCACGTTGAAGAGTATGGTTTCTTAAAATACAGAAGCAAATTAACCTCCAGAAAGGTAGAACCAATGTATGTTATCACCCCCACCTCCACCCCCATCCCTGCCTCTCAAATGTAAGAATATGTCTTGTTCTCCTAATACTGGTCAATATGGTGTTTTTTTTTTTTTTTTTTTTTTTTTATCATCTTTACTGAGTTAGAACTTACACATAATCAATGCACCAATTTTAAGTGTAAACTTCACTGAGTTTTCGCCAAATTTTATACAGCATGTGACTACCACCACAATCCACATACAGAACATTTCCATCACCCCATAAAGTTCCCCTGCACTCCATTCAAGTCAATCCCCCTCACCCTTCACTGAGTGTACTGATGTATCACAGCTCTTTGGTCAACACTGTGTATTAACTTTAAAAAATCTTTGATTCACGACCACATATAAATGTTTTTGTTTTCATTTTAACTTCTTTGATCATTAACAGAGTTCCGCATTTTTCTGTATGTGTGTATTATACCTTTACTTTGTGAATCGTCTATAATCTTTGGTAAATTATTTGTTGAGTTTTAACTTTAAAAATTGACTTGTGCTCTTTATACTTTAGAATATCAACACTGCCGTTCACTGTTGAACTCAAAATTTCTGGGTTACAGCTGGAGCACTATGGGAGGGGAGCAGGTGGGAGCAGGGTCTCTCATGAGACATGGCACAGCACGAGGAGGCAGGGACCCTGCCCTGCAGGCCTTGAAGCTATGCTAAGGGCTGTGGGTTTTACCAGGGGGAACACGGAGCTTTTGAAGGATTTAAATTACAAAATAGCATAATCAGATTTGCATCTCAGAAACTGGCAAGAGGGTAGAGAAAAACTGTGATTAAGAGGAAGGTATGTAAGACTGAAGGCAGGCAGTTGAGTTGGGCATTTACCAGGCAGAACTGGCTAGACAGCAACTGGTACTGGTAACCCAGGCAAGAGCTAGTCAGGGCCTGACTTGAGCTGATAAGGGACAAGGAATGGAAGATTCTAAAGACATTAAGGAAGGTGGAAGTGACAGGGCTTCCAACAACCAGCGGTGTGCAGAGAAGATTCATTTGGGTAGCTGGATGGATATGGTATTGCTCACCAACCTGGGAACATTACAACAGCACCAACAGCTTCAGCCACAGCAAGCGGGGCCGCCTTGTATGTGGGGCAATGGCATCAGGCTGAGGGGGTAAGGAGTAGAAATCTAGGAGCAAGTGCCTTCTTCTCACTCACACAATGGCTAGAGAGGAAGCAGTGACCCTGTTAATGAGTGCTTCAGTGTTCAGCCCCAAATGCTTCATGAGCTTTCACTCATTTAATGGCACCACAATCCCAAGAGCTGCGGTCTACCATTAATCCCATCTTACAGTAGAAAAAACTGAGCTTAAATAACCTGCCCAAAGTCAGAGAACAAATAAGTAGAGGAGCCAGGATTAGAACACAAGGATCCTGTTTCCTGAACCCACAGTCTTAATTCAGGAGTAAAACTTTTATTAAAAATGAGGAAGAGATAACTAATGGAAGAGCTGTGGACAAGAGAGGTAACTTTCCAGAAGAGGTCAGCACATGGGGAGTGGGAGAGAAGCTGCCTTCTCTACAACCTCCACATCTCCACCCATCATTCTTCAATGTGGACGACGGAATTTTCTCAAGTCTTAAAAAGTGCCACGCAAGCCCTTCCAAATAGATTGTTGTTAGTTGCTGTCAAATTGGCTCCAACTTGTGGGAACCTTTGTATAACAGAATGAAATGTCAGTCCTGTGCCATCTTCATGATCACTGGTATGCTTGAGTCCACTGTTGCAGCTATTGTATAAATCCACTTTATTGAGGGTACCTTCGTTTTAGCTGACCCTCTACTTTATTAAACATAATGTCTAAATAGATTGTATTCCCTTATAACCACCCTCCAATAGAAACATTGGAGCTGCCCCTGGTGGGGGTTGGGAGTCGTGGTGGTGGAGAGCAGGACCAGCAATGGGGCCAAGGCAGTGTCCAGACAACATCAGATTTCTCCTCCTCCCCTGCTCTCCCCTGTGTAAAACATGGAAAAGTGGGAAATCATTTTGAGATCAAAGGAGTCAACTGCTTAGAGACAACCAGATTAAAGCACAACTTTTGGTCATGCCCATGTGGGAGAAATAATTCTGGGTTAATAAAATAAGATCAAAGAGGCATAAAGCCCAAGCTGAGATAAAGGAGGCCAGCCCTGTGCACTGCAGACCGGGTATAGGGAGGCACTGTGTCTGCCGGTCATTATGTTGGCCTGGGACCCTCCCAGCCAAGATGTTGGTCCTATAGACTCGGTCCAGTCACCTAGAACCTCATTCTCTTCCCCTCCCCTCCCCCCAAGAGAGGTTGCTGATGACAACCAAGCCCCAGGTGAAATTTAATTAATCAAACCTACAAGGAAGATAAAAGGTCCACCCTAGCAGTTGGCCAGATAATAGCAATTGGGTATGCTGGCAGAGCCTGTACCAAGCTCCACAGATAAAAGATTTAAATAGCTCCCACTTGTCATTTTTTAAAGCTTTATATTGGTAGCACTCCACAAAGAACATTTTCATTAATTTGAGATGGCCTCAAATTAGCTCATAATTTCCCTATTTCTAAGATATTATCTGGTAACAATTCCTCAGCCATCTAGTGTAATTACTGTAATGCCAGAGGCCCAGAGAGGAATGAGGGGCTTGGGGAGCTTGGAAAATATCTAAGATGACCGACCTCAGAAAGCGACACTCAAGGAGAGATAGGGTAACTTCTCCTTTACAGTGAAGTTATATTTGTACTAATTCATTCCATCAACAGAGATGCCTTTTTAAAATAAACACAGCAGATCAATTTATAGTTCACAACATTAAAATGTCACCAAGAAATTTATATACAAAGGGGATTGGCTTTCTCCTGTAAAATCAATGTGGGGAATACTTAGGCCAGAATCCTTGTGTGGGAGGAAGGTCAAAACAGAAGAATAAGACTGGATGCTAAGACTTGGGGTCTGTACCAGGACTTCAAATGGTTTGTTCTGGTTTGAACCCCTGCTGAGGATTTGCATTGCCACCTGAGATACACTGAATCAGAATCTAACCTTTTAACAAGATCCCCAGGTGATTCTTATATATAATAAATTTTGAGAACCACTGCTCTGCTAGTGGTTCTCAGAATTGGTCCCTGTCCTGGTCATCTAGTGTTGCTGTAACAGAAATACCACAAGTGGGTGGCTTTAAGGAAGGGAAATTTACGCTCTCACAGTCTAGCAGGCTGGAAGTCCAAATTCAGGGCATCAGCTTCAGAGGAAGGCTTTCTCTCTCTTTCGGCTCTGGAGGAAGGTCTTTGTCATCAATCTTCTCCTTGCGGAAGAGCTTTTCAGGCACAGGGACCTTGGGTCCAAAGGACGCACCCTGCTCCAGATGCTGCTTTCTTGGTGGTATGAGGTCCCCCTGTCTCTCTGCTTGCTTCTCTCTTTTATATCTCAAAAGAGATTGGCTTAAGACAGTATCTAATCTTGTAGATCTCATCTATATATAAAAAAAAAACTGCTGCTAATCCATTTAATTAACATCATAGTGGTAGGATTTACAACACACAGGGAAATCACATCAGCTGACAAAATGGTAGACAATCATACAATACTGGGAATCATGACCTAGCCAAGTTGGCAGATATTTCTGGTGGACACAATTTAATCTATGACAGTCCCTAACTAGTAGCATTAGCATCACCTGGGAACTTGTTAGAAATGCAAATTCTCAGCAGGGGTTCACCCTGAAAGAGCCTGTGAAGCCCTGGTCTGTACTCATGGTGGTACAATTATTACCTCTACTTCCAGCTCCTCCTATCTTAGAAATGTAGTGCAAAAGTACACAATTTTCTTTTCCTGCCACTTCAATTTAAAGAGGTAGTATGGGCTAGAAATGCTGCTAAAGAAAAGGTAGTGTCTGTCGGCAAATGAAATGGCAATAAAAAGTCAGCCAGTCACTTTGAGTTAATTATTAACCACCATGGACCTCTCGTTTCATGACCTGGAGATAGGAGAGAGAAAATGAAATGCTTTGAAGTACTTCCTCCTGAGTATAAGTCAAAGGAACTGGAATCTCTCAGCCCAGCCTCATCTCTCTATTTTAGAGGATATCACCATCATTCTACCAAATGCAAAATAAAAAGATATGGAATTTAGGTTAGATACAGAAGAGGACTTCCAGGGAATGTTGATTACTAAAAGTCATATATAAAACATAACTTGGAGAAATTTTCTCTAGACAAGCCTTTAAACAGGGTCACCATGCAGTGGGGTCAGAGAGATGGGTCAAACTTCCTCTCAAAGTCCCTTTCCATCCTGAAGCCCATGGAATCTCACAAGAGCACCTTGGGGTCTGTTAGACAGGCCAATTCTCCTGACTCTTTACTAAACAACCTTAGGATGTTGCCACATCTTAGAATGACAAGACTTTAATTCTGCACACATGCTCCTCTCTGTGCTGATACGTCCCCACCAAGACTTGTCCTCCAAGGCAAGCACAGTCCTAGGCACTTCTCACACTCTCAGGTCAAGAACAGTAATTCCTTTGGAGGACCTAAGTCCTTCAGTTTGTAGTGTGTCCAGTCCCTGGCTCCTCTTCATGCCTGCAACTCCATGTGGGACAGGAAAAGGCCTACTATATGGTAATCCTCTCCCAACCCATTGGTTGAAAGCCCCAAAAACTGTGAGGGCTGCAAAGAGTAGCCCATGGTCCCCGCCCAAAAGAAGATGGGAAGATGACAAGAAATTGGTATGTGAGATCCTCCCCAAGAAGTACAGATTTTATGTGCTATAGGCTCTTAAAAGAGGGTGAAGTCATGGGAATGCTGGCCTGGACAGAAAGAATACAGAATTTCATCATAAAAGTAGGCAGGGGTGTCTGGCTCCAAGCAGACTCCAAAAGGTCTGCTTCCGAGCAATTGTGGAAGGTTGAGCTTTGCTTTAGAGCACTCTGAGTTACAAGGCTCCCTGGGAGGCTGGGAGACTCCAGGGAGAACCCATTGACTTCCGGTGATCTGCTAAGTCTGAGATCCTTGGGACCAGCCATGCGTGCACACCCTGAAGAAGACATATCCAGGCATCTTCTGGGCTTCCCAGGACTGAGCCGCCATCCACAGGCTGGGGGGGTAAACGCAATCCTGAATTTTCTTTCTCCCTTTTCCATGAAACCTTTTCATACTAGTCAGAGAAAAGCTGGGCAGTCCTCCTTGAGTAATGAAATTGCAGCTGTAGGTCTATTTTGGAGAGTGAGATCAAGGAAACAAAACCAACCAAAGAAAAAGAGAACAATTTCCATCAAAATGATAAAGGTGAACGATGGCCTAAGAAGCTTACTTACAATACATCATTAAAGAGCGATGAATAGAGTGGGAAGCTAATTTAAAGATAGGAAATACCATAAAAGACACAAAAAGCAAAATTTCCTACCTGGGCATTGGGCATGGATTATACCCTGCCTTGCTCCATAAACATCCCAGGCCAACTCTTCTCAGCAAGATGGACTAGTCATAGCCAAAGTCCCCTGCTACCTCGGCATTTTGAAGGCCAAAGTCAAAGACAAATAAATGTGTATTTTTCCCCAAACGGAAGCCATTTATTTCTTGCTGCCTTGAGGAGAGGACTGCAATTAATCAAGCCTGCAGAGGCAGCTGCTGGTTAATGCAACATGAAAAGGAAACCCCAGCCAAAAGTCGCCTGGCTCTCACCTATTAATTTCCATCCCCTGCCTGGT
Source organism: Loxodonta africana (assembly GCF_030014295.1). Classification (NCBI taxonomy): domain Eukaryota; kingdom Metazoa; phylum Chordata; class Mammalia; order Proboscidea; family Elephantidae; genus Loxodonta; species Loxodonta africana. The sequence goes on along the minus strand of NC_087352.1, from coordinate 57,338,116 downwards.
AAGAAACACCTCGCAGGCAGCTTTGCAGATCCTTAGTTAAGAAGAAGCATTTGGCTTGGGTTGGCGAAAGTGCTCTGGGTGTTGCTTGCTTTTGCAATTTTTTTTCTTGGAATGGGGCAGGGGAGCAGGGTACAGGGAAGCCATCCTTACACCAGGCACTGGGAATCTGGAAAACTGCCAGGGATGGGGAGCAGGGGAGCCTGGGGGAAACGCCTCTGAGCTGCAGACTCACTGAAGTTTGGTGGAGGCAGCGTTGCCCATGCTAATTTACTTAGGATATCACAGCCTTTTCTATTCAATGAACTACCTACCAGTTGGGACACTATGACAAGGTGAGCCATGTGTGTACGGTGCTTGCTTATATATAGAAGTGTTTATTCACTCTGTAGCAGCATTTTAAACATTTATAGAAAAAGCTGAAGTGGTTCATCTACACCATGGAACTCTTCCCAGTTCAGTCTCTACAATGAGCTTGACTGGTGGGCCAATAATGTCCTAGACAGGCACTGCAGTTCATCTAGGGACAGTCACTCCAGTCGAAGAAATTAGTGCCACCTTGTCGGGAGTGAAGGGGGTGAAGGGGGAAGAGTAACCCTTATTTTCTAGCTTTGCACATTTCTAACCTAATTCATAGTGGAATAAATCTCCTTATTCTTTCTTTTAATGAATAAGGGTTCACTGTATTCAAAACACATCCCTACCAGTCCTTTTTATTCTCTCCACCTTCTATACACCACTCTTCTGGTCCCCAAAATTGAGGAGCAATAAGGATATCAAAGACATAATGTTGCCCCAAAGGCATCCTCTATGTGCACCCAGGCACCTCACACTGTCAGGTGAGAAACAATGACTGAGACTGTGGCTAGATGGTCTTCTCCCCTCTACAGTGTTTCATGGTCAGGGATATGGACAGAAAACTCACAAAAAAAAAAAAAAAGCTTAGGTGCTGTGATGTCATAGAGGGTGAAATGCTCTCTATAGACTCACTTCTTATAGTGATGAATAAAGCCGAAAGACTGCAATGAGTTAGAAATGGGAAGAAGGTGGCTAGAGACTAAGAGAGGTGGGGTCCCAAGTGTGATGTGCACTTCCAGATTATTTAAGGGATGGCCATGTTAAAAAACAAAACAACCGAGACAGATTCAGTGGGTTTCTGGAAGGTATCTGAAGTCCAAAGGAGACCAAGGTGGATAAAATACCGCGAGGGGAGAAAGGAAGACGAGAGTAAATAGTTCGCCCAGGTTATTCCAGATCCCACTAAATGTTCTTTGTCATTTTCTCCCAAGTTAAGAAATGTCACTGACCTGATGGATCAGAAATAACACGTCCAGGCTCAAGCCACCTGCTCTCCTATGATCCAATTTTTGGTTTTAATCTCCTAAGAGTTCATTACATAGCCCTGACCAGAAAGAGAACCTGGGTCAGTGAAAATTCAAACAATAAGTTCTGGGCAAACCAGAACCACTGAGGAGCGTGCATATACACACTTAGGGAACGTTTGAAAGAGCTTTCTTGGCAGCCAGGGGCCCAGGTTGGCTTCGCCAGAGTTTCTTTATCAGGTAGATTGCTAGCTAGCCAGGTAACTCTACACCTACCTTGTACCTAACTTGCTATCTCTACCTCTGCCCGTAGGGGGGAACTCAGCACTGCATTGGGTATATAGAACAATAATTGTGCATTAGGCATTATTCCTTTCCAGGCGGACGGTGGCTCACTTTTTACATATGACTGCTTTATGCCAGGGTTTTAAAAAGTAAATTAGCTCCTGAGAAAAAACAAGGAATTAAAAAGAGAGAGGGGGGAAAACAGAGCATAGCATGCCCTGCAGGAAGTATGAAGGATAGGAAAATTCCCCAGTGTGCGCATAAGTAGCCCAGAGGTGGGGCCCTTGCAGGGAGGAGCCATGAGTGCATTTTATCCAAATGGATCCTGCTCTCACTGAAAAGCTGTCAGATGTTCTCTAAGAAACCCACAGGTCATTCCGAGATGAGGGTGACACACACGTTAGGAGTTCTAGAAACAGGAGACTAAGTCGTAGGTATTCTTGCCCCATCCACTGACAACTACACCTTTTAGACCACAGACACGCCTTACCTACAGAGCCTCAGAGAAAACAAACTCAATTACAAAAATTAAATGGCAAACACAAGCACGAAATCCCCGTTTCCACGGGCCCAGCTGCCATCTGCAGACTCAGCAGCACTGGGAGCTCAACTCACAGAGACCTCCCATCCATGCACAGGCCGTGCCTGGGGATTCCTGGGAGGGGAGTTGCCAGTCTGTTTAAATGCAAGGCACTGCTAAGAAAAGATATGTACAGACTAGAACGGAGGCACAGTATTTTACATATCATTAACATTGAAGTCATAATATTTTTACATATTATTAACAAGAGACTGCACGTTCATCTTCTCAAACCAAAACCTCAGTAAACTTAGAATCTTGCACAGGTAGATTAAGGGAATCGGGCCAGGCACCACAGGTTTCTCTGGGTCATACTTCAGAAGGAAGCACTAAACCAATTGCCTGAAAATACTGATGGTAGAGGTAAGAAAAGCACAGAATTAATCACTGACAACTAGACAGTAAGTTCCCAGGGAGCACAGACTGTTCTATGCTCTCCCAAAACAACTTGAAGGGCTGAGCACAAAGTAGGCCCTCAACAGGCCGGAGGATAAGTGGCCTGCCCAGCGTCACTCCACCACAACGCTGAAGAGCCCTGGAAAAGACGTGTCTCCCGCTTCCTAGTCTAGGGCGATTCGCCACTGTTTGCTCCTCATCGGCTACGAGGTTTCTTCTTCACACCTTGTTTTTTCCTACTATCTTGATTGTGCTCCTATTCCCAAAGGTGCCCCCACCTTCCATGTTCTACAAAAAGAAAAGAAAACCCAAACCAATTGCTGTTGAGTTGATTCCAACTCCTGGTGACCCCATGTGTTTCAGAATAGAACTGAACTTCATAGGGTTTTCTCAATGGCTGTTCTCTTTCAGGAGTGGATTGCCAGGCCTTTCTTCCAAGGTGCCTCTGGGTGGATTCGAACCACCAACCTTCGAGTTAGTAACTGAGTGCTAAACTGTTTGGCCCCTCAGGGACTCCTTAAAATTCTGCCCACTCCTTAAAAGAGGTGTGCCCTCTTGTACCTTGAAACTTTTACAAAGCTAAGTGTCGGAATCTTCAGACTGACCCTTCTACAATTTCTATTTTCTCCTGTTACTTAACTCTTCCTTGTGACTGAAAACTCTTTAGCGTGTGCCTGAGACCCTTTTGATGCAGGAAATCAAGTTTCATTCTTCTTCTATTGCCTCCATGGCATGGGACATAGTTTGGTTTGAAACCCAATGCCCAGCCGCAGCATCAGAGTTGTAATTAGGACAGTGTACCTTTCCATGTGGAAGTGGCTGCTTCTAGAGCCTGGTGGCTCGGTGGTTAAGCGCTCGGCTGCTAACGGAAAGGATAGCAGTTCAAACCCACCAGCCGCACCACAGGAGACCAGTGTGGCAGTCTCCTTCCGTAAAGATTACAGCCTTGGAAACCCTGTGGGGCAGTTCTACTCCGTCCTATAGGGTTGCTATGAGTCAGAATCGACTCGATGGTGACAGGTATGATTTGGCTTTATGGATGCAGCATAAGGCGAGTCCCAGCTGAGTTTCAGCCCACTTAGCAGTGCTTTCACTAAGAGCAGCACCGTTCCTTTGACACTGCACTTCCATGGATCCAAACTTCTATTTTAAGACAGAAGCCATGACTTCTATAATTTAAAGACCCAGGAGGATTTAATCTATTATTAGCTTAAAGGAGAAAAGACATTGGTCAGAAAAAAAAAGTGCAAGGGAGGTTGCAACCCAGTTCATATAATTTCACACAATTCTAGAATGTTCTGGAAAGAACCTCGCAGAGACTCTGGCTCAAAATTTCCGTTTCAAGCTACAGAAAGCGAAGCCTAGGGAGGGGCTGGGGTTTGCAGAGCCATTCAGATAGCTGGTGACAGCACTGAGACAAAAACCCAATTTCCTGGGTTCAAGTACACTTTTTACCATGCCATGTTGCTTCTCCTTGCAAAAGTATGCTGTTATAAATAACCATCCTTTTGATTAAGCTGGAATTCTAGAAGGAAAAGAAACCTGAAGAATGACCACACACAGCCCAAATCTATACAGCACTGTGCAAAATCATGGCATTAAAATAACCACCCTGACTGATGATAGGGTCAGTGAAGTCTCATGATAGACTGAAATAAAACTTAATTGGGAGATACAAAACCTGCATTTAAGTTCTGTTTCTCACAGTAACTTCCAGTATGATGTTGGGCAATCATTTCCCTCTCTGAGCCTCAGTTTCCCGGTTGTAAAAATGAATGCCAGTAGGGTTTTTCAATGCGGGAACTACTGGCATTCTGACTGGGTAGTAATACCAGTTAACAGCTCGGCTGCTACCCAAAAGGTTGGAGGTTCCAGTCCACCCATAGGTGCCTGAGAAGAAAGTTCTGGCAATCTACTTGCGAAAAATCACGATTGAAAACCCTTTGGAACCGAGTTCTAATTCAACACACATGCGGTTACCATGAGTGAGAGATGACCTGACGGCAACCAGTTATTCCTCCCGGGGACTGTCCTGCATATTGTAGAACACCTCCACCCATGGCCTCAGGTCACAAGGATGCCAGTAGTGACCCCAGTCATTGTGACAACCAAAAATGCCTCCATACGTTTCAAACTCCCCTACAGGGGTGGTTTCACTCCTGGTTGAGAACCACCACGAACATCACCAAGGCCCTTGCTGGCTCTAAAATGCCAGCAGGAAGACACTAATGATCAACAGGAAGCTAGAAGACTGGGAGGATGGAGCGGCAGGCCTACCCGTAGATGTCCAGGACCCCGATGAAGGAGTGCTGCTTGAGGGAGGTGTGCAGGGCCTTGTTGATGTGCTCCACGATCCAGCTGAACAGCTGGGCGTAGATGTGCTTGGCCAGGGCGTTGCGTGCATTGACCACCTGCTGCAGGGACATGGTCTTGACGTAGGTCTCCGAGGTGGTGACCAGCTTGCGGTGGCACAGCCAGTGCCTCATCTGATCGTGCTCCACCCCTAGCAGTTGGCAGAAGTTGTTTAGGTGTTCGTCCTGGGGCTGGGGAAGACATGGGGGAGATGGGTTCAGGAGGGGTGTGGAGGGCAAACCCACCATCATACCCTCTTCCGCACTCCTGCCCAGAGAGAAAACAAGCCAAACCCAAGGCCTCCCAACACTCCAGGACCCCATTCCATCCTTGGCCGCTCCTCCAGCAGACTCACACGCTCTCACACCCGCTAAGTAGAGACAAGTACAGCCCAGAAACTGTTGCTCAGAGTGATCATTACACCTGCTAATGACCAAACGATCAGGGTTTAAAAAAAATCTCCACATTCCCATCTGTCCCCTCCTCATCACCAGGCTGCTGCTGTGTCATTGGTTAGAGAGTATTCCCCAAACAAAGGGAGCAGAATGAGAATGGACAGCTTCGGAACAGATAATCCATTGAGTGTAAGGAGCCGGAAGGCAGCAGCTGCAGACCAGAATGTACGCAGTCCCCATCTGCAGGGTTCCACATGTGGTGCTTACTTCTCACCCGTAAGGCAGTTCTAGTCCTCCTTCTTAGAGTTCTCTACCTACAAGCATCATATCTGACTAGCATCCTGTATGCCCAGAAATAAGCATGAGTTCCCACAGCTAGAAGGGACCATCGAAGGCATTTGGCCACTTCCCTCCCTGAAGCTTTGGGTTCCCCTTATGTAAAGCAATAGGATGGGATAGATCAGTGATTCTCTTCTGGATGAGAATCACCTGGAGAGGAGGGGAGTTCTTCAAATGACACATGACCCCAGTGGGGGTGCTCCTATGTGCTGAGGGCCAGAACTGACAATGCTTCCAAGCAGGCTTTCTTTCTTCTTAGCCTCAACGATTCTACAGAACACATAATTGCACTGAATTTATTAATATTTTTAAAGCATTTGCTGCTTGGGGAAAAAGTTAATGTGGAAAGCTAAGGCAAGTGGCAGAAATGTGGTACAAATATTGACCTGAAAAGATTATCAGTTAAAGTCAACACTTAACTGATAACATCATACATGTTTAGAGCTGGGAAGGAACTGGGAATTCCTCCAGTGTAAGCTCCTTCTCCGTACAGGTAAGGAAGCTGAGCCCCAGAGAGGTGAAATGATTCACCCAGACCCAAGGCACCCACCTGCCCCTCTCTCGGAGGTACATCTGTGTCTTATTCCTGTTTTACTCTAAGTACCAACCACATCACCTGGCCTTTGAACTACTGGATCACCAAATGACCCAGGGCGTCTTGTCCCATTACACCAACATCTGTAGGTCTCTTGGCTAATGCATGCTGCCCATTCAGCACCCCACAGAAAACCTGCTCATCCTCCAAAGTCCCTCTTGCCCCTTATTCGTCCTCTTGTCTGAATCTGCCTGGGAAAGCTGATAATCCAGCCATGAGCCTGCTGGAGAGCTTATTAACTCAGGCTGAAAGGGAGTCCTTCACAACGTGACATGCCACATTCTAATGGCCCTAAATTGCTTGTAGAACTCATTTTCTGATGAGGGTGTCTCGTAGGATTTAAATGAGGGCTTGGGCGATGAAAATCAACACAGATAACAATACCATTTCCCCCATAACAACATATTCCCAGGCCATTTTTTTTCTTACAGATATTCAAAATCCATTGCCCAAAACAAATGCAGTTATAAATAACAGAATGTCAGAGTAGGAAATAACCTCCGAAATCATCACAGCCAATGTTTCTCCAACAGTAGTTACAAAGGCTTTACATGATAAAGGGGGGCAGGGGATGGTACCAGGTTAAACAATGCTCAACTGGTTTATGTACCTTGAAAGGGATATTTACACAGTGAACTTATTTGACCAAAGAACACTTATTTTCCTAGGAAATTGCCTAGGGTTGAGGTTCCTGGGAAAACCTTTGGGAACTGTTCTAATCTAAGCCCCCTTATTTTTCAGATGAGGAAAATGAGGTTAAGTGAGACTCCTTAATCTCTGACCCAGCCCCCCAACCCAGCCTGGAGGAGAAACAGCTTCGTTTGGGGCGGGGGGTGTGTGTCAGAGGCCCCATCCTTTCACACTCACATAGCAGACAGGGGTCCACAGCTGCCTCTCCTGGCCTTTTTCCGTGCAGTCACCTTGGCTGGCCCTCCCCTCCCCCGAACGTAAAACCCTTTGTGGTAAAGGTAAGTTGTCTGGGGACTCAGAGGCAGCAGGTTCAGAGGCAGCAAGTGTCCAACCTGTTTATCTGACCTATTTCCAAGAAATTCTTAATTGCTAAGCACAGCGCCGCAGCTGGATTCCCTGACATTTAAGTGGGCTGCTAGTGGCAAACAGGCCAGCCCAAGGCCTGCCCGCGTGCTCCCTCCCCTCCCTGGTGCAATGAATGGAGAAAGGACCACAAGCATCCAAGCCAGGGAGAGGTTTGGAAACCTTCCCAGGGATAAGTTTCCCATCACTGTGGTGGGGCGTGGCTTGCTTCTCTATTATTACCCACTTCCAACTGTTGATTAAAGGCGCTAAATGAAACAGATTTAACACCATACAATTACATTTAAGCTTAATTAAATGATGCTAAATCCATTAAAAACAGCCAACTTCATAGGTAGCAGATTAGTTTTGCAGGCCCATATTGCCAAATCCAAGAAACAAATTGCCTCTGGTGTCCAAGTAGTTGCATCTCCAAGGTAACTCTGGCAGTCATGGAACACATTTTTGTGTTTTAATTAAAAATAAAAACTACCAAGCAGAAGGCATACTGCTTATGGACAGCCTTTCCAGCAGGAGGACCATCCTATGTGCCCAAGGAATAAACCAGAATTCATTTCCGAAGGGGGGCTCCCAGTAGCAACCATTTAATGAAGCATTTCTCGAGCATATACTATGTGCCCAGCACCTGTCTAGGCACTGATAGGGGACATCGGGCATGTGGGGACAGTCCCAGCCTAAGGGACTTACAGTCTAGTTGAAAAAGCAAGGCTGGCAGTGGTATAGGGGAAAGGACATTAGCTGGGTCCTGTCTTGGCTTTGACAAGAATTTTCTCTTTCTGAGCCTGAGTTTCCTCCCCCATATAGTACGAGGGTTGAAAGAGATGCTTAAGGTCCATTCTGCTCTAACAACAACGATGGTAATAGTCAACGATTCTATTTGCTCTGTGCTAAGGCTGTTCCACGCGACACAGGTAGTCCCCAACTGATGACGGGACTCCATTCCAACAACTCCGTCATAAACGTGTTCTGACGTTAAGTCGAATACCTCATTTTTTTTCTTAGTTTTCATTATTATTGCCTTTTATTATATCTTTATAAATAACATTTGAGAATGGTAACATCAGCAAATTAGGTACTGCAACACTGCAGGTATTATGTATTACTAATGATACGATGTACCAAAATAAACAAAAACGGACTGTCGTAAGTACGGTGCAGTGTAACTCAAATATGTCCTAAGTTGGGGATTACCTGTATTTCGTTTAATCTTCATGTCAGCACTCTGAGGTAGTAATATCATCTACACTCCACGGGTGAGAAAATGGGCTTTGAGAAAAAGGTTTGGTAACTTGCCCAAAGTCACAAATTCAGTAAGGGGCAGAACCAGGATTGGGGACCAGGCAGTCCTGACTCAGAGTTCTCACTTTGAATTAGACAACCTCTAACTGGAGAACAATGTAAGACTAGCCTAGACTACACATACTTGTGCTCAAAATTTTCTGTGGCTTTCTGCTATTTTTAAGAGAAAGGGGACACTTCACTGTGTGGTATCCAAACCCCTACCTGTGAAGACATCCACCCACCCTTCACCACCACCTACATCCAGTGGGCGCCAACGTGGGTCAGGTGCCACACGGGGGGCCAGGGGTAGAACAGTGAGCACGGCAGGCATGATCCTAGAGTTCAGTGGCGGAAACAAGCAATTTATATAGCACTTTACGGTTCGCGGAAACCCTGGTGGCGTAGTGGTTAAGTGCTACGGCTGCTAACCAAAGGGTCGGCAGTTTGAATCCACCAGGCACTCCTTGGAGGCTGTATGGGGCAGTTCTACTCTGTCCTATAGGGTCGCTATGAGTCAGAATCGACTCGACGGCACTGGTTTTGGTTACAGTTTGCTGTACTTTCACATCGATGCCTCACCAATACTCTGCCTTGTACTGTTAACATCGTGGCAAGGGTTGGCATTCATCTTGTCTATCCAGTTAGGCTGTAAGCTCCTTTGAGGTAGTCACCAGGTACAGTGCCCAATCCTCCTTCATATCCTTGCAGCATGAACCTCATCCAGAGCTTAGAAAGCATTCAATGGATTGATGACATTTTGCAGAATTCCGTGTACCTCCAGGTACTTGGAAAATCAACCCATCAGAAAGAATTTATTGAATAGCCACTAAATTCCCTGCCTTCAGTGATAGAAATTTGATGGCAGCTGATTTGCAAAGGATGGGTTCTGTTCAAAAATTATCAGCAAGTGAACAGAAACCATTACTGTAAAGAATGAATAACCTATGAGTGTCCTCTGAGTGTAAAGACACATTTAAGTTGTAGAAAATGGTAAGAACACAGTAAATTGTGTACAATTTATCTCTGGAGCTGGCGTGCAACTTACTGATATACTACAGGAATCACCATCACGTTCGGCCTCAATCTCCACATTTCCAAGGTGCAGGATAGAAGCAATTATCTTAAAAATGCTTATCTGATGGGACTCTCTCACTCCTGAAAAAAGAAGAATGAATGACACTCAATATCCTCGGTAGGAAAGAAAGGGCATTTTACCCTTTTTAAAGACTTCTTAAAAAATAAGGTTTGATTTTCCTTTCTGGGCCAGTGATTCCTAAAGTGATCCAGCCTTCTCACCCAGTAATTACCATTCACAGTAACAGCTCAGAGGGCAAAGGGGCTCCCTGGACTAAAAAGAAAATACCCTCACTCTGATTGCCCCGATCAAACCAGATGTGTCATGCTACCGTTTCAACTTCTCAAAGAGCAAAGGAGAGGCAGCAATCATGCAGGCTCATTTTAGACTTCATTTCAACCAAACACTTTATGGATGTTTTTATGGGTTTAATAAGAATGGTCATTTATCTGCAGTTGTTCTCCTCCCAACATAATATCCTGCAAACATCTGTGACACACATCCAAAGTGCCAACAGGGGAAGAAGAAGAGACACTTGACTCAGGAGAGCTGTTGCAGGGTCCAGACGGCCAGCTGGCTCTCAGCCAGTCCCAGATAGGGCTGTTGCTCACCATGCTGTATGTCCCTTCTCAGCTACAGACGTACAATGTCTATAAGACATTGGAACCACTGTAGCAGTAAACACCTAGGGTTAAATGTGTTATTTACTCACGTGGATTACCAAAGGCATGGATAATCCCTTAAAATTTATAGTTAGCTTTAAGGCGTTATCATTTCTTTTTAAATTATAAAATATTTCAGACTTAATAAAAGGTATGGAATAATGAACACAAGTAAGTCTTCCAATGAGTTTGAGAAATAACACAATTGTTTCCCCATATTTCTTCCCAGCTGCAGTTGCTTCTTTTTAAGGCAATACTTTATTCAGGCAAAAAATAAGTTAGTGACATCTGTTTAGATGGGTGGCAAAGGTATGTTATGCCAAGAATAAAAAAAATATAGCCAGGTAATCTACAAAATGGACAACCGAATCATAAACTACACAAAATTAACTCTAGACTTTAATAAAGTTAAATAACCACTACCATATAAGCCCAACAAGGGCAGAAATTTACTTTTTAAATTTTTATTATGAAAAATTTCACAATACACAAAGTAAAAAATACAAAACAAACAATATAGTGAATATCCACTGAGCAGGGACCTGGGTGTCATCATTGTATCCCCAGTGCCTAGAAGAGTGTCTGGTACACTGTAGGTGCTCAAAAACATGACTGATGGAATGACTGAATGAATGGCTGTTACATAGACTGCAATTCCTTGCAAACGTCTGCGTAAATATATGCATCATTCAAATACCTGGCTTTGTTTCAGTCTTTTCTTCAATTCTTTTATTGAATTCTAATAATCAAAAAAACAGCCAAAGGCCAAAGAATTTAGGCATATATTCTTGCTCAATGTAACCCAATATGACTGGCGAAAGAGGACAGGTTAAAGCCAGAGACTGGAACCCAGGACAAGACGGAAAGTTAGACAGTCGTGTGCCATCTGAGGGAGTAAGATGCTGGGCTTTGTTTGCTATTGGTCAGATCTTAGAGTTTTCCTGACCCGCAAGTGAGACCCATTAAAAGTGGGTGCTGGGATGCTAACAAGTCAATAGGGATATACCACTTAAACCAAAAAGCCCATTGCTGTCAATTCCAACTCCCAGAGACCCTACAGGACAGAGTAGAACTGCCCCACAACATTTCCAAGGAGCGGCTGGTGGATTCGAACTGCCAACATTTTGGTCAGCAGCAGAGCTTTTAACCACTGTACCACCAGGGCTCCATATACCACTTAGGCAGCAACTTATCTCTCCTCTTCACTTATTCTTAGGAACAAATGCTTTGCCAATTTCCAAAGGTCTAACCTCCCCCTCAGGGTAGGAATTTTAGTAGTAGATATTGAATGAATACTGCGTTCTAACAACTTAAGGATACCTGCACTACCCTGACCAGACAAAGTCCTTGTTAATACGGGATTCTCTGAATACGCAGTACCTCACATGGGAAGCAAAAAACCAAAATAAAACAAAGGAGTAAAACAGGGGTCAGCAACCTCTAGCCCCCGGCCCACAGGCTGCTTTTGTAATTAAATTTTATTAGAACAAAGTCATACCCATTTCTTTACATTTGGTCTATGGCCACTTTTGTGCTACAGCGGCAGAGTTAAGAAGTTGTTGCAATAGAAACCATATGGCCCACAAAGCCTAAAACATTTACTATCTTGTCCTTTAAGAAAAAGTTTGCCAACCCCTTGAGTAAAAGAAGGGACATGTGTGTTAAAGCGTAGGGAAGAAAAGTATTAATAATCTAGTTTACAAATACCATTTGCTTTGAGAATTAAAGTACCCAGTCTCCTTCAAGCCTTGCAGGGAGCCACCTTCTCCCTATACTAGCTCATGCGCACTGTTCACACCTGCACTATGGGGCAGCCACAGGGCCTTCTCCTTTCTCTGACAAACTGGGCAGAATGCTATTCTGCTCAACATCAAGTCTCCTCCACACCTGCTTCCCAACTCTGGAGAATAAAACGGCTATGTAATGCTGGGGCAGGGGATGCAAGGAATGCCAGTTAAATCAATTTAGTCGAGCTGAACCATGTAAACACTTCTCCTTTGCCAGCTGGTAGGATGCTAAGCTTCAATCAATCAAGGGCGCTAGAGTGACTTTGCAAGGAGACAATAGCAGGAAGACATTTTCCATCCTAGTTTGAACCTCCATAAAAACCAAAGCCAAACCCAGTGCTGTCAAGTCGATTCCGACTCATAGCGACCCTATAGGACAGAGTAGAACTGCCCCATAGAGTTTCCAAGGAGCGCCTGGCGGATTCGAACTGCCAACCCTTTGGTTAGCAGTCATAGCACTTAACCACTACACCACCAGGGTTTCCTTGATCCTCCATAGTTATCGTTATTCACTGTAGAGCCCAGCAACCTCAAACTTAAGCTCCAGCTGTGCCTTCAAGCCATGCTCTCCCAATCCCTACACAGAGACATGTTTTATTTGGACATTAAACTTCCTTGATTGCCGCAAAAGAAGCTAAGAAATGCTGCTCTGGGTTAATCACATGGCCCAGAAGCCAAATGTCTGTCTCTGTCAGGGAAGGGGCTGAGAAAAACATAAAGGTCTAACTTCTGAGCCAATTCTTGGGTTTTAGGTTACCTTCCCAAATCTTTTTTCTGCTGCAGGTTCTAGGAATCTATTACTTCATTTTCTCAGGTAAGAAATGCTCACCACCTACCATACCACTTAGGGCTCTTCTCCCTCAAAATCTGCAGAGAAGGGGAGACATTTTCTCTACTTCTACTCTCCTCTTCTCCTGAAGAGGGATCTTGTTTTGAGAATTCCATTACTAAGCTCTACATGGAAACAGTTAACAGAAATAACACCTGTATGTGTGACAAAGCTATCAGACTTTTATAGCCTGCTTAAAACTCTGGTCCCATGACTGTGGTACATCAGTGCCTTGGTCCCAGTGGAGTGTTCTTTTTGCTAGAGTACACTTTCTCTAAATCCATACCACAATATGGGCAGGTGCGGCTACATTTGGTTTTCCTCCTTTGGCTTCCATGGCCCAAAGGAATGAAAAGGAGACACCCTGCAGTGCCTGAAGACTGACTCTCAAACCCTTAAAGAAAAGCCAACAAAGCTCTGAACCTTAAGCTTTGGGGTCTGATGGTTAGGATGGAAAGAGAGTTAAGAAGACATTCATCAAGGGCAAGGGGTATCCCCATAAGCTTGTGAAGACCGGCAAGCACAGTGGGACATCATCTTGCTTTCCTACTCTCCATGAAGTCAAGCCACCAGGTCTGTTTCCCCCATTCAGAAGCTCCTTACCAAGAAGTGTGAAGGCTTGTCGTGTCTTCTCAAAGTCTTCAGCATCATTTATACCCTCGATAGATGTGTCTCCTCCCTGGGACGTATAGAAAAAGTCCTCGGCACATGCTGTGGTAGGCAAGGAAGTAAAGTATAAGGCATCAGAAAGAAAGGTTTACCTGCAGATAATGACCCATGAGGATTTCTACTTCCTTAGCATGCTGTTCCCAGACCAAGTTTTATACCCAGCCATAAGTGGGATCCTTCTGAATATTCTCTTTGTTCACAATGGCAAATGGGAGAGAAGATGACTGAATAATACAAAATAGAAAATAAAACTACACTGATAGAATGTATTTCTGTATTTATATAAAACTGGTATGTGAAAAACATGTTAATGTACAAGATAAGTCACAGATACTTCAATTTACAATAGGATTCACTACAGACTTGTTTTAAAATAGGATCTGATAAACACAAGTAAAATGTATACCCATCTTAGAATCACAGATTTCAACGATCTTGGATAACATTAGTTTGACAAGTCACGGGAAACTGGACAGTATGGTTCTTTTGCTTGGCTGGGGCATACCTGTAGTATCGAGGCACATGCACGCATGCAGGTTCAGACCCTCACATGTGTGCTCTCATCCCCCGGCTTAATTCCTCTTCAGTCTTTGGTAACAGCCTTGGGGATGGCTGGAAAGGAGAGGCCCAGGCTGTGTCTTAGAATTCAGAGGCAACTTTAGCGGTGGGCAGTATCTGTACTACCGGGAGGATGGTAGAACCTGCTCTTGTGAGGGAGGTTGGGATCAGAAGTCCACATTTAAGGCAACAATTGCATATAATCAAAATTACCCTTGAAAACATTGGTGAAGTTACTTTCTCTTGACCTGAACATGTATGGCCGAATGCACAGAAGTTAAACTTGCTTAGAATACAACTTCATTACAATTCCCACTCTTCCTTTGACACCTGGTCCTCTCGATTTGATCCAAGAATTTCTTGAGTCTCTTCATTTTCTCCATCCCGATTTCCACTGCCCTGGGTCCGACCTTGGGCATCTGTTGCCTGAGGAAGTTGCAGAAGACTCTTAAACTGGTCTCCCTGCCTTTGCTCCTGGCCCTTCAAATCCACCTCCAAAGTGCCGGTGATGCCGATGACACCATTCTTCTGCTTAAGGTCCTTTAGAGATCCCTTCTGCCCCCACTGTCTTCATGCTACATAAAGTGGTCTCCTCTTGCTACTCGAGACACCTGCCTTATTCTGTCCCTCCCCATCTCTATGTTGCATATGTACTGATTTCCTTACAGTCATTCATCAGCTCTACCCTCCACCTTGCATCCTATGCACCAAGGTATACTGAAGTTCACCAATTCCTCCAGCCTGCTAAGCACACATTGCCAGGGCCAGCTAGGAAGTGGCAGAACTCAGCTCTAAACTCCGGTCTGACTCTGCACAGCCTGGGCCCTTAACACCAAGCACACTGCCCACGGGAATGAATAATCAGAGTATCAATTGTATTTTATGAGGGAAGGCTTCCTCAAGGAGTAACTTAAACACACTCTCATGATTGGAGGACAAGGCTGGAACTGGGAGATGGAAAACTTTAGCCCTGTGCTCACTCGTAGCCACAGGGGAGGTGAATTTTGAATTTTTATGAAGAAAATCACATTACATCTTGGTATAAGATAGCATATTTATTTATTTTTACTTTTTAAATAAAACAGGGTTTATTGTCCAGCAAATAAAACATTAAGTAGTCAACCATGTATTTTCTACATAATTTATTATTTTGAGATAAGGTTATCAATGTCAAATACATTATTTCTGCTGGCTTCTACTCCTCTGTCTTCATGAGCAAGTCTTCATTTTTCCTTCCCAAAATGTTGCATGCCACACTTGAGGCAATGAAGAATTCTTAAATATCACAGCTAAGGATCTGAACACTCACCCATAGCTACCCATGTTGTTAGGTGCCGTCGAGTCGGTTCCTACTCATACTGACCCTATGTACCACAGCATGAAACACTGCCTGGTCCCAACCATCCTCACAATCATTGTTATGCTGGAACCCATTGTTGCAGCCACTGCATCAATCCATCTCCTTGAGGGTCTTCCACTTTTCCGCTGACCCTATACTTTACCAAGCATGATGTCCTTCCCCAGGGATTGATCCCTTCTGACAACATGTCCAAAGTATGTAAGACTCAATCTCGCCACCCTTGGGTCTAAGGAGCATTCTGGTTGTACAGCTACCTAGAGGATGTAACTTTTGGTTCCACTTGTAACATGTTAGTTGTAGCCTTAATGACCGTTTTCATAGTCATCCTCTTTGACACATTTTTGGAAAGCATTAATCATGATATCTTTATATATCTTCAAAACTCAGGCTTTGTTGCATCTTGAAGCACTTGGGGGCTCTGACACTGGCACCCTGCTGAATGGCGGATGGTGCCTCTTACACTCTCCTCACTCAGCAGCCATGCAGAAAGCTAAGATAGCATGTTTAATTCTTTCATATCTAATCACCCTGCAAGCTCTGGTGAACAGCAGTGTAGCAGTTTCAAAGGCTTAATAAAGCAATATTTCTTTTTTTCCCCTTACACCCAACTTTTCAAGGCACCTAATTTGGTGATTTTTACAGTGTCTACATGAGGAAGAGTGAATATATTATTTATTTCCATTTTTCAGACAGGCAGACTGAGGAATATAAGGCTCTAACATGGTGCCCAGGTTTACCCAGGGTTTTACCAGGATTAGAAGCCCATTACTCAACCACCCTATTGTGGAGGTGATTGTTTATGACATCACATGGCTTTGCCACCATAAACACAACCTGAAACTAAGGTGCACCTGTCTTCTGGCCACTTGTGGCTGTACACCAACAGCAGAGCCACAGGCCCTGGCTCAGGGGTCTGCTCATCACCGAGAACTGCTCTGCTTAGCAGGTAAAGTCCACTCCTTGTCCTTGAGATATTTATGGTTTTGCTGGGGAGAATCAGGCTTACAAGCATTGAACAACTAGAGAATTGCACAAACCACATCTTATGTCATCTAGAGCTTTCTCCTTTGGGGCCTGTTACAGATTGAATTGTATCACCCCAAAATATGTGTTATAAATCCTGACCTCTTTGCCTATGGTTATAATCCCATTTGGAAACGGGCTTTCTTTGTTACGCTAACAAGGCAGTGTTAATATAGGGTATCTCTTAAATCAATCTCTTTTTGAGATCTAAAACAGCAGAATAAGCAAGCAAGTACAGATAGGGGAAGAAAGATACCATGCCACATGAAATCTCCGAGGAGTGGAGAAATAGAAGCTGAAAAGAGACAAAGACATTCCCCCAGGGCCCATAGGGAGAGAAAGCCTTCCTCTAGAGCCAGCACCCTGAATTTGGACATCTAGACCCCTGAATTGTTAGAAAATTAATTTGTTTGTTAAAGCCATCCACTTGTAGTACTTCTGTTACAGCAGCACTAGATAACTAAGACAGGTCCCAATTTAAGTATTACTCCCTATGGGAACCTCCGACCTGCCCGCACTATGCTGCACTCAGCACAGCCCTTATCACCCTGAACTGTAATTATTGTCTGTAAGCGAGTGAGGGCATGAACCACAACTGTTTTATTCAGTGCTGCATCCCCAGTGCCTAACACTACCTTAGAAAACTCTGATGAACAGAGGAAGGAACAAATGATAAACTGCATGGTGTAGGCACTAAATGCAATAGGAATTCATAAGCATTAAAGTAGAGAGTGAAGAGGGCAGACCTATGTTTGAACCACTTGATGTTATCTTAGCTACTGAGAGCACAGGCTAGAGTGGTCAGAGATGGGCCTCACACTGGGCCTTTAAGATGGCTAGGATTTGGGTGAGGGACAGCAAAGCCTACAAAGTCTGTTTTTCTCACAGTTGCACAAAGACCAGCCAACCTGTGTCTAGAAACCCAGCTTTTCCATCCTGGCAGCCAGGGGCAGGAAGCTCGGCCTCTAGGCTCCCCTCATCACACACCCTGTGATGGAGCTGGCTTTGAAGTCTAAGCAGCAGGTGTCAGTCAATGCTCCATGATTAAGCCCCCACATACAGAAAGGGTAAAGGCTCTAGGCCCCAAGGCAAAGTGCAGTATCAGTGTGGTACTAAAAACTAGAGCCTGCTTGCTATACTTGCTCTCAACTCCACTGGCTCCATGTCAACAGCCTCAAGACAAACTAAACTTCCTAACACCCCTCAGCAAAGGGGATCAGAGGAAACAAAGGGGGATGCCAACCTCCTGAAAGGCTGCCTTTCTATCTGATATGAACAACAAGGTGACTCATCCCGGTGGCCCCAGTTAGAGTCTCTTTGGTTGCTCCATTTCCTTCCCTCCAATGCTCTAGCGTGGGTGTGCTATGAGCTTCCTTGCCTGTTCAGGGGAGTTGAGACGGTGCTGTCAGACGGCTAATGCTCAGCAGTCCAGAGCTGCACTATTCTAAGTGCCCCCTATTTTCTGTGGCTATGCCCATGTTTACCCATATGCCTCCCTAGCCAGCCCTGCTTTATCCCTGCACTATCTCTACCACCTTCCTTTCAGTTGTCTCTACCCTTAACTCTGACACAAAACACATTGATCGCAATTAAGTGATGTGTTATTAGATAAATCTCTAGACCCTCATGGTTGGAACACATGTCTTATGATGCCTAAAGGGAAAAATGTGTCTTTCAAAATCATAACACATAGAAAGTCTTTTATGCTCTGCAGATCACTCTTGCACCCTCTGCCTCTTATTCTCAGAAACATTTTCTGTGGCAGGCAGTCTGGGAATCATTAACCCTGTGTTACTAATTGGGCAGCCAAGGTTCAGCGAGGTCTAGGTGACATGCCCACGTTACAGAAGAGCTGAGACAAGAACCCATGACTGGGGGCTCTGAGCAGAGGCCCCATCTCTACCACCCACTGCAGCAGCCCACCCAGAAGACTGGCATACACCTGCTCACTCACTTAGGGCAAGCTCCTTAAATTCCGGAAGGCTGGCAGCAGCACAGAGCTGGTAAAAGATGTGGTAATTCCGCTCGTCGTCTGCCTGAAGGAGGAGAAAGGGTAAGCAGTTTTAGGGCAGTGACCCTCAAGATCATCCCCTCCTCCATTTTAATCCCAAGGTGCCTTGGGTCGTAGAGGTAGAGCCCGCCATTTTTACTGGTGTTTTCCTCCACCCTTCTAACCACTTGCAAACTTCCTCTTCCAGATTTTTCGTTCACTATTTTTTTATTATGGGTCCTTCTTCCAAGCTGAGAATTTTTACCTCTTGAAATAGACTTATGCAAACAAGGTGTTTTATTTTTCCTTCTATATATAACATCATTGCTATTCCACAAATTGTGGGTCATTCAGTCAACAAGTACTCATGGAGATTTTCTTGCTTCTTGGCTATGTTCCACAGTCTGTAATTTCCCTGCTGTAAGCTCCTTTTCTCCTTTGGGAGGCTTGGAACCATGTAAGAGCTATACTCCTTGCCCATCAAGTCCTGCTGGAGCAGTTGGGAAAGGCTCAGGATGGAGACAGGACTTATATTGGACACTCGCAGCTAGGCATGCCTTAAACTGGCTGAGTGGTCGGGGGTGTCCAGGAGGACTGAGCCAAGGGCAAGAGGAGAGGTCAAGGGGTTGCTCAGGGAAGAGTTTGGCCAGAGTCTCAACTAGCCCACCGGAACTGCACCCAGCACAGCAGGCTGTCCCCTTTGCTGCAGTGAGCGAAGGACTTGGGGCTGTCACCAATCCTGTGAAGACGGGAGAAAGCCTAAGCAAAAAAGGAAAAATAAAATAAAGCTGGCTAAAAAATTTCTTACGTTTGCTAAGCATCAGGGCGAGATAGGAGCCACAGAGAAACAAACAGCTGCAGCAATTTTAATATCGCCTCTGAAGGCAGCTGAACTTTGAGGACCAGGGAGCCATTAAACCCAAGAGAAGAATGAGTGTGTGGCAAACTAGACATGGTCATAATCTTAATTCAGCTATGGGAGGCCAACGGGGAGCCAGACTCTGAAGGAGGACTGTTCTGGAGTTGTGAGCTGCACTGACCATCACCCAGGGCTGAGAAGAAAGAGGGTCACAGAGAGGCAGAGAAAGTAGTTGGGAAGGAGGGGTTGGGAGGTGAGCACAGAGGATAGACAGCAATGAAGAATCAAGTCAGGTGAGAAGCAGGAACTCTATTCATTTGAAAAAGGAAACCAAGTAGGTGGCAATAACCTACCAAGTAAGATTCCTGGCAAAGCTGAAACCCACAGACCCTGTTATCTATGTCATAAGACTTCAAACTCAATGAGGAAAAGGACTGTCCTATCCATTACTGCAACTTTGGTGTGTAGCACAGAGCCAGCACATAATAGGAATTCAATATGTCTGTTGATTAAATCTAAAAAGAATACTCCATTAAAGATAACAAAGGTGGATAAAATATTTTTTTGTGGCCCAATGCCTATACCATTTGAATAAATACTTACTGATGAAACAAAACCAAAAGAACAAGTACATCCTATTCCAGGCTCAAAAGATGAGACGCTCTTTGGGCACAGGGAGTGAGGCAGGGAGAAAGTGAGGGCATTATCCATGGGAAAACCTACAAAAAGGCCCAACTCACACCACTCACCTGAAAGACCACTCTGGACTTTTCCAACAAGTAGGTCCTCATGTTGGCCCCAATGATGTGGTACCTTTTATCAAAGCCAATCTGAATGTACTTTCCAAAGCGACTGCTGTTGTCATTGCGGGTGGTTTTAGCATTTCCAATGGCCTGTGCAGAACAAACAAAAAGTGTACAAAAAAGGGGTACTTTCTTGATATGGGGACTGTATGTTCGTGGAAGCATCTATCAGTTGTGTACCTAGTCTTTATTCTCACCCCCTTCCTTACTTACAGAATCCCTCTGTTATCAGGATAACAATGGGCTGAGAGTTAAAAAAAAAAGCTAGCAAGGTTCATTTTCCACCCGCCTTTACTCATGGGGATGGCCAATGAAGTAAGAAATTGATGGATACACTCTTTAAAGGGGACTAACCCAGCTGGAAGATGCACTGTATTATCCTTCCTCTCTTCCTCCTTCTTCCTACCTGGAATGTGCATATGATGGCTACCTCTGTAGCAATCATTTTGGGACCATGAGGGAAAGGCCTAGAGAATCACAGAAACCTCAGCTCTGATATCCTTGAGCTACTAAGCCAATGCCAGTACTCACTTCCTCTGTATTTTCTTTGAGAAAGAAATTGTCATGTGTTTAATCCACTGGATCAGGTCTCTATGACTAAACAGTCAAATGTTATTTCCAGCTGATTGATGGTACTTTCTAGAAACAGATCACAAACTGACACCCACATCTTACACATCTCATCACTAGGACAAATCAGGAAGC
This sequence comes from Loxodonta africana, assembly GCF_030014295.1. Taxonomy (NCBI): domain Eukaryota; kingdom Metazoa; phylum Chordata; class Mammalia; order Proboscidea; family Elephantidae; genus Loxodonta; species Loxodonta africana. The sequence continues at coordinate 57,317,201 of NC_087352.1, read as the reverse complement.
CATGGCCCTCTTGGTATTACTTTTTTCCTTTATTTGTTATTATTATTTTAAAATAATATTTTCTTATGTTTTTGACAAAAAGTTTACACAGCAGATTAGGTTCCCATTTAACAATTTGTTCAGTGACATTGGTTTTATTCTTCACAATGCACATTCTCATTGTTTCCATTCTGTTTGTTCTGCATCCACTAATCTAGTATTCCTGCCCCCTTACCTTCTCCTTTTTCTTTCTTAGGTAATTGTTGACCAGTTGGTCTCATATAGATGATTTTTTTTAAGTGAGTGCAGTACTCACAGGTGATATTCTTTATTTTGTGAGCCAATCTGGTATTTAGCTAAAAGGTGACCTCAGGGGATAGTTTCAGTTCAAGGTTTAAAGAATATCACAGGGCAATAGTCTCAGTAGTCCTCTGGTCTCAACAAGTCAAGGAAATCTGGATTTTTTTAAGAATTTGAGATTCTGTTTCACCTTTTTCTCCCATTCTATCAGGATCCATCTATTGTGGCCCTGATCAGAACAATCGGGCATCATCTAGTTCTTCTGGTCTCAGGGTAGATGAGGCCATGGTTTGTGTAGATGGTCCTACAGTTTAGTTATTTCTCTGAGTCTTGGGTTTCCTTCTATCTCTTTTGTAGAGACCAATAGTTGTACTGTATCTTAGATGGTTGCTTGTGAGCTTTTAAAATCCCAGACACTATTCATCAGACTAGGATGTAAAACATAAACTTTGTGAACTATATTATGACACTTGACTGAGTTGTCCCATGAAACTATGGTCCTAAGCCTTCAAACCCAGAAAAACAATCCTTCAAGGTGTTTGGTTGTATCTAAAAAGTATCCATAACTGTGTTCCCATGTGCTTTATTATATATATGAACCTATACGCATGTACACACACACACATGCTCATGCATACACATATACCTATATATGCCCACATGGATAATCACATATACATACCTCTCTCTCTCTCTCTCTCTCTCTCTATATATATATATCTCTGTATATATACAGATATGTATACCTGCATATCTATTTTTTGGTTGTTACCATGGTTGCAAAATTACATATGCCACAGCAATTACCAGAAGATCCTGCTTTCTTGTGTAGATCTTATCAGTACCATGTCTTACACAGCCGCAAGGGCACAGTTCAAAACATGAGATGATAATTTTAAAAATGAGTGGCTAAATGACTGGCTTTGATGTCTGGATATTCACTTTCTATAAAACATCACATTGCTAGTAAATTGATAATGAATATATTAATATTTTAATCCCCTTTACATGTTTCCATTTTTAGGATATTTAAAAAATATCTACTATAACTTCTCAGTTATCCAGGATATCTGAGGCACAAACAGGTTGAAAGGAAATCTAAAATCCCAACCCACCTTCTACCCATGCATGGCCAAATCCAAGCAACAGGACTATTACTATCACCTGACATCCCAAAACTACAGAATGGTTGCTGGCTAACAGAATAACTAAAAGCAAATTGAAACAACAAATGTGCCACTGAATTGACTCCGACTCGTGGGGACCACATGCATGTCACAGTAGAACTGTGCTCTATAGGGTTTTCAGTGGCTGATATTTTGGAAGCAGATTTGCTTAAAATGTCAAGAGCTGACCTATCACTAATGCTTATGAAAATGTCCCCTGTTAAGTCTCAATAAGGAAAACTACCACTGTTCCTGTTTTAGAGATGAGTAAAGAGAGGCCTTGAGTCATTCAAGTATTTGTTCACAGAAATCTCAGCCTCACTCTGCCCAAGAAAGCTGTTTGGCCCAGGACGGGTCTGCATTCTCCATATCCACTCACCTTCCAAGTCTATCTGATGCAACATCTTACATGTGCTGTACAACTTCCCACTTCTCTCTGCTCTACTGCCATAGCCTCAGCCCAGGTCACCATCATCTCTATGATGGACAGTCACAACAGCCTCTGAACGGGTTGCCCTGCCCCCACTCTTGTCTTCTACTGTTAATTTTCCACGCACCCGCCAGGATGATTCTAAAATGTAAACCTGATTATGATATTCCCTTGGGTAAAATGCTTCAATGGCATCTACTGCCCTCTAAGGTCAAGTTTCAAATCTTTGGTGTGGCTTACGAGGCCCTGCAGGATCGGCCCAGCCTTGCCTCTTGTCACTTTTGCCCTTGGTCTCCAGCCTCCAACTCTCTTGAACTCCTTTTTCTTTCTCTAAAGTCCTTTATCCTCACTGTCCCCACCCACGTTTCCCATAGGTTGTTCCCTCTTTGCTGGGAACACTTCCCATGGCTTGCCTCACCTAGCTCACTCTTCTTCCTTCGGTCTCAGCTTAAACCTGCTTCTTCAGGAAGGCCCTCCTTGAGCTTTTAGGCTAGGGGGGCTTCTCCTGTCATGTGCTTTCCCTGGGCACTGCACCTCTCCTCGTTTCCTTCACCCTGTGTGCAATCACTACCTCTCTCCACAACAGCAAGAACTGTATATCTTCAACTTGCACGGCCCTCCTACCCCAGTGCCCAGCACGTGGTAGGCATTCAAAAATATTTGTAAAGTGGTAAATGCAGATGCAAGAAAGCATCATCATTATTCATTTTAACATATGACAGAATGGACCATATATAAAAAACTCCAATTCCCTCTGAAAACCATTAAATGGAATACCTACCCGGAAAATTGATCAAGTAGGTGTCAGCTCCCAGCTCTGCCACCAGCATACTGCCAATGAGGCTAGTCTATTCCCTTCTCTGAACCTCAATTTCTTAATTTGTAAATGGGAATAAGACCCTTTACCATATCTGAGATCGCTCCTTGTGATACCTTAGGGAAAGCCTGCTCAGGGTCTAAAGGTCACTGCTGAAAGATCCATCCTCCTTAGTTCACTAGGCTGCCTTGAGCAGTGGGATGATGAATCTAAAAGTACTTTACAGTACAATGGGACCCACAAAGGGAAGAGGTTGCTTGTGTTATTACTACCAAGGCCATAAGCTCTACTCTGGGTATGAAAAACTTCCAATTTGTGTGTGGAGGATGGAAGAGGGGTTTGTATGTAGTTCATCTTTTAAACCCTTGCTGTATTCGGCAATGGGTTTGATTTTGGTTTGGATTTTCTTGGTTGCCACAAGTGGAGGAAACATTGTTATGCATGAGGAAGGCAAGTCCAGTTGTAACAGATGATAAAAACCCAGGCCTTGGGGCTCACACCAAGTCTCTAAGTCCAACAGATGGGAATGCAAGTAGTTAAAATACTGAAAAATGGGCAAATGATATGAACAAAAAGTACGCAGAAGAAACTCACATAGTCAATAAATGTAAGAAAAAATACTTAGCCTCAGTGGTGATCAGGGAAATGCAGACTAACGTGACAGCCCACCAGAGTAGCAATAACTAAGAACAATGATACTATGTAATAGTGATGAGGATGTGAGGAAACAGGAACTCTCCTAACACACTGCTGGTTCAAATGGAAACTGGAGAACCTTTCTGAAGAACTTGGCATACCTAGTGAACTGAACATGAGCACACATGTCTACCTCTATATATCACCAAAGAAACTCTCACGTAAGTGCACAAGCAGATGTGCACGAGAATGTACAGTGCAGCGATCTATGTAACAACAACAGAGAAATACAACCAAAATGGCCATCAGTAGGGGGAACAGATATATTCATACAATGGTATGTTATAGAGCTATTAAAATAAGTAAACTAAAGCATAGTTCGTGGATAAATTTTTTTTAAATGTTGACTGAAAATCAAGTTACAGAATGGCTGATGGAATATGAAACCATTTATATAGGACATAACAGAACACCCTTTTTTGTTTATGCATACGTGAATATGTAGTAAAGCAAAAATGGACTGGCATACACAATTTCCATATAGTTGGGATTATACAATAATGAAGCATATACCAAGCAGGATGGAAGCACAGAGAAGGGAACAATTAACCGTGCCTAGCAGCACAGGAAGAGCTTTAAGAAGTGAAAAAACTGAGGGGGATCTTGAACAGTAAGTAGAATTTTACCGGTCAGAAAGGAGCAGGGGAAGGGTTCTATTTATGAATGTAGCATGGGCAAAGGGATGAGGTATGTTAGAGAACGGACAAGTGTGAAATGGCCAGAGTTATACATGAGAGAAAACAAGAGGAGATGAGATCATTTAAGGTATTTTGGGGGGCAGATTCTTAGATTCTTTAATAACTGCAGGGCTTCTTATTTCTTTGACTTAAAACAAAACTCAAACCCTGAAAATTACATCTCTGGTCTTAGTTTCTATTGCTTTTGTTCACTGCACCCCACCACCCTTCCTTGCTCCAGAATAGGAGGGTGTCTCTGTGGCTCCCAGAGTTGCATGCCCACAGTCTCCAGTCACCCCAAGAAGCTGAGTGACTCCTCTGGCCTGGACTTGGGCTCTGTCCCTGCTCTAACAGTCTCTTGATTACCAATGTTCTTTTAATCAGTGCAGACTGATGAACAAATCACTCCTGGTATACTGACAAGCTCTTAAACAGAATGGGGTCAGGGAGCACTGACGATGACGATAAATCACCCCAATCCACCCTAGCCAATCCCAATCCATCCTCGACTCGCCTTTAATTCACAGAACTGCCATTTAGTGTAGCCCACTGGGAATTCTGCCTCTTCATATTGCCCTGGGCGCCCAGTCTCCCCAGGAAGCGTCCACAGTGGCTGAGCTGCGGAAATAATGAGATGATGACATGACCACAACTGATTGCTTTGTTGGGAGGTGCAATCCTTCCCGGGGCAGGAGCAGAATAATTAGTAATCAGCTGTCCCTTGATTAAGACATGCCTTGTGTTGGTTATAACCCTCCAAAGAACCACAAAACTGACTGAGCTTCCTGATACTAGGGCCCAGCTAGACTCAAAACCTCCGAGAAGTTGGGTTTTCATACATTAGCAATGCAAGAGTCTCTCTTTCTCTGCTTGGCAACAGCTCTTTCTAATCCCACCCAGGGTTCTTCCTGGCTGCAGTTCTTCCTTTCTGTGACTGCATCCAAGATCCCTCTCAAACATAACACTTAGTAACAGATCAAGGGACAACCCTTACAGTGGCAAAATCTACACCGGACAGAATGAGCCCTAAGGACTTACGCACAGTTTTTAAAGTACTGTACCAATTTGCACAAGGTAGAAAATTAATGTTTTGAGCCCAAACCACTATAGCACTTATTTAATGACATCTCATAAGCTTGGGCTGCTGTATGCATACACCCTGTCTCCTTAGACCTTTGCAACTGGACCACCTTGCGTGTATTTTTGTGTGTGGGTGTTTGTCTTGGTTATCTAGTGCTGCTATAACAGAAATACCACAAGTGGGTGGCTTTAACAAACAGAAATTTATTTTCTCACAGTTAGGAGGCTAGAAGTCTGAATTCAGGGCCAGCTCTAGGGGGAGGTTTTCTCTCTCTGTTGGCTGTAAATGAAGATTCTTGCCTCTTTCTGAGTTTCTGCTCCTGGGTGATCTTCATATGGCTTGGCATCTCTCTTCCCTCACCTCTGCTTTTCTCACTTGTTTGTTTAATCTCTTTTATATCTCAAAAAAGAATGATTTAAGACACACCCTTTACTAATCCTTCTCATTAACGTAAAGACAACTCATTCTCAAATGAGATTATAATCACAAGCACAGAAGTTATGATTTACAACACATTTTTAGAGGACACAATTCAATACATAACAGTGTTGCTCTCCCTTGCCAAAGTGCCCTGCCTCCCTGCAGTCTATCAGCCTACTCAGGCCATAATGGACACCGCAAGCAGTAGATAATTTTAGATCACTGTAATTGAAAACGCATGCCTCCTGTGTCTCATACATGTTTAGTAATGTGATCTGCCTACACTAAATTCTTGATTAGCAAGTTCTTTGTTCTATCACCAGAGATCAAGCAGGTTTCTTCCCTTCCCTATTTGTCCAGTATAACTACTCGTTCTATTTCTGAAAGCAAAGATACTGTGTCTTTGAAATCTTACTGCTTAGAAGACTAATTGATTTTTGAAACCCAGAAACAAAGCAAACCAGCTGAAAGGCTGGCTTCAGTCACATTTGAGGTGAAAACGTGATGCTAATTGTAGAGTGCTCTCTTAGCTGTCTCAATATAGTCACAGTAGATGATCCAGGGGACGTCAAGGCCATGGTCTTCAAATACCTTCTGCACAGGCGCCATGGCCAGGTCATGCAACTTGGGGCTTAGAATCAACCCTGTGAGTAATCGGCTACTAACTAAATGCTTGACCATAGAGGATTGAACAATGTAAGAAAGGCATGGTGATACTGTCATTTCTTTATCTAACTTCACAAGGAGAAGGAAAGAGAATCAAGATCAACAACCCAAGGATGACTGCTAGGAGGTGGAAGTCAGGCATACCTCTGCCCCCCAACCTTTTTACCAGTTCTGACACCAGCTGTCCCTCCCACAGCACTCCCTACTTCTCTGCTGGCTTTGGTAGTACATTGCAATGGCTATACAGAACTCACAGTCATGGTGTTTATTAGGGAAGTTAACAGGTTATATTTCAGGATCAGAGACAACTCAGGATATAGTTCTTCAATCAGGACAGTCTCTTCTCAGCTGTGGTCACAGGCAGGCCTCTCTCTGGCCCTTGGCCTGGCCTCGGCCCTGCTTGGGCAAGTGTTAAAAAGCTCTTTAGCTCTGCCAATATGTGCCTGGAGGCACCCCACTCCAGCAGCAAGCCGTGGCCTAAAGGCACTCAGCTCTCTCACTCCATGGGTCGGTAAGCCTAGCTCCTCTAACAAGTGCACAGAGGCACACCACTCTGCCAGAAAACCTCCTGCCCAAAGGCACTCAGCTCTCTCACTCTGTGGGTTAGCACGCCCACTGTAACCACCTTGCTTTGTAGGCCAGGAAGCCCACCATGATGTTTCGCACTGGTCTCCTGCTGCTGTTTCTCTGCTGCTCCTTCCCACCGCCTTCTGCCCTGTCTGGTGTTATAGCTCTCTGTCTCCTAGGTCTAGGAAGTTCTCAGTGCAGAAACCCCAGGTCCAAAGGACACGCTCCGCTCCCATCTCTTCTTCTTGGTGGTAGGAGGCACCCCTTTCCACTTCTGGGATGGCTCATTTTAAGCCTAGCGGGATGGAAAAACTGACCAATCCACAAAGGGTTCCATACGCTTTATTTGCATGGTTCTACACCCACACGGGTGTCATGCATCATATTTGCCTTAGCAGCAAGCTGTCTAATCTCCTCGGTGGACCAAAAGCACTTTATTTGCATAGTCCCACCCAATCATTTGGTGGAAGTTACAAGACTAGAAAGGCCATAAAAAAGTGATTCCTCATAAACCAAAAAAACCAAACCCAGTGCCATTGACTTGATTTCAACTCACAGCGACCCTATAGGACAGAGTAGAACTGCCCCCTAGAGTTTCCAAGGAGCGCCTAGTGGATTCGAACTGCCGACCCTTCGGTTAGCAGCCGTAGCACTTAACCACTACGCCACCAGGGTTTCCTGATGCCTCATACCTCAAACAAATTATGGTAAAACCACGCATTAACATATGTTTGTAGCCAATAAGACAGTTCATAAAATGTTTAATGATAGAGGACAGGATTAAACTATAAAGTTTAGCAAAAAATGCTGGAAGGAAATAGAACAAAATGTTGAATGATCATCAGCAAGATACTGGGGGATTTATTCTTTCATATTTTCTAACTATTCTCCAGCAAGCCCTTCTTACCTTTTTAATAGGTCAGCGATTCTCAAAGAGTGGCACCCAGACCATCAGCATCGGTATCATTATAAAAACTTGTGAGAAATGCAAATTCTCGGACACCTCCCTCGGCCTTCTGAATCAGAAATTCTAGGGCTAAAGCCCAGCAATATGTGCTTTAACAAGCCCTCCAGGTGATTCTGATGTACGTTCAAGTTTCAGAACCATTGTAATAGAGAAAAAGTTTTTCCTGTTAGGTAAAAATGCCTTTACCTGTATTGACCATTTCATATACCAGATAAAGAAACTTGCTTTTGTCAAATCCTTAGTGAGCAGGTGGTGTCCCATTACTCAGTAAAGAATGAAAGTTCCCCAGGTAATGGATTTCTGTAGGCTAGAGATTTTGCCTGGATAATCCATAAAATCCTATGACTCAAGACTCAGAATTTACTCTTGCACTTGGTAAAGGAAGAGGGAGAGAGATGGAACCTGAGAAGGTCCAGGCAGGTTCTTGCTGCCCTCAGTTCTAAAATACTCTGAAAGACAAACCCACCTTCGTGACTTGTGTCTCAGTTGATGGGGCTCAGGGCTCTTCTGGGAAGCCTGATGCTATCTTGGCAGCCTGTAGCCTCGACCTTCTTAATAAATGTTGTTGTAAGCCATTGAGTCGATTTTTGACTCATGGTGACCCTATGTGACAGAGTAGAATTGTCCCACAGGGTTTTCTAGGCTGTAATCTTTACAGGAGCAGATAGCTAGGTCTTTCTCCTGCGGAGCTGCTGAGTGGGTTCCAATCACCAACCTTTTGGTTAACAACACAGCACTTAACTATTTCGTCACCAGGGCTCCTTAATAAACCTTAACCCTCCTGAATAAAACAAATAGGGCTCCCCAGGGCTAATAAAAGGGCCCACTCCTACCAGACTATAACCCAGACAACAATGAAAAGCCTCAGCTTCAAAGGCAGGGAATAAGAGCTGACCCAGGGAGTATGTAGACATTTAGTTCCACTCCATCAGAATGACGTCTTTATAGAGGAAAGAGAACAAATAGAAATAGAGTTCTGAACCTCAGACATGATTGATTATAGCAAGATCTAAGTTTTAGGAAATACATTTGGGCCTGTTCTTGCATCGACTGCTCCGAGCCCATGTAACCCAGGCCCCTATTATGGAGAACTGGCTATGTCAGAGAGGATGAAGATAGACAAGACAGGACCTGCCCTGGCCATCACAGGTAACTGTTTCCTGAGGATGTTCAACAGATGCTATTTTACCACATACCATCATTCTCCACCCTCCCCGCAAAAAGACCAAGTGTCCAGCTAGATATTTTCTCAGGGAAAAGGAATATTCTGCATTGGTTTCCCCAGCCACCATGAAAACTGCCTTCCTAACTCAGTGCGCCCGCTAAAGCATCTAACGTTTTTGAGGGAGCACTGATTTTCTGACATGATGGCAGCAGGGAAGGAGATCAACAGTAGAGGTGGGGGTAGGTGGGGAAGGACTGTGACTACATTATTCAAGAATCCACCAGAGTCAAGGGATATGGAGAACATGGAAATGACACTCGGCTCAATACTGGGGACCTGAAGGACATATTCCCAAATCTGCGGTTTTCAGGGCACCTTTATAATTGTTTCCTAACAGCAGACAATGGTCCCTTGGGCTAAGTGAATTGCTTCCAAGGATTCTTGTGATCAGTCAGGGAGGACTCAACATCCAGCAGTCTTGCTGCCAGGAGAAGAAACTCCAGCCAGGAAGGCTGAAGACTTTGGAAGGCTTTACCTCCATGATGGGACTGGACGCCAGGACCTTCTCTTCAATGTTGGTTTCACTGGCTGAGCCACCAACTGTGGCAAAATAACGCATGGCATACTTGGCTGACACCGTCTTCCCGGCTCCAGACTCCCCGCTGACTATGATGGACTGGTTCTTCTCATCTCTGGAAGGCAAAGAGCTCTGGTCAGTTGCTGGCTGTGGAAAGGCTCTGTTGCCTTCCAGGGACTCCGCTGACAAGGACCTGAGCCTGACCAGAAGCATCTCTCTTTTATGGATAAATGTGAAGGAATAGGATAAAAATTCTCCGCCCTCCCTCACATGCCTGCCCAAGATGTGAAGCGGGGGGAGAAGTTCTAGGAGAGGGTTTACAAACAGCACACACCCCTCTCAATGAACCCAGAGGAAGGGAGGTGCAGCTGACTGGCCACCTGTCTTGAGTACTGTCTGGGTACAGTGCATCCTATATCACTCCCTTATATATCTCCTCTAAGAATGTATACATACACACACCCACACACTTTTGGCTATATAATCCCACCTTTGTTTCTGTAATGCTGACCCTTTTGTGACACCATATACACTATAATTTCTTCAAGAACAAGGATCCCTTCTTCTCTTGTATTTGAGCCTAGCACGCCACCAGGCATAGTGTTGAGCATTTTTGTTCATATATATATATATTACAAATGGCATGCTATTAACCCAAGCTGATCTTGCCTCGAGCTTCCCAGACATTAGAAAAAACAGGCATAAACTGCAATAAGAAGGATTTGAGGAGTTGAAAGCAAAAAGAAGATACTCCACATCAGACGAATGAAAACATGTCTATATTTATCCCTTTAAAACAGATAGGACATTAAGCAGGCAATGTCTGAATGCTTGAACCACATTTAGGAAATGAATAGCACATATGGGCTATACTCAGCCACCTACCATCAGTTCACATGCCCACTTCCAGGAAGGCAAGTGCTTCGCATTGAATTCCACGGGCTTCTAACCATGCCAGCACAAACTACATACTCAGTATATACTACTGTACTAGAAGCGAGTTAAGGATCAACTAATTCAACCCCCTTCTTTTCCAAATGAGGAAACTGAGAAGCATGAAGGTGGGGTTAGAACCCAGGTCTCCTGGTACCAGCCAATGTTTATACTCCTTACACCAGCTCCTGTGGCTTCCTGGTCAGAGAGGGCTATAGAAGAAAGAACAGAGAAACCACTGCAGGTGGCCTTCTCTGCTTTGCTAATTACCAACACAGGTAGGTTGTAGTTTACCAGCACAGGTAAATGGATGGCAGAGGCAGGAAGAGAAAGTCCTCTCTTTTGTTCTGGGCTAGCAGTCAAGAATATGGAAAAGTAGGAAATACGGCGAAGAAGGGAAGCTGCTGGACTAGACGGAATAGTCCTAGGCTGGAGCGGGGAGCACCAGGGGGAAAGTCAGGGTGGTGGAAATAACCATCAGCCACTCTTCAAGGTCAGCAAAGAGCTGTGTGGTCTCAGCTCACGCAAATTGTCATCAAGTGAGGGAGGGGCCTGAGTGAATACAGACACTGCTGAAAAGGCTGGCAGTTCAAACCCATCCAATAACTCTGCTGCAGGAGAAAGACCTGGTGATCTGCTCCTGTAAAGATTACAGCCTAGAAAACCCTATGGGACAGTTCTACTCTGTCACATGGGGTCACTGTGAGTGAAAATCGACTCGTGAGCACCCAGCAGCAACAACAACAATGAAAAAGTATATACACGGTCAAGGTATTATCAGGAGTTATAAATAACCCCAAGTTTTAAAAACTCTTTACAGTTGAGGATCCTGGGCATGAGAAACAAGTATGGGAAATGGCCATTGGTGCTAACTTCTGCCTGATTTGCTGGATATTAAACCTGATGCTCAATTGGTCTCAACCCACCTGGAGCAAAGGAAAATGAAGAACACCAAGGCCACACGACAACTAAGAGCCCATGAGACAGAAAGGGCCACATGAACCAGAGACCTACATCGCCCTGAGACCGGAAGAACTAGTTGGTGCCCGGCCACAATCGATGACTGCCCTGACAGGGAGCACAGCAGAGGACCCCTGAGGGAGCAGGAGATCAGTGGGATACAGACCCCAAATTCTCATAAAAAGACCAAACTTAATGGTCTGACTGAGACTAGAGGAATCCCGGCGGCCATGGTCCCCAGACCTTCTGTTGGCCCAGGACAGGAACCATCCCCGAAGACAACTCATCAGACATGAAAGGGACTGGTCAGCAGGTGGGAGAGAGATGCTGATGAAGAGTGAGCTAATTATATCAGGTGGACACTTGAGATTGTGTTGGCAACTGTTGTCTGGAGGGGGGATGGGAGGATAGAGAGAGAGGGAAGCCGGCAAAATTCTCAGGAAAGGAGAGACTGAAAGGGCTGACTCAAGAGGGGGAGAGCAAGTGGGAGTACGGAGTAAGATGTATGTAAACTTATATGTGACAGACTGATTGGATTTGTAAACGTTCACTTGAAGCTTAATAGAAGTTAAAAAAAAAAAAAAAACCTGATGCTGACATACAGGCTGTCACCTCGTCTTGGACCAACAAATACCTTTTAACAACTTGCCCCATTTAAACCTATTTAAAGTACTTGGAAAATTTGATGATTTTTATTTAGCTTCACTACAATCCTTTTGTACACAACACCCATTTCCATCCCCAGTCTAGTACAGGGCTAGGCGCACATTAGGTATACATACACTGTTTTATATCAGCCCATAAATTACCCTTAAGGGAATATATGCAACAGCACTCTGTTCCTGGTCTCCGTATATTAGGCTTTCCTTCCAATTCATTAGAAAACTGGTTCCAGGATACAGCCATTAAAAATAGACTTGAATTTGAACCTCATGTGACTTCAGGCAAGGTATTTAACTTACTCAACCCTCAGATTATCCTAGTCCAGTCTTTTATGACCTTGACCCCAAACTATGCCCATGCTCTTCTAAGTGGTCTCCTTGATTTAGTTGCCTAGGTCTCTAACGCATCCTAACACTCTTAAAAAAAAAAAAACACAAAAACACTCCTACCAGATTAAATTTCTAAAGCACAACTTTAGTCATGCTTTCCTCACTCAAAAACCTTAAACAGCTACTTGTTGCTTACCAAATCAAGTCCAAATTCCCTAGCCGGGTATCTGAAACCCTCTACAATGCATCCCTAACACTAAAACCCTTAGCAACGAGAAGGCAGACTGTGGTGCTGTGAAAAGGATACTCGGTTTTTCATCTAAGGATCTCGCCTGAGTCCTGGCTCTGCCATCAGCAGGCTCTTCGTTGGCCACTTAACCACACCACGGAGGCTACCTCCCACCTTACATATTGGCTGCAAGATTATCCGAGATGACCTCTACACTTCTTATGAGATGATGGCATTGTAGCTTAGCCAAATGGGACTACTTGTTAGTCCCTCAAGTCTGAACATGTCCCCCACCCCCCCCGCACCCCCCAAACTGTTCTTTATGGTGTTCCCTCTACCTGAAATTACGTTCGATACGTACCCTTCTACTGAAGCCCTATGCATGTCCAAGGTCCCTTCCTTCCTGATTCCTTAACCATGCATCCCAGCAGGGAATTATTTCTCCATCTTATGAAGTCCCACAACACTTGCTTTGTACCATTTTTAAAACACTGTCACATTTTACCTTCTATTCATGTCAGGTTCCAGTCTCTGCTTGGTCATTTTATTTGCTGTGTGACTTTGGTTCACTTCTTTTCTCTGGGCCCATCTTTTCATCTCTAAGTAAAGGGTTATGACTAGAATACCCCAAGGCTTCTTCTGGCATTCGATGATTCCATGGCTAGAACCCTAACAGGAAGTATGCGTGGGGAAAAGCTCTTTGTTTCAAATTTTGGGTATCTGGGGCTAGTTGTAGGGGAGATATTTCAAAGTACAGAATCCTACCCAGTGTCTTTCAAAAATATAGTCATTCGTTCAGCCCCATCATAGAGCTGACTTAGCCGGCAACATGGGTCAATCTGCTTTAAAATAAGTCCTTTCCTCCTAGGCCCAGTGAAATTTCCTTTATTTAGAAAAAGCAAGCCATACCCAAGAAATTTAGTAACCAGTTGTTATTGAGACCCAGGCTGCCTTTAAGAAGTGATGCACCACCACAAACAGGAAAAGGCCCTTGAAGGCCTATGTCCCAGGAAAGCGCACAGGATTCTGAAGTCAGAACACTGACAGCCGCCACCACCACACACACACACACACACAATCACTCCCTAGGTCACACTGGTCCCCTTTTTGACACCTGAGAGGAGGGGTTCACTTACTGCTAAATCATTCCACTCCTCCTGCAAAAATTTCCTGCTAAACCAGTGCATCGCGTTAAGCTCAGTCACTGAGCAGGGCCCCCACCCTCTATTTCTGGGCGGGGCAAGGACAGCAACCCAGGCAGCTGTCTGTGTTGGCTCCACAGAAGAGCCCTGTTCATCAGCCAGGGACACATTCTGGGGAGCTTCATTTTGAGAAATCCTGCTGAATGTTGTTTTGTTTGGGTTTCCTGCAGAGAATAATGGGTCACCCGTGGCTTCCCAATCAGCAATATGTACACAGAACCCACAGAAAACTCTGCTCAGGTAGTCTCAGAGCTGACAGAGAAGCCCCAACAAGACTCCAAGGGTTCAGCTTCACTGCACAACAAGGTCAGGTAACCCACCTGTGGACTTGAGTGGCACCTGTGGCACTCTCTGTTCTTACACCTGGTGCACTGTGCTCTAATAGCCACGATTCGCTGTCACAGTAGTGTAGCTGGGAGACCACTGGGGGCAGGAACTGGCCTTTAACCTTGAATCCCAGGGCTCCTGGCACCAAAGCCCAGCCACCCCTTCCCAAACACTTGTCTACTTAGTGTTCCTCCCTCATCTCCCCAATAGAGCACACTCTCCCACACCTTCTCCACGTATGGGGCACCAGCCTTACAGTGCAATGGATCATCTTGTAACTCCTACCCAAGTGATTGGGGGGAACTGTGTGATAGGTAGTTGTGACCCACCAAGGGGATTGGTCAGTTTTGCCATCCCACTGGGTTTGAAATGAGCCACCCCAGAGGTGGGAAAGGGAGAGCATCCCACTACCACCAAGGAAGAACAGCAGCACATCCTTTGGACCCCAGATCCTCGTGCTGAGAAGCTCCTGGAAGCAGGAGATCAAGAGTAAGAGAGAACTGTAACAATGAAGGCAGTGAGAAGCAGTGGCAGAGACCTGGCAGCAGGAGATGGCGTGTTGGACTTCCTGGCCAGTGGAGAGAAAGCTGAGTGCCTTTGGGCAGAGGCCAAGGGCCAGGGAGAGGCATGCCTGTGGGCACAGCCGAAAAGAGACCATCCTGATGGAAGAACTGTATCCTTAGTGTTCCTGAGCCTGAATTATAACTGTTACTTCCCTAATAACCCCCCTAATCGTGCATATTGTCTGAGTTCTTTGTGGCCATTGCAACAAATCATCAAACCAACAGAGATGTAGAGGATGCTGTGGGAGGGACAGTTGGTGTCAGAATCGGTAGAGGTGGCAGAGAGAGGCGCATGTCTGACTTCCACCTCACAGGAATCAGTCTCGGGCCGTTGATCTTGATTCTCCCTCCCCCTTGTGAAGTTAGAGGAGAAGGTCAGATGCTGCCCCTACACCGTTTTTTACAAGTCTCTGCTCATTTACTACAGCTAGAAACCAAGGAGTCATTGTGGATTCCTCCCTTCCTCTCAAGTCACATGTCAGCACATTCTGTTGAATTTATCTCCAAAACAGTCTACTTTCTTCTTGGTACCTCTTAGTCCAAGATACCATGGTCTCTGATATGCATTACAAAAGCAGCTTTCTAACCTCTACTCTCACCCTCCTTTAATACAGCCTCCTTATGTGACCTTCATAAAATGAATACTGGATCACATCTCTCCCCCGCTAAGTTTAAGTCTTCCAATAGCATCCCACCACCCTCCAAGTAAGATCCAACCTCAACCATGTTCAAGGCCCCATGTGATCCAGCACCTCCCTTTCCAGGTTCATTGCATGTTACTCTTTTCTTTGCTTATTATATTCAGGCCACAAAGGGCGCCTTTCTTTATTCCCTCCTGCTTTACAGCTGCCTTTGATCTCACCACTCTTAATGCCTGGCACTCAATCACATTATGTCTTATGGTAGGCTTACGCATTTCTGCTTTTTAATGTAATTAATTCATCACCACCTATTTACATCATGCTTCAAGGGTTTACAAAACTCTTTGCCATGTATCCCTCATTTAAGACTCATAAGACTACTGGATACCAGACTTCTCATTTTAAAGAGGAGAAAACTGAAGTTCAGAAAGGCCAAGTGATATGCCTAGGAGTCCTCAGCCTGAACATAGTCTTCCATCTCCTTGCACAATTTTCCACTGGGTTATGCTGTGACTTCCAAGTATTATCTTTACACTCTCCCTTATACAATAAAGCACCCAGTAATGAATGCCCTATAACAAATATAGCCTTGGAACAAGAGATTTGATAAGAATCTGGTGTCCTCAGCTTAATATCACCTCCTCAACTGAAACATTACTTCTTCAGACATCCTTCCCTGACCACCCTTTTACTATACAATCGACTAATTGTCATGGATTGAATTGTGTCCCCCCCCCAAAATATGTGAATCAATTTGGCTAGGCCATGATTCCCAGTATTATATGACTATCCACCATTCTGTCATCTGATGTGGTTTTCCTATGTGTTGTAAATCCTGTGTCTACGATGTTGATGAGATGGGATTATCGGCAGCTATGTTTATGTTAATGAGGCAGGACTCAATCTACAAGACTGGATTATGTCTTGAGCCAATCTCTTTTGGGATATAAAAGACAGAAGTGAGCAGAGAGACAATGAGGACCTCATACCACCAAGAATGCAACACCAAGAGTAGAGTGTGTCCTTTGGACCTGAGGTTCCTGTGCAGAGAAGCTCCTAGTCCAGGGGAAGATTGATGATAAGGACCTTCCTGAAAAGCTGAGAGAGAAAGAAAGCCTTCCCCTGGAGCTGATGCCCTGAATTTGGGCTTCTAGCCTACTGGCCTGTGAGAGAATAAACTTCTGTTTGCTGAAGCCATCCTCTTGTGGCATTTCTGTTATAGCAGCACTAGATAACTATGGCACTAATACTCATCCACTTAGTGTTCCTCCCATCCTTCTCTCTCCACTAGAACATGAGTCCCATGATGCCCCAATCTCCAGTACAAGGACTCAGATCCACAGGCTAGAAGGTGATTGTGGTCAGAGGAAAGCCCTAGCAAAGGATGCCACACACAGTGGTATCAGCTGAGCCCAGTGTCTGGTGCCCCCTAGAGTTGCGCAATATGCAGCCTGCAAAACTGAACTTAGTGGTCCCGGCCCTATGCTCAGTCTTTCCATGCTCACCCATGAGAAGGGGACTGATGATGGGAGCCTTCTTGGCCTCATACGGGTACAACTCTATTTCCTTGAATTGGGAATCCCTGAGAGAGGATGGATAGGTGGGAAGAACACATGCTAAGGCCCCTGAGACACAGCCCAGTTGCAAGACAGGAGGGAGGGAGAAGACTGGCTTGCGAGGGCATGACAGAAAGGATGCCCCATCCCTGAAAACATCATTAAGCCCTTTTTCTACTAGTGACAAATCACCTGAAAATGTGGGTGTGTCAGTTGAATACACCTTCTTCACTAATGGGGTAATTAATCTATCCTTTCTTGCCTGTCTATGTCTTACTCTCTATATTTCCAACACCGTCATCACGACATAGACCAAATACTATGGTAAAGATGACTATGCCAGAGAACAGGGATGCAAAGAATTTTTAATTAAGAATTTCTGTTCAACAAAGGTATGTGTGTCAGTACCATGGACAGAGGTAATTAATCTAGAGACAGAATAACCCACCCACTGCCGTCGAGACAGGACAGAGTAGAACTGCCCGGTAGAGTTTCCAAGGAGTGCCTGGCGGATTCGAACTGCCGACCTCTTGGTTAGCAGCCGTAGCACTTAACCACTACGCCACCAGGGTCTCCAGAGACAGAATAGGCAAATATAATTACAGTATCTAAAATGAGAATGATTACTATCTAGGCTGTACAAGGAACTTCTGCAAATCAACAAAACACCCCAACAGAAAAAGAAGGGCAAAGGATACAGACAGACAATATAAAGAAGAGGAATGCAGAAGAGCTGATAAGCACAGGGATGTGTTCATTAGTAATCAGAAAGCAAATTAATGCAAGGAGCTCTCACTCCCAGCCACTGATAAAGATTAGGAAGCCATCAGTACCTAGTATAGACAGGAACTTGGAATTACACGAACCCTTCTGTACTGCTGGATGACATGCTACCTGCTACAGCTATTCTGGAGAGCAACCTGGCCCTAATTTATCAAACTAAAACAATATATGCCCTACGACCTAACATTTTTGGTCCTTAACATTCATTCCAGGGACATTCTTGCACAAAGCCCTAAAGAGACATTACTCCAGAAAGTGTCTGTGGGACTACCTTCTCAGTTAAAACTACTCTTCTACCATATGTAACTTTCTTCTGTACTACCACAGAAAATTCATGAAGCAGTGTGGTTTGAGGTGGTGGCGAGCTGGAGGCAGCCTGGCTCTCAATCGCGGAAAAAAGAGAGGTAAGATGTGGTGGATATATACCCACGAATACTGAATGTAAAAGAACAAATTAGATGTACACAAGCAACACTGATGCACCTTAAAAACACAGCGCTGAGTGAAAAACTAAGGAATAGGATGAAACATAATACTACATTTACATAAATTAATGTCTGCACACAAAACAATACACATTTGTAAAAACATTATGTAAATAAAAAACTACCCATTAGAACTGTTGCCTGTGGTGGGGGAAGTAAAAGAACAGGCGGGAGCAATGTGGATGAACACTATGGCCTAGTCCTAGAGGAACTCACACCCATGTGCACCAGAGACAAGTAGAAGACCATGCTGAGCAGCCCAAACTGGAAACACCACTGTCATGGACTGAATTATGTCCCCTCAAAAAATGTGTATATCAATTTAGCTGGGCCATGATTCCCATTATTGTGTGGTTGTCCTCTATTTTGTGATTGTAATTTTACGTTAAAGAGGGTTAGGGTGGGATTATAACACCCTTACTAAGGTCATATCACTGATCCAATGTAAAGGGAGTTTCCCTGGGGTTTGGCCTACACCACCTTTTATCTTACAAGAGACAAAAGGACAGGGAAGCAAGCAGAGAGGTGGGGACTTCATAACACCAAGAAAGCAGCACCAGGAGCAGAGTGTGTCCTTTGGACCCAGGGTTCCTGCACAGAGAAGCTCCTAGTCCAGGGGAAGATTGATGAGAAGGACTTTCCTCCAGAGCTGACAGAGAGAGAAAGCCTTCCTCTGGAGCCGGCGCCCTGAATTTGGACTTGTAGCCTACTAGACAGTAAGAGAATAAACTTCTCTTTGTTAAAGCCATCCACTCGTGGTATTTCTGTTACAGCAGCGCTAGGTGACTAAGACAGCCGCCAGTGTTCATGAACAGTAGGGTGACACATTGGAATGAAGAGTTGACAGTAGCGAAAATGAATCCGCTGGCGCTACAGGAAATAACAGGAATGAGTCTTAGAAACAATCCCGACTGAAAAATAACGACATTATATATCGCGTAATGGAGCTCTGGTGGCGCAGTGGTTAAGAGCTCAGCTGCTAACCAAAAGGTCAGCAGTTTAAATCTACCAGCCACTCCTTGGAAACCCTATGGGGCAGTTCTGCTCTGACCTCTAGGGTCGCTATGAGTCAAAACTGACTCCATGGCAATGGATTATATGGCACCATACTATTTCTATAAACTCAAACAAGCAAAATGAAACAATGTATTGCTTAGGGATACAAGCATACAAAACCATATTGATACAAAACAACATTAAAAACCTAGGATAGTGGGAAAGTGAGGCTGGGAAGGAGTTGGGTAGGAGGCAGGTGGAGGGCAGAATTAGATTTCGGGGAATTGGGGAGGGGAGAGCAAGGCTGGGGGATGGAGGTAGGTTAGGATGGAGGTAAAGTTAGGTGAGAAGGGTACAGGGAATTATTATGAGGCAGCTTTCAGCTCTTCACAGAGCCAATAACAATTACAGTTAATCTAAAGCTAATGGGCTTCCTCCCAAGGTTGGGGGTTTTAGAAAGAACATTTCTGCTATCAGACGGGGCGAGGCCTGGACACTCCAACAATAGTCTACAACCCCTTCCAACAGACAGCCAGTCAGGCCTGAAACGGGGAAGAGGGAGATATACCCTGGCACCTCAGGGAGGTCACCTGTGTGAGGGGCCCTGCAGGCCAGGGCTGGCATGAGTGAGCCAGGGGGCATCCCCTTGCCCCTTGCCATCGGTGCTGATTTCCCACTCCTCCACAGTGAGATTGGGTGCCCAGGCACAGCCCAGCACTCCAGACAAGCATTGAGAAAAGCCATCATAAATATTCATTGGAACTGCTTAATTGGTATTTAGAAGTCAGAGTCCTAAGTGTCTACTTGGTAAGATGAAAATGAGCCTCTGACAGTGTAGGAGATAAGCACTTAGTGCATTTAATATCCCACTATCAATTTCCCACTTCAGCTTCACAGAGGCCCTCGGAGCATGAAATCCTATTTATACACCTCCTTTAAGTTTTTTTTTTTTTTTTTTTAAGTATACGTGATCTAGGTAGTAGCAAAATGAATCCATCCCTTCCACTAACTTGCTGTTCCCTAGAGAGGCAGTCTCCTCCCCCTGCGCCCCCACCCTCTTCAGACGTGATAACATCACTGAATGTCAGAGCTGGCAAGGGCCTCAGGGAGCTCCACGAAGTCCAGCCTCCCTGCCCACCCTCTCCCCTTGGCAGATAAGCAGAGTCCAAGGAGGTGCAGTGACTGCTGCAGCCAGCAGGGGCAGAGTGAGGGTGAGCACTGGTCAGTGAATAACCAAAAAAAAAAACAAACCCATTGTCCTGGAGTCAATTCTGACTAATAGCAACCTTA
Organism: Loxodonta africana; assembly: GCF_030014295.1. Classification (NCBI taxonomy): domain Eukaryota; kingdom Metazoa; phylum Chordata; class Mammalia; order Proboscidea; family Elephantidae; genus Loxodonta; species Loxodonta africana. Next base: position 57,296,736 of record NC_087352.1, on the reverse strand, counting down.
TAGGACAGAGCAGAACTGCTGCATAGAGTTTCCAAGTAGCAGCTGATGGATTTAAACTGCCAATCTTCTAGTTAGCAGCCATAGCTCTTAACCACTGCACCACCAGGGAGTGAATGGGAAAGGGTTTATTTCCTTGCCCATAAAATGGAGATGATCACTAAGTTCTCCTGTTACGCCTATAGGTTGTGATTTCAGATCCTGTTTATAGTTAAGCTATGTGATATATTCCACATCAACTGTATTTATTGGCTAATATTCAACATACAATTTGGAACTCAGAAAGTTGTGGAGGTTTCGGTGAGGATATACATCTGGAGAAATGTTTTCTGTTAATTTTATACCTATGGAATTGTTTTAGTTAATGTTGTCATTTTTTTTTTTTTTAGGTAGGAGTGAAATATAATAAATACATATAATTTTTGCAGCCAGTAGTACCAAATAAACACAATTTTTCAAAGACATTATTCCATTTGGTCCTTAAAACTAATTTGCAATGAAGGAAAACATTTACGTAAATTCAGGTAAAATAATTTTCCCTTGGTCTATAGCCCTGCTGGTATTTTAACGCTGAACCATCTGAGTTAACTCAATCTAAAGCCCAACTTCTTTCCCTAGACTCTTTGCCACACTCCAGTCAAGTATAGGGTCTTTTACTACTTATTTTATAGATATTGTTTCATCCACTCATCTTCTAAATTTAGGGCATCCCTTAAGGTCAATTTCAACATCTCCTCCTGCTTCTCCAAAGAGCCCTGGGGATGCTGTGGTTAAGTGCTCGCTAATAACCAAAAGGCTGGGAGATCAAATTCACCAGCTGCTCCAAAGAAGAAAGATGTGGCAATCAGCTTATCAAAAGGTTACAGCCTTGGAAACACTATGGGGCAATTCCACTTTGTCCAATAGGGTTGCTAAGAGTCAGAATCGACTCAACGGCAATGAGTTCTCCCACTTCTCCAGGTTGCCTCTAGTGTGATCTTGTCTCCCGTGTGGCTGTAAGTGCCACTCAAAAGTTATCCACACTCAGACACATGTCCCCAACCCAAACCTCTCCCCTGAGAACCGAACACCTATGCACAATTCTCACTGGACAATTACATGTGGAGGTTCCAAAAAACCCAAACCAAACCCACTGCCATTGAGTTGATTCTGATCATAGCAGCCCTACAGGACAGAGCAGAACTGCCCCATGGCGTTTCCAAGGCTGAAATCTTTATGAAAGCAGACTTCCACATCTTTCTGTGGAGTGGCTGGTGGGTTCAAACTGCCTGCCGACCTTTCAGAAAGCAGCTAAGTGCTTTAACCACTATGCCACCAGGGCTCCCTGTGGAGGTTCTACAGGCCCCCAAGACCTACATGTCCAAGAAGAAACTCTCCAGCTTCCCACCAGATCTGCTCCTCATCCTGCCTTCCTGAGTAGATGGCTGGCAACCCACACAGCAGTGGGAGGGGAAATGGGAACTGCCCTCGACTCCTCCTTCTCCCTACCCCATCAGGCAGAACTGACTGATCCAAGGTACACCATCATTTTGAAGAAAGGAAAAGCTTAAGTGCTTATGTATCTAGCAACTGTGATGTGATATGCTGACAGTCACAGGTCCACACTGTGTACAAACTACCAGAGTCTGGTGCCTAGTAGGCACTCAATGAGTATGAACTCATGATGAATGGATAGATGCTGTTGGTGGTAAAGAGAATCCAAAAGATAGCTTGGATAGGGAAAGGTAAACTAACAATAGCCATTCACGTCAATTATTTAATACATATGGTGCTACGGCTGCTAACCAAAGGGTTGGCAGTTTGAATCCGCCAGGCGCTCCTTGGAAACTCTATGGGGCAGTTCTGCTCTGTCCTATAGGGTCTCTATGAGTTGGAATCGACTCGACGGCACTGGGTTTGGTTTTGTTTTGGTTTATGCCTAAATTACACAGTACAATGATTATGAATATCATTAAACATGTTAGGCTAATTCTGCAGTAAGCTCTATTGGATTACAAAAATAAATGCCCAATCCTTATAGTGTTTTGCCCAAATAGCTTAAAAAATTAGAATACCACCTACATGTACAAATTCATAGATCTGGAACGTGGAGAAGTTAACTGCCTTGAGAATCTCACTTATGACTCAATGCTGTAGGCAATGAACTAAAGAGTGCCAAAGGCAGACAAAAGAAGAGGAAGCCGGCAGATGTGAACTTGGCTACCAGGCAGAAGCACCTTAAAAAAAACCCAAAAAACCAAATTCACTTTCCTTGAGTCAATTCCAACTCATAGCAACCCTATAGGAGAGAGTAGAACTGCCCATAGGGTTTTCAAGGCTATAATCTTTACAGAAGCAGAGTGTCACATCTTTCTCCTGCAAAGTGGTTGGTAGGTTCGAACCGACAACCTTTCGGTTAGCAGCCAAGTGCTTAATCACTATGCCACCAGGGCTCCTAGGGATACCTTAAACCAAACCAAACCAAGCCCATTGCTGTTGAGTTGATTCTGATTCACAGAGCACCTTAGCATCATTAAATAGAGTTCCTTAGCATCAACTAAATAAAACTGTAACTGCTTCTGAAACAAAGTCATGATAAGGGAAACAAGGAAGGCTCAGGACAAAGCAATACTTGCACCTTAATTTCTTAGTCCTTCTGTAAGACTAATAAAACTTAAAGGTCCAGAGGCTTAGCCAGATGAAGGTGGTGGGAACTAAGGTTCCAAGAGATACCAGATAGGGGGATTCTACAGGCAATAGAGGATTTGTAACTTTCCTGAGGACAAAAGTTAGTTGAGACATCAGTGGCACAGCTGTAAAGCTAGCATGCTTTGATAACAAGTATGGAAGATTAGAGCTTTCCTGCCTTTCTTTCTTCAAGGGGGACTCTAGATAGTGCGGAGTGCATATTTGGGACTCTTAAAGAATAGGAATTGGGTGGTAAAAGACAGTATTTCTTTTTTGTGTTTTTTTCTGACATCATGCAGCATGGGGAGTAATCACATGTGGCAAAGTAGCCAAAACCTTGAGAAAGGAACATCTGAGTTATCCATTTCCACAATGAGCTCTAGATGACAAGAGTGCTGACTACTTCATGAGTTTTCTCTCCACCCTCTTCTCTAGCCAAAAAACATACTCCCACGTACCGCCTCCTGCCAACTTTTAGTCAGTTCACTGGCATCTCCCACAGAGAGGGTGCAGAAGGAGAAAGTGAGAGAACTTGGCACAGAGAAGGGCCTTCTCAAAGATCTTCTTCAGCTGACTCCACACCAGGGGGCACAGAGCTACCATGGAGACAGGGTTGGAGGTAGTGCCCCATAGTGCTATGCACTATCAAGCCTCACCAGAGACAGGATGACCCGCAGCCCACACTCTGAGCAGACCCTAACATACAGGGACTGCCCACAGCACGATGAATAGGATTGTGAGAGATGAGAAAACCAGGGATCTCAAAGTGAAGCTGCAAAGACTTGAGAAGCGGGGGAGGGGTACACCGTGCTGTCATGGAGGAGAGAGCCCCATTCAGGCTGAACTGGTACCAACTACCACAAGTCATAAAGAAGATGTTCTCAGCTCCAAATGATACAAAAATGGAGCTACTCATCCCGCTTTCAGTTACGTGTTCCTCTTGCATCTTTCTTCATGTATTTTTCTTTACAGGGAATTCTTCTCCTGCATCTCCCTCCAATGGTTTCATGTCCAAATCCTACCTATACCTCCAGGACCAATTCAAAGGCCACCTAGTAGGAGACCCCAGCTTGAGAAGGAGGTGCTTCCCCTCCAGGGGACTACTGCACAGCACCTGGATGCCTCTTAGGTGGCTGTGGCATTTTTTCTACAGAAGAAACCTAATGCACAGAAGCTGAACAACTTGTTAAAAGCCGTGCTATAAGTTGCAGAGCCCTGCGGGAACCAGGCCTCTGGGTCCTAGTCCAGCATTCTTTCCTTCTACCATGTAAGGGCCTTGCAAACATATCACCTGCCCTGCCACAAAAGAGGCTGTTTCACAAAACAATCTGTTTCAGGCTGAAGGGGCTCAAAGACATAGCAACCTCATGGCCTATTAGGCAATTCATGTCATCACTGAGCCCAGAGCTTACCCACAGAGCAGGTGCACTAGGAGGGGAGGCTCCGGTTATTTATCAATAGCACTCTTTTATTCATGGGTCTCTTTGGTGCAATGTGTCCAGTCTGTGGATCCTGGGATACAAATGAATTATACACACAAGGTCCCTAAAAACATCTGAGTCCTCAAGAGGATGGCTCGCTTTAATGAGCTGGAAAAGACCTAATAATGGAAAGCAAATAAATCATTCATCAGGCTGCCAGAAAAACTGGCTGACTTTCAGAAACAACTCTAACAAAGCTGAAATGGAGGAACACTATTCCCTTCTCTCAACCCACAGAGGCTTCTGGTATAACCTTCAAATTTGTATCATCTGAGAAATCCTAACCTAAAGGTCTAAAATGTGCTGACTCCACAGTGCCTAAAGGCCTCTCAAGCCAGGCAAGGCACCCCCACCCCCGTGACTCCCACCTATCTTCAAGTTTTTAAGATGGTCAACGAATCCATTTCAATAGATGATGGGAGAAGACTACACTAACATCAATTCTGGAACTTCTGCAATAGCAGTCTCAGGCCAAAAATAGACCTGCCTTCTTGAGAGAATCACAGGACCCTTCAGTTACTTGGGCTGAGCAAGAGAGAACCAAGATCTGGGTTCTAGACAGACAGTTCCTATTGATTGCTCACTGATCTGCCCTCTCTTCTCAAGCGCCTTTTTACATAACACAGATATAAGTGGCCAAGAGTTAGTGAAAAAATAGAGACTGGGGTAACACAGATAATCAAAATTTACAATAATCAATATCATTTCTATCCTCCTGCATGATCTCATCTGAAATTTCAGTTTACCTTTCCACTGACAGGTCGGGTCACACTCCTTCATCTACTTTACAGGGCCAGTAGCCAATGCGATACATAAGTGACTGAACCAGTGCCTGGGTTTCTGTGGCACAGTCCAGTTTTACTTCTTTCCACTCCGCTGCCAGGCCCAATAGACGGTGTGGCAGGTGAGAACTTTCCATGGCTTGTAGCCTCAGGTGCACTTGAGGGTGGCTGGTGAATCACTAAGGACAAGGACCTAACACAGAATTCTACTACTGCCTTAGGAATCCTTGACCCCTAAATTATAGTCAATTCCTCCAACTTCTTCTCTCAAATGCTTTATGGGGGAAAAAAAAAAGTTAAAACCAAGCTACATTTGTCACAAGACGGCATTGTGGTGGTTGATACAAAGAAGAGAGGGCAAGGCCCTAAACAGTTCCCAGATGAGAGAAGTAGAACCTGAAACATTGAGGACTGATTGTGAAATGCTTTACAAATGTCTACAGAAAGAGTGTGCTAAAATTGTGGAGAAAACGGATGAGAAAGAACACACACACACACATACACAAACTCAGAACAGAACCCCTAGGGAGTCATATACTAACAATACCAGCAGTGACCATCCTTTAAGAATTTTTCAGCCAAGTGGGCAATAGCTCAGGGCTCTATAATCAACATAATTGCCTCTGAATGACCTTGGGAATGCTACTTAGCCTCTCTAAGCCTCAGTTTCCTTAATAGTAGAAGAGATTAATAATGATTCCCCAACTCCCTCAATAACAGGGTTGTGCTGAGGTGAGCCACATGCCATCAGATAGGACAGGATATGGCCTGGGAGTTGCTGATGCTAATTCAGTACAACATGGTGCCCACGCCAGCCTCTCCTTAAAGACCCATCAGAGAATTCTTTCAGCAAAGCTTGCCTCTGTTCATCCTCTAACCCCCCACCTAAAGAGATACAGCCTTTACCAGCCTATCTTACCCTCTAATCAGTCTGCTAGGGAACTTTGCATTCTTTCCAGGTACACAGGGTATAGGGAAATACCCTGGGGGGAAGAACCGGCTCACATGACATTCTTACATCATCCAGGGCTGTAGGAGACAGAAGAAAGACTTTGGCAACTTCTCTACACCTCTGTGCCCTGACAGAGGGCATGTTTACTTGATGACATCTAACGGAACTTCGCAGGCATCTGAGGTCAAGAGTGAGGAGAGAAGGTGAGCCAACAAAGGCTGGAGTTGCTGTTTTAGATGGAGTGTCTTTTGACTCTATGAAATGGCAATGCGTCTGTTCTACCTGAGTGCCTACAAACCTCCCAGCACCACACAGAGGAGGAAAAAAGACAAAAGATGGTACAGGGGCTTTGGCTGCTCCATCAGTCATATGATACTTTGTTACTGCACAACTACATTGGGTATAATTTTGAGCTTTGTAACTACAAGAAAACTGCACCCTTGAAGGGCTGACACTCAAGAAAGTCTAGCACACCTAAAATGGAGGCCAGCATTTGTGACCAGCTGCTGAAATGCACCACAGAGACCATCAACAGTCTGAGGGTTCAGAGGCCTGAGACCCTGGGAAAGGCTCTAGGTACTTTCAGTAGGCCAAGATCTCTTTTGACTCCATCATACATTCAGTTGCGTTAGACAGCTCTATTTGGATGAGGATGGAGGATCTCAGATGTAACATGTCCCAAAAGTACTCTTCATTTTCAACCTCCCAACGTGTCTCCTTGTCCTTCCTCACCATCTACCCTGGTCTCAGCAGATGGAACTTCCATTGACCCAGTTTTCCAAGCCAGAAACCCAGGAGTCATCCTTTCAGGGGAGACAGTATACTAAAGTGCTCAGGGTACCGTGTTTGGAGTTAGGGCCCTGGGGTTCCTATCATCTCTGCCAACTGCTAACTCTGTGCCTAAGACATATAACTTCTTTGTGGTTCCGCTGCCAAGCTTATTAAATTGAGAAAGTTGTGGTGATGATGATTAAATAATGCTCACACATCACTTATGATCTCAGTGAATATTCCCCACGATTATCACTCATCTCAACAAAATGGGAAAATATTTATAAAATATATTAATATAATTTTCTTTTACATTTCTTTTACATGACATTCCCTTCTTCAACTCAAGGCATTAATTCATCTCAGGAGGATTAGGATGATTATAATAGGAAGGCAAAGATAAAAAGTGTTCAATTTCAGCTTTTAACTATCAACACAGGATTTTTGAGTTCCAAGCATGGTAATTGTCTTGAAATTCTGTTGTCGTGGAGAAAGGAATTTTTTAAGTTTGCTAAACTCCTACTCAGACATCAAGTGCCAGGCCTGTGGATGTGAGCATCCATCTCACTATACCCCAAGGAATATGAAGTGTGAAGTAAAGAAAGTCTCTTCGTTCAAGAAGCATCAGGAGAGGCTTCTAGGGTGAGGAGAGGAAGCCCGGGGGAAGTGACCCAATGGATCCCAGGGAAGCATGCAGTACTATCATTCCCCATTTGGGCCCTTCACCCTCACCTCCTGGACTTACAAACCTCCAGACAGGTTTAGGGAAATCCCCTGGACCAGCCTAGGGAAGATGCTGAGCCTCAAGGGGGAAACCCAAGTTCAGCTTTGGAATCCCATGGTTTAAGACCAACAGCACACCAGTACTGGTGGAGGAAGCAATGAATGAATTCAAGGTGGGGGGGGGGAGGTGCTGGGAAGTAAAATTTTCTTTTTCTTTCTCAAAGTTAAAAGGGTCTTCCAAGCTTCTTTTTCAAGGATAAGCCATCTTTTCTAAAAGATCTCTTAAATTAGAGACTCTACAATGTTTTGTGAAAAAGTCATTTTGGTGATTTACTGCTGTGACGGTGAAGACATCTTTTATCAGTTCTAAGAACACTGCATCGTTAGCCCAACTCAGTTATAGAGGAAAGTACTGGAGATCAGGAATATCTGGATTCTAAAATGGACACTGCCACTTATCTATGTGGCTGGACAAGGTCCCTAACCATGGTGTGCCAACAGCATACCTCACAAGGGCATTACACCAAACCAATGTGATGCTGTGGCCACAGTTTAGAGGAAAAGCACAGGAGTTATTTTGGTTGACTTACTGTCAACCATCACAGCAAGAAACTATTAGTAAATTTCTATTAATGTAGCCCCAAAGAATCTAGATCCAGAGGAACCTAAGAGGGCCACTGTCCTCTCCTCTGGCTCGTCTACATCCAGACTCCTGGTTTAATCAGGGATGTTCTATTTTAGGAAATATGCAAAAAAAAAAAAAAAAAAAAAACCTACTATATATTCAGAGGACATCAATCAAAATGGAAAACTGTCTACAAACTATCTCATGAGGAATGCTAACCAGAGCAAGAAGAGTTTAGCTTCGAGAAGAAAAGGCTAAATTATTTTAACTAAAGCAGATAGTATTAGAAAAGTTAGGTCCCAGGGTGGGAGTGAGTGACAGATTGGCAGGTGTCCATTCACTTCCAAGAGCTTTTGAAGAGTAGACTGGCTATTTTCTGAGGGACTAGGCATTTCCAGCCCAGGCTGGGCACCAAAACATGAAGATGTTGAAAAAGAAACCCCTGCCTTGGAAGGTTTGACCTCAAGGACCTTGCAGCTCTAAGAAGGGAAATCTTAGTCATTCTAGAGTGTGACCACACACCCTACAAAATAAAACGTAAGTGACTTTACAAATATAAGTAAAAGGAACACAATCATAGAAATGACAACCCCACACAAATGGGAAGAAAACCTCTTTGCTTAGAATTGCTGAGCTTGAGTTTGTACACATCAGGTTATTATGAAAAATCAATATGTGCAATGACACATGGAATAAAACTCCAGGGGCCCAATCACCCAGTGGGGAAGGAGGACAAACTGGAGTGAGCATATATTGATCCTCAATATCCTAAATGAACCACACATTTAAACTAAATTTGGCTAGATGGACTTTAAATAGTTTACAGACTTATATTAATACGCACTCAATAATCTCTCAGCAAAGACAACGTGTGGAGGGTGGGGAGGACAGGAGGACAGTCATGCATAGCTAGGCTAGTAAGGGTGGCTAATCAGAGAAGTCGCTGGGTGCTGAGATTCTCCCCCCTGCCCTTTTGTCTTTCTGCTACTTGGTGCAAGGCATTTTCTAAAAAGACATCCCATAATTCTAAGTACTCTTGGTACTTGCTCTTCTAAAGAGGGTTAATTCTCTTTTTAACCAAAAAGGACATCTTTTTTAAAGCAGGTCATCGATCATGAGGGCATCTTATTCTCTAGTTCTGGGAATACAGAGGACTAAATTAATTTCTGTCATCTTTTGGCTGTATGGGCTGCTCCACTTCCAACCTCGTTGGTCTATAATGGGGGCAGGAGCCAGGCAGGCTCAAATGGCATTGCTTTTAAGCCCATCCGCTGGGGTTGCAAAGGACATACACACGGTGCTCTCTCCTGGACAGGCTGCATAGTCTGCAGGCTTCTCTTCAACATTCTTCATCCAAAGGAGAGTCCTCTTACTTCCAGGGCTCTGCTCTTGACAAAGACCAAGCGGACTGCCTTAGCTGCACAGGTGGTATCAGCAAAGCAACGACTCTCAACCGGGCCTCACACAGAGAGCACCTTTGATAATACCAACACCTGATCCCCAACTGATTAACTCAATTCTCTGGGGGGTGAGGACTACGCCTGGGTAGTTTAAAAACCTTCCCAGGTGATTCTCATGTACAGCTAGGGTTGAAAACCATGGCAAAAGAGGCGAGGCATCTACTAAAACTAGAAGCTTCATCTTCAACAGGCTTTCAAATTCTGCGACTTCTGGTAGATCTTTAATTCACATGGAGTTATCACAGAGGCAGATTAACCAGTGAGCATGGTACGCTTGGGTTTAACTGTATTTACTTGCTAATCTGTGGTGAGCAATTTCACATGGTATCTTAGTCATCTAGTGCTGCTATAACAGAAATACCACAAGTGGATGGCTTTAACAGAAATTTATTCTCTCACAGTTTAGTAGGCTACAAGTCCAAATTCAGGGCATCTGCTCCAGGGAAAGCCTTTCTCTCTCTGTCAGCTCTGGAGGAAGGTCCTTGTTATCAATCTTCCCCTGGTTTAGGACCATCTCAGTGCAGGAACCTCAGGTCCAAAGGACGTGCTCTGCTCCAGGCACTGCTTTCTTAGTGGTATGAGGTTCCCCTGTCTCTCTGCTCACTTCTCTCTTTTATATATCTCAAAGAAGATTGTGTTAAGACACTATCTAATCTTGTAGATCTCATCAATATAACTGCCACTAATCCATCTTATTACATGACAGTGATAGGATTTACAACACATAGGGAAATCACATCAGACGATAAAATGGTAGACAGTCATACAATACTGGGAATAATGACCTAGCCAAACTGACAGATTTGGGGGGGGGCGTGGGGAGTAGGGAGACAATTCAATCCATGACACACGGGTTTGACCACATCTTTGATGTGGTGGAGGACAAGTGACATTGTGCACTGCAGATTGGTGGGAAGGCACAATTGGGCCCATGCATACTTTGTTTACCGGGTAATCTGGCAGTCTGGCCCTGGCTATCAAAAGCAATCAAAGCAGCATTTGAAGCTTGAAGATTAGATAGATTATTAAAATCTGTGATACAGATAATTTTTGTGAGTACCAGCTCTGAATTTCAGAAATCATAGATACTCACTCACTCCAAAGTTTTGCAAACACTGGTCCAAAGACTTACTCCTTTCAGAACAGGGCTTTGAACCAGTTTGTTCTGGTTCAAACCCCTTCTGGGAATTTGCATTTCTAACAAGTTCTCAGGAGATGATAATGCTGCTAGTTATGGACCAATTCCAAGAACCACTAGTAGATCAGTGGTTCTCAAAATTTATTATAGGTAAGAATCACCTGAGGATCTTGTTAAAATGCCAATTCTGATTCAGTATATCTGTGTAGAAATGCAAATTCTTAGCAGAGGTTCGAACTGGAACAAGCTAGTTTGAAGCCCTGTTTAAGAATTACTTATGGAGCTTTAAAAACTACAGATGATTTTGTTCTAGTCCTGAAATTCTGATTCAGTCAAGAGTGCAGTGGGCAAGGGCCTATCTATGGAAAATAGCACCTATGGCAATTGGTTTTAAATTGCTGAATGGTCTCTTCCAGCTGGCAATAGAAACTGTTCATTAGTGCCCCTCCTCAAATGGAGCCCAGGGCACATGCCCTACCTGCCATAGCTTAGTTACACCTCTGGGGGTGGGCTTGATGTGTAGCTTATTGTGGGACCCTCTGCTTATTCTGGTGGTGCAGTGGTTAAAATCTTGGCTACTAACCAAAAGCTGGCAGTTCAAATCCACCAGTCGCTCCTTGGAAACCCTATGGGACAGTTCTACTCTGTCCTAGAGGGTCACTATGAGCTGGAATCAACTTGACTGCAAAGGGTTTGGGGTTTTTTCATTTTTTGTTTTTTTTTTTTTTCTTTTTTTCCTGCTCACTCTGACCAAGGACATGGCCAGACATAGTCGTGTACTGGCATTTCACTCTATCTCCATGACAACAGACCTCCCCCCAAGGCTTTTTTTTTTTCTTTAAGGCAAAACACTGATGGAGAATATTTGTACTGTACACATATGTCCTAATGTAACCAAAGAGCTACTGAAGAAAGAAGTGTTCTTAAACTCACTCTAGAAACATGACCCTAACAAAAGGGGCAGTGACCATGCATTCTCAGTTATGTTCCTATAATGGGGATGGGTTTGCACTAAGGTGGCCACATTCTCTCACCTTCTTCCCATTGTAAAGGGCACAATGACAAACACACACATACTAGGTGACTGGTGAGTTTTTTTTTTTTTCTCTGTGGAACAATAACGAGTCTTCAAAGACCATTCCACCATCTGTGGTTTTAGACACCACCCTGGACACTAACCGAGTCACCTCTTCTGAACATGTAGCCCTACCAATAAGGAAGATTGTGTGCAGGCTCCCTCCAAATATTTATGTCTAAGTTATACCCTGTGCACATTACAGAAGGATGTGAAAAAATATGGGTTCTAATATTTCCTCCCACACTTTAATGAATCGTCTCCCCAAAACTGGCGTGCCCCAGTAGTTCGAGAACTACTGCTCTAACCACCTAATTCACCACTGTTGGCACCAAGGGCGACCAACTCTCAACTCTGGCCACTTGTGAAAAACTGCTTTCCAGACCTCCCCACATTCTCAGTTAGTATATTGACAGTCCTTCAAGCAAACTAGCCATAAAACAATTCAAAAATAGTTGGATTCCTACAGCGCAATTATTGCTTTCCCTTTGCTGAAGCTTGCAGATGGCATCAGGCCCCAGGGGTCATGGTTTCCACATCCTAACACTGTTTTAGGGGCTGCTCAATCTTTAACAGTGCAATTTCACTCCAAGTACGGAAACAAAAATTGTTGGGGTTTTCTCTCTATGAAAACAAATAGATTTAAACACAGTGCAGTTGATGCCATAGTCTAAACAGACTGGTAACCACCGTGAACTTCTATAATTTTAATTTCAAACATAACCCTATTTTTAAAAAAAGTCCAAAAGAACTCAACAGATCACACAGAATTGACCATCCATAAAACTGTCACCTGACCCTGAAAGTACAACCTGTTCTGAGGGTGACCTATAAAGGAATTCCCACTCAGCTTTAAATTCTCCCTCCAGCACTTCTTTCCTTCTGTTGAAAAAAAAAAATGAACAGGATGAAATAGTAATGACACTATGTATCATTTGCCGTCTGTAGTCTTACTACCACCATTACTATATCTGACACTTATTGAACACTTACTCTGTGCCAGAAACCATCCTAAGCATTTTTCACTGATCAACTCATTTAATTCTAACGATCTTATGTGAGACAATTATATTTATCCCCATTTTATGGACGCAGGTGCTGGCACAAAGAGAGGCTAACCTAAGTAACTTGCCCAAGGTCGTATAGCCACTGTGTTTTGTTCCTGAACACGAGCTCTAAAAGATGCCTCCTTCTTTCATGGCATTAGCCCTTCCTACTAAACTCAGGCTCACGGGCAGAGTAGGTTTACAGCCACTCTGTCTTCATGGATATAAATTTAAAAAAGGCAGTAAAAAAAAAAAAAAAGAGTGGTTAACATGGCATGAAAAGCATTACCACAGTGTAAATAGAAATGTCATTTCATCCTGCTAGGCTTCACACTTTATTAGCTTTTTTCACTGAAAATTATTTCTGACACCTTGAAAAACTAAATCTTATTCACATGTCACCACCGCTACAAATTCCACAAGAAACCCATGTGCCGGTGATGGGTTTGACTTTGACATCAGAGAAAGGCTGCATAACAAGAACCAAGAATGGGGTGGAGTAACCGCAAGAGCTCAAGCCCACTGGGCACTGCCCCACACCACTCTCTGCACACTTGAACTAAACAATAACCTGAGAAGATAAGTGCAGACATGCAGCCTACTGTTTCACCTTGAGTGATGGAACCTGACCACGCTGAAACACAGAAGGATGTGGTATAGCTGAGATTCCACCTGAGGTCTACGCTAGCTCACCTCGTTGGACATAAACAAGGGCACTCCGAGAACAAATTATGTCTAACCCAATCCAGTGTGCACAGATCTTAGCATGATGTAAAGATACAGGTAGTTCTATTACATTACTAATACCTGGAGGAAGAACTGCTGCCAGCATGCTAAAGGAATCCATTCAGACCAATACATCTTAATCAAGGAATAAGAGTAGAGCAGACTTGTTATATTCGCACAGGCATCAAGTTAAGGAGACCCAATATAGCAGCCACAAAAATCAGACTGACTGGTATAATGGAGCACAAGTACAAAGGTGAAATTGAATATAGATAACAGTAGAATCCTGCTCAGCACATAAAGAATCAATTGCACAAGTCAGAATGGCAATACATCTTAAAAGCTGTTTGAATTTGCAGTGACAGAAAGCTGATCAATGGTTACCTGCAGAAGAGGGTGCAGGGGTGAATTTCAAAGGGGCACAACGAAACTTTGGGAAGTTATGGAAGTGTTTATTATCTTGGTTGTGGTGACATTTCACAGGTATATACATGTCAAGATTTATCAACTTGTGTACTTTAAGTATCTAGTTATCAATTACATTTCATTAAACTTGTAATAAAGCAATTCTTGTGCATTTGTGTGTGTGTGTACGCAGGTGGGGGCGCAGGAAAGAAATTCAGCTGCTTGCAAACTTAGGAAAAGTCAGCAGTAGAAATGGCTGCCCAAAGTAAATGTGACCATAGGCTTCCCAAGAGAAATTCTATATAAGAAGTAACTCTTACCTCATTCAGCAGACCACAGCCAGTGACAACCCATACCAGAGAGAAAGACCAGATGGTGTCCAAGGGTGACGAAAATGGGTTGTTGTTAGTTGTCATCTGAAAACCATGGCTCATAAAGAAAGGCCATGGAAGTGAGGATGCTTGGCCCAGAGTGGAAGAGACAAGAAAACGTGACGGTGGGGACTGCTACCTGTAAGAAGAGGCCTACTGCCCAGCACAGCTGCACAGGACGGAACTCAAACCATGGGGAAAATAAACAGACACCAAACAGAGTGCTGCGTGAAGGAGAAATTCCTGAAAATGAAAGCTGTTAAACTGAGACCTGTACTGGGAATGGTCACTCAGTACCCAAGGTACCACTTGTCAGAAATATGGTATCAGGAATTCTTATAGTGCACAACCAAGGTCTGCTAGATGACTGCCAGGCATTCTCCTTTCAAAGATTCTGTGATCCCCTAGGAAAAACAGTGAGTATTAATAAACTAAAATACCTTTAGCTCTATGATTTTTGATGTAGGACTTAACTTCCCAAAGCATGTTGGGTACACTGGAGATATACAAATCTTAATAACATTTATGACCTCCGCAGGGTCAAGTTAGACAAAGGAAATTGCCAGTCCTATCCTCTTCTAGATTCACAATTTTAAAAGGAGAAAATACACACTTACTATCAATTTCTTTTAAAACAGGAATGTCATCATTAGCCACATTCACTGCACACTTATATAACTTTTCCTCTACACTGAAAAATTTAAACAACAGAACTAGAAATTTACACACTACATTCAAATATAAGCAACAATACAATCTAAGGTATTATAAAGGGTCAAAATGATGCTGCAGCCCTTTGTGCTACAGCATTGCTGGGGGAGGGACATGGGCAAGTGCTGGCAAGGCTGCGTGAGAAGCGGAGATCAAGGTGAGCAAGGGAGAATAGGCACAGCCTGAACTATACAGTGAAAGAAGCATCCCAGGAAGGAATCTCAACAAAGTGGAACTACTCAGGATATGTTCAGGAAATAAGAGATAATGCCAGAGAAGAAATTAAAAGCCATCCTGTGTTCACACACCTTCGGTATCTCCTGTCATACCTTGACCTAATGCAGCCAAAGACTAGTTCTAATATGAAACCATAACGAATGGGAAGGAAAACAAAATTACATTATCCAAATTATCAATCTAGGCTCTTCATTTTCAGAAGGGAGCAGGGTGACAGAAGTCATGGTTTCAGAGTTTACTGTAAAAAATCAGCAAGTCACTGCTCCCTACCACTGCCCCTGTTCCCCTGTGATTCTGTCATTCCTTGTATTCAACGACAGCTAATGAGAGCCATCTGTGAGCTTTAACATCCACACCCCAAATCTTCACAAGGCTCAACTGCTTTCAAAGGCTCTTCATGACTTCTCCCTGGATCCAGGTGCCTCTTTAAGGCAGGGCCAATGTTCTCCTTGAAGGGTCAGGACACTGAGACCCACAGAGGAAAGAGGGTTTGTACACGAACACACAGTAGGTCAGGGAGTGGCAGGAATACCAGGAAGAGAACCTGGATACTTCAGTACATCGAACAACCTATAGAAAAACAAGACCCAGCTCTGCTCTCCTCAGCACGATGATGACTTCTCTCACTGAAAACTTTAGGCTTATCTGAAAGCACTTCCCATCCCTAACCTCCCCGATCCCCAACCGCACAACTCAGAGTAGTGAACCACCTTAGGTAGAAAATTCAGTTAAAACTTGACCTCAAAGTGAAGCATTGGATTCAGGTCATCTATGCCTAATTCTTCTATAAATTTTTTTCCCCAAATATTCAAGTTCCACAGAGTCTGCAGTCTAGAATACACCCTGAAAAGTCCTGAGTCCATTCTCACACATTCCAGTATACGCTACCCTACTGGACTAGGGAGATAAAGTGATCAATTCTTTTTTTTTTTTTTTTAACCTTCAAAGATGGAGAATGCATAGATTCCTTGCTCCTCTCTCTCCCTTCTGTAACACATTTCCACAATCAGGAATTTCTCTCATTGCCCTGGCTGGAGCCAATATGCTCACACTAGGTTGTCAGTGGCAACAGAGGACAGCCTCTCATTTCCATTATACCATCATCCATTAAGCCTCTTCCCCTATTGCCAACATGGAATGCTTTTAGCTTTTTGTGGGGAGATGGGGTACCTTTTTGCTACAGATAATCATCTCCATGCTGCCCTCCTGGAAGGTCTTCAAATTCTCTACATACTTTTTGCACTGGGAGAGACCCAGATCAGGCAAGATACTATCTCCCGAGAGCCCAACTAAGGTTGATAAACTAGATGCCCTCCTCCCATTGAGTCCAGGCTTTCACTTTCACAGAGCACCTCCCCCTTCTCTGGGAAGACTCCCATGGGCAAGGGTCCATTTCAGCCATTCCCCAGGCCCCAAGCCACAGGTTTGCCTTGCTGCCCTCCACCTCCCCAAATCCCAGGCACAGCAATCCCATCTTTCACAATTAGTCACAGCTTGGCAGCATGGCAGAGACAGATGGGGCAGGTGGGTGCTCAATTACCTTGGCTACCTGAGCAAACAGATTGGCTTTGCAGTGTCCCTACTCTCAATCTCTCTCTCTGAAAAACAACAAAAATAAAACACAAGAAGCTCAAGAAAGGAATCATATCCAGCCAGCCCAATCCAAAGGCCACTCCAACAAGGCCAGCAAATGCACCCAAACACACTGTGGAATCTTAGACACTTTGGAACTATTGAGGGAAAAGATCTATCCTGAAGACCTGGGGACGCAACAGAGAACATATGGCTTCTGGCTCTGTGGTCCCCTGCTCTGTTCTGAGGCCAATCAACAAGCACCACTTAGGAGTAGTATAACTTCTTGACTAATGCAAAGATTTTGGATGCAAACAGACTGGATCTGAATCCCACCTCTACCCATTCACTTTTCTTCATAGCCACGGCAAATCTTCGGTGTTCTTAAATCTCTATCCTCATTTGCATCGTAGGGATAATTAATCTTGCACAGCAGTTGTGAGAATTCATTAAGTGGCAATTTTTTCTATTCTTTCTTAAACACCAATCACATGCCCTGGGATACAGTACATGTGACAGACAGAAGCCAAAAAAAAAAAAAAAAAAACACTGTACCATGTGGTCTCATACTTGATAATTCCCTGGCTTTCATTCATCATTTGCAGACCATTTACAACAAACTAGTTATTTCTACAACAATCTAAGCTTCTCAGAAGAACGTATTCTCATCCCTGGGAAAGATCACTGTGGAATAGGAACCATCAAGGCAAAATTCTTAGAACATCACTTGTATCATATCCTTATCAAAGAAGCTCTAAAATGTCTCCATTGCTCTAGGCTAGTATTTCCTGAAGAGTGTTCCATAGAACATTAATCCCTTGAGATAATCCTTGAAAACAATTCTGTGTCTAAATATGATTTGGAAGCCCGGCGTAATATATCCCCATCTGGGAGACTCAGAACCCAAGTCTACCTAAAGGCCCTGAGAAGCCCTGCCTTAAAAGAAGCTGTTTAACTTGGTTAATACACGGGTTCCCAAATGCAAGACTGTTATTAGGCAGAGGACAGAATTCATGATTTTGATTCATATTATACCTACTCCTCACTTATCGACATGGTTAGGTTCCAAAGACCAGGTCATTAGAAAATCAGTGGTATGCAAAAATGGAGGATGACCACATCAGATTACAAAATGGATAATGATGACATTATTACATAACTACCAAATTACATCATTACACAACTGCCAAATTACATCATTACACGACTGCCAAACCACTAAGAATCATGGCCCAGCCAAGTTGACACATATCCTTAAGCATCACAGCCAGTGTTACTCTAACCCCGTACCTCAGCATTCGTTACTACCAGACATACGTCATTAATGTGAAAAATAGTTGGATAGCAGATTTTTCACTATTGTCATAAATGTGCAAGGTGGGATAATGAGATAGTGCTAAGTGAGGAGTAGGTGTATTTTAACCTTCTTTTTCTTTGCCGTGGATCTCCATTTACTCTCAAGTCTCAACCTGTTGAACCTAAGAGGGTGAGGGCTAGGAGTCCTGAACCAATCCTCTTCTCTTACTTGTGTCTCCTCTTTTTTTCCCCCCAGCACTAGCAGCGCTTGCTGGAATTTTCAGGATGGAGCACTTTGACAGAGTCCCCCCACCACTCAAAGCATCAAGAGTTGAAGAGCTGTGTCAAGGAAGGAAATCGAGTCCCCAAGTGAATTAAGAGACAGAATTGCTGTGCCCAAAGTCAACCCATAGTCGTACTCTCCAGGGACTGGAAGATAATGACTTCAGTTTCTTATGTCCTCTATTCTGCTCAGACATTAGGGAGGCTCAGACCTCAGGGAGTACTGTGGTAGGCTGTGGCTACTTGAACCACATAATTATTTCAAACAACTACTGATGAGTCAGGAATGGCAAAATACACAGTTGGCAACTACTGCTGAATGAATACGCTCTAGTATTTTAAGTGAACAGAGAATGACCGTAGTGGAAATATAGCAAAGCCCTTCCCTGTATCTGACCAATGGCTCTCCTTCCCTGCACAACAGAGATTCTGCTGCTGGGGCTTCTAGCACACCTCCCAGATCAATAACAGAAACCTGAGCTGCTGACAAAAGAACTAAGTTAAAAATAGCTCTTTCCTGTGGCCACATGTGCTGGTCTTATACTTCTAATGCATACTCATGAGCAGAAATTGCTTAAGAACTTCAGCAAAATTGTTTGGCTACACCTTGGAACTCAGCAGGTAAAATGAGTATAAACCTTAAATCCCTAAAGGAAGCAATTTCTGGTCCAACTTTAACATTAAAACCCCTAAATCATCAAATTTATTATCCTAAGCAAGACAGTATCACCACCACCCAGACTCCCATGTCCCCTTGCCTCTGATGAGTGCATACTAGGCCCCAAATAAATGAAATAACCAAAGTGCAGACTAACCCTAGGCCTGGCTTCAGGTATGGAAGGGAAGAATGGAAACATCCAGCAAGTGGGTCTATGCCGTAGATGAACTTTGAGGCTAGAAGATTCTCAGACGTATAGTGGGACCTCAAAAAACATTTGATAAAGAACAGTAACTTCTGATACAGCTAAGTGTAAATAACTTAATAAGGGAGAAGGGAATGAAACAGTAAAATATTAATGGCACTCATGAAAGAACAAGCGCTAGAGAACTGACAGAAATTTTAAAATGGTAGAAAGTAATCAGAACTAAGCCACTTCTCCCAACCCACCCCCCCTTTCTGTTTTAGAACCATAAAGGAACTATTCTGTAAAAGAAGAAGGAAGTCACTGTTTTCGAACGAAACAAACAGACTCAGCTTAATGTATCTACCCAAGGTATAGAAGCCTGTTTGGACTCTATGCCTCCCTCACTGGCCCTCACTCATCCTCCACTTGACACTGGACAGTAATACACAAGTAGGGCTAGGTCCTGTGTAATGCACTAATACTCATTCTTCTCCCCCCATCACCTGACCCTGAACCACAAGTTCAGTTAGAAAGTGAGCAGCAATAAGTTGTCCAGGCTAAGTGACTCCCTGTAAAGCCCTGATAGCAGATTAATACAGTGTGTGATCAAACAGACATATGCACACCCATGTTCATTGCAGCATTGTTCACAATAGCAAAAAGATGGAAACAACGTAGATGCCCATCAACAGATGAATGGATAAACAAACAGTGGTACATACACACAATGGAGTAATACACAACAATAAAGAACAATGATGAATCTGTGAAGCATTTCATAACATGGATGAATCTGGAGGGCATTTTGCTGAATGAAATAAGTCAATCACAAAAGGAGAAATATTGTCTGAGACCACTTCTGTGAATACTCATGAAAAGGTTTACATACAAAAATAAACAGTCTTTGATGGTTACCAGGGAGGAAAGGGATAGGGACAGAAAAACACTTAATAGACAAGTGTAAACTTTGGTGAAGGGTAAGACAGTATACCATTCTGGGGAAGCCAGCACAACCTGTACAAGGCAAGGTTATGTATGGTAGCTCCACAGACACATCCAAACTCCCTGAGGGACTGAATTGCTGGGCTGAGGGCTGTGGGGACCATGATCTCGGAGGATATCTAGCTCAATTGGCATAACACAGTTTATAAAGAATATGTTCTACATTCTACTTTGGTGAATAGCGTCTGGGGTCTTAAAAGCCTGTGAGCAGCCATCTAGGATACTCAATACTTCACTGGTATCACCCCTTTAGGAGCAAGGAAGAATGAAAAAAACTAAAGGTATAATGGAAAGATGAGTCCAAATGACTAATGGACCACATCTACCACGGCCTCCACCAGACTGAGTCCAGTACAATGAGATGGTGCCCAGCTACCACCACTGACTGCTCTGACAGGGATCACAACAGAAGGTCCTGGACAGAGCTGGAGAAAAATGTAAAACAAAATTCTAACTCAGAAAGAAAGCCCAGACTTGCTGGCCTGACAGAGACTGGAGAAACCCTGGAAGTACGGCCCTCAGACAACCTTTCAGCTCAATAATGAGGTCACTACTGAGGTTCACCCTTCAGCCAAAAATTGAACAGACTCATGAAACAAAACCAGACTAGAGGGGTGCGCCAGCCCTGGAACAGGGACTGGAAGGCAGAAGGGAACAGGAAGCTGGTAATAGGGAACCCAGAGTTGAGAAGGGAGAGTGTTGACGTGTTGTGGGGTTGTTAACCAATGTCATAGAACAATGCATGTACTAACTGATGAGAAACTAGTTTGTTCTGTAAACTTCACCTAAAGTACAATAAATACATATATGTGTATATATATATACACATATATATACATACATATACAACCAAAAACCAAACCACTGCCCTTGAGTCGATTCTGACTTATAGAGATCCTATAGGACACAGTAGAACTGCCCCACAGAGTTTCCAAGGAGCGCTTGGCAGATTTGAACTGCCAACCTCTTGGTTAACAGCTGTAGCACTTAACCACTACACCACCAGGGTTTCCATATATATATATTATATATAAAAACCCTGTGCAGTCGAGTCACACACATATATATATAGTGTGATTATTTCTTATGGCATTCAAGAAGTCACAGGTTGTAATCATTTTGGTTCTCGTTCTCTTACATTTAAGAGAAATAAAACGGTTATGAATCATTCCGTTAGGCTTCCCAGTTCTCCAATCACTGCTAATACTGAATACAGTCACTGTATATCTATGATGAACCAGACCTATTGTAGTCAGCCACGAAACATTAGAAATCAGTAAGAAAGCCTATAAAACAATCTTCCTTCATTGAAACTTTCATTGAGCTGAAAATTATACTATGAAATCCACCAAAGCTCAGACCACCTTCAACGGGATTGTCTTCCCATGAAAATCACTCACTCCTTTAATTAGCCTAATGGGCCCTCAGAAGATGTGCATTCTCGGGGAGACAAGAAGGATTTGGCTGAAAGGATCCAGCATTTTAGTGTTAACTGGGATATGTATCCACATACCCCCAAACGTTGGTAAAAGTATATTTCCCTACTTTATGCTTCAACAGCTCAAGACCATTTTGTCTAGTCCATTTTTTGACTAAACAGACTCGCACCTATTTTTCAGAGCTAGAAAAAGAAGAGCAAAAATGAGATCTCTTAAGCACCTAAAAAGAACTCTACTTTCAGACTAAAAACTCTACTTTCAGGCTAAAAACTCAAAAGTACTGTACATAACTTCCCATTTAAATTTTCTATTTCTGATTCAAATGCTTGGCATCTCAAGAAGTTGTCAAAAAGTCTTGGTTACTTTAAAAAAACAGCCTTCAGTGAGAATATCTGTAGCTCAGCCTGGGAAAACTGAATAGAGACGCTGTAAAATAGATTCCATTACACCAGGAAGGGAGGAAAGAGTGCCAAAGGGAAGTCAAGGAAAGATGAGACGCAAGAGGTTTATTCCACTGTTCAAAAATAGAAGTCTACGGAGCTGCTCTTCTCCGAGCCCCATTTCAGGTTCATAATAATAAGAAAAAGACATGAGGAAATAAAGTAAGAAACAGAACTCAGGCTGGTTTAGTTTTCAAGAAGTTTCCTCAGTCCCAGTCTCACCATTCCACCAGTGAACACCAGCAGCAAAGGAAGCAGAGGCCCCACTTTCTGCCCCAACTATCCAGAAGAACTTCTGGGCTGAGGTTATTCATACCTGGCCATCTGCTTGTAGGCTTCTTCTGCCACAGCAAAGATGTGGGGGTCCATGTCGCCCATATTTTGGCCACTGTAAGCATAGATGACATCTTGTCCATAGATTGGCAACTGTTCATATGGATTAATGGCAACAAGCACAATACCTGCAAACATACAAGGCAGTCAGATTCTGGTAGCCCAGTGGCCACCTGGCATCAGCTTTTCAGTGCCCCCACTCACATACATCAAAACTAAAGAGAAAGATGGTAACAGAACGATTCTTAACCAATCACTCAACAAAATCAGTAAGTATCTGTGTGCTTACCAGGCACAGTGTTGGGCCCTAGTGAAGAATGAATGAGACACAGGCCAAACCTCCAAATACCTTATATTCTGGACTGAAAATGTGCACGCATGTGCATGCACGCACACATACACATACTCAACAAAATGAGTATAGATATACATAAAGCGTTACAGGCTTAAAGAAAAAGAAAGCCAAAAGATGTCAAAGAGACTTAACAATTCATTTTAGGATTACAATCTGGGAAAAGGAATTTTGTCATTTGTGTATGGGTGATTATTAACTAGGATACAAATAACTGGTGGGCAGGTAATATGATTTACATATTTTAAGGCCAAATATTGATTCAATCGATTACTAGCTGTGTGACCTTGGCAAAGTACTTAACTTCTTAGTGCCTCAGTTTCCTCAACTCTAAGATAGGGATAATAATTGCATTTTTCTGGGTTGTTCTAAGGTAAAATGATTCAATACACAGAGCACTCTGATCAGTGCCTTGCATAGTAAGAACTGTGGGTTTCCTTTTTTTTATTATATTGTATTATACTGTGCTATTTTTTACATCATATCAGGAAACCCTGGTGGCATAGTAGTTAAGTGCTACAGCTGCTAAGCAAAAGGCCAGCAGTTCAAATCCACCATGCGCTCCTTGGAAATTCTGTGGGGCAGTTCTAAGAGGACACAATGGAATGATGGGCTGAATAAATATATGTTGACTGAAGAATCAGAATATCCTATAGGGTTTCAGATCTTGGGTGTGAAGCTGATAACATATGAGAATGTAAAGAGAAAAAAATACAAATTAAATCTTCAAGACAAGGCAGAACTTATGTCTTTTTCATTCACATAAGACTGCATTCTGGATCTCAGAAGGCCTATTGGCTGAGACAGCCACTTCCAGTCATTCGAGAAAGAGGATGAAAAAACGGAAAGGCTCATTGTCAAGATGGAAAATCTACATAGTGTCTCCTTCAGGTGTTTTAAAGAGAGACTCAGGAAACCTGAAGTGTAATAATTCAGGCTATTCTAAGTAGGGAAACCCTGGTGGCACAGTGGTTAAGTGCTATAGCTGCTGACCAAGAGGTCGGCAGTTCAGATCCACCAGGTGCTCCTCGGAAACTCTATGGGGCAGTTCTACCCTGTTCTATAGGGTCACCATAGTTAGAATCGACTCGACGGCAATGAGTTCTGTTTTTTTTTTGTTGTTGTTATTGTGATGTCTATAAAACCCTAATTCATACAGTATTCAATTCAAATATTGATATACCCCGAGATCACACATTTTCCTAAATGTCCCAGCCCCGTTCGGAGTGGAAAGGAGTGCTTCCTTGATGATTTAAAATTCTATGTGGTGTCACTCATGGTCGGTCTGTACAGCTGCAGGCTGGGGAGTTAAAGTGCATTTGGATAAATGTGTACAGACACCAGGATCTCTCTGAGTTCTTTAAAAAATGAAGCTGATGGTCATGTATCCCTTTCTAAAATGGTGGTAGAATTTTTTTCTTTTTTAATCTTATCAGAGGCTGTGATAATTGAAAGTTTCTTTCAAATAAAATTCCCACTAACAACTGGGGTAATAGGGCCTTTGGTAAACTCCTTTTCAAACCTGAAATCAACATGCTGTCACAGCTCTGCAATTTGGAAAAAAAATTCATCCTAACTTAGTAGCTAACCTACCAATTCCAAACCAAAGTGAAAAAATACTCCTAAGAGCCTAAGGTATAACTTGTGATTATTAACAAGATCAGGAGTCTGATGCATGACCAGGACAGCTCCCACAAAGAAGGTCTCAGGCCTGACCCTGATGTGGGAAGTTAGGCACCTAAACCAGATTTTTTTATTTAATGAAATAAGTTTTTCAATTCACATATTAACTTGAAGAAAAAATAAGACAAGAACAATTATAAAACAAGCTCTCTATAGCCTTTTTTTAAAATTTGAAAATCTTTATTACAATGCTTAATAATTTGCTCTAATAAGCACACATATCTCAATATTTTAACAGATGAGTTCCTTAATCTCTATTAGGGTTCTGCAAACTACTGCCCAATCCGGCCTGCCATGCCCATTCGTTTAGATATTGTCTATGGTTGCTTTCGCACCCCCACAGCAGATTGGTTGCAACAAAAACCACAGGTCACAGGCTTACAAAGCTGAAAATATTTACTGTTTCCACTTTACAGAAAAAGCTTACCAAACCCTGATTGAGAATATGTGACAATTTTACACATTTTGTAGTTTAGTACTGACAACCTTGATTCTAAAACTATAACATAAATTATTCTAGACGATACTGTCCACCTCCCATCTGTCAGTTTGTTGTACTATGGGGGCTTGCATGTTCCTACGATGCTGGAAGCTATGCCACTGGAATTTTAAATATCAGCAGGATCACCCATGGTAGACACCATTCAGCTGAGCTTCCAGGCTAAGATAAGAAAGGTCTGGCAATTTACTTCTTATAATTACTTGTTAAAAACCCACTGCCACTGAGTTGATTCTAACTCATAGTGACCCTATAGGACAGAGTAGAACTGCCCCATAGGGTTTCCAAGGAGCACCTGGTGGATTCGAACTGCCGGCCTCTTGGTTAGCAGCTGTAGGTCTTAACCGCTATACCACGAGGCCTAAACCAGGTCTTAAAGGTGTGTGCCCTTGAAGTAACTGTTGAAAGGTTCTTGTTTCCACCACACCACTTAGTGCACTAACAAAGAGAAACCAAAATTTGGAATTCAGGAAACTGAGAAATTTCAAGAAAAACAAATAGGACAGAGAATTTCAGTACTTTTCATTTTGAACATGTATTGTGACTTTTGTTTATGAATTCAACCAATATTCATTATGCACCATGTTTGCACATAGGCAAATGAGAGGTTCAGAGAGAAAGGCAGCCCTCTGAAGCAGAGAGAAAAACAAACCTGGAATAAATTTCAGGAGTATGTCGGTGGTATAAGCAGGTGATGAGCTAGGACACAGTGATGTACTTGCTTCTCTCCTACTGACCCTGAGGACTAAGCCTAAACACGTCCCTCTACCTGGCATGGCCCATTTCTTCCCTGGCTGAGCTGTGATTAACACCAATCATCCCACAGAGATGCAGGGCAGCCTAATTAAGCAACATTCACCCACTGCAAACCTTTCAAGGGTCTCGGCAGAGGGGTACTTCTAAATGAGAGTGAAATTAGAATTCTTAACCATTGCGTTTAATACGTAGAAGTCTAAGGATCGTAAGCATGTTCAAACACATGCAGCCTACAGCTGCCCCTCACTTACCACAGTAAGTGTAGATGTGGTTCGACTCCAGAAAACGGACCTTTAGATTATGCAGAACTGCAGGCTCATGCAGATAGCTAAGTGCAGTGAGGTCATTTTCTCCCACCAAAATATCAGGATTCCTCAAAAAAGGCAGCTGGTTGTTTTGGACATCAATTGGGTATTCCTGGATCTAAAGAAATGCAAGTAACAGACACAAAAAAAGGGCACAATTATAAAGCATTTAGCCTGTATTCAATACCCTGTCTTGTCGGCTAAACTGCTATCTTAACATGATCACAAGTGATAAAGATAAATAATACGGTATAAAGAAAGGCAAAGTGAACAAAATACCTGTGTTGCCCTAAGAGACCAGACCGGGTAAAAAAGGTGCTGATAACACAACCCCCGCATATCAAGTTAAAAGACAGACCAACACAAGAAATTCAGAAAGCACGACTAGATTTAAACACGTGCTCCATTCCTTTTTAATGAAAAAATACTTACTGAGTCTTTAATGCCAAAGGCAACAGGAGCACTGTTCTTCCTCGCATCTGGGACACTTCCCTTGACTGGCCCCAATTCAATGCTGCTATCTTCCTTTACTCGCTCCTATCAGCCAACACACCCATTTCTCACTTGGGTTGTTTTACAGCTGATGAGCTGCCCTGGAGTAGCACTGTCTATACACACATTTCTCTATAATTCAACTGCAAATTTCTTCAGGGCAATACTTTTGCTTTGACCTTAAGTACAATAGAAGCTTGGGACACATATGTGTAATCAGGGGGTATGACTGAACATCTTAAAGTCACATCTCAGAAGCAAGGCTTTATCATTGCATCCTTAGCGCAGAACTTGGCCTAGAGAGGTGCTCAAAAATGTTTAATAACAGGATAAATTTACAAATCTGGTTACATATAAAAAAAAAAAAAACCTCAAACCCATTGCCATCAAGTCGATTTCAACTCATGGTGACCCTGTAGGACAGAGTAGAACTGCCCGCATAGGGTTTCCAAGACTTTAACCTTTACAGGAACAGACTGCCATGTCTTTCACCCGTGGAGCAGCTGGTGAGTTTGAACCACCAACCTTCTGGTTAACAGCCAAGCTGCTTAACCTCTGCACCACCAGGGCTCCTTGTTATAGATACACATACACAAACATGCACATGCAATTTACAAAAGGTGGTGGTGGGACGCAGCTTGGCTCCTGCACATCATGTGTTGAGCGTTCAGTTTCTTATGATCTTCATAAGAATCACCTGGGAAGCTTGTAAAAACAGTTTCCCAAACCCAACTTCTAGAGATTATGTTTCAGGAACTCTGGGGTGGGGCCCAGAAATCTGACATTTTTAGAAATACCCCAAGTAATAATGATACAGGTAGCCTACTGACCGTGTTTTAAGAATCACTGTTCCATATAAGCCTTTCAGGAAATTCTATGAACAAAGCCCCAATTTACTGGGATAACACTCCAATTTTTAAGGGAATATAAATATCAACGTGTCATTCCCCTACCCCCACTTTTAGAGGGACTTGTACCACAGATCGTAAGGTATATTATAAAGCCAGCAATTAAAGCACTAAGGTAATGGTGCTGAAATAAGTAAATAAATGAAATGTAACAGCAGATTCAGAAATACACACAAGCATGTATTGAAAATGTGTACGATACAGGAAAAATTGCAAATAATGGTTGGAAAGAATTCTCCAATAAACAGTGGTAGGAAAACTAGCTGTCCATTTGTTGTTGTTGTTAGGTGCCATCAAGTAGCTTCCGACTCATAGCAACCCTGCGTACAACAGAACGAAACACTGACCAGTCCTGAGTCATCCTCATCCTGTTATGCTTGAGCCCATTGTTGCAGCCACTGTGTCAGTTCATCTTACTGAGGGACTTCCTCTTTCTCCCTGACCCTCTACTTTACTAAGCATGATGTCCTTCTCCAGAGACTAGTCCCTCTTGATAACATGTCCAAAGTACACAAGACTAAGTCTCACCATCCTTGCTTCTAAGGAGCATTCTGGGTGTACTTCTTTCAAGACAGGTTTGTTCTTTCTTCTGCAGTCCATGGTATGGTATATTCAAAATTCTTCTCCAACACCATAATTCAAAGGCATCAATTCTTCTTCGATCTTCCTTATTCATTGCCAAGTTTTCACATGCATGTGAGGTGGTTGAAAACATCATGGTTTGGGTCAGGTTCACCTTAGCATTTAAAGTGACATCTTTGCTTTTTTAACACTTCAAAGAGGTCTTTTGCAGCAGATTTGCCCAATGCAATGCATCCTTTGATTTCTTGACTGCTGCTTCCGTGGGCACTGACTGTGGATCCAAGTAAAATGAAATCCTTGACACCTTCAACATTTTTTATTGAATATAAACCCCAAAACTCATTGTTTTTGAGTTGATTCTGACTCATAGTGACCCTATAGGACAGAACAGAACCTACCCCACAGGATTTCCAAGGAGTGGCTGGTGGATTCGAACTGCCAACCTTTTTGGTTAACAGCCACGTTCTTAACCACTCTGCCAACAGGGCTCCATATACATATGTATACACATACATACACATATATACACAAAAGAAAAAGAGGCTCTTTTCTTTCTGTGACAAACTCTTTTTATTAATTAAAAGTTGCGAAAGGCAGAATTGGTGTAAGGTGGAAACCTGTCAGAGAAGGAAAACTCTAGTATTTTCCACTAAAACAAGCAATTCAAAAGTCGTAAGACTGCACCCCATCAAAGGCGGAAACTTGGGAGACTTGGAATAAACAAGGCAACTTGACTTTGTCTCATCGAGTTCTGATTCTCACAGGATTCACTGTTTTAAACCTTCCCCCCATAGGACAGCAGTAAACAATTAACTACCATGAAGACGATGCAGCAACATTTTCAAAAGGTGGGAACAAGAAGAAATGGAGAGTACTCAGAGCCGGGTTTTTACTTCCAGAAATTCTAGAGTTGGTAATTGCCTTCAATTGCTGACTTTGTGGTATCGCTGAAACTCTACTCAGACCTTCCTCCATGAGCCACCTTCAAAGGCTCCCCAGTGGCGAGTCCCCTGTGTGGCCTTCCACCCCACCTCCTCAGCAGCCTAGGGAGCAGCCAACTGTAGGACCTCTCAGCTCACCTGGCCCAACCTCTCACTTTTCAGATCAGAAAGCTGGGACCTGAGACCAGCATCTTTAAACCCTGAGGCAGAAACACTGGCGTTCCATCTTTTCTCAGACCAATCTCCTCTTGCTTTTCCCTGAAGCATGTGAAAGGAAACGCGTATGCAATTTTGTGAAAACACAGTCCTCAAATAAGCTAGTGGTATTGGTTACAGTAAAATCGACAAGGAGTGAAAATGCCCAGAGCAGCAGAAACGAGGTAGGAGCTGCAAACTCAGCATCTGAAGCTACGGATTCTTGGTGTCTGTACACCCAGAGGGAAGGAGGGAGGGAGGAAGAAACTTAGGAACAGATTTTTTTTTCTTTAAACAGAAATTTGATTCTAACATTACTGCTAGTGTTGAACATTTGCAGCTAACATGGTGTTATTTGAAATCTAAGAGTTTATGGCAGTGATCAGGAGCCATGAATGTATGGGCCTTTGGAGGTAAAGAGGAGGCTGAATGTTGACCCTCATCACACCAGTTAATGCTCAGTCACTCCCTGGAGTAGACCTCAGCCTCCTCCCTGAGACCAGGACCGAGGAATCAAGAACAGACGGGGGTTTCCATTGGTCCCCACCTGGAATTGTAACTAGACAACAAGTAAGAACGTACAAGGAGGCACAGGGTAGAGGATTGGCCTATACTTACATTCTCCAACATGGTAGCCACCAGCCACATTGTGCCTATTTAAACTGATTAAAACTAAATCCAATTGAAACTTCAGTGCCTTAGTTACACTAGCTACATTTCAAGTGCCCACGAGCCACATGTGGCTAGTGACTACTACATCAGACAACACAGATACAGAACATTCCATTTTGCAAGAATGTTCTATTTGACAGCACTGGTATAGATTGCTCTTAACTCTGTGGGTCTATGATTCTGTAATACTTAGGGTGCTCAAAAAATAATAGTTTAATTAAATGTCTACTTATTCATGACCTCTCTCATGTCTCCGTATTACATGGCACTGTAGCAAGACAGTATAATTATAAGAAACATCTATGAATGACAACTCCCAACCCACAGATTTGGAGCTAGTAATAATCATATGCGGTAGATACAGCAGGAGATAGAGGCTGGCTGTCTTTACCCATGAAACCAGAAGACCTAGAGAATACCAAAAAGCCAAACCCATTGCAGTCAACTCCAACACATAGCAACCCTATAGGACTGAGCAGAGCTGCCCCACAGAGTTTCCAAGGCTGTGAATCTTTACACAAGCAGACTACGCATCTTTCTCCTGCAGAGAGGCTGGTGGGTTTGAACCACCAACCTTTTGGTTAGCAGCCAAGCACTTAACCATTGAGCTACCACAGCTCCTTAGTGAAAGAATAGGCTACTAAAAATAGGGTCATCAGCTGACAAGAGGTTGGTACTGACTTGTAGGAGCTACACAGGGCATATACCAGTAGAAATGGTACTGAACTACAAGCTAAACCCTGTATTCAAGCCCTGGCCCCTCGACTAATGTAGTGGCTCTCAACCCTTCCTACGCACTGGAATCCCTGGGGAGCTTTGAAAAAAGGTACTGATGCCTGAATCTCATTACCAGATTCTGATTTAATCAGACTGGGCTGAAATCTGGATTTTGTGGTTTTCTTTTTCAAAGGGAATTCTAATGTGCAACCAAAGAGCATCGGTAGCACAGTGGTTAAGAGTTCGGCTGCTAACCAAGAGGTCAGCAGTTCAAATCCGCCAGTCGCTCCTTGGAAACCCTATGGGGCAGTTCTACTCTGTCCTATAGGGTCACTATGAGTCGGAACTGACTTGACAGCAACAGGTTTAATGTGCACCCAAAGTTGAGAACCAGTGAGCTCAAGTGCTGTGAGGTCTTGAGCACATCACTTGACTTTCATGAATCTCAGTTTCCCTAATTGTAAAATGAGCAGGTTTTTAAAAATTTAAATCACACCATTGGCGAACTTACATTTAATACTCTTGCCCTGGCCTCACAGATGTTAGGTGGGCTTGGAGATGTTGAGGCACTTGTGGAGCGCGTTGCTTTTGTTAAAGCACACATGTTCCCTTATCCTTCTCCTACTCAGAAACACTGAGCCAGGGCCTTGCACACAGGGAGTGCTCACTGCCAATGTAACTGCTGGACAGTGAATATCAACTCAGATTGGAAAGCAATTTAAATGCAAATCCATGAGACAGTTTTCCCTGCCACTAGAGGGCAGGAGCTGAGCAGTTCGTAAGGAGGTGGGAAGTTAGGAGACAAGGCCGGACATCCACAGAACTCCACTCCAAGGCTACATTTATCACCAAGGTGTAAATACATTGAAATGCTTAATCCAATCTAAAAACAGAGCACTGTGCTAACAACTGGCACACCTAAATACCTTGTATCCTTCAAAGTGTGGAGAGAAAAAGGTAGAAGACACTATCCTTTTCCCAAGAAGTTTACCATCTTCTCATTGGCTTAAACAGCGAACGTTTTAGAGGAACAATGAGAAGCTTGACAACCTTAAATAGAGGGGACAGGTTAGGAGTAAGGTGGGAGGTCCTGCCCAAAGCCAAGGGTTAGGAACATCCATGTTGTTCCATGTTGTTGTTAGGTGCTGACGAGTCGGTTCCAACTCACAGTGGCCCCATGTACAACAGAACAAAACACTGCCCAGTCCCATGCCATCCGTGCACCTGTTATGCTTAAGCCCATTGTTGCAGCCACTGTGTCAATCCATCTCGTTGAGGGTTTTCCTCTTTTTCGCTGACCCTCTGCCTTACCGAGCATGATATCCTTCTCCAGGGACTGGTTCCTCCTGATAACACGTCCAAAGTTTGTGATACAAAGTCTTGCCATCCTTGCTTCTAAGGAGCATTCTGGCTGTACTTCTTCCAAAACAGACTTGTTCATTCTTCTGCTAGTACATGGTATATTCAATATACTTTGCCAACAGCATAATTCAAAGGCATCACTTCTTCAGTCTTCCTTATGCATTGTCCAGCTTTCATATACATATGAGGCAACTGAAAACATGGCTTGGTTCAGGTGCACCTTGGTCCTTAAAGTGACATCTTTGCTTTGTAACACTTTAAAGAGATCTTTTGCAGATTTGCCCAATGCAATGTGTCATTTGATTTCTTGACTGCTGCTTCCACGGATGTTGACTGCGGATCCAAGTAAAGTTAAATTCTTGACAACTTCAGTCTCTTCTCCTTTTATCATGATGTTGCTTATTAGCCCAGTTGTGACGATTTTTGTTTTATGTTGAGGTATAAACTATACTGAAGGCTATAGTCTTTGATCTTCATCAGTAAGTGCTTTAAGTCCTCTTCCCTTTCGGCAAGCAAGGTTGTGTCATCTGCATAGCACAGGTTGATAATGAGTCTTTCTCCAATCCTGACGTGACGTTCTTGTTGTTCCATAAAAGAATCTAATTTATTTTAATCCTTTGCTGCTGGAGTTAAAGCAGCACTACTTGACTTCAAGGAAAGGAAACAGGGGATGAGGAAAAGAGACTGCTGGGGTGGACTTTCTGCCAGCCTGGTATTTCAAGGGTGGGTTGATCATTGGAAGATTCTTCCTCTTCAAGGGGTCAGAGCCTAGCCATCTAATTTCTGTGCTCCAGCCCCTGGTCCAAGGTTCTGTCGAGTCACTGATGACAACTCAGAGCCGGCCGTCGACACAGCTCAGCCCATGAGCGGACTGGACAGGCTCAGATGTTCGTGGCCCATTGTTTCTCAAGTGCTTCTAATCTCCAGCCCCAAGCTTCGCCTTCGATTACACGCTGACTGGTCATGTAACAGGGAGAGAGGAGACGAGCCCTGGGTGGCTGCCAGGATTAGTCATGCAGGGCCGAGTTCGTTTTCAGTCATGGAGGCAAGCATCTGCTGTTTTAGCAACACAGGAGATCATTGCTCACTACTTCCATATTAACTTTTCAAAAACACCCGCCCACTCAAAAGACCCACTGAAATGATGTCTGTTGGAGTAGATGATACACCACTCAAGTGGGTGAACTCATTTCATTTTGTTTCAGGCGTGGGGTGGGAAGTTATTCAACATGGTAAACATGACTCCATCTGCAGGGAATTTTGATTCTCAGCTCAAAACCAAGAGGAGGCTCGCAGTCTTCCTGCCAGCAGGAGGAAGGTGAGGAGTACACATCTTGGTATCAACCTTTCCTAACAAACTTATTGTCCCAGTTTTCCCAAGTGATATGTTCACATAGAAACAAAACAGAAGTTAGTACTGGGGAGATGTTCAATCTTCCTATTAGTCAACAAGTTAATCACCAGCAAAAGCATCAGACATGGTCCATTTTTCAAGCAGGTCATTACCATCTAGAAAGGGAGACAAGACCAAAATGCTTGAGGGAATTAAAGATAATCAGATAGTAATGATCAAAGGCTAAATTATATGGTACAACCTTCTATTGCTACTCAAGTTTAGAGAGAGCTTATCAACCCCTCCAGCCCAAACCTTCCCTCCAAGCACTTGCTGCCTGCTCAACCCAATCCAAAGCAGATTCTTGATTTCTTCCTGCCACTTCCTTCAAAACCATCTTTTTTTTGTGTGATAATTACTTCCTAAGTCAAAATCCTATTTATCTGCTTGGAAAAATAGTGACACACAATGGTGTCCAGATATATGCCCCTAACAGATGATTTGTGCATAAGGGTAATTTTACCTTTAATATTATTTCTGGTGAGATTCTACCCTTGCATATGTATTCTGATGGTATATAAAAAATTCCAAGAGTACTACAGCTTAAAGTAGGCCTTCTAGCACTGGACTATGAACAAGGATTCCCTGTTTTTTAGCCTTTGCTCTTTCATTTGTAATTACCTGTGGCCTCATATTTATTTTCTTGCACAGAAAATTGGAAAATGTCTCTTTCCTTTTTACCTCAAAGAAATTGCATTTCCATGAATAAAGGCCCTACCTCTGCCTATATCCTCAGGCTTATTGTAGGCTACCCATCTTCTTCCTCAATGGCTCCTGGAACACACTGGCCTCCTTTCCACTACTTGAACACCCAAAGGGGGCGTAACAAGGTCTCAGGGCTTTGGTATGCACAGCTCCTCCCTGGAGTAGCCTCCACCTTTGGCCCACTGCACTCTGACTCTTTAATGGCTGGCTCCTTTTCTCAGCACCTCCTCAAGAGGCCTGGCCTCACTGCATACGCTCACCTTAGAGATTCCTTCATTTTCCCTCCCTGCACCTCATCCAACGACTTCTATACATACTGCTATTTGTCACAGCAGTTTCGCCTTTGTGTTCATGTTCAGTATTTGCTCCCTCCAGCACTGAGCTCCCCCCAAACAGCACGACTGTGACTGCTCACCGATATATATCCCACCCCCTAGCACACTACACATACCAAGCATTCCAATATTTGTGAAATACATAAATCAAAGACAGGGTGGTCCTAAAGGGCTGATGTGAAGGAGACTGAATCAGACCTACTAGGAAGGGTAGAATCTCATAGTTACTACCCTGTCTTCCTTTTGAGCAAAACAACTTGAAAGTCAACTATTAACAATAAAAATTCTTACTAGAGCAGCTAACATGTATGGAGAGTGCCTATGTGCCTGGTGCTGTTCTAAGTACTTTTCACATATTAACTCATGTAATTCTCAAAACAGCCTTAGACAAGTGATCATGCCCATTTTACAGATGAATAGGTACAGAAAGATTGCTAACTTGCCCCAGGTCACAAAGGTAATAATGGCCAAGCCAGGAACCCAGCCTAGGCATGCTAGCTCCAGAGCCCATGCTCCACTGCCTGTCTGTTAGTAACTCCCTCCCTCGCCTCCCATTCATGCCTCCAACCCATGGAAGGAACCATCCTGTTCCCTCCACTCCACTGAGGAGATGCTTGCCTCAACCGCCAACAGTCTCCCAGTTGCTAACAAATGGACGCTTATTTTTTATATTACGTCTATAGAGCAGCGTTATGGTCTGGCACTCCCACGTACATTATCATTTGGCAACAACAGAAAAGGTTACAAGAGTTCAGACACGCTAATCTCCAGGAGAACCACAAACTGTAACGCATCATCTAGCCCTGTTCAACAGACACCTGCGCATCCACCCTCCCTCAGGACCAGCACTTACAGTTTCATCTTCAAGTTTCAGCTGGAGGATCTTCTCTCCCTCCTTGTAGTCCTTGGTTAATTCTGCTGAGCGCCACACTTCTTCAGGGTCAGGGATCCAGACCCTTGTATACTGAAAGATTAAAATATAAGAAATTTAGATCCAGAGTAAAGCTTTCAGGCTTCTAAATGTGTGTCACTAGCTATGAGAAGCCCTATAGGAGAACCAGGTCTTCATTCCAGTGAGAACCCTTGCTGAGAATGCTCATTTCTACCAAGTTCCCTGCTGAGGATTTGCATTTCTAACAAGTTGCCAGGAAATTATTCACAAGCATCACCTGGGGAATCTTGTTTGTTTAAATGTAAATTCTGATTCAGTATATCTGGGGTGAAACTTGCTAGAAGTGCAAATTCTCAGCAGGGTTTAAACCTGAATGAACTGGTTCAAAGTCCTGAGGAGAACTTTAAAAGCAGTCTGGACACATCTTCCCCACCTTCTCATTTCAAGACCTAGGTGACACAACACCATAACCTGTTTAACGCCACAACTCACAGGATTGGTAACCAAGATCACCTTCTAAATCCTAAGTACCACAATCAATGAATTAAACATTCTACAAGAGAGAGTGCCCAGTCTGCCTTTGGATACATCCACCAGAGTTTGCACCATCATCTCAAAAATTGTGCTACAAACCAACAATAACACAACATACACAAAAACCAACAAAACAGCAGAGCAAATCTTCCAAGCTTGGAAATCTCTGCTCCTATTCTGCATTCAGGGACAAAGTTACTTTCCTGCAGAATGAAGGTGGTCAGCAAACAGAAAGCATATGTAAGTATCCTTAAGTTGTCAGCAACCTCCTTGATTTTATTTGTCCAGTCTTTAAGCCACAGACATACCCCAAAAACCTCACTCAACCTTGCCCAGCAGCCATCCGGATTTGCAGACACAGTGAATTGGCCCAGTCTGCCAGGGAGGCACACAGGCAGGTGATGGCGCAGGAGCTCCTTCCATGCTTTGTCCAATGCATTCTCAGTGTATCTCGAGGATTCTTGGCCTGACTGCACATTGCAATCACCTGGAGAGTTTTAAGTACACCTCTCCTGGGTACCACCTCAGACCGGTTGAATCAGAACTGAAGGGGATATAAAAGCTCAGGTGGCAAGTCTAACGTGCAGCCAGGCAGACCCACAGGTCTGATGTACTAAATGGCAACACCTGGACCTACTGACTGCCACTCCTGGCATCCTCCTCCTTACGGTGGCTGGACGAATTTCCGATTTTTCATTTCATAGGTATGTTATTTCCAACGGGCCCGCCTGCTTTAGAAGCTGTCTGTGTGCACGCATACGCACATACAGTTTCGTGGTCACAGAACATTTTTAGCAAACCTGAGACAAATGGCTCTTTTGACAGAAAGGTCAGTTAGAATGTGTGCCTGGGTGAGAATAATCTATCTCAATCACAAGCACCAGCCCCAAGCACAGACCAGCTGGGATTGCTAGGTTCTGCGTGACAGCATTGTCCTCCAGGTGGTCACTGGCCTTTTTTAAAAGCCAAGGCCCTGCGGAATTCAGTAACGAGCCATGAAAGTCATAAGGCCATAGACTCAGATCAGGCATCAACGGGAAAGCAAATACGGACCAGCTTGCCTCCCTGATATTCCAGCTCAGGATACAAAGCCAAAGCCATTTGCTTTTTGGTGTCACAAAGGAAGAAGTTCACGGAATCTCAGCCTTTCTGCTGCCTCTGAGTCTGCCTTACAGTGAGACATTACTTATTTTTATAGTAAGATGCCATAGAACTTTATAGTATCTGAGAATTTTATAGTAAGATGCATAGAATGCTCTTAAGTGTCTCCAGAGAAAACTTTCAGAGTGTTTGCTGATCTTAACCGCCAACATGTCTTCTCCCCTCAAGACATCCAGCGTGTGTCCTCTGCTGTCACTTAAGCCAGCCATCCATTCCGCTGTCATGACCTTGAAGATCCTGTCCCTAAGCGTCAGGTAAGTAACTTTTCCTTAGCCTTGCTATCGTTCTCGTCACACTCTATTCTGAGTAACGCTCCTGAGACTTCCAAAGTACACCCAAGAAGTTTTACTCAACGCAAAATCTCCACTCAGTGAAAACAGTGAGGAATGGCTCACTGATAATAGATGAGTGACTCTTGAGTGGCAGAGTGACAAATAACTAAAGAAGAATGGGCAAAATCTCAAAAGGAACTGCATGAAGGTGATGTTACATGGCGATCCTCAAGCTGTGTGAGTGACTGGAAGCCAAGAAGCCCAGTTCTGTCTTCGCCAGGGACTCCCCTAACCTTAACTCAGCTGCCCACGTGCCGCTCCATAACCCATTGCTATCCAGTCGATCCCTACTCACGGCAACCTTATAGGACAGAGTAGAACAGCCCCACAGGGTTTCCAAGGCTGTCATCTTTATGGAAACAGATTTCCATATCTTTCTGTCACAGAGCGGCTGGTAGGTTTGAACCTCTGATCTTTTGGTTAGCAGCCGAGTGCTTAACCACTGGGTCACCAGGGCAGTTATTACATCCACCTCTGCGGACTCTCGCTGCCTGGCTGCATCTCTGAATAATTCTTACTCCAGGAGAAACCATTTATCGTGCAACTTAAATCACCTCTTCTCCTAAATCGGCGGAGAGCACCTGGTGGCAGAAAATTGGCTTCTACTCGTTCCCATTCCCACTGAACCTAGCACAGCATCAGGGGTATAACAGAACTCTCATCATATTTTAGCTTCTTGCTATTCAAAGCAAGGACTCTCAGCATCACCGTCACCTGGGAGTTTGTTAGAAATGCACAATCTCCTCTCCCTCCTGGAGCCACTGAAACACAATCTCCTTCCTGACTACTTGCTCTTCTGCTACCACAATGCAATCTCACGCTTCCACACCCTTGTATACAGGCCAGCAAACTGCAGCCATGTGCCAAATCTGACACGTTACCTGTTTTTGTACAGCCCATGAGCTAAGAATGATTTTTAAATTTGTTTAATATTGAAAAAAAATCAAAAGAATGATATCCATGTGATAATATGTGAAAATTAAAGTCAAATTTCAGTGCCCATAAAGTTTTATTAGAGCACAGCCACACGCATTCATTTACTATTGCCTATGGCTGCTTCTGCACTACAGTGACAATGCTGAGTAGATGTGACAGCGACTGTATGGCCTGAGAGCCTAAACTATTTACTGTCTGGCCCTTTACAGAAAAAGTTCACCATCCTCTGCCTTTGTACACGCTATTTCCTTGACCCAGAATACCCTTTCCTAACTTGCTCGTATAGGGAGAGTCTGAGTACCAGCACCTTCCCCTCACTGAAGACTTCTCCCTTGTTGCTGACAGGATTCATCCTTCCCAACTGCCACAATAATCCTTCCATGATTAAATTTCATCTCACTACTGCAAGATCTTTCAGCTACACGTTGTATCCCTGGTATCCAGCACATAATACATGCTCACTAAATGTTCACCGAGTACAGGAATTGGTGGACAAAGAATACATATTTATGGGGCACCTGGTTTATACACATATAACATATATTCTAAGGGATGATGTGACCAATTCTTAAGGAAAGGAAAGGAAAGTAAGAACTATTCAATGGGGGTGTGGGGAAAAAGGGAGATAGATGGGAAACAACAGTTAACACCAATTTAAAAAGAGAGGAAGGGGGTGGCCAAATTCTTCCACAACTTTTAAAAAGATAGTGTGTCTGCAGATACGGTCAAAGAAGCTTTAGACTCAAATCCAGTGAACGTTTGCGCCGCTAATACGGGCCAACTCTGTGCTAGATGCTGTCATGTTTCCTCAGTCTTCACATGCGTTGAGATTGTAGTGGCTCATTGTTAAAGCGGAATGAAGTAAGCTCTCATTCTGATGGTATCTGCAGACAGGCCTCCCCTCTGCTCCCCACCTCCTCATCTTACTCCACTCTACCACATGGATTCTCAACACTAATGTGCCTAAGAACTACTGAGCAGCTGTTTACCTGACTTCATGCACACCACAATTAATAAGTGATTTATGGGACTTTCTAGGGTAACTTTAACTATAATCAAACTACCCCTTATGTGCTGACTTTGCAAACATTCACCCATCTCCCCTCCCGCCCTCCCCCCATAGACTCGCCCACCCTAGGAAGATGCAATGCCTCTGTGATCAAGCACAATGCTGTACGTGATCAGCACAAAAGAAATGGTCAAAACACACACACACACACACACACACACACACACAAAGACTAGGAGAAGGGAGAGCCAAGTGCCACAGCAGCTAGCAAAGACTTGAAGATGGAAGACAGAAGTGAACTTTGAAGATGGAAAGGATTTGGAGGAGAAGAGAATCAGTGCCTCTAAGAAGCACCCATACGAATCAAGGTGCAGCACTGCACGCCCACAGCAGACCGGCTACAAGAAGATGGCTGGGGAATAAAATGGGGGAGAAAGGCTGCAGTGGTCCTGGGCAGGGCCTCGATGTCCATGAACAGCCAGTCTCCTCATTAGGTCACCCAGGAGCCGTCATAGGTTTCTGAGCAGTCAGGTCTTACGGGGTGAACGTGAGTTTGGGAGACTACCTGGCCGTGACACATGGAATGGGCTGAAGAGGTAGAAGACCCAGAGGAAGGCTCTCCAGGTGCCTCCTACAAGAGCTGAGAAATGACACACTCAGTCCCTGAACCTGGGTGTTGGCAACAGGCACAGAAATACAGGAAACATTCTGGATGCGGATATCCTGCCTGTGCTGGGGAAAGATGCCTGGGAAACACTTTACAAAACACTTTTTTAAAGAAGCCAGGCACAGAAGATCACATGTTGTAGGATTCCTTTTATACGAGATATCTGGAGTAGCTAAATCCACAGAGGCAGAACGCAGACCGGTGGTAACCAGGGGCGGGGGGAGGGAAGAACGAGGAGCGACTGCTGAGTGGGCACAGGGTTTCCTTTTGCGGGTGATGCAGATGTCTTGGAACTAGAAAGAAGTGGTGGCTGCACAGCCGTGTTAATGTGCCAAATGCCACTGAATTGTTCGTTTTAAAAGTTAATTTTATGTTATATGAATTTTTTGTTAATAAAAAACAAAGCAAAACAAAATGTGGTTTTGGCTGCAGAGGATGCAACGGCATCTTACACACCCTTCTCCTGAAATGGGTTCTCGCTTCTGGCCTCTGGGGAAGCACTAAGATCAAACATACGCTGTTAACAGAATGCCATCGTTTTTAAGGGCTTCAGGATGAAAGAGAAAGCAGAATTCCTCTCTAAAACCACTGCCAGCTTTCCCGTAAGGCAGCAGGCTAGGAAAGACAGGCTCACTCACATAAGCCAATTACAGTGCTGCTCAATTTATCACTACCCTGTTATAGCAATGCTTAAGTCCATCGTATCAAAGTAAATAAAATAACACGTCTGATCTAATTACCAAAGAAAAGTTCGTGGTCTTTCTTTTGGAAAGGGTCCGGTGTATTAACTGGAGAAGGCAGAACTCTGTGCGAATTGCAAACACATTAGTACACAGCTAATCTCCGCCCTCCTCTCTCCATTCCTTCCTTCTCTGCAGGGCCAGCCTGGAGGCAGTTCTCCATGCAGCTGGAGGAAGTGCTGCCTCTGACAGGAGTTCTCCACCCTGGCTGCATATGAGAATACCTGCAGAGCTTTTAAAAATCCCTGTGCCCCCACAATACAGGGGAGGTCAGCACAATTGGACTAAACCAAAAGCAAAGAAGTTTCCTGAATAAACTGAATGCTTCGAAGGCCAGCGTAGCAGGGGCAGGGGTCTGGGGACCATGGTTTCAGGGGACATCTAAGTCAATTGGCATAATAAAATCTATTAACAAAACATTCTGCATCCCACTTTGAAGAGTGGCATCTGGGGTCTTAAACACTAGCAAGCAGCCATCTAAGATGCATCAATTGGTCTCAACCCACCTGGATCAAAGGAGAATGAAGGGCACCAAGGACACAAGGTGATTACGAGCCCAAGAGACAGAAAGGGCCACATGAACCAGCGCCTACATCATCCTGAGACCAGAAGAACTAGATGGTACCCGGCTACAACCAATGACACCCCTGACAGGGAACACAACAGAGAACCCCTGAGGGAGCAGGAGAGCAGTGGGATGCAGACCCCAAGTTCTCATAAGACCAGACTTAATGGTCTGACTGAGACTGGAAGGACCGCGGTGGTCACGGCCCCCAGACCTTCTGTTGCCCCAGGACAGGAACCATCCCTGAAGCCAACTCTTCAGACATGGATTGGACTGGACAATGGGTTGGAGAGGGATGCTGGTGAGGAGTGAGCTTCTTGGATCAGGTGGACACATGAGACTAGGTTGGCATCTCCTACCTGGAGGGGAGATGAGAGGGTGGAGGGGGTTAGAAGCTGGCGAAAAGGACACAAAAAGAGAGAGTGGAGGGAGACAGCAGGCTGTCTTATTAGGGGGAGAGTAATTGGGAGTGTGTAGCAAGGTGTATATGGGTTTTTGTATGAGAGACTGACTTGATTTGTAAACTTTCACTTAAAGCACAATAAAAATTATTTTAAAAAAGAAAAAAAAAATCCCTGTGCCCAGGCCATACTCCAGACTGATTACATCAATCTCTGGGGTGGAAAACAGGCAGTGTTGTTTTTTTAAAGCTTCCCTGATGAATTCAATGTGCAAGCAAGTGTGAGAACCAGCAGCCTTCATGGTTTGATTTGGTAACTGTGATTTGAAGGGCATCACAGACCCTTGTGTACCCAGAGGTTTCTACCCTCCAGTCTGTGGCTGAGCATGAAATTCCAGCCCATCAATTCTCTCCCCTGAGCTAAAAGCAGTCTTTTCAGAAACTCCCTATTAAAATGTAAATACAACAGCCAGAAGAGTAAAGCATTTACCTATTTATACTAATTATCTGCCATATAGTACTGTGGTTAAGTGCTATGGCTGCTAACCAAAAGGTCTGCAGTTAGAATCTACCTGGCGCCTCTTGGAAACTCTATGGGGCAGTTCTACTCTGTCCTATAGGGTTGCTATGAGTCAGAATCTACTCGATAGCAATGGATTTGGATAGCACAGTGGTTAAGTATATGGGCTCTAGAGTTAGACAGCATGGGTGAGAATTCCAGCCGCATCACTTATTAACTTGGGTGACTTAATCTGTCTGAGCTCTGTTTCCTTGGTTGTACAATAGGGATAAAAATGATAAATACCTCACAGAGTGTTCCAAGAATTAAGTGAGATCTCACATTATCAGAGTACTGTAAGTATTAGTCAATAATAATGACGATGGTGATGACACTATATACTGTTTTGTCTAGAAAGCAGCATTCTAATGGGATCTTGCACAGGATTAAAAACCAAAAATTAAACCCGTTGCTATTGAGTCAATTCCAACTCATCAAGACCCTACAGGGCAAAGCAGAACTGCCTCATAGGGTTTCCAAGGAGTGGCTGGTAGATTTGAAATGCCAACCTTTTGGTTAGCAGCTGAGCTCTTAAGCACTATGCCACCAGGACTTCAATTACACAGGATTAGGAAATGGAAAAACAACAGAGCCAAAGTCCTTTTGACGCCCTGCAAGTCATAGTTCATTGGCAGTCCAGCCTTTCCTTACAGTCAATACTTGGATTCAGCCTACTTCAACCCCAAACCTGAGAGACGTGAACTCTCAGTGCTGGTTGGCACGTTAGAATTATCTGCAGATCTTTAAAAAATTAAAGCAAAACAAGGCCCCCGGTCCCATACTTGAATAATTAAATTAAATCTCAGGGGTTGGGACTCAAGCACTGTATATATTTTTTTAAGCTCCTCCAGTAACAAATGTGTCATCAGAGTTAAAAACCAGTGTTTCAGTGTGAGCCTGAAAATCAAAGTGAACGCTGGGAAAAAAAGAGAATAGAGACATTAGACTTAAGAAGGAAGTCACCACCATAACCCTACACTGATATAAGTAATTTTAAGCGCTTTAATCATCATTTCAGCTAATTTTACAATTGAGGTAAGACAAGCAGGATTATCACTCATAGTTTATAAAGAAGAAACCCAAGGGTGCAAAGTACTAGACAATTTGCCCAAGTTCACAGTGAAGTGCTGAGTTGGGAAATTTCTCAGTCTCTGATTTAAGTCCTTCACTGTGTTCCTCATGGAGAAATATTGATTTTCTTACAGCAGCACAGGCCCCACTTAGTATGTATGTTATATAGGTAAAGTGTCTTGTAATTACACATGAAAAAAAGAAAGTGCAAGTGCTCGTTTACAATGACACATGGAGTTAAGCCGTTAAGTAGTTTCAGTGTTAAGCACCAGCAAGATTGAAGTTTCAATTGCAACTCAGTCTTGACTTGAAGCAAAGCAGTTCTGGGTATAGTCCCCTGGGAATGGACAAGAGGGGATCCCAGAGCCTAACCTGATGGCTGACCAGACCAATTGTCTGTCCACTCCTACCCAGGTTTAGGGGTCCGAGCGCAGAAACACTGTCTGCCATGTTCACCACTACATCCCTAGCTCTGAAATAACACCCACTGTTTAGCAGACACTCAAAGCTCTGCTCTATAATTAAAATCAGGGCTCTGGTGAGGGCTGGGGTCCTTTTGATAGAACAGAGAAAGCAGTCACCAAGCATCTTCTCAGGACATGGAATTTTGTGACAGAGCTCATTGGGATGAAGATGCAAGATCAAGTTGGTCAGCTTCCATTCCTCAAGGCACAAGGCAGATACCAAACTTGCCCCATTCGAGGCCAGTTTAAGATCAGTCACTGTTGTGGATTGAACTATGTTCCCTAAAAATGTGTATTGTAAATCCCAACCCCTATACCTGTGGTTAGAATCTCATTTGGGAATGGGTTTTCTTTGTTACATTAGTAAGGCAGTATTAGTGTAGGATGTGTCTTAAATCTCTTTTGAGTTATAAATGCAGATTAAGCAAGCAAGAAGAACTGGGAGAAGACAGATGCTAGGCCACATAATGGCCACCAAGGGACAAAGGAACAGAAGCTGAAAAGAGATAAGGGCCTTCCTCCAGAGCGAACACAGAGAGCAAGCCTTATCTTAGAGTCTGTGCCCTGAATGAGGTCTTCAAGCTTTCTAAACTGTGAGAAAATTTGTTTGTTAAAGCCACACACTTGGGGAGTTTCTGTTACAGCAGCACTAGTTAACTAAGGCTATCA
Organism: Loxodonta africana; assembly: GCF_030014295.1. Classification (NCBI taxonomy): domain Eukaryota; kingdom Metazoa; phylum Chordata; class Mammalia; order Proboscidea; family Elephantidae; genus Loxodonta; species Loxodonta africana. Next base: position 57,252,464 of record NC_087352.1, on the reverse strand, counting down.
CAGAGAGGACCATTGTCTTAGTCATCTAGTGCTGCTATAACAGAAATACCACAAGTGGTTGGCTTTAACAAAGAGAAATTTATTTTCTCACAGTCTAGTAGGCTACAAGTCCAAATTCAGGGCACCAGCTCCAGGGGAAGGCTTTCTCTTTCTCGGCCTTCTCATCACACTTCCCCAGGACTAGGAGTTTCTCCGCACAGAGACCCCGGGTTCAAAGGATGCACTCTGCTCCTGGCACTGCTTTCTTGGTGGTATGAGGTCCCCTCTCCGCTCGCTTCCCTTTCCTTCTTTTTATATCTTGAGAGATAAAAGGTGGTGTAGGTCACAGCCCAGAGAAACTCCCTTTACACGGGATCAGGGATGTGACCTGGGTTACAATCCCTCCCTAATCCTCTTCAGCACAAAATTACACTCACAAAATGGAGAACAACCACACGATACTGGAAATCATGGCCCAGCCAAATGGATACAATTCATGACATGTATCAACAAACATCACCAGCACAGAAACAAGTACATGGATAGGCTACAGGTTTCCGGGAAAAGACTGGCATCATTGTCAAAAAGCAGGGTGGTGAAGCCTAAAGCTCAGATGCTGCCTGAAGCAGAAAGCATCACATCCTAGCAAAAGGGATGGCAAACTGCTTCCTCCAACCTTGGCCTCCAGGTCCAGGTATAGGTACAGGAGGGTAAGCTGAAAACCACAGTGCTAAGAGACTAAAAAAAAAAAAAAGCCTTAGGCCAAATAAACCTTTGCCCCCTTATGAAAAATGGAGATATTCATAGCTCAGTTCTTAGTGAGGTTAGGAAAACACATTTAAATACTTCCTAAGAATGTCATACATCATGTTCTCTATTTGGTGCAAACATGTCCATTTTGAAGCTTCCTGTGTTAAAGTAACAGTTTTCTGGGGAAGGGGAGGTATGTACAGCAAAAAACACTTCCAAACTAAGCCAATAGTTTTACTACACCACCACACAGGAGTTTCCCAAGTGGCTTAGTACCTGGCAAAGAAGTGCCATGTGGTGGGAATTACAAAAACACCTCACCTAACTGCCCTTGTAGTAGGAAGTGCATCACATTTCATCCTTCTGCAAAGAGTCTAGATGACAAAGACGAAGCTTTTTACCCCATCAGAACAGAACCCCCACACTCCTCGCCACATTTATCGATGTCTGAAGACAGTGTTCATGGGCCAGGTACCAAGCACATCCTGAACCCATTGGTAATGATTTGTCCCTCAAATTTTGGGGGCCAAAGTCAAGAAACTTCCCGACCCTTCTGTTGTTGGGCACCTTCCCTTTCCAGTTAGTGGACTTCGCTGTGGGAGACAGGATAGCAAGGAGGTGAAGAGTCAGGCATAGGGTACTAGTCCCAGCTCCCATCGTCGAATAAGGTTCTATACTTTCGAGGCTCAGTTTCCTCAACTGTAAAGTGGGGCAAATACCTTCTGCATCAGGGCTGTTGGTTAGATTAAATGAAATAATGCATATAAAACTAAGCATATGGCATACAGTAAGTGCTCGATAGCTATCAGTACTATGGCAGAGCTCAGGCCCTAGGAATGAAGAAGACACAGAGAACTCCCTCCAGGAAAGCACAGACAGAACCAAATAATCCCAGCAGAACAGTGTGCATATAAAGCACCATGGGAACACAGAAGCTCCTCCCTTCCAACTTCCTTCCTGAGTCAGTTCACTCCGCCTCCAGCAGCAAGCCAAGCTTCATAGCTTCTGTTTACTTATTCCCGTTAAAGGCTTCCTGGACTAGTAATAACCTTCCCTTTTCCCCAAATGCTCTTCACTAAGAAGCTCTCTGTCATCTAATGCCAGAGTGAATTATGTGTAAATACACTTATTTGTCCAGAGCCAACCAAAAACCAAACCAAACCCTTTGCCGTGGAGTCAATTTCAACTCAAAGTGACCCATAGGACAGAGTAGAAGTGCCCCATAGAGTTTCCAAGGCTGTAATCTTTACAGAAGCAGACTGCCACATCTTTCTCCCATGGAGTGGCTGGTGGGTTCAAACTACTGACCTTCCAGTTAGCAACTAAGTGCCTAACCACTGCACCACCAGTGCTCCTTAGAGCCAACTAAATGACTCAAAATTCATATATTATTTCTGCACCAACCAGGTGAGTTCCTGAAGCCCAACCCAGATCCCTCCCAACCGCTCTCCATGTTCTTTCCTAAATGAGAGTGAGCCAGGCTAATCAGAATGCCAGGAGGAAGAACTATAACATAATGCATACAGACTGGGCAAGCAAAAAGCCCCTCTAGCACCCTTGGGGTAAAGGAAGACAGAAAGAAGCAGAGAAGAAAACCTCATCTGTGAAGAATTAAATCCACAAGATGAAATAGCAAAGTTATTATAAAATCCAATACCTCCTTACCATTTAAATGAAAGAAAAGTCAAACATCCAAAAAGCAAATCCATCTAACTATTCCTGGCGCTGGCAGTCAGATTCAGATTTTTGATATTTGCTTATCTTATGTGCTTATAGCACTATGTCATCTGAACACAGCAGTCTTTTGAGAAAAGACTCATGTCTTTGTGGTATTTGATTATATTATCAGTCACAATTACGTTTTAATCCACATTCTCTATCTGCATTTGAAGTTAATGAAGAACTGAGTCTCCATGTGCTATGACTGGTGAAGGCAAAATCTATCTTTTACAGTTCTGCAGATGTTAATAGAGTAAGCAGTATGTCCTCAAGTGACAAACTGCCAAGATGGGAAGTGCTTGGTGTACAGGCTGCATTGCTGAGTCATTTTATACAACCAGACTATATCAGCAGCATACTTGTTGGTGACAGAAACTGCCAAGACTCTTGAGGCTTAAAAACAGCTGTTAACACAACATGTTGATGATACACTTACTTCTGAATTTCCAGTGTTTAACTTCATCAACAGACCTCATATGAGTTTAGCACCTCCTGCATATCTACTTCCAAATAAACTTGGAAAGTAACTCCCTGAGTCTGAACCGGGCACCACGGACATACTCTTGAAGACTGTGGATGGCCTAAGCGGAAAGATCATTGAAAGTTCTCCATTTAAAAGTGGTGTGTTGATGGCAAGTGGGCTTTAAAATGCTGAACGTTAGGTCAATTACCTGCTTGCCAAAGAAGTTAAAAAAAAAATAAAAAAAGATTTACTTGAAGCTAGTACATAAAAATGTCACATCTGGATCCTACCAGAAAGTGAAAACTTTGTTTAAATTGACTTAAACCCACCATGGTTACGGCTCCTGGATTGTGAAATCTCCCTGTATAGATCAAGTCAGTAAATTAATTAGGCAATCCATTGTCATATTAGAAAATTTTAAGTCATCTTAAACAGTTTTCCAGGCCATACCATCTTCATTTCCATCTAAACGCTTTGAGGTGAACCAAGTGTTTAAATCCATATGTGATACTACCACTAGATATCTGTTTTACTCTTTCATCCTGTGGGTATATATTCCCGGCCTCTACAATCTAAGACTAACATATTGTTTCCAAAAAATAAAAACAAAAACACAAAGAGTCTTAGATCTTTGTTTCCAATCACCATAACTCTTGTTATTAGGAAGGCATAGCCCTGGAAACACTGAAGTCTGAGTTGAATTTGATTGCTTCCTTTTTTTTTTTTTTAATCTGTTTCATTATTTGATCTCTCCAAGCAACCGAAGCCAACACTGGCTGAAGTCATTTCAAGCTAAGCTAACCTTTCCAAACAATACTTCATTGATCAAAATAAAGTCAGAGAGAAAATGCATAGAGACACTACTCTTTTAAGAGAAAGAATTTTAGGGAAACTGGACATGAGCATACACTGGTTTGTTCTTGTTTTATCTTCAAGAGATCATCTATGTGAGAACCTAAACTCTTCACACACTTGTATTTGGGATCTCAAGCCAACTCTCAATTTTCCTTCCACCAGGATAAGGCACGCTAGTCTCTTTGGGCTCCTCAATAAACTATATTCAACTGTTGCATGTCCCCCATTAACTACAAGGCCTACAGACTGGCATACAAACTCCAGTTTATTCAATCATCCATAAGTATATACTATCCATCTACTATGTGACACACACTGGGCAAGGGGCTAGGACAGTGAAAAATCAGACGTGGACCCTATCTTCACAGATCTCAGACCAGTTGAAAGACAGGATGCAAATAACCTACTGGGTTTGTCAATACTGCTTCAACAGCAAAGATACTCACAGAATATAACGGGGGGACCCAACTAGTCTGATGAGGCGTTGGTGGTTCAGTGGTAGAACCCTTGCCTTCCATGACAGAGACTCAGGTTTGTTTCCCAGCCAGCATACTTCATGACACCCTCCGTCAGTGGAGGCTTGCATGTTGCTACGATGCTCAAGAGGTTTTATAAAAGCGTAGCTTCCAGACTAAGATGGACCAGGAAGAAAGGCCTGAAGATATACTTCTGAAAATCAACCAGCAAAAACTACATGGATCACAACAGTCCAAACTGCAACCGATCATGGGGGATGGCACAGGACCAGGCAGCATTTCATTCCATTGTGCATGGGGTTGCCATGAAGCAGGGCGCCAACTTGACACCGGCTACCAAGAACAACAGGCCTAGTCTGAGTCATTGGGAAAGGCTTCACTGGAGGAGTAATAGCCAAGCTGAATCCTGGAAGGCCAAGGAGTAGTCTAGGCAAGGTGAGAAAGGAGGAGTGTTCTAGGCTGACAAGATACCCCTAGAGTCACTTCCTGGGACACAAAGGAACACTGCTTTTTGAGGAAATGAAAGGTGGCCTGTACTGGTAGGACACAGACCACAGGGAAGAGAAAAGGGCTCAAACTGGCACTGGGGAGAGATGGAGGAACCAGATCTAGGAGGTTCTTAGAGGCTACATTAAGGATTTTATATTAGTCCATGGCCAATGGAAAACCACGTATGGGGTTTTAAACATGGGAGGGACATGATCAAAACTGCATATTTGAAAGATCAGTATCCAGAAACTGATGTATATGGAAAAGGATTCTCAATATGAGACTGTAATTAATCTCCCAATGTGCATGGTTCCAATTCTTTCCCTCTATCCTCCCATGAGCATTCACACACAATGAAATCATTTATCCTGTCCCCACCCCCAAATAAACTGCTGTCTTTGAAATTCTGTCCCTGAATATTCCCATTACTGCATTTACTTGGTACTTTATCATCGCAGGCTGCTAAACTGCCATTCCCACTACACTTCTTTAGTGAAACTTTCATACAGCTTTTGAATCTTCCTTATTCATGAATTATTTTTATTTTATCCTCACCTATATCTCCCAACTTTTATCCACTTTATGTTTAAATATGGAGCTTATCTGGAGTTTCATAGAGTTGAATGGAAAAGGTTAACATTATGAAGAAGAAAACATCCTACCGGCGTACATCAGCAAACAGGTACAGTAATAGCATCTAAAACTCTGGGACTTCAGGGAAAAGGGGGAAAAAAAAACTTCCAGAACCAACATACACACTCACTGAATACCAACCCACTGCCGCTGAATCAATTCTGACTCGTAGCGACCCTACAGGACAGAGTAGGACTGCCCCACTGGGTTTCCAAGGAATGCCTGGTGGATTCGAACTGTCGACCTTTTGGTTAGCGGCCATAGCATTTAACCACTGCACCACCAGGGTTTCCGCTCATTGAATAAATAGCAGGTGTGAAACGGATGGTGACTTCACAGCTAGGAGGTTAAAGAGTTGCCTGCTGCTTAAATCACCATTACCCAAAGACTTTAAACAGTGCCTCTGATTTCCATTCCGGTTTTGAGAGGAATTACTGAGCAGACATTATCAATAATGAATTCTGCCTATTTAGAACTGAATCATTCTCTAGAGAGTTATACCCAGTGTTAATATCAAGCAGATAGAGCTGCTGGACAGCCGTAGACTCTCTCAGGTGACCGTGGCTAACTCAAACTCCTCCATGCCAGCTGAACGTACTTACGAGACGTATTCAGTTAGGGATTCATACTGCAATGTCCTCTCGTGCCCAATCGGAAAATGAGTCTGCATTTTGAAAGAAAAGCTAGCTACTCTGACTCTCTCTGTTACCAGAGAGCACCGAGGAGAGTTTAGAAAAGGAGCAGGGGACAGACAGCGTTGATGTGAAATGTACCCTTTATAAGCTCTACTGTAAAGCATTACAGGGGAAAAGGATTCATCTTAAACAGAAAAGCTAAAACAAGAGAAAGCGGGCTCATCTTCTCGATCCAAAACTTTGCCTTCCCCTCCCCACAAAAAAAATAAAAAAGGAGTAATCATGAAAAACCATTTACGGAGGGGATATGGAATGAGGAGACCAATGATACTTCCTGTTCTATTTGTATGTTGTAAAAATTGCTAAGGTAAACCATTGCTAAGGAGCCCTGGTAGCATAATAGTTAAGCACTCGGCTGCTAACCAAAAGGTTGGCAGTTCAAACCCATCAACTGCTCCACGGGAGGAAAGACTTGACGATCTCCCATAAAGATTACAGCCTCGGAAACCCTTGGGGCAGTTCTACACTCTCCTGTAGGGTTGCTATGAGTCAGAATTGACTCGACAGCACACAACAACAACAACAAACCAGTGCTGGACCTGATTACGGATTTAGAAGTGGAAGCCTTTGCCCTTCTGCCTTCTTCAACTCACTGGGCAGCATTAATCCACCAATCAGTTGAGCAGTGCTGCTCTAAAAGACAGTGTTCTATGTGACCACTGCTACTGTTACTAATAACACAGTGACCCAGGGAGGCAGGTGACAAAAAAGCATTCCAGTCTTACATCGAGCATGCCACCGGCAAGTTCTAGAGGACTTGTATGTATAGCACTTTTAAACTGGAAACATTTTAAATGCACAGAAGCTCAGAAACTCTAGGGCAACAACATAAGCCTGCTCTCCAACAAAATTCTCACTTTCATACAGATGACTTGTATACTACATAGCCAATAAAGCTTTTGGCAAATGCATTAGTAGATTAATGGTGGGTGCTGAAATAGGTGTGAATCCCTATTTTAATAAGTACACACCCCAGGTGTTAAATCATCCAGGTTTGGGGAACAGCTTGAGTCATATGTTGTGTTCTTTCCAGCGCCACTGAGGTATTAAGATGGGGATCCATCTCCAGTCTACAGCTCAAGCTTCCCCAGTGGCCCCTGCAACCCGGGCCTTCATGGAGACTCGGCATACCATGAATGAGAGCCTGGGGAAACGTCACAAAAGGACGACCAAAACTCCTCCAACAAAGGAAGTGATCTAAGCAGTCCCACCTTAAATAAACAGAAAATGCACAAAAGGAGACAAAGTACAAGAATATCAACCACCCTGGTTCTGGACACAGGCTGAGTCATATTAATTCTTTTCAGCAGCACTGAGAACATGGAGCTGGGAGTGTCAAGCAAAAGACGATTGTGTCTTGGTGTGGAAGAAGCGTGGGTCGGGTTGACAGGACCTCCCTCAGTATCCAAATGGCAGAATTAACTGCCTTGGGCAAATCCTTCCCATTCTCTGGGCCTTGGTTTTCTCAATGAGCAGGTTGAACTATAATAACCCCTAAACACTTCGTCTGCATTTATCATTCAATTGCCTTCCTATCTCCCAGTAAGAGGGGCTGTCCAGGGTAAAATCTTTTATTCCACCTTCCTACATCCATGGTTTGTGCCTCAACAGATGGGCCTCTCTCTGATCCCAGAGACCTTCAGAGCCCTTCAGAGTTCAGTGCTTTGCTTTCAGGCTGTACCCTTACTCAGCAGGTGAGGGAAGTGAGGTCCACAGTCAGTGCCGTGTCCAAGAGCTCGCTTCTCTCTAGAGTCGAAACTATCCTGACTGATGGAAATGGGTTAGAGGAGAAAGGTTCTGGCCAAAAGAAAAAAAAAAAAGAAAATTATTGGATGATTAAACAGACGAGTGACTGGCTGTTCTCTCTCCTGCTGTATCCACCATCTGCTTGTGTGCTTGTGTTTAACACCGCACTTTCATATTTTGGTTAACGCTTAGCTGGACAGTCTGTGTTAACTGCTAACAGAAGGATAAAGAACAGAGTTCCAGGACGCACAGCTGAGGTGTTAACTGTCAAAACGCCACCGAATTTCTCCCCTAACAAATCTGAACTCCCCACATCCAAGGGCTTCACATGAGCTAAATGTTGGCCAATCTCCCTATCCACTGGTGCCCATCTTATACACTGTCCATCCATAATATGCACTTCTCACACTCAGGTCTTGTGCAAGCAGGTCCCCACTGCCCTCTCTCCTGAGCACTGTACAGCTAGGAAAGTACTGTTCATTTAGTGTGCACTACAGTTTTCAAAGGTTTCACAAATATGAATTCTCAGAACTGCATGATATAGGAAGCATAAGTGTTGCTAGATGCACTTTATAGGAAAGAGCACTGAGATTCAGGGACTTTCCCAAACTCAGCACCCTAAGAAGGAACAGACCTAGAAGCAGACTCTCCAGCCAGTGTTCCTTCTACCCCTCCAAGCCCTACTCAGTATTCAAAGATTAACTAAGGATTCCAATCAGTCACCAAGACCTGTTGGTTCAATTTCATTCATCCAGGCACCTAAAACATGCCCAAAATTGTTGACATCTCCCTCAAATTCAGCATCAACTCTCTATTCCTGCTCTGCTGCCTTACTTCTGGATTTTATCACCTATTCCCTGAAATACTGTAATCTATTCTTAATTGGTCTTCCTGTCTCCAGTCCCTCCCCAGTCTGATTTTCTAGATTACTTGCTTCTGGAGCAATAGTTCTCGGCCTGGGTAAGGGGCAAAATTGTCCCCATGGGAACACTGGGCAATGTCTGGAGACTTCTTTGTTGCAACCAGTGTGTGTGTGTGTGTGTGTACACACGTGCGTGCCTACACTAGTGGCGTCTAGTGGGTAGAGGCTAGGGATGCCGTTAAACATCCTACAACTTGCCTACAGCTTGCCACAACAAAAAATTATCCAACCCAAAACATCATTAGTGCTGATGTTGAGAAACTGTACCCTAGAGTTATTGTCCTTTAAAAAAATTAAATAACAATAATAGCAATACCCATCATGTCACTTCCCTGCTTAAAAAATCCCTGTTACTTACAGGATAAAGTTCATATAAGATTGTCAACATCTGACCCAATGCCTTTTCTGACCATATCTCTGGACTTCCCCCACCCTCCACCCCCCAATCATGCCTACAATTCAACCACACTATCCTTCCTATTTCCAAAGATCTTAACGAACTTACCTGTCTCTATGTTTTTGCTCACAAATTTTCCTCTGCCTCAAACACCCTCCTCCCTTTCTCCACTTCCCCCCTGCTAGTCACTCCTTAAGGTCCAGCTTAAATATGCTTCGTTGTCAAGCCTTTTCTTTCCTGCTGGCCCCAGTGGCCCCTCTTCTCTGTCTTTTCACTATTACAGCCTTTAGTTGCTCTACATTCTCTTGTACAAATAAATATTTATTTCTCTTTTGCCTAGGGTAGGAATAAAATGTTACTTGTCTTGATGTCCCATGCACATAGGACAGGGCCTAGAAAGTATTTCTGCTGGTTGGAAAGCATGCACACTCTAGTACTGCAGATTCTTGCTCTGAGGAGCAAGAAACTACAGCCTCTCTCCCGCCAGAAATGCTAAATATAGTATTATCAAAATAACCCATCAGCACAGGGCTGTCACCAGCTTAAGAACATCTGGGCAAGGCAAGGAGCAGCTTTGTCCTTAAACTCCAGCACAGAGGTCTGACAATGCTGCACTTCTCTCTGCAGAGTTAGCACAGCCACAGCTCCCGTGACTTCTAGGTCTTATCTATCAGAACGCCAGGCTTGTGGGAATCTGGGGCCTGCAGATTTAGAAAGCCTTGACACAACGAGTATGTTAAATAAATGCAGTGCATTTTCTGGGTTGTGTTTCTCTGAAGTTAAATGGAGAATGTCGAAAGCAGGTTCCTTCACACAGTCTAACAGCTATAGGGGGGCATCCAAGTGATGGTTCACAAAACCCCAGGTTCCTGCCCCATTTCTGTGAACAAGGGACAAATCAACAGCGGATGTCTAGAATGTATATCACACATCCTCCAACCCTAGAAACAAGTAAACCCTGACAAGGCTCAGGCTAAAGGGAAACAAAACTAGAAGTCATTGAGGAGACCCTGGGGGTACAAACAGTTAATATGTTTGGCTGATAACAGAAAGGTTGGCAGTTTGAGTCCTCCCAGAGGTGCCTTGGAAGAAAGGCCTGGTGAGCTATTTCTAAAACACTAGCAATTGAAAACCCTACAGAGCACAGTTCTAGTCTGACACTCACGGCGTCATCAGGAGTTGCAATCACCTCCATAGCAACTGGTTTAGAAATCATTGAGGTCTCCTTGGTACTGCTGGGTCCCATTAATTCCACAGCTACTCCCCTTGAGACAGCTCTGCGGGCTCAGAAAACACAGATCTCCGCCCTGAGGAAACAAATGCTACAGAGGACGGGCACTCTGTGATTGCCCAGGCAAACAGTGGTCAAGATAAATTCACAACATGCATAACCAGGAGCCATGAAAAAAAGAAGAAAAGGTTCAATAGTACTTCCCATTTGCCTCTGGCCTGTGAGGACAGAGGAAAGAGCCCGCGATCCAGCTAAGGCTTTTACAAGCTTCAGGGATCCTGACCAAAACGTGTCAAGCACCATAAGCCTGTGGAAAAGCAGCATGATTTACGGAGGAGGCAACAGTAAACAGGCAGTGGTTTTGTGTTTAGGGAGTACAGGCTGAGGAAATGTCAAGACTGGGAGCTGGTTGCCTGGATGCTGGTCCCAGCTCTGTGGCTATCTGCTGTATGACCTGGGACCAACTTCTGACCCAGGTTATTCCTCAGTTTCCTCACTTGCAGGAAGTACCTATCTCACTCCACAAGGGCATCGAAAGAGAAAAATCCCAATTAGATAATAAGCATCTTGATAGGCGTAAGATGAAACTGCTAGGCACTGTGGGGAACAAAGCCTTCTCAGACACATTTTTGCCCTTGGGGTACTAACAGCATAGTTAAACAGACAAAGCATAAAAATAGGGAGAGTTAACGATCAACAAGGGAGCAGTGGTGATTCAATGGTAGAATTCTTGTCTTCCATGCGGGAGACCCATGTTCAATTCCCGGCCAACACACCTCGTGCGCAGCCACCACCCACCTGTCACTGGAGGCTTACGTGTTGCTACGATCCTGAACAGGTTTCAGTGGTGCTTGCACAGATGGAGACAAACTAGGAAGCAAGGCTTGGCGATCTACTTCTGATAATTTGCCAATGAAAACCTTATGGATCCTAATGGTCCAATCCCGTCATGCATGGGGTCACCACGAGTCAGGGGCCAACTAAATGACAGCTAACAACAACAAATTATCAATAAAATGTAAGTGGCAGGATTCAGTGTTATCTGAAATCAGCAGAGAGTAAAACTAGTGAGTGGTACCAGCCCTCAGAGAGGCTGAAAAGAGCTCAGTCCTGGCTGGAACAGTCTGGGAAGAAAAGAGGGTGACCTGTATGACCTGACACAAGAATGGGACTGGGGAGGAGACAAGCTTTGATGTTCCAGGCAGGAGTGTGCAAGGAGACCTCCCAATAGCAACTCCCATCACCTGGGACGGAGCCAGAGATTTGTGGACGGGGAACTAAAAAAAAAAAAAACACCCCAAACCCACTGCTGTCAAATCAATTCCAACTCGCAACGACCCTATAGCACAGAGTACAACTACCCCATAGAGTTCTCAAAGAGTGCCTGGTGGATTCGAACCTCCAACCTTTTGGTTAGCAGCTGTAGCTCTTAACCACCATGCCATCAAGGTTTGTAAATTCAAAAGGCAGGTGGAGCCACATAGCAGAGGATAGAATTTGCCATCTAAGGGATTTTGATCTAATCCTGTACATCGCAGAAGCCAGAGAAAGTGCGTGAGTAGCTGGGTGGCAAGTATAAAATAAAGTATGTTTGTAACTATCAAGTATTACACAAACACCAATTGTTATCACTGCTATTCTTGGCATCTACTACAGAAGCTCAGCAGTGTGTAAAAGGTACCCAGATGGCAAAATAAAAATATTAAAAACCAAGAGAAGACAGGCCATTGAATAATTTATATCAATTTAATCACTCAACAACACTCTGCACCCAGATGAAACTTGTAAGATAAGAAAAGCTATGAACCTCTGGAAGCTGAGCAACTAAAATCAAAACATCCTGAGCTGAGAAGGAAAAGTCTTCCTCTACATAAAAGCAGCATTAGAAGACAGATTTCCAGAACAACTTGGCTTCTTGACCCCACTTCCGGTCTTCCCCTTGCCCCACTGGCCACTCCTTCATTGTTAGTTCACTGGCTCCTCTCCTCTAGCCACTTCACATTGGAGGGCTCCCTCTCCTCTCTTCTGTATATTCTCTTGATGTGGTCTTGTCCAGGCATGCAGCTGCTACCTCTTACATAAGTAACATAGCCGGACCTTTTCGCTGAGATCTAGGCCCATGTATCAAATTTAATATCTTTATTTTGGTAGCTACACATATATTAAGGAGCCCTGGTGACACAATGGTTAAGCACTCAGCTGCTAACTGAAAGGTCAATGGTTCAAGTCCACCAGTGGCTCTGTGGGAAAAAAGACCCAGGAATCTGCTCCCATAATGATTACGGCCTAGGAAACCCTGTGGGCAGCAGTTCTACTCTGTCTTATAGGATCACTAAGAGTCTAAATCAACTGGACCGCACACAATACAACAACAGCAGCAAAGACATATATCAGAAGTTTGACAAGGCTGAAACAGAGCCCTTGAATCCTACCCCACCCTCCAACTGTTTCTTTCCTAGTCTTTCCCATCTCAGAAAACAATACCTCAATCTACTCAGTTGCTCAAGCCAAAAGCCTAGAAGTCACCCTGGTTTCCTTTCTTTCCCTGATATCCACACCCAATCCAACAGTAAGTCGCATTAGCACCATCTCCAAAAAATTTCCTGGATCTGACACTTCTCCACTCACCTTGCCCCTTCAACTCTCTTGTGGCCTGTTCCTACACCCTCTTTTCCTGGTCTCTCTGCTTCTACTCTTCCCTCTTACAAGCTGGTCTCTAAACAGCAGCTAGAACACCACCTTGAAAAAGTGCATCAGATCATGCCACTCCCATGCTGAAAATCTTCTACTGCGTTAAGAACCACATCTGAACTCCCCATCGAAGCTCCCAAACCCTGCATATCCTCTCCACCAGCCTTATCTCTTTCCAACTCCCAAATCACTGCACTCCAGCTGCACTGGCCTCCATTTCTGGCCTTTAAATTTATAAATCTCACCCCCATGCTCTGCCCCTGGATTTTCACATGGCTCTTCCTTGTCATATAAATCTCAGCTCACCTTCCTAAAGACTCCTGTTAATCACTTTCCACCATGACCTCTATTGTATTTTTCTTCATAGCACGTATCTCAAATGATCTTGTTCATCTCCTGCCTGTCTCATGCCCATAATTACAGCTGCAGAAAGTTAGAAACCTATCCCTTTAATTCACTGTTACATCTCCAGTGCCAGGAACAATGCCTGGTATATGGCAGGTGCTCAAATATTTAGCCATGAACCCAATTTGATCTAGACTAGCTCACATGTATTACAGATTCTTTACCTCTGGAGGAAATGGAAACATCAGTTGTTCTTGCCCCAACGCTAAGGTTGAAAGGAGTGAGAAGTCTGTGTGAATTCCATGGGTCTGGGGAGATGTCACAGAAAAGAGACAGGCTAGAGATGGAAGGAAGACATCTCAGGTTCATGCCAAAACACTAAGGACTCCATCTTTTGGAAAGTGAAGAGTAGGGTGCTTATACACAGGAGTACCATGACTAATTTCACAGTATAGACTGGTCTATCATTTCCCCTCTTCACAGCAGGTTAAAGAAAGGGGCTGACTTTTCTGACCACAAGTCTGCCACAGTGCCAGGTATTTTCTATCCATTGTTGTTTAATCCTTATAATGACTCTTCCAGTGAACACTATTATCCTCATTCCTATGAATCCTAGGAGCCAAAGCCCACAAAAGGTGAGTCTCTCTCTGTCCAAGGCCATGCAGCAGTGGCAGAGCAAGCCATTGGGCCCTGATGTGTCCCAGGTCAAGGCCCTTCCCTCCACTTTCACCACACCGTGTTCCCTTAGGTCAGATTGCAAGCTCTAGGCTTTTGGATTCAAGAAAATGGGTGCCAAAAGGAATGAGAAGAACACAGGACAAGCAGCCCAAGTCCCCTATGAACAAGCTGTGCCACTCAATTTGGATCTAAGAGATGTGAGCTTTCATCCCTAACAAGAGCACGGAGCCAGAAACCTAGGCCAAGGGCTTCCAGCACCTAGCACTGCTTCCTACCACCACCGCTCCCTCTCAAAAGATAAATGTCGGTGGCAATGTGCAGCTCTACCAGTAAATGTACACCAGCCCAGGGCGTGCCACACTACAGAACCATCAGAAGGGCTGGACTTGGATTCTCTAAGTTTGACTGCAAACTGCAATCTGCATCCAAGAATATCTCAAGGATAACTAACCGCTGTTAGCCCTCCACTGACATCTCCTGGATGATGTCATTAGGTGAAAAATCACCTCAAGTGAAATCACAGCTGTGAGGGCAACAGGAAAGATGGGTGGGCAAGATACTTTTTTTTTAATTGCAAAAGATGTGCCAAAGAGCAATGTTTAGCCAGAGCAAAGCCTGTTCACTGCTAAGGAAAAACTCCTGGGATGAACTCAAGGTCCTGCCCCTACTGTGGGACAGAATAGAGAGTGAGTCCAGTTATGAGCTTACACACTGGAGGAGGCAGCGATGGACAGTCATTTTCTGTTCCTCTCAAGTCCAAACACCCTAAGAGTGAGGGGCACCAGGCACTGGAGAGTTGACTCGCTTCAGTAGGATGAAAGCAACAAGGCAAAGGAGGGAAAGGAATGGCAAGAAGGGAAGAAGTAGAAGCAGAAGAATAAAAAGTGAATTTTTAAAAAGTGTATTAGTTTCAAGCAATAGTGTGTCAGCTAAAGGTCACCTCCATCTTTCCATTTAGAATCGATAAATATGGATCAAGATTACAGTTTAGGAATATGTTTACTTGGTTGGTTAACAGCACTAAGGCAATGAAGAAAGGGCAAGGGTACCAGTGATCCAGCCAGCAAGTACTCTGATTCTAACAGGTATCCACATGGTCAACTTCATACACCATTCCAGAGGCACAGGACAGTGCTAGGCACACAGACATCCATGGTAATGCCTCAGAACTCTTTTCATAACTGTGAACTTGGTAGGACACACCAGGCATCCATTCCAGCACTTCCTCTCTCCGTTACAGCACAACCATAGGCTCCGCATCTTCCTAGTGAGGAACAAAGGGAGTACACAGTGGTTTGTCTAGATAAAAGATTCCCTAAGGATGGTCCACGAAATGGTTTTCACTAGGCCCTGGCATCCTCCTCAAATGGCCTCAAGCACAAATGACTTGCTACTCCCCTCCAATAGCCAGACACCTGGACTGTTGCCCCTGCTGCCTTCCAGCTTCCTCAGGAAAAGTCAGATAAGCAGCCAGAAGCTACTCATGTTTGATTCCTTCAGCTCTTCCAGAATATTCTCAACTGAGTAAAGTAACATTAAACAGTATGACAATGATTGTGATAAAGCCAGTCAGGACATTCACCCTTCACTTTGTGTTACACTATAAAACAAAGAAGCCCAAACTAATACACTTGTATTTTTTTTTTAATTAAATACATGATAATACTAAAAAAATAAAATTTTGGTGCTGATTAGTTCTGTTCTCTTGATTAGGTGCTAATGGGTGTATTCAAATGTTACAGTCCATCAAGTTGTATACTTATGATTTATATATTTTTCTCAATGTGTTTTACTTCAATAAAAAGCTTACTAAAAAGTTAGTGAATTTTGTCGTCTATTCCCCAACTTCTCCACATTTGTTTCTATATTACTTCAGTTTTACCCAAAGTCTTTCATTAAAATTTGTGTTCTTGGAAAACGTGCCATACTTATCCCACAGCTTACTTTATTCTGCAGAGTTTTCATCATACTCCCCAGATATGAGAAGGTCAGTTAACAGAATCCACTTATGGGCTCCCTTGGACGAATCACTGCCTTCCTTCCTCCACCTCTGCTTAAAAATCTAGAAGGACTGTGTTAGGAAAGCCCTCTTGAATTCTTTCCCTTTGGACATAGCCCCTCCCTCTTGCTCTGGGATAGTGAAATCTCATTCACTTTTAAACACCAGCCAGACTCCCTGACACTGGAGACCATGAATGGGTGGTTGCAAAAATGGCTACCACCTCTTCTGTACCACTATTTGCCGCTCTCCCAGCTCCCTGGAGAAGCCAAGTCTCCAGAGAGCTGGCACTGAGAGAAAGCATGGGACACAGGACAGGAGCCTTTCACTGGTGGAGTAAGATGACCAAGGCTGAGGCAAAACACCTGCTACTTTCGCTCCTGGACAATGTCCCAGCTGGGGAGACTCCAGAGGAACAACTGTCCTCGATTCTGCCCTTGTGGGTCTATGCTCGGGCAGGTGGGTCTCCTTACCAACAAGGGCACAACGGCACTGTTGAGTCACAACTCAGACACCTCTGGGATAAAAGGTGTGGGAAGAAAGTGCGGCTATTATCACTTTGTTGTAGAAAGAGGACTGTGGGGTGTCTCCACAAGCCCTTGGGGGCAGCCTAAGCTCCCTAACATGACAGGAGCTAGTATTAGTGACATGTCCACCAGGTGAACTGCCCATAGTTAATCTAGGCCCAAGGAGGAAATCTGTGAAGGAGGGGGGAGGAGGTATAGCCCTCAACTCCAGGACAGCCAATCGAGGCCTCTACCTACGTCAAAGCCAACCTATGACAGAGCCTCTCCTCACTTTTACACAAATTTCTACACCCATCCTTTCTATGCCCTCGATATATGTGTTACGCCAAAAGTAAGTCTCTCTATAAAATATGTGGGGAAAAACTAGTCGTGACTTGTCCATAGCTGCCTCCAAAAGTCCCAGTTTGACAACAGGCCAGCAGATTTCCACGTGCCGTTTATAGACTATCTACCATCAACCCAAGTCTCCTAATGTATGAGATTTCGGAATAAGACAATGACACTGGGAGGGGGACAAAGTGAAAAGAGTCTACTTAATCAAAACCTCACTGGGGACATACTAAACAATAAATATTTATTGAACATCTGCTCCGTGCAAGGCACATAACAGCCACAGGGTAAACCTCTCCCATCTAATGTAACAAGACAACTCTGCTGCAGGGGGGAGGGTACATGAGAGGTTCTCGGTAATATCAGTTTCATGTCTGTCCATCCTACTCTATTCAAGATCCATGTTTCAAGTTTCATGTTTATTGTTTGGCTGGATTTTTAAATTTTTATTATGGTAAAATACAACAACAACAAAAAAATGCCATTTCAACTATCATAAGTGTACAATTCAATGACATCAGTTACCTTCACCATGTTGGGCAACCATTACCACTATTGCCAAAGGCTGCGTGTTTCTAAAAAAATACTGAATTTGATGGTTAAACCTAAAAATGATCGGGGGCAGGAGCTAAGAAAAACATTTTCAGGCAACTAGTAATAAGCTAAACTTGGAAGAAGTTCAGGGCCACCTGAGACTCAAACATCCCTTCAAGAAAACATCTTGTTTTTTTCAAGCAGCCTTTGCAACATTTCCTTCCTCCTCCTCAACCTTTCAACAGGCCACCAATCCTGGATTTAGGTCCATCTCTTCAGTGGTCCCCTAGGTTATAGCCAGCAGCCCTAGTCATGCATTATCGCCTAAAGTCACCATGGGATTAGCTGGCAGGCTGGGTAAACACTACCTATTCCCAGAGTTTGAGGGACCCTCCAGCCCATTCTCCCAAGCAAGAGGATTCCCAATCCTTCGGAAAACAAGTATCTGCTATTTTTAAATAACTAACAACAGCCAACAGAAGTTCACTGATAGCTCTGGATTCTTTCACACACTGTGATTCACACACTGTACACACAGGTGATTCATCTATTGGTTACTGCAAAGGTGGTGGGAAAGGGGGAAAAACCATGGGAGAAAAATGCTCTCATTGTGAAGGTGTACAATCCCAGCACTGTAATTAAATAAAGAAGCTCTCTTCAAAACAGAGAGTTACCATGCTCTCGGGCTGCTTTAGGGGTTTGGGTTTGCTTTCGGTGAAAGTATTCAAATCAGGTGTTCAGAGACAAAAAAGCTTAAATGGGAAAACAAAATAATTGTCCTATTTCTGGGGAAATTTTTTTCAGAACAAGAAACATTTAATGTCTTGATTCATACTTGCAACATTATCTACCCAGTTCTGTCAGCCTTGTTAGAAAATAAAACTTAAAATCCAGAAATTCAGGATTTTGCAGATTCAATTGCAAAAAAGGGATAAGGGGTTTAAGGTTAGCCTTGTGGCTCTCTTTGCCCCATCAATTCTTATTTCACATTTCCCAAATTCTTGGTGACAAAGCTGGAAATTTTACCAAGAAGTGATTCATTTGGTTTAACAGTATTCTTTTCTAAAAATGCAACTACACCTCTGGCAGGAACATAGTATATTGCTAACTATACTTATAATAAATACCTTTATAATAAATCAGCTCAGTGTCATCTGGAGAAAAACAACTGAGATCAGCTGCTCCAAGGACTCTCTTTATCATGGGTTAAGGCAGGCAGGTTAGTGCCCATAAAGGCACTAAAGGCTGGCAAAGGTCTGAAAAGAGGATTAACTATAACAGGAAGTGGGAAAAATGCCACATATCACTATCAACAAACCAGGAGGTTGCAGCCCCAGGCCTCAGCCTCATACTGTGAATATTATCATGGCTCAAGTGTATCATGACCAAATAGGTTGACCTGTAATCAAAACCACCTGCAAAAAGATCGTTTGTAGTGGGAAACCACATCCTAAAACCCCAAACACCTGACCAAAGAAATTTCTATAATGACCAATGACATTAGAGGTTACCTACATTTAAAATGCATTCTTGAAAGCTCAAACCAATTCAGACCAAGAGCCTTACTCTTTCCCATGCTTAAAGTGAGAACTGTGAGCAGGTAGAAGAAATGTGCTAATATCATGCAGGACTTACTGAGACCCAAGCCTGTTTACCCCAAGGGAATGGCTGGCCTAATATAAACTGTAGGTTTGGGACCTGAATTTCACTCACAGATACCCTTCCCAGCTTCTCTTCTTACTAAGAGCTGAGTCTGTTAGTCACTGAGGTTCATTTGACTTTAAGAACTAGAAGATATCTCTCAAAACGATGGAAAGACTCAGATTTTAGGAAGAAAGAAACCAGTTTAGACATGTTGGCCTCAGAGCACTGAGAACTCAAAGGCTAGGCATGGAGTTCAATTCTTTTTCAGCAAAGACAGCTAACTTCCTCTTACTTCACGGCTTCAGAAGATTTCCCTACATCTGGCCAAGCATTCTGCAAGTACATGAGCTCAGTTACAAGGTTAGTCTCCAAGGCCATATATGGCTGGAGGAGAGAGAGGTACACTCTCTAATGGGAGTCATCATCCACCCTCATCCTCAGGCATACCACTCTCCATTCACCACTAGACAGATGTACAGGTAAAAGTGAATTACATATGACCCAGCTATTCCATGCCTAGGTATACACCCAAAAGACTTGAAAGCAGGGACTCAGATACTTGTACACCAAGGTTCATTGCAGCACTATTCACTACAGCCAAAATACGAAAACAACCCAAGTGTCCATCAACAGATGAATGGATAAACTAAACGTGGTACGTGTATGTATACACACACACACACACAATGGACTACTACTCAGCCAGTAAGAGAAATGAAGTCCTGATTCATGCTGCGACATGAGTAAAACTTTAGAACACTATGCTGAATGAAATAAGCCAGACACAAAAGGACAAATATTACATAATTCCACTTACAGGAAATACCTCAAATAAGCAAATACATAGACACAGAAAGTAGATTAATGGTTACCAGGAGCTGGAGGGAGAGGGAAACAGGGAGCTATTGCTTAACGGGTACAGAGTTGCTGCGTGGGGTGATAAAAAGTTTTGAAAACAGTGGTGATGGCTGCACAACATTGTGTATGTAATGAATGCCAATGAACTGTACGTTTAATGATTTAAATGTCAAATTTTATGTTCTATTTAACTAAAATAAAAAGTGACTTATGAAACTACGAGTTTGTCATTCCCTGAACAACTGCCACCAAAGTGTCTCGGTAAAACAGACTCTGGAGTCGGAATGCCTGCCTCTTAGTTAGCTGTGTGACTTAGGCAAATTACATAATTTCCTGGTGCCTCAGTTTATCCTAGGATCTCTCCACAGGATAGATGGAAAAAATTCCATGATATAATACGTAAAGCTCTTAGAGCAACACCTAACACCTAATATTCGCTAACATTTTGTTGCACTTTTCTTCAGTTTGAGCCTCAAATTTCTCATCTGTAAAAGGAGGGGGAAAAACAGACTAAAGTTCCCTTTAGTCCCTTTTTCAGAATGAGTCTAGTGTCAGTTCTTGACAGAGTGGAACAGTTCTTAGGTTTCTCCTTCCAAGGTTACACTCGGTTATTTGTTTGTTCACAGTCTGCTTTTAACAACTTTTATTATTCCCTCTGGACTGTTATGTTTTCTGTCCCTCACAGAAAGGAATCTGTGGCTTGGTAGATAAAAAATGCGGTCACTAAGAATCTGAACCACATAATCTGAGATTGGGAGCAGACCTTAGAAAGCAACTTTCTACTCAATTTTCAAATCTCTTCTTCCAAATTTCTGGCAGAAAGATGGTTATCCAGTTTGGGCTTAAATACCATCAAAGGCAGGGAACTCACCACTCAACAAAGCAATTACCTTCCTTGCTGGAGACTTCCAAAGTTCATTACATTCCCCCCTTCTGGGAACTTGTGAACCAAATCTATAGTGACAAAGAATCTTGATGCTCACTGTATCAATACTGACAACAGAATCAGTTTATAGTTTGGAGGACTATAAAGCATATATCTAGTTTGAATCTCACAATTCCTCTGAGAAATAAGCAGGTAGGTATTATTCCTATATCAAGCGAAAAACAAAACAAAACAAAAAAAGTGGGAGACGTAGGGCTTAGCAAGTTTAAGTGACTTTTCCCACATCACTCAGCAGAGTCAGGACCAGAACCCAGGTCTTCTAACTCCATCCAGAGCTTCTGGTCCATTTTTACCCATCTGCAAGTTCAGAACCATGAAAGGCCCAGATTATCCCTGGCATATAATGAATACCATCAACGGTTCTCCTAACCTTTATTGCTTATTCAGTCTGTACACTTCGCTGTGAGTGGTCAGGTGGTCGGTGATAACTTTTCTGCCATGCTAACAGCTCAGAATATTATTTTAATTAGGAAATCAAAGGCATAACAGGAAGAGCATTCCCTCATCATGTATTTGATAGAAGATCATCAATTCTAGTCTACATTTGTAACGCCTGGGGTGAGGACTAGCTGATAACCAGTGCATCCCCACTCCCAGGCTAAACAAAGATATTTTATCCAGTTACTTTGCCAAAGACACCAGCCATTCACCTATCACCGCCTTCTTGAAATTACATGCAATATGAAATTGGGATAATTAAGCTGATCGAAACTTTGAGTTTTACATAATGATATAATCAGCCATAAAAAGTACACGAAGACTAACAAGCTGATGCAGTTTATGACAGAGCTATGGCCCACAGGGATGGGAAACCACTCACAATAAAGTAGAAACCAGCCTCGTTTTAATTTCATTTCCTTGTTGGAGACTTCCAAAGTTCATTATGTTCATGTATTTCCTGTTTCAGCAATTATCCCTTTGACCACTGTTAGCAAGGTAAAGACCTTCAACCACATGGACTGACACAGTGGTTGTAACAATGGGTTCAAACATAGTGACGATTCTGAGGATGGTACAGGACCGGACAGTGTTTTATTTTGTTGTACACAGGGTGGTTATAAGTCGGAACAGACCTGACAGCACCTAACAACAACAAGGTAGACATGGGGGGTGGGTAATTATCTTTTCCATTCACCCCTCATCCTCCAAACCTCAGTGCCTACAGAAATGCTTCCGCAACTTTTCTATGGGAATGAGTTCTTATTTTCCAGAAGTCTTTGGGATGTCAAAGTTTGTGAGTTCACAGCACTTAACATCACAGTGAAGGTGGGGGAGAAGAGGGCGATTTTGTGAGTCAAGTTTGTCTGCCAAATGGTTCAGGTAAGTGGCTCAGGTCGCCCGCCCTTTCTATGTGAGGAAAGCAGCCAGGCAATTCACCAGGGCAAGCGGGTCTCAGATCAGTACTTCAAGATCTCCTGCAAAGGAGCCTCCACAGCTTCTTTGCTATTACTTCTTAAAACCTAAACAAATCATATTTTATCCTCTGCACGTGGGGAGAAGGTTTCATCCCCATCCTGATTAACAATACCATGTGAAAAAACATTCTTAGGTTCATTAATTCAAATAAATATTTAAGCACCAATGTGGCAGGTGCCAGGACAGGTGGCCAGACAGTTAAGGCACAGTTTCTGGTCCTCAAAAGTACCTGGCCAAGCTGACCAATTCTTCCCAGCAGTTGGCCATCTCTCCTCAGTCCTCTGAGCTTGCACATGGTGCCCATGTTGTGGATATCTTGTATATAATTTTTGTGAGAGGTCCAATGGTTTATAGGGATGCCAACTTGTGTTCTCCTTAAAGAGATGTCAAAACATTTGCATAAGTAAAGTAGGGCCTCAAGCTGCTTTGCATTAAAAATCCTGTTTTCTTTGCTTGGCTTCCTCCCGACAGTGTTACATTAAAAATCCTGTTTCCTAACACTAAATAGACAATAGACAAGTGGTAACTTTGGTGAAGGGTAAGATAGTACACAATATTGAGGAAGCCAGCACAACTTGTACAAGGCAAGGTCATGGAAGCTCCACAGACACATTCAAACTCCCTGAAGGACCAAATTGCTGGGCTGAGGGCTGTGGGGACCATGGTCTCAGGGAACATCTAGCTCAACTGGTACAACACAGTTTTTAAAAAAATAAGTTCTACATTCTACTTTGGTGAGTAGCATCTTGGGTCTTAAGTGAGTGGATATCTAGGACACTCCACTGGTCTCATCCCTTTGGGAGCAAGGACGAATGAAGAAAACTAAAGATGCAAGGGAGAGATTAGCCCAAAGGACTAATGGACTATATCTACCACAGCCTCCACCAGACTGAGTCCAATACAACTACATGGTGCCCGGCTACCATGGCTGACTGCTCTGACAGGGATTACAATAGAGGGTCCTGGACAGAGCTGGAGAAAAAAGTAGAGCAAAATTCTAACTCAGAAAGAAAGACCAGAGTTACTGGCCTGACAGAGACAAGAGAAACCCTGAGAGTAAGACGCCCAGACTCCCTTTCAGCTCAGTAAAGAAGTCACTAATGAGGCTCAGCCTTCAGCCAAAGGCTAGACAGACCCATAAAACAAAATGAGATTAAAGGGACACAGCAGCCCTGGGGCAAGGACTAGAAGGCATGAAGGGACAAGAAAGCTGGTAATAGGGAACCCAAGGCTGAGAAGGGAGAGTGTTACATGTCATGGTGTTGCTAATCAATGCCATAAAACAATATGTGTACTAACTATTTCATGAGAAACTAGTTTGTTCTGTAAACCTTCATCCAAAGTATAATAAAAAAAAAATCCTATTTTCTTTGCTAGGTTTCCTCCCCCACAACTTTTTATTAAAATCCTGCTTTCTTTGCGCAAAGTTATATGTAAACCCCACTGTGCCTGTGTAGTATGATTAAGAATGTTGTCGAGGTAACTTGTATGAATTCCCTACTTGCAATCCCTTAAAAGTAACTTTTCTCCTTGCCCTCAGGGAGCAGTCCTGGAGGTGGCAGTTTTGACTGACTCCTTTCCTTGCAGAATGAAATAAAGGTGCTTTCCAGCTCTCTCACCCTGGTCTCTCATTTATTGGCTAATACCAAGTCATACTGAGCAAGAACCTGAGGTTTCTACCTGATAATACAAGCCAGGCTCCAAATATTCCCCCACGTGTCTGTCAGTTTGTCATACTGTGGGGGATTGCATGTTGCTGTGATGCGGAAGCTATGTCACTGATATTCAAATACCAGCAGGGTCACCCATGGCGGTCAGGTTTCAGCTGAGCCTCCAGACTAGGCAGTTTACTTATGAAAAGATGCAGCCAGTGAAAACCTTATGAATAGTCACGGAACACTGTTTGATGTAGTGCTGGAAGATGAGCCCCTCAGGTTGGAAGGCACTCAAAACACGACTGAGGAAGAAGAGCTGCCTCCTCAAAGTAAAGTCAATCTTAATGACGCAGATGGAGTCAAGCTTTTGGGACCTTCATTTGCTGAAGTGGCATGACTCAAAATGGGGAGAAACAGCTGCAAACATCCATTAATAATCAGAACATGCAATGTCAAAAGTATGGATGTAGGAAAATTGGAAGCTGTCAAAAATGAAATGGAAAGCATAAACTTCGATATCCTAAGCATTAGTGAGCTGAAATGGACTGGTATTGGCCATTTTGAATTGGAAAATCACATGGTCTACTATGCTGGGAACGACAACTTGAAGAGGAATGGTGTTGCATTCATCATCAAAAAGAGCATTTCAAGAGTTATCCTGAAGTACAACACTGAGTGTGATAGGATAATATCCACACACCTACAAGAAAGACAAGTTAAAACGACTCCTATTCGAATTTAAGCATCAACCACTAAGGACAAAAATGAAGAAACTGAAGAATTTTACCAACTTCTGCAGGCTGAAACTGATCAAACATGCTATCAGGATACACTGATAATTACTGGAGACTGGAGTGTAAAAGCTGGAAATGAAGAAGAATCGGCAGTTGGAAAATATGGTCTTGGTGACAAACGGTGCCAGAGACTACAAGATAGAATACTGCAAGACCAACTACTTCTTTATTGCAAATACCTTTTTTCACCAACATAATTGGTGACTATACACATGGACCTCGCCAGACGGAATATACAGGAATCAAATCGGCTATACCTGTGTGAAGAGACAATGGGAAAGCTCAATATCATCAGTTAGAACAAGGCCAGGGGCTGTGGAACAGACTATCAATTGCTTATATGCAACTTCAAGTTGAAACTGAAGAAAATTAGAACAAGCTGAAGAGAGCCAAAGCACAACCACGAGTATATCCCACCTGAATTAGAGATCATCTCAAAATAGATTTGATGCATTGAACACTAATGAGTAGACAAGTTGTGGAATGACATCAAGGACATCATACATGAAGAAAGCAAGACTTTATTAAAAAGATAGGAAAGAAATAAAAGACCAAAATCAACGTCAGAAGAGACTCTGAAACTTGCTCTTAAATGTCGAGTAGCTAAAGCAAAAGGAAGAAATGATGAAGTAAAAAAGCTGAACAGAAGATTTCAAAGGGCGGCTCAATAAGGCAAAGTAAAGTATTATGATGACATGTGCAAAGAGCTGAAGATAGACAACCAAAAGGGAAGAACAAGCTCTTCATTTCTCAAGCTGAAAGAACTGAAGAAAAAAATTCAAGCCTCGAGTTGCAATAGTGAAGGATTCCATGGGGAAAATATTAAACGACGCAGGAAGCATCAAAAGAAGATGGAAGGAATACGTAGAGTCACTATACCAAAAAGAAATGGTCAACATTCAACCATTTCAGGAGGTACCGTATAAGCAGGAACCAATGGTACTGAAGGAAGAAGTCCAAGCTGCACCGAAAGCATTGGCAAAAAACAAGGCTCCAGGAATTGATGGAATACCAACTAAGATGTTTCAACAAACAGATGCAGTGCTGGGAAGTACTCACTTGTCTATATGCCAAGAAACCTGAAAGATAGCTACCTGGCCAACCAACTGTAAGAGATCTATATTTATGCCTATTCCCAAGAAAGGTGACCCCACCAAATGCAGAAATTATCAAACAATATCATTAATACCACACGCAAGTAAAATTTCACTGAAGATCATTCAAAAGTGGCTGCAGCAGTGTACCAACAGGGAACTACCAGAAATTCAACAGGGATTCAGAACAGAACGCAGAACCAGGGATATCATTGCTGATGTCAGGTGGATCCTGGCTGAACGCAGAGAATACTAGAAAGATGTCTATCTATGTTTTATTGACTATGCAAAGGCATTCAACTGTGTGGATCGCAACAAATTATGGCTAACATTGCAAAGAATGGGAATTCCAGAACACTTAATTGTGTTCATGAGGAGCCTTTACATAGATCAAGAGGCAGTTGTTCAAACATAACAAGGGGATATTGTGTGATTTAAAGTCAGAAAAGATGTGCGTCAGGGTTGTATCCTTTCACCACACCTATTCAATCTGTATGCCGAGCAAATGATTTGAGAAGCTGGACTATATGAAGTAGAACAGGGTATCAGGATTGGAGGAAGACTCATTAACAACTTGCGTTATGCAGATGACACAACCTTGCTTGCAGAAAGTGAAGAGGACTTGAAGCACTTACTGATAAAGATCAGAGACCACAGCCTTCAGTACAGATTACACCTCAACATAAAGAAAACAAAAG
Organism: Loxodonta africana; assembly: GCF_030014295.1. Lineage (NCBI taxonomy): Eukaryota > Metazoa > Chordata > Mammalia > Proboscidea > Elephantidae > Loxodonta > Loxodonta africana. The sequence continues at coordinate 57,225,900 of NC_087352.1, read as the reverse complement.
TCCTCATAACTGGACCAATAAGCAATATCATGATAAATGGGGAAAAGATTGAAGTTGTTAAGGATTTCGTTTTACTCGGATTCACAATCGACACCCATGGAAGCAGCAGTCAAGAAATCAAACAACGCATTGCACTGGGCAAATCTGCTATGAAAGACCTCTTTTAAAGTGTTGAAAAGCAAAGACGTCCCCTTGAAGGCTAAGGTGCACCTGACCCAAGTCACCTCCTATGCATGTGAAAGCCAGACAATGAATACAGAAGACTAAAGAATTGACACCTTTGAATTGTGGTGTTGGAGAAGAATGTTGAATATACCATGGACTGCCAAAAGAACCAACAAACAAATCTGTCTTGGAAGAAGTACAACCAGAATGCTCCTTAGAAGCAAGGATGGCGAGACTACATCTCACATACTTTGGACATGTCAGAAGGGATCAGTCCCTACAGAACAACATCAAGCTTGGTAAAGCAAAGGGTCAGTGAAAAAGAGGAAGGCCCTCAGTGAGACAGACTGACACAGTGGCTGCAACAATGGGCTTAAGCATGACAATGACTGTGAGGATGGCACAAGATGGGGCAGTGTTTCGTTCTGTTGTACACAAGGTCACTATGAGTCGGAACCTACTTGACAGTACCTAACAATGTAACAAAAACATCCTGTGCCTGGGACAGTTTGACTAACACTTGCAATAGGCAGTCAATACCAATGTGGCTAGAAAATGATCATTTTACAAAAACATTCCAGATCTGAGTATAACGGGATGACACAGGCAAGCAGAAGTATCAGTGGGCCAGGAGCCATGTGATCTGGGTTCTAATCTCTGCCACAGAAGCATGACCCTCATCAAGTCCCACCTTAACTTCTCAGTGAGGTACACAAACTTCCTTTCTGCTGACCTCTGGTCTATCACTGTCTTTTCTTCTTAAATTTTTTAATTATAAAATATCTCAGGCTTTTTTTTAAAGTACAGAAGAGCTATAGCAGATATCCATGTACCGAGCACCCAGTTTTAAAATATTTTAGCCTATTATTCTCCTACTTGCTTTAGATTTATAAAAATAAATTTAAAGTTACCATCAAAGGCCCTGTCCCCATTCCACTGCCTGCCCTCTACCCCAAAGATAGCCATTATCTGGACAGTAGAGTGATTCCCCCACATCCAAGGTTGTGTACCTTGACTATATAAATAGTTGTTGTATGCCACTGAGTCATAGTTACCCTATACGACAGAGTAAAATTGCCCTCATAGGGTTTCCTAGGCTGTAATCTTTATGGGAGTAGATCTCCAGGTCTATTCTCTCGCTGAGCCCCGGGTAGATTTGAATTGCCAACCTTTCGGTTAGCAGCTGAGCACTTAACCATTACACCACCAGGGCTCCTTGCCTACACAGATGTATATTCATAAATACATAATATTGTTTGGTTGCATACTTTAGATAAATGGCAGCATACACTACATATTCTATAATTTTATTTTTTCCACTCACCATTGATACTAACCCTTGTTGATATTTATAAATCTGGTTCACTCTAGTATTCCACTGTGTGTGTGTGTATACATACAAACAAATATACCATGATTTATTTATTACCCCCATTGGTAGATCTTGACAAGTGTTCTTTCACTTATTACTTCATCAAATATTACTATGAAATCTACTGGCTATTATTCACTGCATAGGCACTGGAAACAAAGAGAAACTATATAATCCTTGAATCATGGAAATGATCAGTTTGGGGGCATCCATCCCAAAGACTATGCCAGCAGTCAGTTGGGTATTTACATCTAGAGCTCGGGAAGGGAGTAAAGCTTAAAAAATAAGCCTAGAAAACTCATGTAGTGTAGGCTGAAGCAAGGAGAGTAAATGAGTTGGCCAAGGGAAGGCATGTGGCTAGTCAACTCACAGGACCATGAAACAAAAATCATTTTATACCATTAAATGTTGGCAAGATTTATACGCAGCAACAGGTAATCAAAACAGAGGGCCACTCTACCAATATCTCCCAATTAGGTTCTGACTAGGAGTAGCAGCCCTCCACAGCAAAGGGTGAGAAAGACCCACAACAAAAGCACAGCTGGAATGGGTTGGAGAGAGATGCTGACGAAGAGTGAGCTACTTGTATCAGGTGGACACTTGAGACTGTGTTGGCATCTCCTGTCTGGAGGGGAGATAGGGGGGTAGAGAGGGTTAGAAACTGGCAAAATTGTCATGAAAGGAGAGACTGGAAGGGCTGACTCATTAGGGGGAGAGTAAGTGGGAGTATGGAGTAAGGTGTACATAAGCTTATATGTGACAGACTGACTTGATTTGTAAACTTTCACTTAAAGCATAATAAAAAATTATTAAAAAAAAAAAAAGCACAGCTGGTACATCTACTGTGTCTGACAATGGTGGAATAACACAAAAAGCCTGCCGTTGACATTGTCCAACACCATGTCACCATGCAATGAGGGACACACCCTAGCATCTGTGCTTTCTTCCAGCATCCTGACAGCATTCTGTAAATGTAAACTACTGCCTGGGAGGATGTTGATATCTGCAGTGCCTTTAACGACTGCCTGTTTACCTCCCAGTCACTCTGGGGGATGCTACCACGAATAAAACAGTATCTTGGAGAGTGTGATATAGTGCAGAATGTTAAAAGATAAAGTATAAAGTTGAAAGAATCATATTATGCTTGTCTGTATGTGTCTGTCACCTACAGAGACATCAGCATATAACACTAAATGAGCATGTAAAAATTGCAACAAAAGAGGCCCAGGTGTTCCTAGATAGGGCTGAAGGGCTGAGTAATGAAGCCCCGGGTAATAATCAGAGGCTGCTGGTTCTGATTTACAAAGCACCTACTCAGGGAGGTGTGGAAAGCACAGGTGATGCCAGGTGCAGGTAAACCAAGACGACAGAGGCCTGGGAACTCTGCCCTCTCTCCAGTGGAGCCAAGGAAAACTTGCATATAAGCCAACAATCCACGTGGGAAAGTACCAAGGGCGAGGAGCGTAGGTACCACAGAAATTCAGAGGTAGCAGGGGAGCTGTGACACTTCAGCAAAGCTTTGAATGATATCCAAGATTTGAACCAGAGCTTCTAACCAATTCATTCCAGTTGGAGCCCTGCCAAGAAATTTGCGTATCTAACAAGTTCTCAGGAAGCTATATCTACAAATCACCAGGGGACCTCGTTAAAATGTAGATTCTGATTCAGAATATCTGGGATATTCTGAATATCCAGAGTTGGCTTAGAGCTTGTTAGAAATGCAATTTCTCAGCAGAGGTACGAACCAGAATGAACCTGTTTGAAGCCCTGATTTGACCGTGCTAAGATGGCAAATAGATAACACCAGGAAAACCCATTTCCAGTCCAGTTGATTCCTGCTTATAGCAACAGGACAGAGTAGTACCACCGCATAGGTTTCCAAGGAGGAGCCCTGGTGGCACAGTGGTTAAGAGCTGGGCTGCAAACTGAAAGGCTGGCAGTTGAAATCCACCAGCCGCTGGTTGGTTTAACTTTAAGGAAGCAGACTGCCACATCTTTCTCCCCTGCAGCAGCTGGTGGGTTTGAACCGTAGACCTTTGGGTTCACAACTGAGTGCTTTAACCACTGCACCACCAGGGCTCCTTACCAGGAAAAGGGACCCTCATATTTGATATCCAGCAGCAGAACTGGGGTGCCAGGAGCCTGTTGTAAGGCTGGTTGTAAGTTTGTTGTACAAAGAAAGGTTGTTGTTGGCTGACATCACACTGGCCCCAACTCACGGCCACCCCATGCACAATGCAATGAAATGCTGCTCAGCCCTGTGCCATCCCCATGATCAGTTGTGGATTGGACTGTTTGTGATCAATAGGTTTTCATTGGCTGATTTTTGGAAGTAGATCTCTGGGCCTTTCTTCCCAGTTCATCTTAGTTTGGAAGCTCTGCCGAAACCTGTTCAGTATCACAGCAACACTACTGACAGACAGGTGAGGGCTGTGCTTGAGGAGCACTGGCAGGAAAGCAAACCTAGGTATCCAGTACGGAAGGCAACAATTCTACCACTGAACCACCATTGCCCCTCACAAAGGAAGGTAGAAGCAAAAAAAGTTGGAAAGTCAGGATTATAGGCAGACCATGGAGGAGCCTGAAAACCATGTTAAGGAGAGAGGATATCAGCTATAAGTTCTATAGGGAATCTCTGAAGGTTTCTGAGACTGATAAACGTGAGACCAGAACTGAGCCTCGGGAAACTTCACCTGGCAGGCCTCTCTGGGAACAGCTAGCACACACATCAAAAAAAAAAAAAAAAATGACAGTTTAAATACAGAAGATGGCAGCACTCGTGAAACGAGAGAGGCAAAATATTTTTCCGATGGCTTTAAAATGTTTAAAACAAGAATTGTGTTTGAACCATCCTGCTTAATCCCAGGTTAGCTCACTGGGAATAAAATGGATAGAGCAGTGACAGTTTTTAAAATCGAGAATGTGACACAGCCTCTTGTACAATCCACAGTCTTGCCCTTCTTCAAGGACCAGCTAGAGCCTCTACTTCAGAAATTACCATTTTTCTGTAATTGGATTATACATTTGAGCATATTGTCATTTAAAACGTATTCACTCAGAAATGTAAAATTTATATCCCTATCCTTCAAAAAAAAATTATTTGTAGCACAGCAATTCATTGTCATACTCTTTCACTCATTGTTTTGTATATCTATCCTATCCACCCATCTATACGATAAACTTCTTTTGAACAAGACCTATGCACTGTACATCTTTTGTTCTTCCAAAAAATTCTACGCAGTGAGAGGCATATGTTAGTGCCTGACAGATCCTGGTTGATTGGTTTCTACTGGCCACAGCCTTGGTAAGATCATTTTGGGGGAAAAAGTCTCCCTATATGCTCACCATTCCTCACGAGTCACCTGGCCAAAGTAACCTTCCGGAAGGCAAGTCAGTTTCCATTTTTAGTATCCTCCTTTTGATTTTACCTGAGGCTCAAGTTATAGGGCCCCTTCTGCAGAGGTGCAAAAACCAAACTAAAAACTAAAGTTCCCCTCTGAGGGAAATGAAACTAACAAAGGGTTCGGGTCTGCCCATGAGAATGAAACCACAGCTCACTCATGGGGATTCCATGAAATGACACCTGTAAGATACTAATATCCCTCGTGGGGTTTTTCTCTCCATCTGTCTGGGATTCAACAACCAGCACTCAAATGCTTTACAACCAACAACCAACATGCTTTAGACTCAGCATTTATACTAAATTGGGACATCACCCCTGTGATGGTTAAGACTGTGTGTCAACTTGGCTGGGCTAACATTCTCAGTGTTTATATGTGATCACCCACATGATGGGCTTTGCTGTGAGTAGCCAATCAGTTCAAAGGGAGTTTCTTTGGGTGTGTGGCCTACACCCAAACATAAGCAGACATTTTGGCTTCTGCCTTCTCTGAATTCGGCACATCTTCACAGCCTGTGAACAAGAGCTCTGCTCTCCCACCTGCTGATTTTGGGTTGGCCAGCCCCTGCAGCTACCTGACTCAGGAGAAGCCTCTATTCTGATTCACCCACAGACTTGGGATGTTCCAGCCTCTACAATTGCGTGAGCCGTTGCTGTGATATAAATCTCTCTCTACATATATTCATACACTTTCCTGGTTTTGCTTCTCTAGAGAACCCAGCCTCAGACAACCACCATCCCACTATGAGTGGGTTTTCTGCTGCTGTTTCTGCTTCTACTACCCGCCCCCCCACCCCCGCTTTTAACTTTCTTGGGTTTGTTGTTTAAATCAAGATTTCATAAATGTAATTTTAAAAATCAAAGCAGAGTAGTTTCCTAGCATTTTATGTACTGAAGTCTCTCTACAACTGACCTGCTTAGCAGTGCAACACAGCACAGGGGAGCTACTACCTCTTGGGTCCATCTGGAAAGAGCCTCACTGCATTACCACTTCCCCTATAACACAGTCCCACACGCTCAATATTCAATATTCAAACAAGCTGTGTTCTAAGCTCTACGTATGGAACTCAGAATTCATTTTTTCCATAGAAACCATCCTAGAAGTTTCCAGGACAGCCCACACAGACCATATATACTCAACATAAAGTAGAAGTGTTTCTATGAGAAAATGCATTTCAAATTTGATGTCAGTGGGCCTGTGCCTGGGTATTTTAGTGACACCAGCAAAAGGGTATTTCCCCCTGCAGTTAGTGGAGGCCCTACCTGAAGGCAGGAAAGGGCAAGGGCCCCGCCCATGCATACAGACGTACTGCAGCCATTTGCTACCTGGTCAAATGAAACGGGAACAAAGGCCTTTACTATCATCAAATGCATTGGAGGTTTATAAAGAAGTGGTAAGTATCTGGCAGCCCATGTTATGACAGCTTCAATTAATCAATGAGTACTATTAATATAAGTTCAAGTTCCATTGCTGTGAGTCGGTTCCAACTCATAGCGACCCTATAGGACAGGGTAGAACTGTCCACCATAGAGTTTTCAAGGAGCGCTGGTGGATTCAAACTGCCGACCTTTTTAGTTAGCAGCCGTAGCACTTAACCACTACGCCAACACTATTAATATAAATGTTGGGTATACCCCTCCTGCAACCAGGTAGATATAAGCTCTTTCATGCCTTATCTGAAAAGTCTTCTGGGATACTTACAAGCTTTACTCACAATCAACTTATCTGTGTACTCATCCTAGGAGGCTTCTTGAGGGCATTCTTGTATTCTTGGGAACGCAACAACCACCACCGCAAGTACCAATAGTTCTTATTACCTCCATAGTATTGAACATACTTGAATCTCATCCCTTAATTCTCTGAACCATCCCATTAGGTAGGTAGACTCAGAGAAAAGCGAGGTACCTAAAACAAAAAACAACCCATAACCCCCAAAACATAAACCCAAATCTGGCTCCTATTCTGCCCCTTTCCATTGCTCCAGGCTGCATCACTCCTCGTGTAGGAGGCTCTGGGCAGCCATTTGTTTATCAAATGATCCATGTGCCCCAGACCCACCTGACCTGACACCACACCCTATTTATTACCCACAGCCCAGCACCCCCTGACTTCTGTTCAGCATCTGGTTGCAGCTTCTGCAGAGTTGAACTCCCATTTGCATATGGGCTTACACTGAAGTTAACATGAAGCTTTTAAAAACGACACACTAAAAAAAGAGAAACGGGGGAAAATGGGACTGGAAAAGGCAAGGGTTTGGTCAAAGGAATGACAATGTACTGAGGCCATTCTCCAAAGTCTGTGAGAAATAGGGGACCAATGTGATTACCAAGCCAGGGCAGCCCCATCATAAGCTGTCACTGGAATGATAGCTGGCCTCTGTCAATAGACTTGGGCTATTTCAGGCCTGTTAATTTCCAAGATTCTAGCATCTGTATGCTTCTGCAGGTTTCTAATTTCAGCTGCAAAAGGCAGAGCCCAGGATATGAAGCAGACCCATCTAAGAGCCTGCAGAAACAAAGAAAAGCATCCAAATGAATAACTCCCTGCCTTGAAGGGATTTCAAATAAAAGGCTCAAAGATGGAAAGAGAAGATTAGAAGAGGAAAATGATAGACAAGAAAGCCATAGTAGTAGAAACAGCCTTGAGCTGAAATTCAGAAGAATCACTGAACAAGGAACAGTGATGGGAGAGGCATTCAAAGAGATGACTCAGTCTCACATTTGAAAAATGAGCAGAGGACCAGAAAGTTTAAGAGACAAGCCTAAGGTCACACAGCTTAGAGGGGAAGGGAGACTGGACTACAGAGCTCTGGCTTCTGGGTACTGTTATTTCTAACATACTTCACTGAAGCAGGATGTGTTTGAAGTCCATGAGTTTGACTAAGAATCAGTTTTTAAAGAAAAAGCACCCAGTCTGTTCAAGGAGCTCAAAAAGAGCCATAAAGTTGTCATAGAATCCATGGGTTCCTAGAAGAGGTCGGTCAGCTGCTCGGCTGAACCATAACTTTCAGGCTTTCCAAAAGAGTGATATATTCCATTTCCTAAAAAGCCACAAACATGATGAATGCCAGTGACACACTCAAGTTCAAAATGGAATTAAAGGGGAAGGAGATGATGCTGTAATAAGTAGTAACCTAACACATTACGTAGATACTCTAATATTAGTTGATTTACTGAATCACTGAATAAATGTTAGGACTATTAGGCTGCAAAATACTTTATTTTCAAGAATTTGAAATACTAAGCACAACACAAAACTCAGAACCCATAAGGGGAAAAGACTGACAGATTTGACAGCATTCATTTCTTTAAAGACTCTCCATCCACAAATTTAAAAAGAAATGACAGAACAGAAGAAACATTCACAAATATACAGAAAAGCTTTAATATCATTCGCAAAGCTCCTACAATCAGTAAGAAGATATGAGCAATCTCTTAATAGACAATTCACCAAGGAAATACAAAGATCCAATTAAAAAAAAAAAAAAAGACCTCACTCTTGGTTCAAGAAATTACCATTAAGCAATAAGAGAGAATTTTTCAAGCTATGTGTTCTGCAAAAAATTGACAGATTGGTAATATCTAGAGAAGAGAAATAAGCACACTCATGCTGTTGACAGAATAACAAAATGGATGAAACTCAGAGGGCAACTAGATCCAGTCATGCCAAGGCTTGGATTCTCTCCTACAAAGTACTAGTCTCTGGAGGAAGGATAGAGATGTTAACTGCAGTATGTAGAAGCAAAAATTAAGAACTGGTCCATCAACACTGGAATGGTGACAAATCACACAGTCATCTTTGTGAATCTTGTAATCACTGACATATAGAAGTAGACAAATATGTACTGATTTGGAAAGATAATCAAGGTACATTAACTGAAAAACACAAGTTACAAAATGTTAACTATAGTACGGTTCTTGCTTCATTCAAGACATTCCATGGATCTGTGGATGTACGGTTTGGTTTGTCTAAGCACAGGATAAGACTGAAAGGGTTCCCATTAAACTTAGCAGTAGTTTCAGAAGGAGTGATTAGAAAAAGAGCATGGGAAATGTTTTAAGAAAAAGAGTGGTAAGATTATAGATGATCCTTATTTTCTTTATTGCTTTCTGCATTTTCCCAATTTTCTATAATAGTCATGAGTTCTTTTGTAGACAGAAAGAATTCAATTTAAAAATTAACCAAACTTCACATCATTTACGAAAATTAACTTAAAATGTATTGTCGTGTGCCATCGATTCAATTCAGACTCATAGTAACCCTACAGGACAGGGCAGAACTGCCCATAGGGTTTCCTAGCTGTGATCTTTATAGGAACAGATTGCCAGGTCTTTGTCAGAGCCACTGGTGGGTTCAAACCACTGACCTTTCAGTTAGCAGCCTAACACTTAACCATTGCACCACCAGGGCTCCTTCAAAATCTATTAAAAAACCAGGTGCTGTTAAGTCGACTTTGACTCATAGCTACCCTACAGGACAGAGAAGAACTGCTCCATAGGGTTTCCAAGGAGCAGCTTGTGGATTTGAACTGCTGACCTTTTGGTTAGCAGCCAAACTCTTAACCACTGCGCCACCAGCGCTCTCAAAATGTATTAGTGACCTAAATATAAGAACTGAAACCATAAAACTCTTAGAAGAAAACATAAGGGTAAAGCTTCAAGACCTTGTTTTTGACAACGAATTATTCTTAGATATGACCCTCAAAAGGACAAGCAATAACAGAAAAAAGATAAACTGGACTTCATCAAAATTTAAAACACTTGTGTATCAAAGGACTTTATCAAGAAAGTGAAAAGATAATCCATAGAATGGGAAAAATACTTGGGAACCATATATCTGATAAGACTTTAATATCCAGAATATATAAAGAACACCTACGACTCGACAATAAAAAGAAAAACAATCCAACTAAAAAAGAGCAAAAGGATTTGAACAGACATTACTCCAAAGAAGACATACGAATGAATGGCCAATAATCACATGAAAAGATGCTCAATATTAGTCATTAACCAAAACCAAAACCAAACCTGTTGTGATCAAGTTGATTTCGACTCTTAGAGACCCCAGAGGACATAGTAAAACTGCCCCATAGAATTTCCAAGGACAATTGGTGGATCTGAACTGCTGACCTTTTGGTTAGCAGCTGAATTCTTAAGCATTATGCCACCAGGGCTCCCAAAACGAAACCCACTGCTGTCAATTTAATTCTAACTCATAGTGACCCTAGAGGACACAGTAGGCCACCCTATGGGGTTTCCAAGGAGTGGCTAGTCGATTCAAACTGCTGACCTTTTGGTCAGCAGCCAGTCTCTTAACCACTGCACCATCTGGGCTAGGGAAAAACATATCTAAAACACAATGAGATAACACATCAAACCCACTAAAATGGCTATTATGGGCACCCCCCCCCCAAAAAAAAAAACACACAGAATGTAGAGAAATTGGAACCCTAATCCATTGCTGGTAGGAATGTAAAATGGTACAGGCACTGTGGAAACAGTTTGGCAGTTCCTCAAAAAGCTAAACATAGAATTACCACACGACCCAGCTATTCCACTCCTAGGTATACACCCAAAAGAACTGAAAGCAAGGACTCAAACAGATATGTGCACACCAATGTTCACTGCAGCATTATTCACAATAGGCAAAAGGTGGAAACAACTCCAGTGTAACAGATGATGGGATTGATAAAATGTGGTATGTGCATATGTATACACACACACACATACACACCAAATATATGCCATAGTGGCATTTCTGCTTCTCCACTTGCCATTTGGTGCTATACACACACACACATACATACATACATACATACATACAATGGAATACCATTCAGCCATAAAGAGAAATGAAGTTCTGATACATGCTATGACATGAATGAGCCTTAAAAACATTTATACTGAGTGAAATAAGTCAGATACAAAAGGAAAAATATTCCATAATCCCACTTACATGAAATATCTAGAATAGGCAAATGCATAGAGACTAAAGTTTATTAGTGGTTACCAGGGGCTGGGGGCAAGGAGGGAATGGGGAGTTCTTGCTTAAGGGGTACTGAGTCTCTGTTTGATAAACTTCTGGAAAAAGGAGAGTGGTGATGGTTGTACAACATGGCGAATGTAATTAATGTCCCTGAGTTGTACACTGGTTAAAACAGCATATATTGTTATACATCACAATAAAAAAAAAATTTTTAAAAGGCTCCATACTGTATGATTCTTTTTATATTAATGCAGTCTCAAAATTACAAAATCATGAAGGACAGGTTAGTGATTGCCAGGGCTTAGGAATGATTACAGGTGTGGGAGGAGGGGATGTGACGGCACGAAGAACTCTGTGGTGATGGACTAGTTCTTCATCATTATTGCTGCACCAGTTACATGAATCTAAACATGTGATAAAATTGCATGGAATTATACAAAGATATTGTACCAATGTCAATTTCCTGGTACTACTGTCATGTAAGACATAACCATTCACTGGGGGAAGGGCATGTGGAACCTTCCTATATATCTTTTTTCAACTTCCTGCAAACCTTTAATTATTTAAAATTTTTTAATTAAATTAGGAGACAGGAAACAAATTGGTGAATCTGGGTAAAGGGTATGTCCGAATTTTCAGTGTTATACCTGCAACTTTTCTGTACATTTGAAAATATTCAAAATAAAAGGTTAACAAAGAAAAAAATACAATTTCATAATGTATAGAATTCAGTAGTTCACTCTGAAGGAAAGGAATAAATCACCTAGGAGAGACCAGGAGAGATGACTCTCATCATGAGAGCATTTATCAAAAAAAGAAAAAGAACTATATGCGGATCATTGTTGCTTATCAGAGATTTAACACTGTCTGAGGTACGCTGGTGTCCTTAGAACTTTCCATCCATAAACCTAATATTTAACGCACAATGTCTCTTGATATGATGCTGACTCCTATTTCTGTAACTATTAGGCCACCAAAAACTGAAGCTAGGGCCCACTGCCTGTGGACCCTACAAATAATAATCTGTATTTAACCTTTTTCTGCCCAACACTTCCCACTGCCAGACTCTCTTGAGTGCATCCATTTCAGAAAAACGTGCTCTGTTAAAGTATCTTCCACTGTCATGGTCTGCCTGACAAGGGCATTTATCCTTTGGCAGCTGATGCCTTGGCGTGGCCATAAATTCCACCACAAAATAGAAACTGGAGTATTTACTTCCATTTCCCTCCTCAGTACACCAAGGCCTATGGTTAATCCATGAAATCAAGGGACTGAGGCAAGAACTTGTGACTAAAAAGACTAAAAACAACCTTGCCACAGTGGTATTTCTGCTTCTCCACTTGACATTCAATACTAGCTTAAATAATGAAGTGGGCATGTGTGCTGGGCTCCACCAGCGAGGGTAGCTTTGCCAGCCACTATCATTGGGATGTATACACATGGTTGGATGAGTTTGCACTGAGCCAGAAACGCTCCCAAGACCAGCCTCCATTATGAATAAGGACTAGTACCTGCAAAGCTGGCTAGCTTTTGGGAACTAGACTTTATAATCATTTAACGGATACAGTTAAATGAATGAAACCCATGGCCTTAGGTTCACCAGTCACTTACTCTAACCACCTGTATAAGGAATGTCTACAGGACAGAGGGCTTCATCTGTGAACACACCCTCCAGAACTTAGACATCCAGGTATGAATCATGCCATTCCAAGCAATCTTCCAAGAGCTACCAAATGACTGCTGTTATGGCGCCTACACGAACCGCCTTCAGAGGCTTTATGGTTTCAAATATTCTCAAGGGTGAACATCTTCCATCTTTAGAGAGAGAATGAGATTACTTGAAAGTCAAATATGAGTCAGTTCTAAATCTGTTGAACAAGGCAGGTCGATATCGCTCACCTCCCAATCCTAATTCCCCTCTGGTACCATTCACCACTCACCAACCTAAGAAACTTGGAAACGACTCTTTCTTCTACCTTATCTCCCCACATATAACTAGGAGGATGAAATAATTTACTGTTCAAACCAGGACTTGTCCGAGAGTGAAAGGAAGCACTTCTAACGTTAGATTGAACTGTATGAAATTGCCACATGTGACAATTCTTATAAAAAAGAACACTTCATATGATTCACCTATGCTTTGCCAATTGGGATAAACTAGGAGTTTTCGGGGCCTAAAAAGGATAATGTATAGAATTCAGTAGTGCATAGTTCAGAGAGGCTACTGGTGTGAGCCAGGAAAGCACCTAACCCAACACCAAATCTTTTCACATCTGCTTCCCATGCCAGACTATTACCCCTGCCCCCCATCTGAAGCAACTTGGTTTAGGCATTTGTTCTTTGCCTTTCAACTTAGGCTGGTGCGTTCCATGATCTCCTTGCCTTCAGTCTCCCTCTCCTCCAACTTATCCCACAAACGACTAGTAGGTACACCTCCTAAAACACAGGTCCTCAGTCAAGACAGATCCGTGACTCCCAGAGTCCAAGCTTCTTAGCCTGTTATTCAAGACCCTCTGGGCTCTGGCTCTCCACTGGCCACAGGTTCTGCTCTCTCCTTTAGCCTAGCCTTTATGGTGTGCCTGCTACCCCAGTGTCTTCTGACCAACTCTAAATAACCACAAGTCCTTTGCCACTGATCTGGTTCCGTGTATACTCTTAATTTTATATATATATATATAAACAAACCCAGTGCGGTCGAGTCGATTCCGACTCATAGCGACCCTATAGGACAGAGACAGCTTCCAGGTCCATTGGGAGACCCCAAATGAGCCAGCACAGACCCTAACTCTTCCCCTGGCATCTGCCCCCAGAGCCAGTGCTTTTGCTGGGTGGTCCCACCTTGTAAAGGTGAAGGACCACTGAGGTGTGCGTTAAGCCAGTCAAAAGGAATTACTCCATTTTCTGAGGCAGCTCCCAGATTTATTGTTGGTTTTACTACTCCCTCTTCCTAGAATGTCCCCTCCCACTTCCATTTATCCTCCTGAAATCTACACATCCTTTGACTTAAGCCTTCCCTGACTTTCCTCTCACACCCATTCCCCACAGATGTTGTCACTCCCACCTCCAAACCTCTGGAGTTCTTCTGTTCTCTCTTGTGGCACATCAGTGCATTCTGTCTTAACCTAGTGTAATCTATACCCATCTTGACCAGACTGTAGGCTCCATGAGACTAGACACTGTGCCTTAATCCCTCTTTTGATTCCCAGTCCTAGTATACTATCTGGCCCATAATAAGTCCTCAATAAAGACTTATTTAATTTTACTAATGAAACTGGTTTGGTCCATGTGTAATGTAAAATGGCTTCGGACACAATTATAAAGGAAATTCTAAAACTTCTTGAGTAGTATCAGTGTTGTTAGGATAGTCCTAAAGTGACTTCACTGAACAGTAAAGCTTATTTAGACATGTAAGTTCTAGTCAACTTGTTAAAAATCATTCATTATATTACAGCTGTGGATGAAGGGCTTCTTTTCCAGGCAATAAGCATGATCAATTTATTCGTAGATACATAAGAAGCAAAAATAGTTTTAGATGGTGAATAAGTAGTCATGAAATGACCAAGCCAGTGGTCAGGGCAACAGTAAACCTCCAGTACAAGTCCCAAGACTTGCCAGGTCTGGAGGCAAACCTTTGACAGCTCATCAGGCAGCTGCAGGTGCCAAAGGACCTGGTGCCAACGAGGAAACCAGGGCAGTAGATCACAGGCTGTGGCGAAAGCAAGACTCAACTGAAACTGAGATTGAACAGAGAGTCAAAAAGAGGAAACTGGAGACAGCACGGCTTGGGGTTGGCAAGAAAAGTCATCAGCCAGGAAACTGATCCTCAATCCTCAACAAAGAGGAAACTACACACTGCTTTTGCCAGAGAGGCTACTGGTGTGAGCCAGGAAAGGACATGACTGACTGGCCTCCCTGAAGTCCAGGCGAGAGACAACTTCTCAACAGGGAAATGACTGCCAATTCCACAAATTCCCAAGGCTTTACTCACATTCTGCAGACACATGAGAAACACCCCATTCTGTATTCAAACACTTCTTGAAGTGAAATGAATAACAAGGAGTTAAGGTACGTAAGAGGTCTCACAACTGTGGAAATAAAGGCAAAAAGCACTAGGGCTCTGTCAAACAGAAAGGCCTGTGGTTCTTCTAACTTGGATAAGAAATTTAAAATGAGAATGAAATTTAAAAATTTTAAGCATGCCTTCCTAAGCTTTCATTTCTTATACAGTATGAGTCAGAATCTACTCGATGGCAATGGGTTTGGTTTTTTTTGGTTTTATTCCTGTAAGATACAGTTTTCACCAAAAACAAACAAATCCATTGCTATGGAGTCTATTCTGACTCATAGCGACCTTATAGGATAGATTAGAACTGCCCCATTGTGTTTCCAAGGAGCAGCTGGTGGATTCAAACCACTGACTTTTTGGTTAGCAGCCAAGCTCTTAACCACTGCACCACTAGGGCTCCAAGAGATCACTAATTTTCTAATCTGTCTTCAGAAGAATTTCCTTTTTTAAAACATGTGAATAGCTGGTTGTGTTAAAAAAAAAAAAAAAAAAACCCACAACTGACTTTTATCATGACAGACTTCAATTAAAAAAAAAAAATCATGAAGCTAGGCGTGATTTTAGCAATCCCAAAATCTAAGGGATTTCCCAGGCTAGCTGAGCATCAGAATGCCCTGGGAAATTTTTTTTTTTAATATAAATTCCCAGGCCTACCCATAATTTATAAAATTAGAATCTTCACAGGCTATTAAGATCCAGGAAACACTTTAAATTTCTATCAGGGACTTAAAAACTACAGCCTGTGGGCCAAACCCAGCCCTCCATCTGTTTTTGTAAATAAAGTTTTAATGGAACACAGCCCTATCCTTTCAGTTACGTAGTTTCCATGGCTGCTTTAAGCACTACAATGACAGAGTTGAGTAGGTGCAAAAATATTTACTATCTGGCCTTTTACGGAAAAACTTTGCTGACCTCTGATTTAGATGCCCGAGGGGACTCATGCTCAGCTAGGTTTGGGATCCCTTGGTCTACTCCAAACATCTCGCACACACTTCAGAAAAGAATACTAAGGGCCCAAGGAGTTAAGGTATATAAGAGATCTCACAACTGTGGAAATAAAGGCAAACAGAACTAGGATTCTGTCATTTGTCCAGTCCCTGTGAGCAGACAGGCTTACTAAGTACTCTACCTGCTCGTGTTGTCTAACAAATTTTATAGAAGGATGGTGTATTGCAAACTGCACTGAGAACCATTCTAATGGGGCATGAGCTTTGAGCTGCTTTTAAGTGGTGGGGGCGAAGTTTCATATCTTTTCAGCACTTGTCTGAGTGTGCATTTGCAGCATGGTTAGCTGAGGAATACAAGATTGCTTGTAGTTATTTTTCCCCCACAAAGCCAACTAGTTTCACTGATGCTAACAGGTATCTAACATTAGACCCATTGTCATGATACCCTATCCTAAAGGGCTAACTACATACTGACAAATGTTTACTAGGGCCCACGTGTGCCTGTCATGAGGATATCGGGACATTCCAGGGCACCAGACACAGGGCCAAGGCTCCACAGTCTGTACACGCCCTCAGTGTCTTAAGGCTACCTTCGAGGATTTACCTCCCACAACCTAGTGGGGATCTTCCCAGCTCAGAGCCAAGATTCACAGCCCAGATGTTTTAGCAATGCTCTGACTGGAAACCAGGGAAATATTATAAAATCACACCCACAGACACGGTCCAATGACGCAAGGAAGGAGTGGGTTTTCTTTTCTTACATTAGCGCATCTGTTTGGATAGTCACTGGAGTAAATTCTTAAATGACTAATTCACAGTTTCACTTCGTCATGGTGAAAGCAAAGTATTTTATGTGACACCTGCTCCTGCTAAATCAGTATCTCGTTTGCTCCTGAGCTGTCACACCGCAGGCAGTGATGCACGATGCTCGTTCTGCTGCTCGAGGGGGGCCTAGGAATATCACCTTTCAGACCTGGGAATCTCAGCTTCAATGAGCAACTACTAAGTGTCTACTACTGTGAGGCATCAGGCCAAGTGCCAACAAGAAAACCTTGAGTACATACACGAAAACCATCCCTCACTGCGTTTATTGTTAACAGGAGATAAAATTGCAAAACAGTCTTCCCTCTTCCTGGCTCCTTAATTCACGTCAGCTTGATTTGCTTCTGCACACAAGGTTATTCAGTAACTTTGGGCTTGTTTCCTCTGGAAACCAGGTTATAACCAGAAAAAAAAAAAAAAAAATTAAGGGTTAGAAGTAGTTTGAAACTTCTGAATAGAGGCTGAAGCTCCCTCTTCATACTCCTTAGACAACCACACTCAAGAAAAAAGGGGGCGACTCAGACAACCACACTCAAGAAAAAAGGGGGCAACTCAGACAACCACACTCAAGAAAATAGGGGGGCAACTCAGACAACCACACTCAAGAAAATAGGGGCCGAGAACAGAAGTGGACAGTAACAGGTCACTGCACTCCAGCAAGGAGACCCAGTGGGAGGATTTCCCACCACATCAAGCTTTTACTTCTGAAGTCACCAGCACAAGAAGCACCTTCAAGAGACTACACGGTCTGTGAAATCCATTCTAAGCTACCCACAGTAATGACATAGACCCTCAGAGCATATGACTACGGAAATCGGGCAGGCAGCCATCTGAGCACCCACTACATGCAGAAATAGGAACAGAGGATGAAGGTATCAAATCCTTCAGGACACATATTTGGACAGGGAGAGAAGAAGAGAGGGAATCCCACGCCTAATATGGAGATAGAATTACTCGATGACAGTGATGGTAGAGGGTGAAAACCAAGTAAATGTGGTGACAGTCTGCCATGTGGCCAGCATGCCAAGCCTCTGCAGGGCCCTAGGAGACAACTCTAATCCGGCAATCCACAGACGAGGACTCCACAAGTAGCATCTATCCTATTAACCTTCAAACTGGAAGCAGATGGTCAAGAAGTAGCCCTGCCCTGCTGGAACACATAGGTAAACGCTTGTAATCACAGAATCAAAGGCCACAGCAATGACACTTGTGGGCTAGCTGGGGCTCAGCTGGAAAAACTGGAGTGGAGCAGCCTGGGGATCACCAGGAGGTGACTCAAACACCAGGTGGTGACTCAAACACCAGGGGGACCTGCATAGAGCAGGTACCCAGGGATATCTGGTAGCAGGAAGTAAAGACTCGGTTTCTGGAATTTAGGAAAACAACTGTTTCCCTACAGAAAAACACACAAAACCAAATCCATTATCATCAAGCTGAATTCCAATTCAGAGAATGTGGTACAGAAAAAGAGAACCAAGGTAAGAATTCAGACCAGGGTGAGGCTGGAAGAAACAAAACAGAGACCAGTTACTACAAGCTGGGCATAAGTAAGAGGTGTATCACAGGGTAAAAGAAAAGAAACAGCTATTGGTACCAGGATATGAGAGCGCCAGGTGGGTACCCAGGGTGACAGGATATGTAGGGAATCTTGGAAAAATAAGAGGGATGTCAGAGCTAGGATGTCATTACAATCCAGAATCTTAAACTATTACTTTCCATCAAACAAAACAGGGTAGCTATGGAGCAATATCTCCTTAACCTGTAAGCCCTGGACCAGCTTCACAGAATCCAAGAATCATGTGGAAAATGTACACCTAAGACAGTCTCAAAGGGTTTCATACTGTCTTATTTCTATTATTTGACATTCTTGAAAAGACAACTACAGTGACAGAAGAACAGATCAGTGGCTGTCAGGTCAAATATGTAAAAACTACTGTGTGTTTGCAGTGTGCATATTTCTGATGAAAGGTTCCATCCAATTTCAAAGGAAAGTCTAACCAAAAAAAAAAAAAAGTTGGGGGGGGAGGGATGAGAAAACCACTGCTTTAGAGTAATAGAAGAATAGGGCTTTGTATATGCCATTCTGAATCTACAGTCTGGCTGGGCATATCAAACAAGGATAAGCCAGAGTCACTTCCCAGTGCCAGCCTTCCCAGGTCAGCTCCTGCTGGTGATTCTGGTACCACAACAGAGCTCTCAGTTAACTCTCAAGGACTCAAACAGATTGGCCTCATTCTTAAGTAGCCTACTCTAGGAATTCTCTCCAGCTGTTTCTGGTATAACTACCTCAAGGTTCATTCCATCCAAGGCTGAAATCATCTCCTCTTCCTACTCTACTCCCTATCTCATAGAGTGGCACCGTCCTCTCAGTTGCCTAAACCTGAGCATGATCTTCGCTACCTCTCCTTCTCCACCTCGTTAACTCATCAAACAGATCTCTTAATTCTCTCTCAGATCTGTTCCCTTTGCTCCACCTGCACCACCACCATCCCTGTTCCGGCCCTACCTTGCCTCATTGGGATTTGTGCAGTGAAACCCTGACCTTTAGTTCAGCCCCACATCAGTGCATTCGCCTTGGTGCAGCCAAACTGATGTTTCAAAAATGTAAATCTTATAATTTCCCTCCCTTGCTCAGTACTCTTTAATGGCCTCCCAGTGGGAGTCAATTCCCTTGGAATAAAGTCCTAACGGGTCCACATGTTCCTGTGTGACCTGGCCGCTGCCCACCTCCAGAGCTTCATCTCTTACCATCGTTCCACTTAGGAAATACACTAGTTTCACTTCCCTGAATGTGCCATGCTCGCTCTTACCTATTAAATCACCACTCCCTCTACCTACAACACTCTCCCGCCCCACCCTCCAATTGTCTGGCTACTCCTACTCCTACCTCCAGGTTTCACAGCCTGGTGTCACTTCCCTGGGAAGTACCCTTGAGTCTCGAAGCCTAAGATATGTGTCCTTCTCCTCTGTGCTTCCCCTGTCACAGCCTTTATAACTCCATGTTAGGTGACTTGTCTGTGTCCTTTTTAAACCCAAGTCTTTGAAGACCAAGTATCTCATTTGTTGTTGCATCCCCAGTGTCTAGCATATAACAGGAGCTGGAGGTTTGCTGTCAGATAAATTTGTCTCCTCATGGTCTCATAATTCTCTTCAGCCTCTTGCACCTCACACAGCCAGCCCTGGAGAAATGCTCATTGATCAAGACTCACTTTGCTGCCTTCACTAGGGGGGAACCTAAGGAGAGGAGGACATCTTGTCCTAACCAGCCAAGGAGTGGGAATTAATCTATTATGGGAGCTCAAGCTGCCCCGATTCTAAATTGTGGATTTTTTTTTTTAAATAATATTTTACTGTGTTTTCAGTGAAAGTCTACACAGCAAATTAGGTTCCTATTTAACAATCTGGACACAAATTGTTCAGTGACATTGGTTACATTTTTCATACTGTGTCAACATTCTCATTAGTTCCATTCTGGATGCTTTGTTTCCACAGTAATCTGGTTTCCCTATCCCCTTACATTGTCATCTGTGCTTTAGAATAATTGTTGACCATTTGGTCTCATATAGATGAATTTTTAAAGGAACGCAGTACTCACAGGTGATATTCTTTATTTTATGAGCCATTCTGTTATTTAGCTAAAAGGTGGCCTCAGAGGATAGTTTTAAAAAGTATCTCAGGGTGATAGTGTCTGGGAGTCCTCCAGTCTCAAAGGGTCCAGTAAGTCTGGACCTTTTAAGAATTTGAGTTCTGTTCCACATTTTTCTCCCATTCTATCAGGATCCATCTATTGTGGCCCTGATCAGAAGGGCCAGTGTTGCTGGCTGGGCACAATCTAGTTCTGGTCTCAGGGTAGATGGAGCCATGGTTCCTGTAGATTATTGGTTAGGCCTAACCAAGTTGATAAACACATTTTTGGGGGGAAAAACTCCAATCCATGATAGCACATACACATACTTATATATGCATAGCTATATACATATGTAACCGTACATATTTTTGGTTACTGTTGCAAAATTATATGTCATACACGCACCCATACCTGTTGCTGTCAAGTCAATTCCGACTCATAGCGACCCTACAGGACAGAGAAGAAATGCTCCATAGGGTTTCCAAGGAGTGCCTGATGGACTCAAACTGCCATCCTTTTGTTTAGCAGCCTAGCACGCTAGAGCTCTTAACCGCTGTGCCACCAGAACTCCATATATGTAACAGCATTTACCAAAACCATCATTCTTTCTTGTGTACTTCTTAGTACTATTATTTACCTTTGTCAAGCTGTGTGCACTTCACCCACATTTGGTGTTGCATTCTCCATCATCAAAAAATAACAAGTGTCTACTATCTAGAGAGTGATCCTCCTTCTCTCCCCTACCCACCCATCCTTGGTAACAACCAGTGAACATTGGTTTCTGTATATATACCTGTTTCTGTCTTTTTATAAAAATGAGATCATACAGTATTTGTCCTCTTGTGTCTGACTTATTTCATTCATTCATTTCATCCAGATTCATTCATGTTATATTTCAAGGACTCATCATTATTCTTCAAGGCTGCACAGTATTCCACTGTATGTATGTACTGCATTTTGTTTATTCATTCATCTGTTGATGGGCACTTAGGATGTTTCCATCTTTTTGCTATTGTGAATAGTGCTGAAATGAACATAGATGTGCATATGTCTGTTCCTGTCTCTTCTATTCGATCTCTAGGGTATATAACTACGAGTGGGATTGCTGGGATCATAAGGTAGTTCTGTTTCTAGTTTTTTGAGGAAGTACCGTATCATTTTTTATAGTGGTTGCACCATTTTACAACCCCACCAGCAGTAGATAAGGGCTCCAATCTCCTCACATCCTCACCAACATTTGTTTCCTATTTTTTTCTCTGAATTTATTTGTTGTTGAGAATATACACAGCAAAAAAATACCAATTCAACAGTTTCTGTATGTACAATTTAATGACACTGATTACATTCTTTGAGTTGCACAATCATTCCCACCCTCCTTTTCTGAGTTGTTCCCTCCCTCATTAACATAAAACTCACTGCCCAATAAGGTTTCTAGCTAATCTTTCAAGTTGCTGTTGTCAATCTGATCTCCTATAGGTAGCACTTAAAAGAGCATAATTTTCAAGGCAGCTCTTTTTTTACTAGTTAAGCTAAACTACTGCTTGGCTTTAAGACAACTTCAGGGAAAATTTCTGGCTTAAGGCTTAAAGATTATCTCAGGTGCAGAAACCCTGAGAGTATGGCCCCCAAAGAGCCTTTCAGCTCAGTAATGAGGTCACTCCTGAGGTTTACCCTTCAGCCAAAGCTTGAACAGGCCCATGGAACAAAATAAGGCTAAAGGGGTGCACCAGCCCTGGGGCAGGGACTGGAAGGCAGAAGGGAACAGGAAAGCTGGTAACAGGGAACCCAGGGTTGAAAAGGGAGAGTGTTGACGTGTCGTGGGATTGTTAACCAATGTCACAGAACAACGTGTGTACTAACTGATGAGAAACTATTTCTGTAAACCTTCATCTAAAGTACAAAAAAAGAAAAAAAATAAAGATTACCTCAGGGCAATAGTTTCAGGGGTTCATCCACCCTCCATGGCTCCAGAAAGTCTAGAGTTCATGAGAATTTTAAATTCTGTTCTGCATTTTACCCTTTTGATCATGATTCTTCCATGGAATCTTGGATTAAAATGTTCACCAATGGTAGCCAGGCACCACCCAGTTCTTCTGGTCTCATGGCAAAGGAGGCAGTTGTTCATGGAGACAATTAGCCACACATTCCATATCCTCCTCCTATTCTTGATTGTCACTCTTCCTCTGTTGCTCCAGGTGAATACAGAACAATTGTCATGCCTCGAATGGCTGCTTGCAAACTTTTAAGACCCCAGGCACTGCACAATGAACTAAGAGGTAGAACAGAAGCACTAAACCAAAAAAACCAAACCTAGTGCCATCGAGTTGATTTCGACTCATAGTGACCCTATGGCGACCCTATAGGACAGAGTAGAACTACCCCATAGAGTTTCCAAGGAGCACCTGGCAGATTCGAACTGCTGACCCTTTGGTTAGTAGCCGTAGCACTTAACCACTACGCCACCAGGGTTTCCACAGAAGCACTAGATGGTTATTAAGCCAGTTAACCGGGATGACCCACGAAACCACGACCCTAAACCTCCAAACCAAGGAACTAAATCCCATGAGGTATCTGGTTGCACATAAGCAGCCTCAGCAGGTACTTTTTTCTTTTTTGGAGGGGGAGGGGAGGAGAGTGTTGTTATTGTTAGTACATCTATCACATAACTTTTGCCAACTGGACTTTTTACAGGTGTACAACTTACTGACAGCAATTACAATAATTGGATGTGCAATCCTACCCTTAATCAACACGATTTTTCCTTCACTGTTAGCTCCCCTTTTCCCTACCCTTCTTGACCCTAGTAACCACTAATAAAGTCTGGTCTCTATACATTTCCCTTTTCTTGTCTTTTAATATAAGTGAGGTCATACAATATTTGTTCTTTTGATATTTGCTTATTTTACTCAGCACAATGTCTTCAAGCTCCATCCATACTGTAGCATGTATCAAGACTTCACTTCTCCTTCTGGCTGAGTAGTATTCCATTGTATATATGTACCACATCTTGTTTATCCTTTCATCTGTTGATGGGCATCTTTTGACTACTGTGAATAGCGCTGCAATGAACATTGGTGTACAAGTCTCTCTTTGAGTTTCTGCTTTCAAGTTGAATTGTGGACTTTTAACAGTTGAAGAAACCTTGGAGACCTGGTCCAGGTTTTCACTCATGTTCTAGGGCACCTCTAAGGACTCCAAGACCCACCACCAAAGAAATAGGGGGCTCTCAGACAGCCCACCCTGCCACAACCAGAGAAGGCCTACCTTCTTCTGTCATATCTTTTCAGTTAAGGTTGTGTTTAAGAAGTAAATTGACAAGATCCCTAATTCCATCACCACTCCCTCATTTTACAGACAAAAAAATGAAAACCAAAGAGGTAATGGGACTAGCTGTGGCTACACACCTGGTTAGTGATAAAGTTAGGACTAGAAACCGTGCCTCTGACTCCAACACTCCTTCCAGGTTTTCACACTGTATAGAGGTATGCAGATGTGGGGCAAGAGAAAGGTGAAAAAGTGCCCTAGCTAATCATTCTCCTACCATTTTGTTTTATGCATTTTTAATTGTGTATGCTATGATTCACACAACATGTTATATAAAGTATTATAAAGTGAACCCAAGCCCATTGCTGTCAAGTCAATTCTGACTCATAGCAACCCTATAGCACAGAGGGGAACTGCCCCATAGGGTTTCCAAGGAGCGCCGGGTAGATTCGAACTGCTGACCTTTTCGTCAGCAGCTGTAGATCTTAACCAATACACCACCAGGGTTTCCAAAGTGAAGAGCTGTGTAATGTTAGCCCAAGCCAGAAACACTAGCACTCTGAAACTCCTACCTCCCATGTACCCCTCCCTATAGAGGCAAACCATTATTCTGTCTTTTGTGATAACAATTCCCTTACATCTCTTTACAGTTTGACCATCGATGTAAGAATCACTGAGTGATATAGCTAAGCTGACTCTATCCGAACTATATAGAAATGTTTGGTTTTTTGTCTTGCTCTGTTGGCTCTGCATTGAGATTCGCTCATGTTACTGTGTGAGTCACAGTTCATTTTTTCTAGATATTGTGTGCTATTCCATTGTGTGAATGTACCTCAATGCATTTACCTATTTTAAATATTGATAGGTGTTTTAAACATCAACATTGATTCAACTGAGTCCATATTATTTTAACATAACTGTAATGAAAATATCTTGAGTACCCAGGGCAGAAACTTCTCCAGGCAGTCTAGACTGGCTAGATGTTTCCCTCAATGTTTCTAAAAAGCCTGGGAATAGGGAATTAAGCAGATGGGCCTCTCACAAAGATGACCCCTCGAAACTCCACAGTACTTTACCAGCAGGGATACACCAATCACCTTGGGTCCTAAAAATAAAGTCTTGCTGTTTGTTGATAGATCTGAATCAGTAAAAATGTAGCTCTACTGCCGATGATACCAAGTATGTATATAAAAATTATGATAACCTTCCCCTTAACCACACCAAAAAAAAAGAACACCTCACTGCCATTGAGTTGATTCTGACTCAAACTCAGACTAGAACTGCCCCCATGGGGTTTCCAATCCTATAAATCTTTATGGAAGCAGACTGTGACACTTTTCTCTCAAGGAGTAGCCAGAGTTGTGTCTGGTGGGTTTGAACTGCTGACCTCTCAGTTAGCAGCCAGAGTACTTAGCCACTGTCCAAACAGGACTCCATTATCCTCCCCTTAACCAGTTCTAAATTATTCAAGCTTATCATAAGGCTAATTACCCTCCTCCTAAACAGCCGTGAATTATGCAAGTCTAGCATGACGCTGCATGTGTTGCTCCCATTATAGAGTTGGGCTACCTGGGTGAGGCACTCTTTCCTCGTCTCTCACTTCACCTGGATTTGAATGAAGCCACATGCTGAAACTTTGTTCTCTCTGACCAAGGCTCCAAGAAGGAAGTCACTAGGATGAGGATCCCAGGACTAGCTTCATGGATCATGATTAACTGGACATCGGCACTGAGTGACTTTTAAGGCCCTAGAAAACCACTCCCTACTCCAAATCCACAGATTTCACCTGCTCCAAGGAGCTGGAAGAACCACAGTGAGGAAGTTTGTAATGTCAATTCCCTAAGAGTGGGCACATGACAACTCTAACACAGTAAAGACTAAAGTCTAAACGACAGGCCACACTCCTTTTCATGAACATAAAATTTGTTAGGGGACCAAAGGAAAAACCTTGAATGCTAGGTAGGGGGAGAAGTAGCTATGGAATTTGAAATATGCCCAAAAGAGCTAAGAGGTCCTGTAAAACATGCTCTCCAGTTCACCAATTTCCCATCTAACCCACAACTGGTCTACTGATAAGGATTTTTTTCAAAAGTGGCTGTGCTTAGCTGGTCAAGGTCATAGGTTCCATCCTGACCCTAACAAGAACAGCATTACAGTGAATTATTACTGAGAGCCTACTGCATGCCAGGTGCCCTGCATGCAACAATGCAAATCCTCAAAACAACCCTAAAGCCACATGCAAACAAGACCAGATCATGTCATTGCCCTGCTCAAAATCCACCACTTGTTCACCTTCTTGGAGTAAAGGTTGACAGTCTTGCAGTGCCCTCAAGGCCTACACAATCTGGCCCCTATCACCCCTCTGATCTGGTATTACCCTTTCCCTGCTCACTCACATTCAGCTTTCCAGCCACAGGCTTCCAGGCTCCTCCTCCAAAAGGCCAGGCCCCCTCTGCTCTCAGGCCTGTGCACTTGCTGGTCCTCTCTGCTGGGAATGCTCTCTTCCAGATAGCCACACTGCTTGCTCCCTCACTTGCTTCAAGTCTTGGCCCAAATGTGAACTTCTCAGCAAGGCCTCAAATTCCATTATCACAGCACCACACACATACACACACACATACACACACACACACCCCACCCACTTCATGTCTCCCTTCCTGTTTTATTTTTAACTTCTGGTACTTAAATACACACTAAATACTTTAGCTTGTTTGTCTCTCCTCCCTATGACATAAGCTCCCTGTGGGATACGGTACCCCCATCCCAGCTCTGTATGATCCAGGTATCTCTAGCACTTGGTAGGCACTCAAGTACTTGAATGAATAAGATAGTGTTTACTCTCATTTTACACTAGAAGAAAATGGGGTACTTAATCAGCAAGATTGGGTAAGTATCTTGCCAAGTATACGTTACTGAAAAGTTCCAGAGCCAGAACTGAACTCCAGGTCTGCAGGACTCCAAAGTGATGCTCGGGATTCCACCCTGCCTCTCCTCCTGAATTAGCCAAATGTGCTCTTTTCCTTACCCCTAAAGATGTGGGATAAGAAACCAAACTCATAAAGGTAGATCCCTAAGGTATAGAAAGCACTGAGAATGGAACATAAGGAGCTAAACTTTTATTCCATTAGTAAAGAATCTCCAAAAATGTTTGTAGCATGGATTGGTGAGAATGAGTTTATTAGGGAAGTTAATAACCTACAAGATAGAAAAAGAATTCAAAGTGATGTTGACAATGTAGAATGTGGGTCTGCTAAAATAATAAAAACAAGGTAAAGTCAAACATAAGGCTACAGCTACAGATTCAAATTACAGAATGCCTGACTAAACACAAACACATCAGAAGAAGATCCCATAATCATAGTGTACCATGAATGGAATAGCAGTAGATACGAGAGCTACCTTGAAATGGTTACAATAATGAGATTTCTATAATATTGAGATTTATTTTCAGGACGATGTCATATAATTCCCCCTAGAAAGGTTCTGTTAGTGGGGATCTTTGATGGAGATCACATCAAGTAAGGAAATGGTAAGACAGAAGAGAGGAAAACGT
Source organism: Loxodonta africana (assembly GCF_030014295.1). NCBI lineage: Eukaryota > Metazoa > Chordata > Mammalia > Proboscidea > Elephantidae > Loxodonta > Loxodonta africana. The sequence continues at coordinate 57,198,697 of NC_087352.1, read as the reverse complement.
GTAATACTTAGATAAACTCTGAGATTACTACAGTGGAAACTTAAGACTGTGCTCCTGCTATTCCCAGCACTGTTGACACCTCAGTTTAACCACACCAATTCAAAGGCCAGCACTGAGGGTATCTCTACCATCATTCGTAATAAGCAGCATTTCTTACTAGAGAAGTCCAGTAAAAGAAGCTAAACTGCAATTATCTCACAAGGACAAATTCTATTCATAAAACTCCAAAGTCCCTACTTTGCAAAGGGCACTGAGCCATAAATTATTTTGTTAAATTAGTCACAGATTGAAACGGATACGCACCCAACTTCAAGATTCTGATTTAAATTAGCAGGCAGAAGAACGGACCCTCTGGGTCTCATCCTCTTTGCAAGCCCTGGAGCGAGTCCTCCAGACAGATTGCGTCTTTCATTCAAATACATGTTCTCTGGGTTAATTTTAGGTAAGAAAAAAACTCAGAAGAACCAGGCATCTGCTAAAATTCTATCTTCCTTGAGGGGTCAGTCATAACTAAGATCTATAATGGCCATTACTGTTACTTACACTGCTACATGTTTGCAGTACATTTTGCAATTATCACCAATAGTTATTAAGGCCCTTAAATTCTCTGCAGTTTATGCTGATAAAGTGATCTCACTAAGGTAAAACTGTAAGTTTACTAACTGAACATTAGGATTAGCATTGCTCATTCTTAGCCTTTTCCACCATTTCTTTAACCTACCATAGGACTCTGTCTCTTCCCAACTGATGCCCTCCTTGCTACAAGGCAACTTGAGCACACAGAGTCACCTGGAGACCTGTATTCAATACACTTATGAAGCACTTATATGTGCCCTGATGGCACAGTGGTTAAGAGCTCAGCTGCTAACCAAAAGGTCAGCAGTTCGACTGCTCCTTGGAAACCTTGTGGGATAGTTCTACTCTGTCCTATAGGGTTGCTATGAGTCGGAATCAACTCGACGGCAACAGGTTTCTTGGTTTTACTATGTGCTAGAAGAAAAGCAAAGCAAGTTAAGGGGCTTGAGAAGGACAGCATAGAGGATCAAGGAGTAATATTTTAGAGAGAGTGGTCAAAGAAGACCTATGAGGAATTGACAAGAAAAGAAAGAATGAAAATTAGCAACCAAGCACATAAATTATGACCGGAGAAGCAGAGCAAAGAGAATCCAAGCCCCACTCCAGAGAGATCTGGGATAGGTCTAGGAATTTACATTTATAATTAAAAAAAAACAAAGGAACTTTATCATACGTAGTCCAAGAGCCTCATTTTGAGGAACACTGCTACAAGGATAAACATGGAAACCTTCGTACACAACGATGACCCATCACAGTCAGTACAGTGTGAACACTGAGAAGTCCCCATCAAGAGGTTAAGATAGGGCTGAGCCACCCATCCACCTATACTCACCAAACTGGGCTCCAGAGGCAGACACATAAGGGCGGCATCCATGCTCAGAAACACCATGCCACCTTAACCTGCTGGAAACCACCATCAGAGTCTTCCTTTAGCACCCACTGTATGTGATACTTGATATTAGTTACTTCCTCTGAAGAGCCCTTTCCTGCCCCAAAGCAGACTCAGGCCCTTCTTCTGGTCCCAACAATTCCATGTACATACCTCCATCACAACAATAATATCCCCCCTAAACTCAAGGTTTCTAAACCAGCATACAGTAGGAGCTCAATAACTATTTGACCAATGAATAACAATAATAAAATCTCTATTGTCAAGATGCTTACAAAAAATGAGCCGATTTCCAGCAGTATAACACCCAACATGGTGGCTTACTACTTTCACTACAACAGTGTTGTAGTAAAACAAACCGGGTCATTTATTTCAATAAGACATTTATGAATGCAACACGACTGTCAAATCCCAAACACCCAAGCCTATCACCAACATTAAACTTTCAAACAGTTTCATTTAATTAAGGTTACAAGGATGCTGAGAGACTACCTATGAATAATGCACAATTTGAGCACTTTCCCATCACCAGGGATTAATGGTTCTTTCCTGAAGAAACTTGTTTCAACTCTGCCTCTCATTATCAGCCCCTGCCCCCACCACCCAAGCTGCTCAACTTAAGTAGGCATTTTCTATAGCTTCCAATACACTTTCTCAAAGTGTATCTGCTCAGCACCTATGCGCTCAGCATTTTTCTAAGCACTGGGCATAGAACAGTGAAGAAAACAGAAAGACCTGCCCTGGGGAAGTTTACATTCTAAAGCAATTTCAAGAGATGCTTTGACATAAAGCCCAAAGGCCGACTTTTTCTCCCAAGAGTCACTGACGCCTCCCCGCAGCTGTGACAAATTTTGCCAACTTCACTTCAGGGCTCACCATGATTTGGAAGCGGATTTTACAAACATTTTATGTTTGTGTTAAAAGATTGCAGACAACGAATATCAGAGAAAAAGCTTATTGCTGGGCCGTGGAACGCCACTCTGATTTGGCTTAAATGTTCAAGCCAGAGAGCTGCTATTTCCTTTTCTTTCTGTCTGAACATCTAGTGTGGCCTTGTAATTATCGGGCTCGGAAAAGGGATTGCAATACATTTCTGAACCTTAAAGAATGTCCAAGAGCATCGAGTACTCAGAATTAGGGGCTGGGGGAGGCATAAAGACAGAAATCAGTAGAGGGGTCTGTTCTTATGGCAGATTCCCTCCAAGCAAGCCTCCTAAAAGCCCCTGTCCCCCACTCCTTCAAAATGGTTTTAATTTTATCCTCTCTGGGAGCAACTCAGGCTGCTGCTGGTTTTATCTCCCAAGCATTCAAATACTATTTTAGCTTAAAGTACATGTGAAGTTTAGCTTTTGAGCAAAGCCTAAAGAGCTGCTACACCAAATGGAAAAGAGAACACACAATTAACTCATTTTATCGATTTCCCAAGTTAAGTCCTTAGACTGAGCAAACGGGATCAGATTTCAAAAGATTAAACGTCCATCTCACAGCCCCATTTACAGCATTAAAATCTACTGCCACCTGAGCTTGATTTTGTGGTCCTTTGCCTCCTGTCTTTAAAGCACCCAGCATGCCACATTATTACTTCATTTGACTTGATATTGGCTCTACAAAGTAAGCAGTGGCAATGGGCAGGTAACATTTCACAGATGAGTAAACTGAGGCACAGACAAGGTAAAAAACAAAAAGAGCTACTGATCACAGGTGGCAGAATTTGTTTTTTGTTTTTTCCTTTTTAAAATGGTCACATTATTATTATAATACTGAATTTATACTACATAAAATTTAGACATGAAGTCAAGTCACAGTTGCCCAGAGAAACAAGGAGAAATGACTCAACTGTGGCCCAAGGCTTCAGCTGATGGACTCCTCATTCTCCAATCACTCGTCATCAGGTCAGGCCTGCTGTCACACACACTGGCAGGGGAGGAAGCAGTCTAAGCACAAAAGAGAGGAAGGGAGGGTATCCCAATTGCTAGCTTATAAAATGGCACTGATAACAGACTCCATTTCTACCAAAGACTATTTTCCCCAAAAACTCAGTGCTTGACAAGAAGGCATTACAAGACATGAAAGGGACTGGACAGTGGGTGGGAGAGAGACGCTGATGAAGAGTGAGCTAATTATATCAGGTGGACACTTGAGATTGTGTTGGCATCTCCTGTCTGGAGGGGGGATGGGAGGATAGAGAGAGTGGGAAGCTGGCAAAATTGTCACGAAAGGAGAGACTGGAAGGGCTGACTTATTAGGGGGAGAGCAAGTGGGAGTACGGAGTAAGATGTATGTAAACTTATATGTGACAGACTGACTTGATTTGTAAACGTTCACTTGAAGCTCAATAAAAGTTAAAAAAAAAAAAAAAAAAAGAAGGCATTACATTCTGAAAAGGCAGGAATGTGTTCAGAAAGAATGAATGGTAAGTGCTGTTACTTAGGCCAGTAATAGTCTTCTGATTGCAGCACATACCCCATGAGCACAAACCAGCCAGCCCGGGGGAGGTGAGGAAGAAAAAAAGGAGGTGAAGAGGCTAGAGAGGTAGACGCTCCTGCACCCATGAAGTCCAGTGCAGCACGGGGCCACACCTCAGCACTAAGCACAAACCTGCTGACCAGCACATCCCTTTCTCCAGCCAGAAAGGCTCTTGATGCTGAGCCACCCAGGGGTGAGAAGCAGACACAGGCTCTGAAGGCAGAGGTTTGGCTTCAAGCCCCAGCCCTGCTATTTCCTATGTGCTTGACTCACGGTGAGGTATGGGCCCTGATTCTGAAGCCCAGCATCCTCATCTGTAAAACAGGGACACGAGTACACTGGAGTATGGACCTCACAGGGTGATCATGAGGATTAAATAATATGTTTAAACCAATTAGCATAAAGCCTGACACAGAACACATGCTCGATATGTGTTTGCTACTATTATTACTAAATACAGGGTAAGGTTTAAAAGAAACAATGACTTAGACCTTCTCAAACTAGCTGTGGTGAAGGACCATTTATTAAATTTCCAATCTATTGCAGACTGATGCTTTTGTAAAATGCAATAAAACTGAAAACACTAGGAAAAATCACGTGTCAGAATGTCACAGCAACATCAAATGGATAAGTGCTCTTCGGCAGCACCTTCCAGGGCTGCATAACTCTTCCAGGTGACCAAGTTACTACTTAGGAAGGCCCATCACCTCAGTAAGTACCCATACAACCTTCTGAGGATCCAGAGGGACGGCTGAGCTTCCAAGGGCACTTGGTTTCTAATTAGGGGGGAATTTAGGCCTTGGGGAGAACCCAGTTTATGTAACAGAGTTATATAAACCATTCCCAGTTCAGACATTTGTCTGAGCTGGTCAAGCATGCTCAAGTGTCAGCTGACTCCCTCAGAAGCCTCACTCACACTGTCTGAGAGGGAACAAAGAACTAAAGGACCCGAGCTGAAATAAGAGCTCATCCTTCTACTTTAGGGGTCAGAGCCACTGCACCTTAGAGCAAAACAACAATGCTAATGGGAAGTTGGAAGGTGCTGAGGGGAGCAGAAACGTGGGCATGATTTCAACAGGTAGAGCACATGGTAGGAACGATAGGGTGCTGGGCTCTTCAGAGGACTTGTTTGCCCGTAGAACCCTTCTTCAGACCAAAGCGGGGTGAGAAGATCCACATGGGTACTTGCCTGCCCCCTTTCTTCCCCCAGGAGGGTTCTGGTTGCTCCATGGAGCATTTTGAAAACCACGGATATAGCAGAAAAAGAACTGAGAAGCTAGAAGATCCAGTTCTAATCCCAGCTCTACCACTAACAGGTTGTTTAAGTTTGGACAAGTCACTCTCCTGCTCTGGGCCTCAGTTTCTTCATCTGTATAGAAAGAGAAGAAAGCTTGAATTGCCAACAGGGCTCCTGATTCCATGACTCACTGGCCTGCTCAGGCATTACATTTTACCCCTCCCTGCAACCTGGGTGGTGCAAACACTTAACACACTCAGCTGCTAAAAAAGGTTAGAGGTTCAAGTCCACCCAAAGGCACCTAGGAAGAAAGGTCTGGAGATCTACTTCGAAAAATCAGCCACTGAAAACCTTATGGAATGTGGTTCTACTCTGATGAGTCGGAATCCACAGCAACTGGGTTCTGTTTTTTGGCTCCTCACTTGGCACTTGCCCACCATTTATACCTGACTCCACAGTACCACATCAGTGGCCTGGGCCTCTGTCCTCTGCTCCATCATACCTGCCCCACAGTGACCAAAGCTCTCTCCCACTGATCCTCGGATGCTCTCTAATTGCGTCCTGCGGGTATGGCTCAGCTGGCACACTGGAGCTCCTCCTCACGCCTCTCCCCGACTCTCCTCATAATACTCAGACGGGCGCAAGCCCTTGGCTATTCTTCAAAAATATTCTTCAAAAAGTATCTGTGGGATTGAGTCTTAAGGCTAGACTCAATTATCCTTACATAACTTAGGTCAACAGTTACGTAATCGCTTCCCTTCAGATACAACTTCCACTTCTCATTTATCAAGTATGTACTGCACACCTACCACAGCCAGGCCCTATGCCCAGCTCTAGAAAAACACTGTGAACAAAACAGTTTTTGTCCCTGGCCTCACAGAGCTCACAGTTTACTACTGAAGCCTGTTAAATCCACTTGGAATGGGAGGTCTAATCATTAACAAGTCTTCAAAATCTTACAGAATATTCTATAACCACTTAGTTGCCTATTCCAATATTTAAATCCCCATTACAGCCTCTCATAACCTGTTGGGGGATTGTGTGTGTGTGCCTTAAAATGTATACATAACAAAACATTTGCCAGTTCAACAATTTTTATGTGTGCAATTCAGTGACAGTACTTTCACCACATTGTACAACCATTATTGCTATCCTTTTCCTAATCATTAACAGAAACTCAGTGCATGCTGGAGGATTTTTAAGGACAGTGAATAGTTCTTCTGGTAAGGACTCTGTGTGTGTGTGTGTGTATGTGTAGGGAAGGAGGTGTGGTGAGGTTTTGAGTTTTTGTTTTTACTTTTCAAAAGGTAACAGTTAACAGTTGCTTCCCTTCCACTTGTGAAGAAACAGGTTTTGAATGTTCCTAACTATTTACAGGTGACAAGAGGAAAGAACCAAGCAACGTAACATCATCAGTCCTTCAGTTAGCCAAGTGGTGGAACATAGTTCACAAAGATAATGTTCTACATCCTAGTTTGGTGAGCAGCATCTGGAGTCTTAAAAGCTTGCAAACAGCCATCTAAGCTACAACTACTGGTCTCTACTCGTATGGAGCAAAAGAGAATAAAAGAAATCAAAAGCTCAAAGAAGAAACTAGTGCATGGGATCAGTAGCCTCCATGAACCACAGCCTCTTCTAACTTGAGAGCAGAAGAACCAGATGGTGCCCAGCTACCACCACCAACTGTTCTGACCAGGGACACAATAGAAGGTCCCAGATAGAATGGGAGAAAAATGTGGAACAAAACTCATATTTCTGATAGAAACTACAGGAACCCTGGAGACTATTGCCCTAAGATACCCTTTGAACTTGGAATCGAAGCTGTTTCTGCAGTTTACCTGTCAGTCAAATAATAGGTAGTTTATAAAATAAACAATATCACCTGTGAGTCATGTGCTCCCTTAAACAACTAACTATATGAGACCAAACAGTCAACCTTTACCCAAAAGCAAAGATGTGAAGGCAAGGAGGGGAAGGGAAGGTAGATCAATGAAAACATCAGACATGAGCTAAGAAGCCATTTTGCAAATAAAGGACATGGATGTGATTTCACTGACCCAAACTGGGACCTGTCACTTCTATAGCAAGAGACAACTTCAGATCTAACTCTACAAACCAACCTGCTGCCATTAGAGTCCTCCAGTGTGTAAAGTGGTCAATTAGAATGGTGGGAGACAGAAAGGTAGTCCCTGACCTCAAGAGGCTTCCCCTCACTCTAGTGAGAGCCCTGGTTCTCAAAGTGGGTCCTGGACCAGCAACACCGGCTTCACCTGAGAGTTTGTTAGAAATGCAATTCTTGGGCCCCAGCCCAGGCCTAATGAATCAGAGTCTCTGAAAGTGAGACCTGGGAATCTGTTTCTAATAAGCTCCACGTAATTCCGATTACACAGCAACGTCTAAGAACTGCTGAGGTACAAAAACAGGACATAAAGACACAAAGTCAATGATAGAGAATCAGCATCTGAGGTCCTTTAGATGTCTGCATACATAATTCACATGTACCCAGCCTTTTGAGTAATAACATACCTAACAGCTGGAAGCACTTATTAAGTACCTGAATCCCTGGGTGGTGCCAACTGTTCATGTGTTCAGCTGCTAAGGCTGGAGGTTTGAGTCCACCCAGAAAAAACCCAAGCCAAATCCACTGCTGTCGACTTAATTCCAACTCATAGTGACCCTGGAGGACAAAGCAGAACTGCCCATAGGGTTTCCAAGGCTGTAGTCTTTACAGAAGCAGACAGCCACATCTTTCTCCCATGGAGCAGCTGCTGGGTTCGAATCACCGATCTTTCGATTAGCAGCCGAGTGCTTTAACCACTGTGCACGAGGACTTCTTAATCCACCCAGCGGTGCCTTAAAGGAAAGACCTGGTGATCTACTTCCTAAAATTCAGCCAGTGAAAACCCTATGGAGCACAGTTTACTGACACACATGGGGTCACCATGAGTTGGAATCAACTCCATGGCAACTTACCAGCAACTGGCATTTTGCTAAGAGATTAGCAAACTAACATTAGTCCTGACCTCTTTGATAATAAGTGATCTGACTATTCTTCTGCATATCAGATATCTCATTTCAAAAATGATCCTTTTTTTAATCAGGACTTAGTTGCATGTTTTTTGGTCCCAGTTGGGAGGTAAAAAAGCAACTTAGGTGAGTATGATTGTGACCAAGGTCCTATAAAAAGCAAGAAACAGCTCTAACATCAGTATTTCTACAAATATCATAGAAAGTCTACACAGGAAACCTCAGGTGCCCACCGAAAATGCCCTGCTGTGAATCCTGAGCTCTCTGTGCTTATTCTTCAAGGCCCTCCAACACCCCACACCTCTGTAAAGCTCGCCCCCACAAAGGCCTGTGACAGCACTTCTAGCCCCATTAATGGAGTGGGAACAGGCCTCCATGATCTCTAAGTACAGTACAAGGAACAGCACCACAGGCAGCAGTTATGAAATTTTAAAAAACCAATTTGGTTTTTATATGTACACAATTCTTCACACCACACCATCGCCCCCTTTCTCCCTGGGAGTCTGGTTTTCTTCCTCTTTAGAACCAAAGCTATAACCTGAAAAACAGAAGGACTGGCAATACCTACTACTCCTTAAATGTTCCGAAAAACCGAGAAAAAAACTAATTCCAAGAATAAAAGGGGCCATTATTCTCTGTCTATAGGCACCAGCAACGCCCAGCAGAGCAGGAGGGAAAAGAAAAGTTACACTCTGCAAATGCCCAACGAGGTTCCCAGCTTCAGCTCATAAATGGAAATGACTTTGCTACTAAAAACATCCCTTCCTCTTTCTGACCCCTCCCTGCCTCTGCTGCCTCGGGCCTGAGCCCACAGAACAGGTCTCTCCAGCTTATATAATATCGTTACCACGTGGTACGTCATGCTTTGCTTCCAAGGGGCTTACTGTACAAAAGGAGCAAAAATTAGTGCTGGGCCGCCTCTGCTCCTCCCTGCAACCCTGCTACAGCACTGCCAGGTTTCACGTGGAGATGAAAGAAAAGGATAATGGATTCCAGTGGATGACAGCCATGTATTTACCACAGGCTTAATGAAAACGGCCTTTGTATTACTGCCTCAGCCCCTCCACTCAATGCAATCAAGAAAATGTTTGTCAAATGACTGCAACTCACTAGGACACAACACCTTTTTTCTTTTAACCTCGGGACCAGCTAGAGTAACAACCCCGCTTTGCCTGGGACTTTCCTGGTTCAGCACCGTAAGTCCCACATCTTGTTAAGTGCTGTCAAATTGGTTCCAACTCATAGGGACCCTATGCACAACACAATCCTAGCTGTGTTTCAACCCATTGTTGCAGCCACTGTGTCAACCATCTTGTTGTGGACCTTCCTCTTTTTTGCTGACTCTCTACTTTACACCAAGTATGGTGTCTTTCTCCAGGGACTGGTCCCTCCTGATAACATGCCAAAGTACATGAGAGGAAGACTCACCATCCTCACATCTAAGGAGCATTCTGGTTGTACTTCTCCCAAGACAGATTTGTTCATTCTTCTGGCAGTCCACAGTATAGTCAATATACTTCACCAACACCATAATTCAAAGGCATCAATTCTTCAGTCTTCCTTGTTCACTGTCGAGCTTTCGCATAAATATAAGGTGATTGAAAATACCATGGCTTGGGTCAGGCACATCTTTGTTCTCAAAGTCACATCTTGCTTTTTAACACTTTAAAGATAGGCCTACACATTTCCCATCTGAATCCCAATAAAAAAAAAATTTCAGGAAGGGGTTATCACAGCCATTTAGTAACTTAAAGTAAGTGTCTCTCTGGTGAGGAGCTCTCAGCGGACAGCCAGGAGCCTAGGATGGTTTGAGAATGTCCTGGACAGCCTGTGAACACATGGTGCTGGGCCAACTCCCAAATTCTAATCCGTAAGTCTGGGGTGGAGCCATGAGTCTGCATTTCTAACGAGTTTCCAAGTGCCACTGTTTTTGCTGGTCAGACCACCTCCCCCGCCATGGTGCTAACCTAGGCTACCCAAAACCCCAGTGCCCTCGAGTCGATCTGACTCGTAGCGACCCCAACTAGCTGAGAACACCTGTGTCAACTATTGACCTTTCTGGGAAGGCTCTTTACTTCTCCGGGTAGGGCTTCCAACTGGTTTGTTCCAGTTCGAACCCCTGCTGAAAATTTGCATCTCCATCCAGATGTACTGAATCAGAATCTACATTTTAACAAGATCCCCCAGATGATTCTTATGTATAATAAACTTTAAGAAACACTGCTCTGCTGGTGGTTCTCAGAATTGGCCCCTAACCAGCATCGTTAGCATCATCTGTGAACTTGTTAGAAGTGCAAATTATCAGCAGGGGTTTGAACCTGACAACCAGTTCAAATCCCTGTCTCTGAGCTTATTTCTTCACCTACTAAATGTAAAGGATTTCTAAGCTCTCCTCAAGTTCTAGGCTTTTAACCAGTTAACCATTTGCCCTAGAATCAACTTATGGCTGCCCCAGGTGTGTCAGAGCAGAACTGTGCTCCATAGGGCTTTCCATGGCTGATTTTCCAGAAATAGGTTGCCAGGCCTTTCTTCCAAAGTGCCTCTGGGTAAACTCAAACCTCCAACCTTCAGATTAGCAGCCAAGCACATTAACAGTCTGCACCACCCAGGGACTCCTCTCAATTTCTAGAATAGTGTTTCTCAAATTTCAACACGAATAAGAATCACCTGGAGGGCTCATTAAAATGAATTCCTGTACTCCACCCCACTTACCCTGATTCAGAGGGTCTGAGGTGGGGTCCAAGAGTGTGGGTGTTTAACAACCTTCCCAGAGCATGCTGTTCAGCTGCTGGGGGAACCACTGAGTAGGGCTGTTCTACAACAGACGAGGGACCCCTTGGACAGTGCTTGTACCAATTTTAAACAAACAGCTGAGTAGTGATTACCCTACAGGCTTCACATCTTTCAAGCCTAGTAATTTTTTAAATCCTCAACAAATTCTATTTCATCTCCTCACTCATCCCATCTCCCACTTTTTGTCTGTGGATTCAGAAATTGCTGTCACTGTAGATAATCTCATGGGCTGTAGAAGTTTTTTGTTTATTGTTTGCATGACAGAGTCACAGGGAAACTCAGCTGCAAAAGACAACCCTCCTTCCTCTAAAGATGAGAAAGGAGCCCTGGTGGTGCAGTAGTTAAGCGCTCAGCTGCTAAGCTAATGGTAGGCAGTTAGAACCCACCTGCTGCTCCATGGGAGAAAAGACCTGGCAATCTGCTCCCATAAAGATTACAGTCTACGAAATCCTATGAGCAGTTCTACTCTGTCCTATAGGGTTGTTATGAGTCAGAATTGACTCAACAGCAACAAGATGAGAAAGATGCAGAGATTTAGCGGCTTGCCCAAATCCCCAGAGTCAGTTAACAACAAGAATTAGTTCCTTTGATCCCCAGCTAAAGTATTTTCACATGTCTCCCTCTTCCTCTAAAAAAAGGGAGGGTATATTAAAGGAAAACCCCACCAATATAATCACCCAGAGTTGTGCAAGCCAGGCAACCCATCACCGAACTACCCGTGCTTTTTTCAAGTACTCACCCCTCCCAGGGTTTCATAAGAAATTTTAAGAGAAAATAGAACACCTAGAGAGAATCTTGCCAATAAAGGAATTTTCTTAGTTTGCTTTGGATTCCTTCTGAAAGGTACAAATATTTTAAATGAGTTAACTAGACCATGCCCCCATAATGGCCTAGAACCAGAAGAGACAGCCTTCTCATAGCCCTGCAATTTAATGTTGGGTTAGCCAGAGTATAAGTTCCTCAAAATATCTAGCTTCTAGCACACGGCACTCAAAGTATTCAACAAGAAACTCCACAAACAGATGGGTATCGGTGTACGTATTTCCTAAATTTCTTAAATATTTAAGTAACCCACTTCAACTTCTATGATATAGAGAGAAGGAACAGTCATCAAGTGGTGCTTTTTCTGTAGTTTCCTCTTGGGGACACAACAAAAAAACTCAAAATGGTCAGCTTCACGACCTCCATATTCGGCATTCCTGTAATCGAGGGACACTTTGAGGCTAACCGTGGAAGGGGTCTGAAGGCCAGGTCTGCTTGAGACTGGCTGGGCAGAGCCACACCCTCCTGGGCACGTCCCCCCCCCGCCCCCCACCCGGATACGGTACACCCTCAGCCAGGAAGCAGGAGCATGCCTAGGTTAGGTTCCAATTCTAACAGTGCTACCTCTCAGGGTGGTATTACAGGCCTGTGTTGCTGGGACCCACAGAACCCAGTGTGAGGTCCCAAAAGGTCACAGCCCAAGGAAGCAGGCCCGGACAGTGGAGCTGTCAAAGCTGCCGGGAGCTTTATTCTAGCCCTCAGTCTACCATCTCTTCACTCCTCTTTCACCCAGTGTGATAGATGGAGTGAGCGCCAGGCCAGGAGTCCATCAGCCTGAGTCCAGCCCTGGTTCTCCTCTAAGTACACTGCCTGACATTAAGCAGGCTGCTTCACCCCTGAGCCTCAGTTTCTTCAGCTGTGAAAAGGAGATAAAAATTCTTGCTTGGCCTGGGTTGGAAAGATGCTGTGTGCCAGGGTAAGGGGCTGCCTCTGCTTTTGGGGTAGTCTACTGTTATGGATTGTGTCCCCCCAAAATATGTGTTGGAGTCCTGACCCCTATACCAGTAGATGTAATCTGATTTGGCAATAGGGTTTCTTTGTTGTGTTAACAAGCACTATCAGCGTAAAGTATGTCCTAAACCTAATCACTCCTGAGTGACATAAAGAGCAACACAGACACAGAGACAAGAGCGTATACCTGGGAAGTCAGACACTCTGATGACAACGGAGGCAGATGAATCTCCAAGCCCAGGAACTCCAAGGATTGCTTGCTACTAGAAGCTGAAAGAGATGAAGGACCACCCCCCTAGACCCACACTGTAAATTCAGACTTCCAGCCCCCTGAATTCTGGGAAAATATATGTCTGTTCTTTAAAGCTACCCACTTGTGGTATTTCTGTTACAGTGGCACTAAGAAACTAAGACCCCCACCCTGCTAGCTTTTACCTCCCTCTACGTTCATCACCTTCAGGAGAGTAGGTGATGACCACCAATGCTTTCCAATTAGCTAGTAGATGGTGAAACTTACCCACGCCCTGCTTTTAAAAAGCCTTCAGGAACTTCAAGGCCAAACTCCTCAGCTGAACAACTGAGTGTCTCATTTGTCCACCTCCAAACTGCCCTCCAACCCAAAGCCAGCGGGTCCAGCAACTTACAGCAATTTAGTTGCACTTTCTCTCTTCTGGGCCTTTGCAAGCACCACTCCACTATACCTGGAATGCCTTCCTTCCTCCCCTCTACTTTTCAAATTCCTCTAGGCCCAGCTTGGGTCCCTCTTCTGCAACATCGGTCTGCCAGAGGGTTCTTTCTCTTCCCAAGTGCTGTAAGGATCATTTGCACTCATTTACGCGACCTGTTTCTACTAATGAGGTCAAAGGCACAAGCCTTCTCAGAATGCTCCCAGGGAGCTTTCCCCACTGTAAGCCCCCACTGTGCACCCCTAGTGCACCTACATGGTCTTTATTAATTTGCATAACTGTCCGCCTTCTAGGCTGTAATCTCCCTGAGGCTCCATTATTTCTTCATTCCCAGTATCCAATCACCCAGTGTCCAATTACCAAATTGACAATGTTGGAATGCATGAACTGATACCACTATATAGTAAGATGTTTTAACTCAGTTATCAAGGACCCTTTTAAGTAAAATTTCAGTGTTGGTGTACCTCACTCTAAGCAAACTCAATATATGAAAATCAGATTCACCTAAAAGACACATTGAAGAGTTATACACAATAGGATTCACCACAGGATCCTTTTTAAATATCAGGATTTAAATAGGATTTAGTCTGAAGTTTATTTTTTCATTCGATCCAGTTTAGCAAACATTTACTGAGAACCAACTATCACCTAGCGGAAAGTGTTCTGCAGAACTCTTTAGTTGGGACTTGATCTTTGTGCTTCCTCAACCTCATCATTCAAAGTAATTACAAAGAATCTACTTAAAGGTGTCACTGGCACAAGAAAAAAAAAGATGTAGCCCCACAGATGGAAGTAGGCTCTCTCTCTATGTATGACAGCCACCACAGCCTCCAGCCCAGGGCTGCCCTGGCAGCTGAAGTCCTGGTCAAGGATATTATCAGCAGATGTCCACAGACTCCCAGGATCCCTAAAACCACAAACAACAGCCCTTTTTCATCTCCGTCTGTAAAGTCTTTACTTGTGACTGAAACTCTTGAAATGGACATCACCTTCAGTTTCTTCTTCCTTCCTCTAAAACTCAAACTCCCTCTGGAAAGAGCAGGCACCTTGGAGTTAGACTGCAGCCCTGAATTGAGCCCCACATTGCCACTTAGCAGCTGTGTAACTTTAAGCACTTAACTTAGCCTCTGTAGGCTCCGCTTCTTCATGTAGGAAGCTGGGTAGTTTGAGAACAAAACAAAGAGCGGAAGCACTGGAACACTGGGCACAGAGGAAGCATTCGCTCAATGACAATGGTGATCACCAAACCACCTTCTTGCCCAGCATACAACTCACCTTAAACATCACTTCTTCCAGGAAATCTGCCCTAAGAGAAGTAGAAATGTGGGTCTTCCTTGGTACTGTTTAATTTAAAAGCCTAGCCCTATTTTTTTTTTAATTGAGGTAAGCGTATTTATATTTACATATTTAAAAAAAAATTTTTGCCATGTCACAAAGCCCTATTTTTAATCAAATCAAAACCACAATGAGATACCACTTCACACCTACTATGATGTTTATAATTAAAAAAAAAAAAGTGCCGTTGAGGATGTGGCAAGACTGAAATCCTTGCACATTGCTAGCAGGAAGGTAAAATGACGCAGCCACTGTGGAAAACAGTTCAGCAGTTCCTCAAAAACTGAAACGCAGAATTATCATATGACCCAGCAATTCCAAAGGAATTAAAAACAATCTCTACCATGGTACCTTATTTGTGCTGCTTTTGTTCTACTTAGTAAATTTGGTCAAACTAAAAAAAAAAAAATTTTTTTTTTTTTTTACCATCTAAAAATTCAGCAAAACTACATTATAACCTAAGGTTAACATGAAATCTTCTTGTACTCTGTGTGCCAAAACCAAATAAACCCTCTGAGAGCAGTGCCTCATTTAAACTTGTTCTTTATATTAGTATAGAGAGGATCTAGCAACTGAATTATTCTCAAAGCTTTATAGACTTTACTGTAAAACTGTGGGATTCTTTTTTCAAGAGTTTCCTGACACACAGTGCAAAAACATTTTCATCAAAATGTGGTTTCTTTAGTTGAATAGACACTCATTTCCAAAGGGGAGACTGGTATATCTTTTCCCAAGCACCAAGGTCCAATCATATGCCCTCAAGCCACGGGGTAATGGTGTTTCCATTATGGAACCCATCGCCATGTTCTTGCTTTTCTCTTATTAAAAGGCTTAAGGGAAAGTGTGAATGCGTTTCTCCTTCAACTCTGTTTTCAAGTGAGCATTAGAGAGAGAAAAAAAGATCATTTCAAAGAATAAGAATACCCTGTAATCAGAAAGCGCTTTGGAACAAGAAGGAACGATGTATGTATGAACCATGGGGAATCTCTGTGCAAATCTCTAATCTAGAATATGCATAAACCTATGACCAAAGTCTCAAAACTTTACCCTGGTGTCCTTCCCATCATTAACTCCACATCATTATTTGCTTTTGGCACATCTCCCTTGCTACCTGGTACAGAGGAAAACTGCCCCATAGGATTTCCAAGGAGCGACTGGCGGATTCGAACTGCCAACCTTTTGGTTAGCAGCCAAACCCTTCACCACTGTGCCACCAGGGCTCAATTTTCAGTAGTGTATTTCTCCCTTTATTGTGGTAAACATACGTAACAATCTTTTGCTTTATCAACATATATCATGTGCACAATTCAGTGGCATCAGTTATGTTTATCACGTTATTCGACTATTATTACCATTATCCATTTCCAAATTATCCCATCACTCTTAACGGAACCTCAGTGCCTGCCTGGCCCCCTACCAGGCCCTGGTAACCACCAGTAAACTTTGATCTCTACAGATTTGCCTATCCTAGATATTTCATGTAATCAGTATGTGTCCCTTTGCAGCTGACTTATTTTTTTTAAGGTAAACTTTAATTGAAAAGTTTTTAAGGATTTTCACCCACCCCTCTTATTTAGCTGCAGATATCCAAATAAGAATTGGGAAGCCCTACTTTAACTTCTCCAGACTGGAAGAGCATAGAGGCAAGGCCACAAAGGTGGGGAGGAGGTAGTGGGTAGGTCAACAGAGAGACTGCAGGGATTGAGACCAGATACAATTCAAGGCCCGGATTTGAGTAGCTGGCACAGAAGCCATCAGAAATCAGGCTTTCCTCCCACCCCCAAACTCAGCTGGCTCCCAGACACTGCTCTGAGGCTGGAGGGGCCTGCCAAAGCCGGAATCCCTACTGAATTTTTCACCGTAGCAAGACAGCCCTGGCACAGGCACCTGGGATTGACTCCTGACCATTTGGGTAGGAATGGGGTGGGGCCCACAAAACCACTTTCACAAGTCCCCTCCTTCAAAGGGTACCATGTGGTATAGCTTTCTTCCAAATATCAAGCTGAAAACAACTGTCTGAATTTTAAAGGATCCACTGAGATAAGTGGTGATGC
Source organism: Loxodonta africana (assembly GCF_030014295.1). Classification (NCBI taxonomy): domain Eukaryota; kingdom Metazoa; phylum Chordata; class Mammalia; order Proboscidea; family Elephantidae; genus Loxodonta; species Loxodonta africana. The sequence continues at coordinate 57,181,861 of NC_087352.1, read as the reverse complement.
CTAGAATTTTATTTTTATTTAGCAAATATTTATATGTGGTGTTTGCTTTGTGCCAGGAACTGTTGTAGGAGCTTTACAAATGCTAAGTCATTTAATCTTCTGAACAACCCTACAAGCTAGTTCCTTTATTATGATGCTCATTTTCCAGATGTGGGCTTGGCACTAGGGACAGGACAGCAAACAAAACAGCCTCTGCCCTCTCAGCACTTACACTTTACTGGGGAGACAGGCATCAATGGGTATTTCATTATAACTGAGGCAATGCTACAAAGGTGAAGAACAGAGCTAAGAGGGAAAATAACAGGGACCTTATTCTAGTCTGTGGGGTTATGATGGTGCAATGGTTTAAGTGCTCAGCTGCTAACCAAAAGGCTGGCAGTTCGAACCCACCCAGAGGCTTCATGGGAGAAAAGACCTGGTGATCTGCTCCCATAAAGATTAAAGCCTATGGGGTGGTTCTACTCTGTCACATGGAGTCACTATGAGAGGAAAATCAACTTGACAGCACACAACAATAACAATTTAGTCTACGGGAGACTGCCAGGGACAAGTCCCCAGGGATCGTTGGAATCCCGAGTTGTCTGAGCCGTCTGTTGCGAATCCAACATGTCACTCCGGAGAGCAAAGGGCTTGACAAGCCATGAGCTGCCACATGCATGCCTGCTCTCAACTCATACGTGGTCCAGGCCTGGCAGGCTCCCAGGGGACAGCAGTCATGCATTAATCATCTCTAGGGTCTGCTCAAACAAGTCTCAAAATAGTGACAAAGTTCTCTAACCTTCCAATGCACTTTCACACAATCTTACACAGCGCTACAGTGGCCCGCTACGATGGCCCAGAGCATGCCCACTGGAACCAGGCATCCGGGGTGTGAATTCCAACCTTGCCAACTTTCTGGCTTTGTAACCTTTGGCAAGTTATTAGAACTCTCTGAACCGCAGTTTCTCGTCTCAAAAATAGGAAAAGTAACTTCATAGGACTATGAAATGAAATGAGTTGACACATGAAAAGTGTTTTCAGAGTAGTGCTTGCCATATAAAACAATTGTTAGCTATTATCATTATCATCATTATCACCTTATTCTATCCTCACAATACTCAAGAGGCAGGTGGGATAGGACCAACCACCTCCATTTAACAGATAGCAATCTGAGGCAAAGACAGCAAGTTGCTTGAGGTTATATGTCTAGTTGGAGTCCACTTCTCTCCCCATTTCACCATGGGGTCCACAACAATCCAAAAGCATTTGATGAAAATTTCAAGCATCTCAACACTTGGGCACCAACTATATACAGATACTAGCAACCACTTTTCCTGCTGCATGTAGGGAGCAAGATCCCTGCAAACCCAACACCTTGGTCTGTAATCCCAGCAGCCAAGTTCAGAGCCTTTCACTTTATCTGTAGGGTAAATGCGCCAAGATAAGCTTCTATTGAGAGTCTACCATAGATCTAGCACTCTACACCGTGCAAGAGACAAAAGGGGTATAACTCTTGGTTCCTGCCCTTAAAACCTGGTGGAGGAGGCAAGAGGTACTCAGCAGAAATAATCAGACAACAAGAGAGGGGAGAATACCACTAAGTGTTAAACTCTGGCAGAGTTAACAAGAGTAAGAGAAATTCAGCTAAGTTAAGTCCAGTGTGAATTGATGTAATCAGGGAAAACTTTGTGGAGCAAATGGGATTTAAGTGGGGCTTTAAGGAGCACTACCACTGGCTTGACAGAGAGGAAGGGGAAAGAAAGTTCTCAGAAGTCTAAGACACAGAATGAGAAGAGACAAGAAGATGGGAGCAAATGAATAAATAAGGGAAGGCCGTGAGAAGGTGGCCTTGAAGAGGGAGACGGGGCAAATAGGGGTGAGGAGGGCTGTGTGGTGAAAAAGGTTATCTGAGGACCAGTTGATGGATTCTGAATGTGACCCTCCATGCAGGCAAACAGGCAGGATGCTTGTGAACCACACAAAAGCAGAGATTAGGAAAAGCAATTCTACATGGATAGGAGTAGAAAAGGCTGCAGGCCAAGGAAGCCAGCAAGTTGGATTCATCCACGTAGGAGGTGACAAGGGTAGGTGAGTGTGTGCGCTCGGGTACACGCATGCGTGCGACAGCACGGTAGGGGCACGTTGAATGGAAATCTCTTTTTCTCCCTTGATGAGAAGAGGCTCATGCTCCCCCTTTGACTGAACAACTTGGGAGCAGTAACACCCTGCAGATGTACAAAGCTCAAACAACCCAGTGAGGAGGGTCACCTGCCAGCACCTTTGAGTCTGTAAAAACAGCTTGGGGACAGTGTCTGATCTCTTCCAACCTCACCAAAGGGAAGGAGAACCAAGATCAATAGCACAAGGCTGAGTCCCATGAGGTAGAGGCCAGACAAGCCTCCTCGCTCTACTTTCTTTACTAATTCTAACACCAATTGTCCCTCACACAGCACACTCTACTTCTCTGCCAGGTTCAAGAATTCACTGCGATGTCCACACAAAACTCACGGACCACACTCCCAATTGGGAGGTTTATTAGGGAATTAACAGTTACAATTCAGGGTCAGGAACACTCAGGATACAGTTCTTCCATCAGGACAGCCTCTCCCTGGCCCTAAGCCTCTCACCAAAGGCACTCAGTTTCTCTTTCCATGGGCCGGGAAGCCCACCATGCTTTCTCCTGCTGCCAGGCCTCTCCTGCCACCACGTCTCACCATCTTCAGGGTTACAGCTTGTTCTTTCTCTCTCTGTCTCCTGCTTCCAGGAGCTTCTCAGTGCGGGGATCCCAGGTCCAAAGGATGAGCTCTCTGCTCCTGGCTGTTCTTGCTTGGTAGTGGTAGGATCCTCCTCTCTGATCTGCAACTGGAATTGGCTCTCTTTTAAGACAAAACTGGCCAATCCCCTTGGTGGGCCACAATTAACGTTATCACAGAGTCCTGCCCAATCACGTGGGTGGGAGTTACAAGACCATGGCTAGAAAGGCCACACACAAAAGTAATCAACTGCACCGTAAGGTCTAAAATCTTTTATACTTCCCTAAGTCACTTAACCCTCTCAGTCTCAGTTTCTCTATCTCTGAAATGGAGTACCACTGTCCCAGCTGTTTACAGAAGGACTGTGAAGGCAAAATGTGAAAGATCATTAGAGGAGGAAGTGGCCCAGTGAAAAGGTTGCCAGCAGTGGAAACGGCCCTGGTGTGTACTCTCAAAGAGTGAATCAACTTGCAGTGCACTGGAAAAGCAGGCTTTTACTGACAAATCTGCAGACGATCACCTCCATAAAACACACCTGGGGCCTAATTAAAGCCACAGAAAAACAACTTGCTAAATCTCAGTGATGAATCACTACGAAACACCCTTACCTGCCACACTAACACTGCAGATGTTATGCGGAGCACAGGTTTGATTTTGGTATCAAGAAACAGTGAAGAAAAGGAAACACCCAGGCTGTGCCCTCGTGGTGGTGGTGGCGGTGGTACTGGAGGCAGCTGATGAATAGGAATTGGTGCACAATAGGCTTAGCCAGAGCAGGGCTTTGGAGAAGGCAGGAACCTCCGAGTAAACTAACTCCTGGGTGTGATGCTTGAAACCCCACAGTTACAAATGCACAGCACTGCAGCAAACACTATCCATAACACGACCCTTACCACAAACCCAGAGTCTCTGTGTGGCATAAACAGTTAACAAACTCGACTTCTTACAGAATGTTTGCCCGTAGAAGTCCACCCACAGGCACCACAGAGGAAAGGCCTGGTGATCTACTTCCAAAAAATCAGTCATTAAAAACTCTATGGAGGAGGTGGGGCCAAGATGGCTGACTAGGTAGAAGCTACCTTGGATCCCTCTTGCAATAAAGACTCGGAAAAACAAGTGAATCCATCACATACATGACAGTCTATGAACCCTAACCATCAAACACAGATCTAAAGAGTTGACCTGAGTGACAGAGACTGAGAACGAACAACCACGGGGAAGAAGCGACTGTTTTCTGAGCCTGGAGCCAGCGTCCCAATCAGGAAACCTTGGCTTCGGGCTTTGGATCGGGCGCAGGGGAGCTCAGCACGACATCCTGAGACGGCGCAAATACTGGACGCAGCCATAGGCCCCAGAAGTGACCTCGGGGGAAGCCCAGCCAGTGCACGCAGGCAGTGCAGCGACGCGGCTGACAGGAGAAGTCACCAGGAGGCAGCAACTGGTTTTGGAGCCTGGAGTGCAGCATCCCAGCTGGGGAACCTTGGCGCTGGGCTTTAGACTGGGAGCGGAGGAACTGACCACGGCTTCTGAGACAGCGCAAGCACGGGATGCGGGCCTGACCTTCAGGGGCAATCTCTACCCAGCCAGCGCACACAGTCAACACGCCCCTTGGGAATCTCAGATAAAATAGTCATCCCAAGCAAAATAAGTAACTTTGTCTATGTTCCGGGGTGCTACTCTCTCCTATTTATTTGACCCTTCCCCTCCCCTTCGCAAGTGGCTTCATTAACCTTGGAATTTCCTAAGCCAGAGAGAGAAGTGCGCTGTGGTTTTTCTTTCCTTTTTTTTTTTTTTGATCTTTTCCTAATCATTCTCCTGGCCTGAGAGAAGCAGCTACAAAAAACACAGGAACCAAAAATCCTTCCCTAATTGGACTAAAAACACAGAACGAGCTCCAACCAAATATATGTGATCCACAGTCTTTGGCTTTCATCCCTACAGGGAACAAGGTGGCTATTATAATGCAAAGGCATTTCTGATAGGGATCTGACTGCAATTGTTTTAGCCGATTACTGGAAAGACAAGTTTCCCAGGTCTGATATTTCTGCGAATTCAACAGAGCCCTCACTGACCCACAAAAGGGAACTGAGGGCTAAAGCTACCCCCAGACCACCTAGCCTCCTGCCCTAGGCATCTAAGGAGGGTGACACCTACCAATCTGTAAAGGTACTTGCACTGGGGGCCTAAGGTACAGCTGCAGAGCCCACCCATCAAAGTGCTTTAGGAATAGAGACACACCTACCTCACTGGCACTTGGGGGAAGCCTGTCAGCATCCTGCCCGCCCCCACCCCCCCAGAGTGCAAAACCCTGCTGCTACTAGAATCTGGTGCACACAACTATCACCACTACTCCTCTAGGTGGATAGGTGACAGTCTGCACCACACACTTGATGACACAAAATCAGATTCTACTCAAGAATAGTGAATGGACTCTTAGGCTCATATATCTGGTAACAGCCCAAACCAGCTGGTAATAGGACATAAGTGATTCAAGGGCTACAACAATTAAGACAGAGCAATCTAATAACCCATCTACACATATTGAAAGAAAACAAAACAAGATAAGACTCAGTGAGCAAATATAGAATAAATCACTACAATATCTCAGAGATGGCTTGGAGACAGCAGTCGATATCAAACCACATAAAGAAGCAGACCATGATTGCTTCTACAACTCCCCAAACTAAAGAATCAAAATCTTTCCCAAATGAAGATACAATCCTGGAATTGCCAGATGCAGAATATAACAAACTAATTTACAGAATGCTTCAAGACATCAGGGATGAACTCAGAAATGAAATAAGGCAATCTACAGAAAAAGCCAAGGAACACACTGACAAAGCAGCTGAAGAACTCAAAAATATTATTCAAGAACATAGTGGAAAAATTAATAAGCTGCAAAAATCCACAGAGAGACAGCATTCAGAAATCCAAAAGGTTAACAGTAAAATTACAGAATTAGACAACTCAATAGGAAGTCAGAGGAGCAGACTCGAGCAACTGGAATGCAGGGTGGGGGACCTGGAGGACCAGGGAATTGACACCAATACAGCTGGAAAAAAATCAGATAAAAGAATTTTAAAAAATGAAGAAACCCTAAGAATCATGTGGGACTCTATCAAGAAGAACAACTTGCGTGTGATTGGAGTCCCAGAACAGGGAGGGATAACAGAAAATACAGAGAGAATAGTTGAAGATCTGTTGGCAGAAAACTTCCCTGACATCATGAAAGACGAAAGGATATCTATCCAAGATGCTCATCAAACCCCATTTAAGATTGATCCAAAAAGAAAATCACCAAGACATATTATCATCAAAATTGCCAAAACCAAAGATAAAGAGAAAATTTTAAAAGCAGCCAGGGATAAAAGAAAGGTCTCCTACAAGAGAGAATTAATAAGTTCAGACTACTCAGCAGAAACCATGCAGGCAAGAAGGCAATGGGATGACATATACAGAGCACTGCAGGAGAAAAACTGCCAGCCAAGGATCACATATCCAGCAAAACTCCCTCTAAAATATGAAGGCGAAATTCAGACATTTACAGATAAACACAAGCTTAGAGAATTTGCAAAATCCAAACCAAAGCTACAAGAAATACTAAAGGAAATTGTTTGATCAGAAAACCAGTAACATCAGATACCAGCACAACACAAGGTCACAGAACAGAACATCCTGATATCAACTCCAATAGGGAAATCACAACAACAAATTAAGTTTAATTTTAAAAAGGAAAAAACGCTCAAAACAGGGAATCATTGAAGTCAATATGTAAAAGATCACAATAATCAAAAAAAAAATCAAAAAGAGGGACTAAATACAGGAGGCATAGAACTGCCATATGGAGAGGGATACAAGGCGATACAGGAAAATACAAGTTAGCTTTTTACTTAGAAAAATAGGGGTAAATATTGAGGTAACCACAAAGAGGTCTAACAACTCCATAACTCAAAATAAAAACCAATAAAAACATAACGACTCAGCAAACATAAAGTCAAATACTATGAAAATGAGGAACACACAATTTACAAACAAAAACGTCTCAGCACAAAAAAGTAAGTGGAAAAATGACACTGTCAACAACACACATAAAAAGGCATCAAAATGACAGCACTAAACACATACTTATCTATAATTACACTGAAGTAAATGGACTAAATGCACCAATAAAGAGACAGAGAGTCTCAGACTGGATAAAGAAACACAATCCATCTATATGCCGCCTACAAGAGACACACCTTAGAGACACAAACAAACTAAAACTTAAAGGATGGAAAAAATATATCAAGCAAAAAATAAGCAAAAAAGAGGAGTAGCAATGTTAATTTCTGACAAAATAGATTTTAAAGTTAAATCCACCACAAAGGATAAAGAAGGACACTACATAATGATTAAAGGGACAATTGATCAGGAAGATATAACCATATTAAATATTTATGCACCCAGTGACAGGGCTGCAAGATACATAAAACAAACTTTAACACAGCTGAAAAATGAGATAGACACCTCCACAATTATAGTAAAAGACTTCAACACACCACTTTCGGAGAAAGACAGGACTTCCAGTAAGAAGCTCAATAGAGACACGGAAGACCTAATTGTTACAATCAACCAACTTGACCTCATAGACTTATACAGAACACTCCACCCAACTGCTGCAAAGTATACTTTTTCTTCTAGCGCACATGGAACATTCTCTAGAATAGACCACATATTAGGTCATAAAACAAACCTTTGTAGAATCCAAAACATTGAAATATTACAAAGCATCTGACCATAAAGGCCATAAAAGTGGAAATCAATAACAGAAAAACTAGGGAAAAGAAATCAAATACTTGGAAACTGAACAATACCCTGCTGAGAAAAGACTGGGTTGTGCAAGACATTAAGGTGGGAATAAAGAAATTCACAGAATGCAACGAAATGAAAACACTTCCTATCAAAACCTCTGGGACACAGCAAAAGCAGTGCTCAGAAGTCAATTTATATCGATAAACACACACATACAAAAAGAAGAGCCAAAATCAGAGAACTGTCCCTACAACTTGAACAAATAGAAAACGAGCAACAAAAGAATCCATCAGGCACCAGAAGAAAACAAATAATAAAAATTAGAGCTGAACTAAATGAATTAGAGAACAGAAAAACAACTGAAAGAATTAACAAAGCCAAAAGCTGGTTCTTTGAAAAAATTAACAAAATTGATAAATCATTGGCCAAACCGACTAAAGAAATACAGGAAAGGAAAAAAATAACCTGAATAAGAAACGAGATGGGCCACATCACAACAGACCCAATTGAAATTAAAAGACTCATATCAGCTTATTATGAAAAATTGTACTCTAACAAATTTGCAAACCTAGAAGAAACGGATGAATTCCTAGAAAAACACTACCTACCTAAACTAACACAATCGGAAGTAGAACAACTAAATAGACCCATAACAAAAAAAGAGATTGAAACGGTAATCAAAAAAAACTCCCAACCAAAAAAAAGCCCTGGCCCGGATGGCTTTACTGCAGACTTCTACCAAACTTTCAGAGAAGAGTTAACACGACTACTGCTAAAGGTATTTCAAAGCACAGAAAACGACAGAATACTGCCTAACTCATTCTATGAAGCCAGCATATCCCTGATACCAAAACCAGGTAAAGACACCACAAAAAAAGAAAATTACAGACCTATATCCCTCATGAACATACATGCAAAAATCCTCGATAAAATTCTAGCCATTAGAATTCAAAAACATATCAAAAAAATAATCCACCATGACCAAGTGGGATTTATACCAGGTATGCAAGGCTGGTTTAATATTAAAAAAAAAAACATTAATGTAATCCACCATATAAATAAAAGACAAAAACCACATGATCTTATCAATTGATGCAGAAAAGGCATTTGACAAAGTCCAACACCCATTTATGATAAAAACTCTCACCAAAATAGGAATTGAAGGAAAATTCCTCAACATAATAAAGGGCATCTATACAAAGCCAACAGCCAACATCACTCTAAATGGAGAGAGCCTGAAAGCATTTCCCTTGAGAACGAAAACCAGACAAGGATGCCCTTTATCACTGCTCTTATTCAACATAGTGCTAGAGGTCCTAGCCAGAGCAATTAGGCTAGACAAAGAAATAAAGGGCATCCAGATTGGCAAGGAGGAAGTAAAATTATCTCTATTTGCAGATGACATGATCTTATACACAGAAAACCCTGAGGAATCCTCCAGAAAACTACTGAAACTAATAGAAGAGTTTGGCAGAGTCTCAGGTTATAAGATAAACATACAAAAATCACTTGGATTCCTCTACATCAACAAAAAGAACATCTAAGAGGAAATCACCAAATCAATACCATTCACAGTAGCTCCCAAGAAGATAAAATACTTAGGAATAAATCTTACCAAAGATGTAAAAGGCCTATACAAAGAAAACTACAAAGTACTACTGCAAGAAACTAAACAGGACCTACTTAAGTGGAAAAACATACCTTGCTCATGGATAGGAAGACTTAACATAGTAAAAATGTCTATTCTACCAAAAGCCGTCTATACATACAATGCACTTCAGATCCAAATTCCAATGACATTTTCTAATGTGATGGAGAAACAAATCACCAACTTCATATGGAAGGGAAAGAAGCCTCGGATAAGTAAAGCATTACTGAAAAAGAAGAAGAAAGTGGGAGGCCTCACTCTACCTGATTTTAGAACCTATTATACAGCCACAGTAGTCACAGCCTGGTACTGGTACAGCAACAGGCACGTAGACCAATGGAACAGAATTGAGAACCCAGATATAAATCCATCCACATATGAGCAGCTGATATTTGACAAAGGCCCAGTGTCAGTTAATTGGGGAAAAGATAGTCTTTTGAACAAATGGTGCTGGCATAACTGGATATCCATTTGCAAAAAAATGAAACAGGACCCATACCTCATGCCATGCACAAAAACTAACTCCAAGTGGATCAAAGACCTAAACATAAAGACTAAAACGATAAAGATCATGGAAGAAAAAATAGGGACAACCCTAGGAGCCCTAATACAAGGCATAAACAGAATACAAAACATTACCAAAAATGACGAAGAGAAACCAGATAACTGGGAGCTCCTAAAAATCAAACACCTATGCTCATCTAAAGACTTCACCAAAGAGTAAAAAGACCACCTACAGATTGGGAAAGAATTTTCAGCTATGACATCTGCGACCAGCGCCTGATCTCTAAAATCTATATGATTCTGTTAAAACTCAACCACAAAAAGACAAACAACCCAGTCAAGAAGTGGGCAAAGGATATGAACACGCACTTCACTAAAGAAGATATTCAGGCAGCTAACAGATACATGAGAAAATGCTCTCGATCATTAGCCATTAGAGAAATGCAAATTAAAACTATGACGAGATTCCATCTCAGTCCAACAAGGCTGGCATTAATTCAAAAAACATAAAGTAATAAATGTTGGAGAGGCTGCGGAGAGATTGGTACTCTTACACACTGCTGGTGGGAATGTAAAATGGTACAACCACTTTGGAAATCTATCTGGCGTTTTCTTAAAAAGTTAGAAATAGAACTACCACACAACCCAGAAATCCCACTCCTCGGAATATACCCTAGGGAAATAAGAGCCTTCACACGAACAGATCTATGCACACCCATGTTTATTGCAGCTCTGTTTACAATAGCAAAAAGCTGGAAGCAACCAAGGTGTCCATCAATGGAGGAATGGTTAAATAAATTGTGGTATATTCACACAATGGAATACTACGCATCGATAAAGAACAGTGACGAACCTGTGAAACATTTCACAACATGGAGGAACCTGGAAGGCATTATGCTGCGTGAAATTAGTCAGATGCAAAAGGACAAATATTGTATAAAACCACTATTATAAGATCTTGAGAAATAGTATAAACTGAGAAGAACACATACTTTTGTGGTTACAGGGAGGGGAGGGAGGGAGGGTGGGAGAGGGTTATTTACTGATTAGTTAGTAGATAAGAACTACTTTAGGTGAAGGGAAGGACAATACTCAATACATGGAAGGTCAGCTCATCTGGACTGGACCAAAAGCAAAGGAGTTTCCTGGATAAACTGAATGCTTCAAAGGTCAGTGGAGCAAGGGCAGGGGTTTGGGGACTGGCTTAAGGGGACTTCTAAGTCAATTGGCAAAATAATTCTATTATGAAAACATTCTGCATCCCACTTTGAAATGTGGCGTCTGGGGTCTTAAATGCTAACAAGCGGCCATCTAAGATGCATCAATTGGTCTCAACCCACCTGGATCAAAGGAGAATGAAGAACACCAAGGTCACACGATAACTATGAGCCCAAGAGACAGAAGGGGCCACATGAACCAGAGACTGACATCATCCTGAGACCAGAAGAACTAGATGGTGCCCAGCCACAACCGATGACTGCCCTGACAGGCAGCACAACAGAGAACCCCTGAGGGAGCAGGAGATCAGTGGGATGCAGACCCCAAATTCTCATAAGAAGACCAGACTTAATGGTCTGACTGAGACTAGAGGAATCTCGGTGGTCATGGTCCCCAAATCTTCTGTTGGCCCAGGACAGGAACTATTCCTGAAGACAACTTATCAGACATGGAAGGGACTGGACAGTGGGTAGGAGAGAGATGCTGATGAAGAGTGAGCTACTTTTATCAGGTGGATACTTGAGACTGTGTTGGCATCTCCTGTCTGGAGGGGAGATAGGAGGGTAGAGAGGGTTAGAAACTGGCAAAATTGTCATGAAAGGAGAGACTGGAAGGAGGAAGCGGGCTGACTCATTAGGGGGAGAGTAAGTGGGAGTATGGAGTAAGGTGTATATAAGTTATATGTGACAGACTGACTTGATTTGTAAACCTTCACTTAAAGCTCAATAAAAATTACTAAAAAAACAACTATGGAGAACAGTTCAACTCTGACACACATGGGGTCCCCATGAGTCAGAGTCAATTTGATGACAACTGGTTGGTTGGTTGGTGATTGCAAATCTAGGGCATTCCCTTCCCCTCAGTGGAACTCTGAAAAGAGCCAGATTGAGCCCTATGTTAATGCTCTGTTATACATACCACTGCAACTAAGACACCATCAGTGCTTCATGCCTGAACACTAAGGGCAATGGGAAACGTCAAACTCCAATAAAGCAGAAAACTCAAATAACTGGAGCTAGTATCCTATATCCTGCCTTAGGAAAAGGAGACAAATGATCCACGAGCAGGTTAATAATCAGAGATGTAACAACAGCTAACGTGGAGGCTTACCATGTGTCAGGCACTATTGCCAAGTGCCTTTCACACATTAACTCCAACTCTCACAGTCCTATGATATTATCATTGGCACTTTGCAGATGAGAAAACCAATCCAAGAAGAGATTCAATAACCTGCCAGGGGTCACTAGTAAGTAGCAGAGCTGGAATTTGAGCCCAGGTGAGAGCCTGGATCCCAAATTGGTACCCTGTGGAGGGTGCGGAAGGGCAACCTAATATTTTGTACCTTCCATCTTTCTAGGAAACCCTGGTGGTGTAGTGGTTAAGAGCCATGGCTGCTAACCAAAAGGTCTGCAGTTCAAATCCACCAGGTGCTCCTTCAAAACCCTATGGGGCAGTTCTGCTCTGTCCAATAGAGTCGCTATTAGTCACAAATCAATGAACAATGGGTTTTTTTCCCCATCTCTAAAGGACAATGGGGCCAATAACACAGGAGGCTCCTCCCAACAAAAATAAGGTCACCTGTAGCTGCTTTGTTTTGTCTCCTGACTTCTGAATATTCTAAAATAAACATGAATTCCTTCATTAAGCAGAAAAACAAAAACCAAACACGTGCATTATTTTTAATATAATACCCCGACCCATCCTATGAATCCCTGCCTGGGTGGTCCCCAGGAAATGTGCAGCCCAGGGCTCCCTAGCCCACCTGAGCACTCAACAGGTGCACAGTAGCCAGCACTGAATGAGCACCTCAACAACAGAAATGTAGGCATAACCAGAGCAAGACTGAGTGCTAGGCAAGCTGCCAAGAGGCTGAGCTGGAATCAGCTGTCAGTTACCTAGTGATCTGATTAAGAAATATTGGTTAATACTTAAAGCACAATTAAAAATACATCAGCTCCATCTTAAAAAAAAAAAAAAAATGCCTCCTGTGACTTTTTTCAAGAACTTATTCAATAAGGTAAAGGGTTTTGTTGGTTAAGGATTAGCCAGCAGAAGGCACTTGGACTTCAAAGTAAGTCTTCTTGGAGGAAGACAAACTAACTCCCTAGCTGTCCTGTAGAACTTGATGGATGGGCATCAACAGAGATGGCTTATGCCTCAAAACACCCTTAAGGGTATCAACGGGAAGTCTAAACAACCTTTGTGGCTTCCGGGAGGTTACTTTGGTAAGTACAAGTACACAGTTTTGTTTTGTTTTTTTTCCCTCAGTTCATCTTTTTCCCTAAATTTTGCTGTTGTTGAGGATATATACAGTAAAACATACACCAGCTCAACAATTTCTACACGTGCAATTTAGTGACAGTGATCACATTTAAGTTGTGCAACCATCCTTACCCTCCTTTTCTGAATTGTTCCTTCTCCATTAACATAAACTCACTGCCCTCTAAGGTTCCTATCTTTCAAGTTGCTTTTGTCAGTCTGATCCCATACAGACAGTTCTGAAAAGAGCATAACGCTCAAAGCAAACCTTTTTTTACCAGGTAAGCTAAACTATTGCTTGGTTTTAAGATGATTTCAAGGCATATTTTTGGTTTAACGTTTTAAGATTATCTCAGGCCAAGAGTTTCAGGGGTTCATTCACCCTTCATGGCTCCTGAAAGTGTAGAGTCCATGAGAATTTGAAATTCTGTTCTATATTTTCCCCCTTATGGAATCTTTAATCAAGATGTTCCGTAATAGTAGCCTGGCACCATCCAGTTCTAGTCTTATGGCAAAGGAGGCAGTTGTTCATGGAGGCAATTGGCCACACATTCCATTTCCTCCTCCTAGTCCTGGCTCTTCTCCTTCCTCTGCTGCTCCAGGTGAATAGAGACCAATTGTTGTGCCTTGGATGGCCGCTTGCCAGCTTTTAAGATGCCAGGCACTATGCAACCAATGAGGAGGTAGAACAGAAGCACTCAACATGTCATTAGGCCAATTAACTGGGATGTCCCATGAAACATGACCCTAAACCTCCAAACCAAGGAACCAAATTCCATGAGTGTTTTGGTTGTACATAAGCAGCCTCAGCAGCTACTCTTTTTTGTTGTTGTTGGTAAATATATCTGTCCCATAACGCTTGCCAATTCAACTTTTACAGGTGTACAACTTATTGACAGCAATTACAATAATCGGTTATGCCACCCTACCCTTAACCAATGTGATTTTTCCTTCACTGTTAGCTCCCCTTTTCCCTAGCCCTCTCCTCCCTAGTAACCACTAATACACTCTCTATACATTTACCTTTTCTTGTCTTTTTATGTAAATGAGGTCATACAATATTTGTCCTTTTATCACTGACTTACTTCGCTCAGCATAATGTCTTCAAGCTCCATCCATACTGTAGCATGTATCAAGACTTCATTCCTCCTCCTGGCGGAGTATTATTCCATTGTACATATGTGCCACGTTTTGTTTATCCATTCACCTGTTGAAGGACATTTAGGTTGTTTCCACCTTTTGGCTACTGCGAATAGTTTTGCAACGAATGTTGGCATACAAGTCTCTGTTTTCAAGTCTTTTTGGTATATACCCAGGAGTGAAATTGCTGGGTCATACAATAGTTCTATTTTTAGATTTTTAAGGCACTGCCAACACTGTTTTCCACAATGGCTATACCATTTTTCATTCCCACCAGCAATGGATAAAGGTTCCAATTTACCCACATCTTTGTCAACGTTTGTTATTTTCTTTTTTTTATCTTAGCCTTCCTAGTGGGAGTGAAATGGTATCTCATTGTGGTTTTGATTTGCATCTCAAAAAAAAAAATTTTTTTTTTTTTTTTAATGGCTAATGATGCTGTGCATCTTTTCCTGTGTTTGGTGGCCATCTGAATGTCCTCCTTGGTGAAGTGTTTATTCAAGTACTTTGCTCATTTTATGGTTGGTTGTTTAAATTTTTGTTGTTCAGTGGTCTAAGTCTTACACACATTTTGGTTATTACATTGTCAGGCACATGGTTTCCAAAAATATTCACCCAGTCAGTAGCTTGTCTTTTTTTGGTAAAGCCTCTTGATGAACAAAATTTAATTTTTATGAGGTCCACTTGTCTTTTGCTGTTTGTACTTTTGTCATATTAGAAAATTCATTGTTGAAAATGAGGCCTGACAGTGTTTCCCTTGCTTGTTCTTCAAAGGATTTTATGGTTTTAGTTTGAAAAGAAAGAGTATTGGATTTTATCAAATGCTTTTTCAGCATCCATAGAGATAATCATGTGATTCTTTTCCTTTGTTCTATAGATCTGGTATAGTACAATGACTGATTTTCTAACTTTGAACCCTCCCTGCAGTCCTGCAATAAATTCTACTTGGTCATGGTGTACGACTCTTTTAATACACTGCTGGATTCTCTTTGTTAGTATTTTGTTGAGAATTTTTGCATCTATACTCATAAGAGATATTGGCCTGTAGTTTTCTTGTGGTGTCTTTGTCTGGTTTGGGTATCAAGGTTATGTTTGCTTCACAGAATTAAATTAGGGAGAATTACTTCCTTCTCCATCTTTTGGAAGAGTCTAAACAGTATTCTTGTCAATTCTTCTCTAAACATTTGGTAGAATTCCCTAGTCATCTGGTCTAGGACTTATTTTTGTTGGGAGGTTTTTGATCACTTATTTGATCTCCTCACTTGTTATGGGTCTGTTGAGACTTTCTATTTCCTCTTGAGTCAGTTCGGGTAGGTTGTGTGCTTCTAAGAATTTGTTCATTTCATCTAGGTTATCCAGTTCGTTGCCATGCAATTGTTCATAATATTTTGTCATAATTCTCTTTTGTTTCCATCAGGTCAGTTGTAATATCGCTCTTTCATTTTTTATTTTGGTTATTTACATCTTTTTTCTTTGTCAGTCTCGCAAAAGTTTCGTCAATTTTATTGATCTTTTTAAAGAACCAACGTCTGGTTTTACTGATTCTCTGTGTTGTTTTTCTGTTTTTGATTTTATTTATGCTCTGATCTTTGTTATTTCCTTTCTTCTGGTAGGTTTAGGCTTAGTTTGCTCTTCTCTTTCTAGTTCTTGGAGTTTTCAAGTTAGGCTGTTAATTTGAGTTTTTGTTTTTTTTTACATAAGCATTTATCGCTTAAGTTTCCCTCTGAGTACTGCCTTTGCTGTATCCCATAAGTTTTGGTATGCTGTGCTTTCATTTCCATTTGACTCTAAGAAATTTGTGGTTTCTCTTATGATTTCTTCCTTGACCCACTGGTAGTTTAACAGTGTGTTATTTAATTTCCGTATGTTTGTGTATTTTCCAGGTTTTTTTTCTGTTATTGATTTCTTGCTTCATTCCATTGCAGTCAGAGAAAATACTTTATATGATTTCAATCTTTTTAATTTATCGAGACTTGCTTTGCGACCTAAAACGTGGTCTATCCTGGAAAATGATCCATGTGTACTGTGGTAGAATGTATACTGTGCTGTTTTGGGGCACAGTGTTCTATACATGTCTGTTTAAGTCTAGTTGGTTTATAGTGTCATTCAGGTCCTCTGTTTCCTTATTTCCTTCTAGATGCTCTGTCCAGTGTCGAAAGTAGTGTATTGAAGTATTCAACTATTATTGTAGTACTGTTTATTTCTCCCTTCAATTCTATCAGTGTTCACTTTATATATTTAGGTGACCTGATGTTGGGTGCATAGTCATGATTGTTAAATCTTCTCGATTAATTGACCCTTTTACCACTATATAATGTTCATCTTTAACTCTTCTGACAGATTTTGTCTTGCAGTCTACCTTGTCCGATATTGAGATTGTCACTCTCTTTTGGTTATTATTTATATGGAATATTTTTTCCAAACTTGCACTTTCAACCTATTTGTGTCCTTGAATTTAAGGTGTGTCTCTTGTAAATAGCATATAGTTGGGTCATTTTTTTTTTTATCCATTCTGCCACTCTCTGCCATTCGATTGGACTATTCAGTCCATTTACATTCACTGTAATTACTGATAAGAAGTGACTTACTTCTGCCATTTTTGTTTTTTGTAGGCCTTAAGCCTCTTTGTCTTTGTCCTTTAGTACTACTTGTTTTTGTGTTTTGTTAGTTTATTATAGTGAACCCTTTTGGTTCCCTTCTCCTTTCCTTTTGTGGTTTCTTTTTTATATATTTTCTTAGTGGTTACCATGCATATTACATTTAAGAGCTTGTGATTTATAACATTATAGGGTAAGTTGGTACCGATTTAACCTCAGTAACATACAAGAAATTCTATATCTATACCATTCCTCTCCCCCTCCTTGTGTTATCACTAATTACGTCTTTGTATTTTTTGTGCCCTATAACATAATTTTATCCTTGCCTTTTATATATTTGTTATTAAAAAACATGTGGGAAAAAACATTTAGATTATCAAGCATGAATACCTTATTACTAGCCCTTATCTTTGTCCACGCACTTACCTTTATCAGGAATGTTTTTATGCATAGCTTTGAATTACTTTCCAATGTCTTTTCCTTTCCAGCTACAGAAGTCCCGTTATTATTTTTTGTAGGGCAGGTCTGGTGGATATGAACCCTCTCAGCTTATGTTCGTCTGGGAATGTTTTAATTTCACCCTCATTCTTGAAGGATAGTTTCACTGGGTATAGTATTCTTGGTTGACAGGTTTTTTTCTTTCTTTCTTTCTTTCAGCATTTAAATATATCATTCCATTGCCTTCTGGCCTCCAGTGTTTCCAGGAAGAAAAATCAGCACTTAATCTTATTGGGGATCCTTTGTATGTGACGTTTGCTTCTGTCTCACCACTTTCAGGATTCTCTGTATCTTTAATTTTTGAGAGCCTAAACATGAAATGTCTTAGTGTAGATTTCTTCGGGTTTATCCTGCTTCGGATTCTTTGAGCTTCTTGGATTTGTGTATTCATGTTCTCCATTAGATTGGGGAAATTTTCTGTAATTATTTCTTCAAATATTCTTTCTGTCCCTTTCTCTTCTGGAATTCTCATGAGGCATATATTACATCTCCTGTTAATGTCCCATAGTTCCATGAAATTGTACTCAGCCTTCTTGAGCCTCCATTCTTACTGCTCTTCAGTGTCTGTAATTTTAACTACCTTATCCTCTATTATCCTCTAATTCTGATTCTTTCTCCTGACTGATTAAATCTGTTGATAAGTCCTTCTATTGTGTTTCTCATTTCAATTATTGCCCCTTTCAGCTGAAATATGTATTTTTTAGATTTTCATTTTGTTCTTGCATTGTTTTCCTTATTTCTTTTAGCCTTTGACTGTTTTCCCTTAGTTCCTTTAATTATGTTTACTGTTGTTGTATTATGTTCTTCCATTTTTTTTCATTATTTGGTCACCCCTAGATACACGTTCACTCCCTTTGTCATGTTCATTTGGATAGGCCGTTATTTGTTCTTCGTGTGTCTTGTGGTTTTTGTTTGTTTTGGTTAGGGCATTGGCACTTTCAAGGGTGTTAACCTTCTTGGTTTTCCCCAGTATTTCATGTTTCTGCACTCACTACTTTCTGCAAGAAACTCTTAGGTGGGCAGAGCCTTAGCCTTTGTTTACTGTTTCCTTGCCTCTCTGTGACAGCTCCTTCTCCCTCCCTGGTTTAATTGGAATTTGAAAGTTCATATCTCATTTTCAACTTTCAATCTCCCAAACACACCAGAGAACACGCTGTGGTCAGTCTGTCCACCAGTGGGTACCACCACTCAGGTGAGATATAGTGTACTAATCAAACAGTCCACGGGGAGGAGGCATAGTCCTCTCTCTATGGTTATTACCAAGGCTTCCAACAAGTTTGTTCCAGTTCAAACCCCTGCTCAGAATTTGCATTTCTAGCAAGTTCCCAGGTGATGCTAATGCTATTGGTTAGGTACCAATTCTGAGAACCACTAGTAGAACAACGGTTCTCAAAATTTATCATACATAATAATCACCTGGGAATATTGTTAAAATGTAGATTCTGATTCAGTATATCTAGGGTGGAAATGAAAATTCTCAGCAGGAGTTTAAACTGGAACAACTGGTTCAAAGCCCTGGTTATTGCTCCTTTCCATTCTCTGTTTCTGCAATCAGGTTTTTAGTTGGAAAACCCACACCCAATGAGCCCCTTTCAGGGCTGAGTGCTGCCCTCCAATTTTGCCCAAGGTTTCCTTCTCTGATCTGTGGGGGCTGCTTATATCTGAGCTAGCATTCAGGGGAAGCACAGGTAGACCTTCCTCTGTTTCAGGAGAAGGAAGAGCTGGCACTCCCCAGAAGGATCTCTGAGAGATCTGTCTGGGTTTCAGACCCCCAGTGATTTTGTGGTGGTTGGGGGAGCAGTCCCCACTTAAATTACACATCTCCTTACTTGTTGTTTCTTGTTACTCTACTATAAGGAACCTTCTTTAAACATTCATACAAGTCCAGCAGCTGACAGTTACCAGTTGGGAGAGGGGTAATCACACTCCCAATGGATTTCCAAAGAGGTCCGCCTTGTTGCTATCAGAGCCCATCCCATAGTATGTTGGCCCTGGTTATAGACTTCACTCAAGATGCCTGCTTCCTAGCATGCAGCAGCCTCAGCTGGAAGTCCTCAGTGCCTACTGTAAGGGGGAACAGACAGACCCAATCTGATCCCCAGGGAGGTCTGTCCTGTGGATTTCAGAAGCATGATCTATGGGGTGCACAGGGAGGCAGGTAGGGTGCTGACTATGTGAGCAAACTGCACTGCAGAGGCCTTCTGTAAACATTTGCAACAGCCTGGAAACCAACACTTACCAGGTGGGGGAGGTGGTATCATGCTCTGGTCAGATCCCCATGCAGGTCTGCCTTGTTGCTACCAGAGTACCCCGGTAGACTGTTAGCTGTGAGTGCAGCCTATACTCAAGACTCCTGCTTCCTAACACACAGCAGCCTCAGTCAGCAGTCCTCAGCATCAACTGGAAGTGGGGGCAGAGTAACCCCAATTGACTCCCACAGAGGTCTGTCCTTTTGGTTTCAGAGGACAGAGCTATAGGGTACACAGGGAGGCAAGCAGAGTGCTGCCTACGGGAGGGGACTCCACTGCAGGGACCTTCTGTAGCAATTCACAGCAGGCTTGCAGGTGACAGTGCCTGGGAGGAGAAGGGGCTGTCATGCTCCAAACGAACCTCCAGGGAGGTCTGCCTTGTTGCCATCAGGCCCTCCCTATAGTATGTTGGCTGGGGGTGTAGTCTCCACTAAAGATGCTTGCTTCTTAGCACACAGCAGCCTCAGTCAGCAGTTCTCAGAACCAGCTGAAAGGGAGTGCAGACAGACCTGAAGTGACTCCCCAGGAGGTCTGTCCTGTTGGTTTCAGAGGCCAGGGCTAAGGGTACACAGGGAGACCGGTAGAGTGTTTACTATGGGAGCAGACTCCACTGTACAGGCCTTCTGCTTCGATTCACAGTAGGTTGGCAGCCAACAGTGTCCAGGTCAGGGAGGTGCTGGAACACTCCCCCATACTCCCAGGGAGGTATGCCTTGTTGCTACCAAAGCCCCCCTAGAATATGTTTGCTATGGGTATAAAAATATAGTCTCCACTAAAGATGCCTGCTTCTTAGCACACAGCAGCCTCAGTTAGCAGTCCTCAGCAATGACTGAAATGGGGAACAGACAGACCAGAACTGACTCCCTGGGATATCTGTCCTGTTGGTTTCAGAGGCCTGAGCTATAAAGTATGCAGGGAGGTAGGTAAAGTACCTGACTGTGAGAGCAGGCTCCACTGCACAGGCCTTCTTTCACAACTAGCAGCAGGATAACAACCAACAGCATCTGGGTTGGGGAGGAGCTGGAACGCTCCAAATGGCCCCCAAGGGAGGTCTGCCTTATTGATCTTAGGGCAGAAGCTTGGGGTACTGTCTCTTTATACAGGCAGGAGCTGTGGTGGTTGGAGAAGCAGGCTTTTTTTTCTGGGGCTACTACCGCAGTTCACAGCAACCAGTGGCCTGCGTGGTGGGGTAGGGACAGGAACAGTGGGAGAAGTGATTTCCCTACCATATGTGACTCTTGTTGATTTGTTGATTCTTGCCTGTCTCCAGTTCCCTGCTGCTTCCTCCCGCTACCCCCCCATTCAGAGTCCCTCAAAGCCAAGCACCATTTCCTTGTGGTATTGTTGTATTTGTGAGGGAGGGTCAGAACAATGATTTGTTTACCCTGCCGTCTTCCCTAGAATTCCTCCCAAAGCTCCTGTTTTGTGGCTGCTACTGAAGGTCTTCCTGGGCACTGGCACAGGCTTATTCAGAAACAGACAAGATGGATGAAAACCAGCATAGCCCACCTTACTTGAACTGGTGGGCACTGACACAGAAGTCAGGAAATAACCAGCACCCTTAGTGGGTTTATTTCTTAATCATTAACACCTTGGAGGACTCAACTGTCCTCTTACCGGATGTGTCATCTTCTCCCCACTCCCATGGGGATCTGGACTCTAAAAACACTGATGAAAATACTCTAAGCCAGTAGAAGAGTGGTATAGATGACCCAATAAAATCATCTACACAGGATACTAACAACCTTTCCCTGGGCATTTTTCATCTGCTCAGCTTCACAAAAGATTCATTGAAAAAACCTATTGTGATGTACTTGGCCAATATCAAGTGTCATGAATACAAGGAATCCTGAACTTTAGAACCACTGTTAGGCTCCTCTGCACATCACCTTCTACCCCAGCCCATCTGATTCTAGTGGACTCTGCAGCCCTTCCTCTCTGCTGTCTTGGGCCTTGAAGAGTCTTTTATCCCAAGTAGAGCCATTATGAAAGAACTCTGGCCCAGCAACCAGGAGCACTGGGCTCTGGCCCAGGCCTATCAAGTTCCAGCTGTGGCTAGCAAGGTAAACCTCATGCTCCACCTTTCAACTCTTACAAGTGTTGAATAAGAACAATGTTCTGTTCAGGGCACAGAGCTTTTTGTAAGAAACAAAGGAGATGTCATTGTGCTTTAAATACAACAAAGCACTTATTGGCCATATTTCATTAACTGCATGGAATCATAGGATAGGATGCATAGAATTTTAGACCTGGAGGGGTGTCCTAATCCTAATACCATTTAATAAATAATAAAACTCAGAAGAACTCTGATCAAAAGCAGAAAGTACAAAACAAAATTTCAAGTTTTCATGGAATCCAGACTTTCTGGAGCCATGGAGGCTAGATGAATCCCCAAAATTATTGCCTTGAGATAATCTTTAAACTTTAAACCTTAAACCAAAAATATCTCCTGAAATCTTCTTAAAACCGAACAATGACTTAGCTTAACTAGTAGAGAATGTCTGCCTTGAGCATTGTGCTCTTTTAAGAACTATCTGTATAAGATCAAACTAACAGCAGCAACTTGAAAGATTAGACAGGAAACTTAGGGGGCAGTGAGTTTGCAATTTGGAGCAATTAGGAAAAAGTGGGTTAGAATGGTTGCACAACTAAAGAATGTAATCAATGTCACTGAATTGCACATGTAAAAATTGTTGAATTGGTGTATGTTCTAATGTGTATATTCTCAACAACAATTAAAAAGGAAAAAAAACTCAGGCTGCAGGAGGAGAGTCCTAACAGAAAGCCACAAAGGATAGAATAAATTTTTCATCTTAAATAGCACAGGAAGAAATAAGATTAACCTGTCGAGGGCCAGCCTTTACAGGGAGTTATGAGAAGCTTTACCCCCCACCCCTATAAAGTGATCCCCCCTTCCTCACCTTTACCAGCAGACTCTGTGTGATGTCTGAAATGCTACCGTTGACATGCCTAACATTTGGGGTAAAGAATTGACCTTGTACCCACTCTGGGTAACATGCATGCCTAGAGTGTGTAAGCCCCAATGCCAAGGACCAGAGGCAAAAATCAGGCTCTCAGCACTTGTCTGTGACACACTTACTAGGTAGACAGAAAAAGAACACAATGTGGCACTTCTATGAAAAAGTTTACTTAAAATTATGATTAAAAAAAATTGATGTTAATGACCTCTAATAAGATGCAAATATCCCTTAAATTATGATTTTATGAAGCTGCAGTCAACCAATTTATACTTTAATATTAACTAACTGATTAGACTAACCAGCCCAAGGAAGGGTGTCCCGCTTATCACATTGTCCCATAGGAAATCACCAGAGACCACAATTAAAAAAGCTGAAATTCATTGGATTATTCCCTGATTCACCCTCTCCCAGATTCCGTTGGCCTCAGCCCATCTCTAGTCATGCTGACTCAGTTGACCTGCTCTTCCAGCCTGGGAGACAATGATGATCTACTCCCTTCAGTGTCCTCCAGGGAAGCCTTAGCATTTCATTGAGCCCTCACTGCTCCAGGTGACAGGAGTAGAAACAAGAATGCAGGAAGAGAATCAAGTACCACAAAAAAGGTGGAGGTCACCAGCAAAGTGACCTTCTGAGCTGTGGAGTGAAGGCACCAGCCCATAAGGCAGCCTGGCTTCCAGTCTCAGCTCTACCAATAACCAGCTCTGTGACCTTGGGCAAGTCATTTCACCTCCTCCAGCTACAGAGTCCTGATTTGTAAAAGGAGGGGATTGGGCAAGAATTGTTAAGGTTCTTTCTAGCTCTAATATTATGGAATTCTAAGTCATAATTTGAAATTTTCACTCTCATAAGCTAAGTTTCTTTCTAGGTTCCTCTTAACATGCTCAATTATAAGCAATTTTCCAGAGTCAACATCTTTACTCCCAATATTTTTTTTCATAATTCCACAAGAGGATAGTGCTTCAAACAACTCACAATAGGCCGGCTCCCAATGGCAATCGCTGTAGACTTGCTGTTAGCTCAGGAAATCTTGTCGATGAATCCCTCAGTGCCCAGGGCCCTGAGACAGAGTTCATGGTGTGCACAGATGTCAAGGATACATGAGAGGCCAACCAAAATGTTACTTCTGGGTTTTCTCCTCATTCCCACTGCCCAGCTTGGCTTTCACCACAAATGCCCACTCTCCTCTCAGCCAAGAAGAGAAAACCTGAATTGCAGAGGATGATCTGTTCTGGAAACTCAAGTGAGATAATGAATACTTCTCAGACATTCCTCTACTAGTGCAAACAAATTCCACATACATATTCAGGAAGTACTTCCCCTCTTCATGACAGGAGTTGAAACTGCACTCATATACACACAAGTTATCTCCTCACCCCAAGTGATGAATAAGCCACAAATCCAAACCCTTAAAAATCATTCAGTCTGTTGACAGAGTAGACTCATTGTTGACTCATTGCTCAATAATAACATCACTTATATGCCACCAGCTACTTTACAATATTCACAAACATGTGCACGCATGCGCGCGCACACACACACACATACACACACAGCAATGTTCTTCTGATCTACCTACTTAAACTATAAGCTTGAGAGCCAAGACCTTTTTCCTTAAAACTCCCATGTGCAGTGCCGGGCAATGACTGGGTACTCCATTCTTGAGGCTTAACTAGGTCCCAGGGCTCAGCATAAGGACATCTCCTGTGACTCCTCCCTCTATCCCCTCCCCATTTCCTATACCGTAGCCTCATGGACTATTCGGGCAATATGTACATTCATGATCTTAATGGATGAAGGACAAGATGCTTGCTTTCCTTCTCTCTATCAACTGAGGGTAGAGCCTCAGTTCTTTCTACCTTCGCATCCTGCTCCCCATCACTTCTCTACTGCTAAAATACAAGTCTCATGTATGACTACTCCCAATTGATTACTAACTCCTGGGGTAAGAAAGACAAGGGTAGGAAGCACTCTCCCCAAAATTGAATACAACTTCCTTGAAGCAGTTCTTGAACTTTTTTCTTCCAGGGACCTGTCAATGCCAGGTAAATTTCACAGCCTGATGTACACTGCATGGGAATATACAGAAATGGAGCAATTCCTGGGTACTGGTTATAACACTATTCTATTTGCTTCCTCTCAAGAAAGCATACTAAAATGTACATAAGTATAATGTTATAGAGATGGCACTGAATCTAAGATTCACACAAACACACACACAGAGCAATAAAACAAGTTTTGCTGCTCTATTAACTATTACTGGAAGTAAATTACTTGAGAGACACCTCATAACTGATCACAATGCATTAATGTTGTAAATTAATCATTTCAAGTTCCAATCCCCCAACTCCCTTGTCTACCATTTCCAGGCTTTAGCTACCAGAAAGAGACTTTCTCCTCCACTCAAGCACAATTTGTACTCAAGCACAGTTTGTATCATGAATCTTTTAACATATCAGTAGAACTATTAAGACATGAAGCCAAAATCCCTATCGGAAATGGCCTTAACAAACCACATTCAAAACTAGAGTCGATAGGAAGGGTAACCGGCGCCAGGCCCCCTCCCCATCTGCCAGCCTCCTATAAACACCCACCAAACAAGACTTCCTTCTGACAGGAAGCCATCCCACTGGCCCCAAGCATTTAAATACTGGTGCAGCACTTAGCACAGTGCTTTGCAGTCCCTGGAGCTAAATTATTATCATAATTATTATTATTATTCTTTGATAGAGAGGTAGGCTGAACAATGCTTTAAAACTATCTGTAGCCCAAAAACCTATGAGGCAACAGGCAGTGTAAAAGCATTTAGCTGGATACTGAGATCAACGCAAAAACCTATTTGTCACCATAACAAGAGGTGATAATGTGACATTTCGCAAGTTTCAAAACAGCAGGGAGAATCCACCCCCTTGCATTATTTGTAGCAATGCTGGACTTCCACACTCCGCGTGAACTATGGATCTCTCTAATTATTCAGCAGGCTGAACACCAAACCACCCCTGGTCCACCATCAGATCCGTGCCTGAACACTTTGTGAAGAGAATATTTCTAGCTTCTGCTCCTGCAGTTTACTCCATCACAGCACTATTTTCCCCAACAGAATAACAATTTGCAGAACTCTTGATTGAAAGCAGCTCCTGCTTCCACAGTGCACACTGGCAAAACATACATTTCCTTGTTTTTTTCCTCTTTCCCAAGTGTGCCAATACCTCCTCCCTACTTTAAGGACAAATTCAAGGAGGACAGAAGGCAAGCCTCATTCCCCAAATCATCATCTGCTCTCAGCTTTGACAGTGACCCACTGTGGGCCCTCCAGGACCCTTCAGAAATTTAAGAACCGTGAACGCCAGAACACACTTAGGGGTGTGGAGTGTCACGGGTATGTGTCAGAGGCTCAAACTCTGGTTCTGCTACTTCCTAGCTGTGTGACCTTGTCCAAGCTACTAAACCTCTCTGGGTTTCAGCTTTCTCCTACATAGAATAGAGATAATAGAACTTCCTTCCTTCCATGGTCGTAAGGATCAAGTGTGATTAACATATATGTCAGGTACTGTGGTATGATTCACATCGTAACTGCTCAGTATCAGTTAATCAAAGTCCAATGACTTTCAAGACTAGCCAATAACAGCCTGCCAGAGGCTGGGGGTAGGGAAAAAAATGGATGTCAACACTCACTTCACTGTGCCCAGTAAAATGCTTCTCTCTACCGTGTTCTCCCCTCTGAGCCACCCCACCCCCAACCTCTCTCCTCTTGGGACTAGAGCTTCCTGCTTACAATTTCGTCACTAAGCAAATGGCCAGAGGAAATGGGCATTCGGTGGAGCTCCAACGTTTCATGGCAGGTAAGTGGGGTTTGAAACTTAAGTACCTCAGCCGAAAAGTGAAAGGCAGGTAAATTCTATTAAGTAAACACCTTTTAATATCCCTTTAAATTACTTCAAGTTTCTTTCCTGCAGCACCCTGGTTACATACAGACACAACCTCAAACCCAAATTTATTTAAAAGTATTCTTAAATCAGTGAGAGAAGGAAACGTTTTCTACTAATTTACAGATACATCCAAGTTAATAGTTCAGGGGCTTTTTTTCCTTTCTTTCAAATAAACCTTGGAGAACATACACCAAGATCTACCTGTGCTGCTGAGGGCAAAATCAATCCAAGAGCTGACTGACTATTCCTTCCTGTAAAAGCAAAAATACCAGCGAGATAGAGCAAGTCTGGGGTCATGCCTTGCATGTCCCCTGAAAAGCACTTCATCGTGGACCATCACATCCTAGGAAGAGAGAGATTTATCAAACCAGACAAAAGCCTTACTTTGCTTCTGTATCCTCTGTTTTCTCCATTTGGTGTTCTCCTCACATGGAAAAAGGTAAAAATAAGCACCAA
The DNA here is from genome assembly GCF_030014295.1 of Loxodonta africana. Classification (NCBI taxonomy): domain Eukaryota; kingdom Metazoa; phylum Chordata; class Mammalia; order Proboscidea; family Elephantidae; genus Loxodonta; species Loxodonta africana. The sequence continues at coordinate 57,154,862 of NC_087352.1, read as the reverse complement.
GAAGACACTACAGCCCAAGATCAGACAGGAACACATGAAAATGCTCGGTGACTTCAAGTAAGACTAATGCTTCAGTCTTCATTCTATTGGAAGGTATTGAAAGAACCTGCAATAGAACCACAGCCACCATCCTCATGTATCTTAATGGAACCACTGAAAGCGAAATGTGCCAGAAACCTATTCAGTAATTTGGGAAATTCTAAGTGGGATTGTGATGGTTAAGATTGCGTATCAACTTGGCTGGGCCATGATTCTCAATGTTTTGGCAGTTGTATAATGTTGTGATCACTTTCCTGTTGAAATCTGATATGTGATCACCCCCATGGTGGAATCTGCTGAGTGGTACCGGCGGGGGTGGGGCCTATGGCAGCTCACTACCACCTCAGCCTTCATCTCTCCCCCTTTACCACCTACTTCCTTCCTGTTCACCTTGCAAAGGTGGTTGGCTTGTTCGGATCCAGCAGCTGTCTCTTGTCTGACCTCTGGTTCTTGAGACTTGAGCTAGCAGCTTACCTGTCCATCTTGGAATTTGCCGATCTTCACGGCCTCCGAGCAAGAGTCCCGCTCCCTGACCTGCCTATCTTGGGTTCACCAGCCCCTGCAGCTAAGTAACTCAGGAGAAACCTTGTGGTATTGCCTGCCGACCTTGGGGATTCCTCAACCATCACAACCTGTGAGCGGGATCCCTGCTCCCCAACCTACTCATGTTGGGTTCACCAAATTCTGCAGCTCTGTGAATTGGGAAAGGACTCTATCCTGATCCAAGGACTTGGGACGTTCCAACCCCTACAATCGCGTGAGCTGTTTCCTTAGTATAAATCTCTCTGTATATATTTATACGCATTACTGGTTTTGCTTCTCTAGAGAATCCAGCCTAAGACAGGGATCAAACCTCTGTCTATGACGTGAGGTTTTCATTGTTTGCCTTCTTAAAAATTTACATATTGCCTATCAGATATTAGAGAGATCCGTTAACAGATTTGGAAACTTTGGTAGCATAGTGGTTAAGAGCTACCGCTGCTAACAAAAGGTCAGCAGTTCCAATCTACCAGGAGCTCCTTGGAAACCCTATGGGGCAGTTCTACTTTGTCCTATAGGGTCGCTATGAGTCGGAATCAACTCGATGGCAACAGGTTTGGCTTTTTTGGTTAGCAGATTTAATAGAAAAAGGAACTCCAAAGACCTATGATGTCTAGTGACAGAATGCAAGCATTATCCCCCAAACCATCTTCTGCTCTCTGCTTGGAAACAGTGGCCACTGCCATCATTTGAGGATCCTCCAAGCCTACAGCTCAATGATAACTAGAAAAACACCTTAACAATGTATTTGGTATCAAGGACACTAGGCTGGCCCACCCTACTCCACGAAGAGGTGTCTGAGGTGTTTAAGGTGGCCCGGAGCTCCTTGGAGTGGGATGAGGGAGTCTGGAGAACACCAACCCCACTGCAATCATACCCAGGCTGTAAATCTGAAATAATTACTCACAAAGATGAAATGCTTGCTTTAGTAAATCCCCTAATATCGCTGCATTTGAGCACATTTCCCAAACTTCACTTTTTGTATAATTTCTTCCTCTTTCTATTTTCTACTGTTTACAGCCAAACAAGAGTACCCATCTAGGGGATTACAACAATTCCCCCAGAATGCTGTCCTGGGAGTGAAGTTTCCGGGAGAGTGTGGCTGGCAATGAGGGAAGGAGAGCAGCATCCCTCAGGCATTGTTTAGAGGCAGATGAAAAAAAAAGAAGGGGAAATGAGAATGGGGGATGGGAAGGGAGAGGGAAAAAGGACTCAGATGAAAGAAAGTTCGGATGCTGTGGACATCAGCCCCATGACCCAGAAGGCAAAGGTAGGCGCAAACACAATTGTAGAAACTTACAAATAATGGAAGGTGAAGGCACTCTGGTGGTGCAATGGTTAGGCACTCAGCTGTTAACAGAAAGGTTGGCAATTCGAACCCATCCAGCGACATTGCAGGAGAAAGACCTAGTGATCTGCTTCTATAAAGATTACAGCCTAGAAAACCCTATGGACAGTTCTACTGTCACATGGGGTCACTATGAGTCAAAATCAACTTGACAACTACACAGCAACAACAAGGAAAGACAACACTCTGCACCTCAGAACAGAGAACCAGGAGAAGCTGCATGATAAACATAGGAAGTCATCCCATCCCTTCCCACAACTCTGTCCTAGTGTATGATATTCTACTTTCAAAAACTCTTAAAGGGTTTCCAAAAAATTGGAAACAGGCTGATTATTCATCAGTGGTTGAATAATAACCACTGGGTAAATAAATTATGATAGAGCCATCCAAGAGTAAGCCATAGGGCAGTGATTCTCAACTCTGGCCCTATCAGAATCACCTGGGGAACTTGGTCAAAAATCCAAGGGCCCAAGCTCCATCCTACCTCAAGGAGCCTGGTCTCTGCATTCTTTAATAGGTCTCTGAGTGACTCTGTATACATCAAAGTTTGACAACAACTGCAACTCCATGGCACTGGGTTGGCCACATGGCCATTTAAAAAAAAAAAAAAAAAGTTCTTTAAAAACCAGAAAGGAACCATCTTTAAAACACACTGTTGGAGGCGGGGCCAAGATGGCGGACTAGGAGGACGCTACTGCGGATCCCTCTTGCAACAAAGACTCAGAAAAACAAGTGAATCGATCCCATATATAACAATCTACGAACTCTGAACAACAAACACAAACTTAGAGACGGAGAACAAACAAATACGGGCAGACAGCGATCGTTTTCAGAACTAGGAGCCAGCGTACCAGGCAGGTGACCTTCGGAGCCCGAGCTGGGGCAGAGCCCAGGGGGGCAGACGGCACAGACAAGGGGCCCAGCCCTATCCCCCCGAACCCATCCCGGGAGGAAGTCTAGCTGGTTGGCGCGGGCGGCGTAGCGGTGCAGCCGGAGGGAGAAGCATCCGGGAGGCAGTGACTGATCTTGGAGCGGGGACAGCAGCGTCCCAGCCGGGGAGCCGTCCCGCCGGGAGTTTGGCGGGAAGCAGGCGGGGCGCGAGCGGAGGGGGGTCAGCTATATTTCCCTAAAGTGACCTGGGGCGGGGCCCACACGTTCGTGCGTGGGGACGCCCACCCAGTTCATGCATGTGGCGCGGTGCACCGGAGGAAGAAGTCCCCGGGAGGAAGTGACTGGCCTTGGAGCGGGGAGAGCAGAGTCCCAGCCGGCCAGCCATCCCGCCGGGAGTTTGGCAGGAGGCGGGCGAGGCGCGAGCATGGGGATCACCTATATTTCCCTAAAGCGACCCGGGGGGGGGGATGCCCAGACGTTCGTGAGGGCCACGTCCACCCAGTTCGCGCGAGCGGTGCAGCGCACCGGAGGGAGAAATCCCCAGGAGAAAGTGACTGGTCTCGGAGCGGGGAGAGCAGCGTTCCAGCCGGGGAGCCGTCCCGCTGGGATCTTGGCGAGAGCGGGCGGGGTGTGAGTGCATTCCCCTGAATAGACCCCGGGGCGAGCCCGGCTGCTCGTGAGGGCCACGCCCACCCAGTTCGCGCGAGCCAGAGGGAGAAATCCCCAGGAGGAAGTGACTGGTCTTCGAGGGGGGAGAGTAGCGTCCCAGCCGCGGAGCCGTCCTGCCGGGATTCTGGCGGACGGGGGTGGAGGGTGAACGCGGGGATCAGCTCTATATTCTGTCGTGCTACATGCCTAGCTCTCTGATCCCTCCCCCACCCTCCCCAGGCGGCTCCATTAACATCCGAATACCCTGAGCCAGAAGGAGAATTCAGATAGGGATCTGACTGCATTTTTTTTTAGCTGATTACCTGGAAAATCTAGTTTCCCAGTGATGGCTCGGAGACAGCAGTCCATATCAAACCACATAAAGAAGCAGACCATGACAGCTTCTACAACCCCCCAAACAAAAGAATCAAAATCTTTCCCAAATGAAGATACAATCCTGGAATTATCAGATACAGAATATAAAAAACTAATTTACAGAATGCTTAAAGATATCACAAATGAAATTAGGATAACTGCAGAAAAAGCCAAGGAACACACTGATAAAACTGCTGAAGAACTCAAAAAGGTTATTCAAGAACATAGTGGAAAAATTAATAAGTTGCAAGAATCCATAGAGAGACAGCATGTAGAAATCCAAAAGATTAACAATAAAATTACAGAATTAGACAACACAATAGGAAGTCAGAGGAGCAGACTCGAGCAATTAGAATGTAGACTGGGACTTCTGGAGGACCAGGAAATCAACTCCAACATAGATGAAAAAAAATCAGATAAAAGAATTTAAAAAAATGAAGAAACCCTAAGAATCATGTGGGACTCTATCAAGAAGGATAACTTGCGAGTGATTGGAGTCTCAGAACAGGGAGGGGAGACAGAAAACACAGAGAAAATAGTTGAAGAACTCCTGACAGAAAACTTCCCTGACATCATGAAAGACGAAAGGATATCTATCCAAGATGCTCATCGAACCCCATTTAAGATTGATCCAAAAAGAAAAACACCAAGACATATCGTCATCAAACTCGCCAAAACCAAAGACAAACAGAAAATTTTAAAAGCAGCCAGGGAGAAAAGAAAGGTTTCCTTCAAGGGAGAATCAATAAGAATAAGTTCAGACTACTCAGCAGAAACCATGCAAGCAAGAAGGGAATGGGATGACGTATACAGAGCACTGAAGGAGAAAAACTGCCAACCAAGGATCATATATCCAACAAAACTCTCTCTGAAATATGAAGGAGAAATTAAGATATTTACAGATAAACACAAGTTTAGAGAATTTGCAAAAACTAAACCAAGACTGCAAGAAATGCTTAAGGAGATGGTTTGGACTGATGACCAATAATATCAGGTACCAGCACAATACAAGGTCACAAAACAGAACGTCCTGATATCAACGCAACTCAAATAGGGAAAGCACAAAAACAAACAAATTAAGATTAATTCTAAAAAATAAATAAATAAACAAAATAATACACATAACAGGAAATCATGGAAATCAATAGATAAACGATCAAAATAATCAAAAAGAGGGACTAAATATAGGAGGCATTGAACTGCCAGATGGAGAGTGATACAAGGCGATATAGAATGATACAAGTTAGGTTTTTACTTAGAAAAATAGGGGTAAATAATAAGGTAACCACAAAAAGGAATATCAATTCCATAACTCAAGAAAAACGTAACGACTCAACAAACATAAAGTTAAACATTATGAAAATGAGGATCTCACAATCTACTAAGAAAAACGTCTCAGCACAAAAAAGTATGTGGAAAAATGAAAAGGCCAACACCACACATGAAAAGGCATCAAAATCACAGCACTAAAAACTTATTTATCTATAATTACACTGAATGTAAATGGACTAAATGCACCAATAAAGAGACAGAGAGTCACGGACTGGATAAAGAAACACGATCCATCTATATGCTGCCTACAAGAGACACACCTTAAACTTAGAGACACAAACAAACTAAAACTCAAAGGATGGAAAAAAAATATATCAAGCAAATAATAAGCAAAAAAGAAGAGGAGTAGCAGTATTAATTTCTGACAAAATAGACTTTAGACTTAAATCCACCACAAAGGATAAAGAAGGACACTATATAATGATAAAAGGGACAATTGATCAGGAAGATATAACCATATTAAATATTTACGCACCCAATGACAGGGCTACAAGATACATAAATCAAATTTTAACAGAATTGAAAAGCGAGATAGACACCTCCACATTTATAGTAGGGGACTTCAACACACCACTTTCGGAGAAGGACAGGACATCCAGTAAGAAGCTCAATAGAGACACGGAAGATCTAATTACAACAATCAACCAACTTGACCTCATAGACTTATACAGAACTCTCCACCCAACTGCTGCAAAATATACTTTTTTTTCTAGTGCACATGGAACATTCTCTAGAATAGACCACATATTAGGTCACAAAACAAATCTTGGTAGAATCCAAAACATCGAAATATTACAAAGCATCTTCCCAGACCACAAGGCAATGAAGCTAGAAATCAATAACAGAAAAACTAGGGAAAAGAAATCAAATACTTGGAAAATGAACAATACCCTCCTGAGAAAAGACTGGGTTATAGAAGACATCAAGGAGGGAATAAGGAAATTCTTAGAAAGCAACGAGAATGAAAATACTTCCTATCAAAACCTCTGGGACACAGCAAAAGCAGTGCTCAGAGGCCAATTTATATCGATAAATGCACACATACAAAAAGAAGAAAGAGACAAAATCAGAGAACTGTCCCTACAACTTGAAGAAATAGAAACTGAGCAACAAAAGAACCCATGAGGCACCAGAAGAAAACAAATAATAAAAATTAGAGCTGAGCTAAATGAATTAGAGAACAGAAAAACAATTAAAAATTAACAAAGCCAAAAGCTGGTTCTTTGAAAAAATTAACAAAATTGATAAACCATTGGCTAGACTGACTAAAGAAATACAGGAAAGGAAACAAATAACCCGAATAAGAAACGAGAAGGACCACATCACAACAGAGCCAAATAAAATTAAAAGAATCATTTCAGATTATTATGAAAAATTGTACTCTAACAAATTTGAAAACCTAAAAGAAATGGATGAATTCCTGGACAAACACTACCTACCTAAACTAACACATTCAGAAGTAGAACAACTAAATAGACCCATAACAAAAAAAGAGATTGAAACGGTAATCAAAAAACTTCCAACGAAAAAAAGTCCTGGCCCAGACGGCTTCACTGCAGAGTTCTACCAAACCTTCAGAGAAGACTTAACACCACTACTACTGAAGGTATTTCAAAGCATAGAACAAGATGGAATACTACCCAACTCATTCTATGAAGCTACCATCTCCCTGATACCAAAACCAGGTAAAGACATTACAAAAAAAGAAAATTTTAGACCTATATCCCTCATGAACATAGATGCAAAAATCCTCAACAAAATTCTAGCCAATAGAATCCAACAACACATCAAAAAAATAATTCACCCTGATCAAGTGGGATTTATACCAGGTATGCAAGGCTGGTTTAATATCAGAAAAACCATTAATATAATCCATCACATAAATAAAACAAAAGATAAAAACCACATGATCTTATCAACTGATGCAGAAAAGGCATTTGACAAAGTTCAACACCCATTTATGATAAAAACTCTTACCAAAATAGGAATTGAAGGAAAATTCCTCAACATAATAAAGGGCATCTATGCAAAGCCAACAGCCAATATCACTCTAAATGGAGAGAACCTGAAAGCATTTCCCTTGAGAACGGGAACCAGACAAGGATGCCCTTTATCACCACTCTTACGCAACATCGTACTTGAAGTCCTAGCCAGGGCAATTAGGCTAGACAAAGAAATAAAGGGTATCCAGATCGGCAAGGAGGAAATAAAGCTATCACTATTTGCAAATGACATGATCGTATACATGGAAAACCCTAAGAAATCCTCCAGAAAACTACTGAAACTAATAGAAGAGTTTGGCAGAGTCTCAGGTTATAAAATAAACATATAAAAATCACTTGGATTCCTCTACATCAACAAAAAGAACACCGAAGAGGAAATAACCAAATCAATACCATTCACAGTAGCCCCCAAGAAGATAAAATACTTAGGAATAAATCTTACCAAGGATGTAAAAGACCTATACGAAGAAAACTATAAAACTCTGCTACAAGAAATTCAAAAGGACATACTTAAGTGGAAGAACATACCCTGCTCATGGATAGGAAGACTTAACATAGTAAAAATGTCTATTCTACCAAAAGCCATCTATACATATAACGCACTTCCAATCCAAATACCAATGTCATATTTTAAGGGGATAGAGAAACAAAGCATTACCAGATAAGCAAAGCACTACTGAAAAAGAAGAAGAAAGTGGGAGGCCTCACTCTACCTGATTTCAGAACCTATTATACAGCTACAGTAGTCAAAATAGCCTGGTACTGGTACAACAACAGGCACATAGACCAATGGAACAGAATTGAGAACCCAGATATAAATCCATCCACGTATGAGCAGCTGATATTTGACAAAGGACCCGTGTCAGTCAATTGGGGAAATGATAGTCTATTTAACAAATGGTGCTGGCATAACTGGATATCCATTTGCAAAAGAATGAAACAGGACCCGTACCTCACACCATGCACAAAAACTAACTCCAAGTGGATCAAAGACCTAAACATAAAGACTAAAACGATAAATATCATGGAAGAAAAAATAGGGACAACCCTAGGAGCCCTAATACAAGGCATAAACAGAATACAAAACATTACCAAAAATGACAAAGAGAAACCAGATAACTGGGAGCTCCTAAAAATCAAACACCTATGCTCATCTAAAGACTTCTCCAAAAGAGTAAAAAGACCACCTACAGACTGGGAAAGAATATTCAGCTATGACATCTCAGACCAGTGCCTGATCTCTAAAATCTACATGATTCTGTCAAAACTCAACCACAAAAAGACAAACAACCCAATCAAGAAGTGGGCAAAGGATATGAACACACATTTCACTAAAGAAGATATTCAGGCAGCCAACAGATACATGAGAAAATGCTCCCGATCATTAGCCATTAGAGAAATGCAAATTAAAACTACGATGAGATTCCATCTCACACCAACTAGACTGGCATTAATCCAAAAAACACAAAATAATAAATGTTGGAGAGGCTGCGGAGAGATTAGAACTCTCATACACTGCTGGTGGGATTGTAAAATGGTACAACCACTTTGGAAATCCATCTGGCGTTATCTTAAACAGTTAGAAATAGAACTACCATACAACCCAGAAATCCCACTCCTCGGAATATACCCTAGAGATACAAGAGCCTTCACACAAACAGATATATGCACACCCATGTTTATTGCAGCTCTGTTTACAATAGCAAAAAGCTGGAAGCAACCAAGATGTCCGTCAACGGATGAATGGGTAAATAAATTGTGGTATATTCACACAATGGAATACTACGCATCGATAAAGAACAGTGACGAATCTCTGAAACATTTCATAACATGGAAGAATCTGGAAGACATTATGCTGAGCGAAATGAGTCAGAGGCAAAAGGACAAATATTGTATAAGACCACTATTATAAGATCTTGAGAAATAGAAAAAACGGAGAAGAACACATACTTTTGTGGTTACAAAGGGGGGAGGGAGGGAGGGAGGGAGGGAGAGGGTTTTTTATTGATCAATCTGTAGATAAGAACTGCTTTGGGTGAAGGGAAAGACAACACTCAATACAAGGAAGGTCAGCCTAATTGGACTGGACTAAAAGCAAAGAGGTTTCCGGGATAAAATGAAAGCTTCAAAGGTCAGCGGAGCAGGGGCTGGGGTCTGGGAAACATGGTTTGAGGAGACTTCTAAGTCAACGGGCAAAATAATTCTATTATGAAAACATTCTGCATCTCACTTTGAAATGTGGCGTCTGGGGTCTTAAATGCTAACAAGCGGCCATCTAAGATACATCAATTGGTCTCAACCCACCTGGAGCAAAGGCAAAGGAAGAACACCAAGGCCACACGACAACTAAGAACCCAAGAGACAGAAAGGGCCACATGAACCAGAGACCTACATTATCCTGAGACCAGAAGAACTAGTTGGTGCCTGGCCACAATCGATGTCTGCCCTGCTAGGGAGCACAACAGACAACTCCTGAGGGAGCAGGAGGCCAATGGGATACACACCCCAAATTCTCATAAAAAGACCATACCTAATGATATGAATGCGACTAGAGGAATCCCAGAGACAACGCTCCCCAGACCTTCTGTTGGCACAGGACAGGAACCTCCCCGAAGACAACTCATCAGGCATGAAAAGGACTGGTCAGCAGGGGGGAGAGAGATGCTGATGAAGAGTGAGCCAATTAAATTAGGTGGACACTGGAGAGTGTGTTGGCAACTCTTGAGTGGAGGGGGGATGGGAAGATAGAGAGAGAGGGAAGATGGCAAAATTGGCACGAAACGAGAGACTGAAAGGGCTGACTCAATAGGGGGAGAGCAAGTGGGAGAAGGGAGTATGATGTATGTAAACCTACATGTGACAGACTGATTGGAATGGTAAATGTTCACTTGAAGCTTAATAAAAATTAATTTAAAAAAAAAAACACTGTTAAGGGAAAGAAGCCAGAGCAGAACAGTGTGTTAAGCATGCTTCTGTTTGTATAAAAACAGACAGGGGGAAAATACAGGAAGAAATAAAGTTTTAAAAAAGATGGGGAAGGAGATATATACAAGTAACTTCTTGCATACATAGAATATCTGTTAAAAAAAAAAAAATCCACAAGAAACTGGTAACACTGGTTGCTTGCAGAGCAGGGAAGAGACTGGGACAAAGGTAAGAGAGAACATACCACCACATTCATTTTCATCGTTTTTGAATTCTGTACTATGTGAACACATTACCTAATGAATCCTTGTTGTTTAAGCTTTAAAGACGGTTTGTGCATGGGAAACAAGGAATGTAAGCAGTAAAAAGTAAAAGTAGTGATTGAAGGGGAAATAAAAGTCACCTGCACCCAAGCACCCTTAGCTGTGCCCAGGGTGCTGTTATTCCATGTCTGGGGCTGCTGAAGTCAAGGTGTGGACAGTTCAAACACCTGCTAATGGGCCTGGTGCCCTGGGGCTGCCCAAGAGTCTCCAAAAATTTACTGCAAGCTCTTCAGAAAGAAAAGTCTCTCTCTCAACCGCCTTAATGTGGGTAGTCAGTTAATCAATGCCTATGGCAGATTACTCAGAAATCTCTTTGCATGAGATAAATCATTTAGAGGACAGACAAAGCCTGAGCTTTAGAATTAAGTTCCTAGAAGCTATTATAAAAGCTGCTTTGGATTGTTCTGCTTGATTATAATAGATACATCCCTCTGAAAAGTAAGTACCCTCCACTTTTCCTTTTTAAATCCACATATCAACCTAGAAAACCCTAGGGAAGTATACAGTCTTTATTCCTCATGACCCGGCTTCCAGCAAAATGTGTTCTGCCTCGTATTCCTGAAACCATCTCCCACTTACTTCTCATTCCCGCTACTCCTTGTGAAGGCAGTAACTGCCAGATTTCCTTCCAATTTCACTTCTCTCCCACCTTCGATGAAACCTGAGATTTTTCAAGTCTCCCTAGTTGATAGGAGGGTCCACAAGGCAACAGAGCATGGCCTTCCGATGCACCGTCCTACAGAGCTTTTTACCATCAGCTGCTGCAGAGTGGACTCTGGCTCACGGTGACCCCGTGTGTGTCAGAGTAGAGCTATGCTTCATAGGGCTTTCAATGGCTGATTTTTTGGAAACAGACCACAAGGCCTTTCTTCTGAGGCACCTCTGGGTAGACCTGAACTTCTAATCTTTCTGTCAGCAGCTGAACACGTTAACTGTACATCCCAGAGATTCCCTATAAAGCTTGTTGTGTGCCTTCGAGTCAATCCCAATTCATGGCAACTCTGTGTGAAAATAGTAGTATTGCCCCATATGGTTTCCTAGGCTATACTCTTTACAGGAGCAGATCAGCAGGTCTTTTCTCCCAAGGAGTCGCTGGTGGGTTTGAACTGCCAACCTTTCAGTTAGCAGCCGAGGTCTTAACAATTGCACCACCAGGGCTCTTCTACAAAGCTTACCACACTTAGGGGAAACTAAAAGATAGTAATGAAGGAAGGAGAATAGATAGTCTGACAATGCCAACAATTGATCTTATCTCTCTTTACCTGAGTCAAAGACCCACTTTAAAGCTTACTTCACTCCCAGTTGTACACACACACACACACACACACACACACACGCCCCTTTCTCTGGACACACTGGAACCCACTAGGTAAAGGAACAGGTATTCCAGACTGCCCCAAAGCCACCTCCCTGGGCCAACAGGGCTAAAAATTCCATTTGGCTAAATATTACCAGGAAGTAGAAACTGTATGTACTTGAAATGCAGAGTTTAATAATTTCTGTATGTCTCAAATACAAGCGGGGATGTTGAAAGTAATTATGAGATTCCCTGCGTACTATCAATCTTAGGATTTTAAAAGCAGACTTAAATTTCTAGGTCCACTGTTAGAAATGGCTATGGGGTAATCCGGAGATCCTGTCCATGGGCTTGGGAGAGGAAACGCTGCACGGCGTTCAGTGCAGACGGCACACAGCAGGCCCTTGAAGTGTGCTCAGCAAGGTCTACAGTACACTAGGATTTACAGTGTTTTTCCTGTCACCTCTCTGCATCTGTACAACAGCCCTACGAGACAGATAACATCCCATTGCTATCCTGTGCAGCTAGCTGGTGAGCAATCAAGAAGTCAAGTAACTTGTCCACAATCTTGTAACTTGAAAGCGGCAGATCCTCTGAGCCCACAGCCCCAGATCATTCCTCAGCATCTTGTGGCCTCTCATGGACAGAGCTTTGGAGCTCTGTGACCTTGTAAGGTCATCTAAAGCATGGACCTCAGAGGATGTGACTGATAACTCAGGTGATGTTCCCAAGGTCACACAGTATGTCCATGGAGAAGCCTTCCTGGGTTCTAGCCACCTAACTGGAGTGACAATATCAGGGCCTGAGAAAGCCTGGCACACACACATTACTCTACCTGCCTTCGGACTCTGAAAGGGCAACATCAGCTTTGTTGTTTTGCTTTTTTTCTTGCATCCGTGCAAATTCGCAAGCAAGAATCAAAGAAAGGTGTGACTGTAATATTACCACGTGATGATGCAAATAAATACTAGCTGACAGATAAGAAGCCTATGTGCCTACAAGCCCTCAAGTGAAGGCCCTTGCCTGTCCTTCAGTCTATTCAAATCAGTATCATGCTCCAAGGCTCAGCTCAAAACTAACCTCCAAAAAGAGGCCTGTGAGAGAGAAAGAGTGTGTAGCGTAGTTGTGAGTGTTCTATGTGTGTATAGTGTACTTCTGTGTCTATACAGTGCAGTTGTATGCCTGTATAGTGTATTGTATGTGTAGTGTAGTTGTGAGTGTGTATGAGTATAATGTAGTTGTATGTGTGGCTATATACTATAGTTGTGTGTCCGTATAGTGTAGTGCGAGTGTGTGAGTGTGTGCAGTTTAGTTGTGAGTGCAATCAGAGGAAGTACGGCAGAGTGGAAGGAAACACAAGCCTTCATGTCTGAGACATCTGGGCTCAAATCCCAACCCAGCCACTGAGTGGCTCTTTGAGAAAGTAATATCCTTTTGTTTCGATTTTATCAAATATAAATAAAAGACAATCTCCTACCTTAAAGGACTATGGCCAAGATGAAAGGAAATGATGTAAGGCCCCTAGTACAGTACTCAGCACAAAGTAGGGGTTCAATAAGTTACTATCAGCTCCTTGAAGCCTTCCCTAACTAACCACCTCCACCATGATCTCTTTCCTTCCTCTATTGCCATGACATCTGTTGACACTGTTCATAATACACATGCACTGTAGTGACTGATGTCAACAGTTTGCAGCATCTGCTCAAAAAGATAAAACACTTTGAGGAGCAGGCAGGGATGGAGGTCTCACATTCCTTGTAACCTGCTGTGAGATGCTGTTGACAGTTGCTGTTAGATGCCATCAAGTCAGTTCCAACTCATAGCAACACTATGTACAACAGAACGAAACAGTGCCCAGTCTTGTGCCATTTCTCAAGATCAATGCTATGTTTGAGCCCATTGTTGCAGCCACTGTGTCAGTCCATCTCATTGAGGGTCTTCCTCTTTTACACTGACCTGCTACTTCACCTAGCATGATGTCCTTCTCCAGGGACTGGTCCCTCCTGATAACATGTCCAAAGTATGTGAGACAAAGTCTCACTATCTTTGCTTCTAAGGAACATTCTGGCTGCACTTCTTCCAAGACAGATTTGTTGATTCTTCTGGCAGTCCATGGTATATCCAACATTCTTTGCCAACACCATAATTCAAAGGCATCAGTTCTTCTTCTGTCTTCTTTATTCATTGTCCAGCTTTTGAATGCACGTGAGGCAACTGAAAATACCATGGCTTGGGTCAGGCACACCTTAGTCCTCAAAGTGACATACTTGCTTTTCAACACTTTAAAGAGGTCTTTTGCAGCAGATTTGCCCAGTGCAATGCGTCTTTTGATTTCTTGACAGCTGCTTCCATAGGCGTTGCTTGTGGATCCTAGTAAAATGAAGTCCTTGGCAACTTCAACCTTTTCCCCGTTTATCATGATGTTGCTTATTGGGCCAGTTGTGAGGACTTTTGTTTTCTTTACGTTGAGGTGTAATCCATACTGAAGGCTGTGGTCTTTGATCTTCATCAGTGCTTCAAGTCCTCTTCCTTTTCAGCAAGCAAGGCTTTGCCATCTGCATACTAAAGGTTGGTAATGAATTTTCCTCCAATCTTGATGTCATGTTCTTCTTCATACAGTTCAGCTTCTTGGATTATTTGCTCAGCATACAGGTTGAATAAATATGGTGAATGAATACAACCCTGATACACATCCTACCAGATTTTAAACCACACAGTAAAGTATCCCCTTGTTCTGTTCAAACGACTGCCTACTGGTCTATAAACAAGTTCTCAAGAGTACAATTAAGTATTCCAGAATTTCCATTCTTTGCAACGTTATTCATAATTTGTTATGATCCACACAGTTGACTACCTTTGCATAGTCAATAAAACACAAGTAAACATCTTCCTGGTATTCTCTGCTTTCAGCCAAGATCCATCTGACATCAACAATGATATCCCCTCATTCCACGTCCTCTTCTGAATCTGGCTTGAAATCTGGCAGTTCACTGTCAATGTACTGCTACAACTGTTTTACCTGGAAAATTTTACTTGCGTGTGATATTAATGATGTTGTACGATAATTTCCACATTCTGCTGGACTACCTTTCTTTAGACTAGGCACAAATATGGATCTCTTCCAGTCGGTTGCCCAGGTAGCTGTATTCCAAATTTCTTGGCACAGACGAGTAAGTGCTTACACCATTGCATCCATTTGTTGAAACATCTCAGTTGGTATTCTGTCAGTTCCTGGAGACTTGTACTTTGTTACTGAGTTCACTGCAGCTTGGACCTCTTCCTTCAGTACCATTGGTTCTTGATCATATGCTACCTTCTGAAATGGCTGAACATCAATCAATTGTTTTTGGTACAATGACTCTGTGTATTCTTTCCATCTCCTTTTGATGCTTCCTGCACTGTTCAATATTTTGCCCACAGAATTCTTCAATACTGTTTAACTCAAGGCTTGAATTTTTTCTTCAGTTCTTTCAGCTTAAGAAATGCCGAGAGTATTCTTCCTTTTTAGCTTTCCAACTCCAAGTCTTTGCACATTTCATTATAATAATTAGAATTTTGCAAGACCAATGACCTATTCATTGGAAATACCTTTTTTCAACAACATAAATGGTGACCATACACATGGACCTCGCCAGATGAAATACACAGGAATCAAATTAACTACAGCTGTGGAAAGTGAATTGCTCACATGCAAGTTCAAGTTGAAGCTGATAAAAACTAAAACAAGTCCACAAGAGCCAAAATACAACCTTGAGTATACCCCACCTGAATTTAGAGACCATCTCAAGAAAAGACTTGATACATTGGACGCTAATAATTGAAGACCAGAGGAGTTGCGGGATGACATCAAGGACATTATACCTGAAGAAAGCAAAAGGTCATTAAAAAGACAGGAAAGAAAAAAAAAAGGCCAAAATGGATGTCAGAAGAGATTCTGAAACTTGCTCTTAAAGAAAATGGAAGAAATGATGAAGTAAAAGAGCTGAACAGAAGATTTCAAAGGGTGGCTCAAGAAGACAAAGTATTAGAATGAAATGTGCAAAGACCTGGAGTTAGAAAACCAAAAGGGGAAGAGCACGCTCAGCATTTCTCAGGCTGAAAAAACTCAAGCCTCAAACCGCAATATTAAAGGACTCTGTGGGCAAAATTTTGAAAGACACAGGAAGCATCAAAAGACGATGGAAGGAATACAGAGCCACTAAGGATTATAACCAAAAAAAAAAAAACAAACCTATTGCCATCAAGTAGGCATAGTGACCCTACAGGACAGAGTAGAACTGCCCCACAGGGTTTCCAAGGAACGCCTGGTAGATTTGAATTGCTGACCTTCTGGTTAGCAGCCGTAGCTCTTAACCACTATGCCACCACAGTTTCCACTAAGGATTATAGGTGATTCTAATGACATTAATATATATCTGGATACACAAAGGCTGGGATAAAGAAAAATGAAGAAGTTCTATGGCATTAGCACCAGATCCAGAAAATTTCCAAAGGTCTTTGGGCTGAAAGGGTAGAAGGAATGCCTTTGTTAGGAAAGAAATATCTTTGGAGGGTTGATATCCATCACCACAGACAGAAAGATCCTTTTCTAATGGACACCAGGAAAGAACACGACAGAAAGTTAGAACTTAGTGGGCAACAAAGAATGTGCATACAGGCTTGTCCTATTCTTTTCCACATGCCTTTCTTCATTCCTCTAAGGATCTGCAGACCATATTCTTCCCTTTCCGTTGCTCCCACAAGGGTCTTGCTTAGGGCTGAGCACACAGTAGGCATTCAATAAACATTTGCTAGAGGCCCTCAATCCTCCATTTAGACAGGATATTACTACCAACTTCTTATTCAAAGGGTCTGGCTTATGGTGAGGAAAGTGAAGGGCAACATGGCTGAGAACTCAGGCCTTGGTGACCTCTGCTTTTCACGCTGTCTCTCCCATTCAGAAACAGGACTTACATGGAAAATACAACAGAAGCTTTTGGAAGATGCTCTCCATGGGCTGAGTACATGCAGAATAGTAGCAAACCCAGGATGACCTTCAGAAGATCGTAGTGGAAAAGAAATTTGTTCTTCAGAGATATAAATGGTGCTGTGATTAAGAGCTCAGCTGCTAACCAAAAGATTGGCAGTCTGAACCCATCAGCTTGTTCCTTGGAAACCCTATAGGGCAGTTGTACTCTGTCCTATACGGTCACTATGAGTCAAAATCAACTCTATGGCAACAGGTTTGGCTTTGTTTTTCTTTTTTGGTTGGGGATGAAGGGAAATCCTGGTATTCAAACTGAGGGAAAATTAAACTAGGTACTAACAAGAGTCTGTAAGAAGAAGTTTATGTATTATAATTTTTGAAGGCTCTTTGCCACACCTTAGACAGCATCTAACAGGTGCACAGTTCATCTAAACAAACAGCATATACATTCACCGAGCCATCAGTGAATAAAGACATCCCTGCCCAGATCACTCCAGATATATGGGCTAGTTGATTCCAAGTCCCAGGTGAAGCATCTGGCAGCAGGACTCATGCCCACCACTCTCCTTGAAATGCGTTAGAGTGTTGGGACACATCAAGGCCCAGTACATACTGTCCCATTGATCAGCCACTTACCCTAAAACAGAATTTCCAGAAAAGGTAGTAATTGGCACAGTACTTAAGAGACTGGCTACTAACCAAAAGCTGGGCAGTTCAAATCCACCAGCTGCTCCTTGGAAACCCTGTGGGGCAGTTCTACTCTGTCCTATAGGGTAGCCATAAGTCACAATCAACTCGACAGCAATGGGTTTGGTGTTTTTTTTCTTCAGGAGAAAATTTCTGCCTGAAATTTTCTTGCCTTTCCTTTCACAGAGGGAAGTTGAGACTACTACAGTCCCAGCAGGATACAAAAATTAGAATGACTACTAAGTGACCTACTTTTGGGTGTCTTTAAAATTTTTAAGAGCAGCAATCACCTCAGGATCATCCCCAAAAGTGAGGTATTTAAATAAAAAATGCTGATGGGAAGAGCCTTAAAAATTTATTTCATTCATCATAAAAAGTGTATATTTCCATTAGTCTAAAAAATGCAGTCTACCAACAACAACAAATCTCTGATTATTCAACCACCTATAACCAAAGTCAAAAGAGGTAGGAATTGAACCTACCACTGACTATCCCAGAAGAGACTTCTGCAGACAAGATAAAACGTCATTTGAAAGATACTGAAGTATAGCAGAAAAAAAATAGATGGTTTTCCACTAAGGTGGCACTTTAGAAACTTAAAACTCACTCTAATTAAATTTGCAAACTTGTTACACCATTGGTCCTCACTGGTGCCTGTGACATTGATGAAAGAAACCATTTACCAAAAACCGATACACTTCAGAACGCGTTTCTTTTCATTTAACCTCTTCTTTGTTCTGTAAATTAAAAGAGCAGCCCTTCTCAACACACAAATTACTATATCACTTCCCTAGAAAGTAGAAAAAGGTGATTTAAGACTGCAGCTCAGTTTAATTATGATTTATTGAGGGCAAATTATATAGTACGTAGTATTTTTCAATATGCTTTCATATTCTATCTTCACTCAGGCTAACCCTAGGAAGTAGATGGGCCAGGGCCCTCAAAATATTCACGCTGGACAGAACCATCAAGGCCATAGCCCAAGTTCCTTGTTTTAGAGATGGAGAAACAGAAGACTAGGGTTACTCAGCAAGTAAGTGGCAGAGTTCTTATCCAGCCAGGAAGGACTTTGGAAAGCCCTCTTCTGACCTATGGAAGCTACAGTTTAGTAAGGAAAACAAACATTAACCACATAATCACACAAACATTTATTTAATTACAGTGGGAATAAGTGACCTAAAGGACATGGGCAGATTGCCATGAGAGCATATACCTAAAATGGCAGATGAGGGAAGGCCTCCTGGAAATTCACCAGTAGTCCCTCGGTGGTACAAATGGCTAAGCACTAGACTACTAGCCAAAGGGTTAGCAGTGGGAACAGAGGCGTGGCTATGGAAAAGAGTGGCCGATGGCAAACACTGAAATTGCACCCCTATAAGGGTTTAGCAAGGGTAACAAGTGCCCAAGGGCAATCTCTAAATTGCACCCCCTCCCCATCTCAAGATGCACAGACATTGATAGCAGCAGTGAGTCAGCAAAAACACCTTCCTCTGCCTTGTCCCCTCTTATCCGGATGCCTCAGTCAGGCCAGGCACCTTCCATATTTATAGCACCTTGGAATGTCATTCTGCATCTCATCTGGCACTCCCTTGGACTTGCACCCAGGGACAAATGCTCCCCTCTACCCACCCCACCCGCCACACACTATGTCTCTGTGTCTACCGTGCTTGAGGAAGGACATTGCGCCATATCGAGTTAATAGAAACTGCCCAGTGGTGCCCCCACAAGTGGTGTCCAGGGCATAGGCCATACCTGCCATACCTAAGATACGACTCTGAGTTGGAACTCACTCAGAGACACCTTGGATGACAGGCCTGGCAATCTGCTTCCGAAAATCACAGTCTTGAAAATCCTACTCTGCAAACATGGGGTCACCACCATGAGCTGGGATTCACTTAACACCAACTAAAACAGCAATACCTTCCTGCAGGGGATACTGGTGACCTATGAGCAACTACACCTGGAGCCTGGCTTCAGGTGACAGAGCTGCCTGATAGGGGCCTGCTGAATAGGCCTGCTTCAGTCCAGTGCAGCCAGGAAACTGGGCTTGCCTGGCAACCCCAGCGAAGAAACTCGCATCACAACACAAACAGCAGGTATCCAGGCACGCAGGCAGAAGGAACCAGGGAGCAGGGTGAGGCTGTGCTCACCACTCTGTGTCACCTGCGTCCACCACCCTATGCCTAAATGTTGTCAGTGAAGAAGCACAAACACCACCAAACCATCTAGCCCTTGCTGTTTTAATAAACAGCTTCAGATTCTATACTTTCATCAAAGGCTATTAAGACTGAATTAACTCAGCTCTAAAACTCAACTTGTATTTTTATGGGATCTCTTTAAATGTTCTTCTACATGAATCATAGACTTTTAGAGTTGAAGGGAATGTTTTTTATAAAAGTCAAATCCATTTGCGTAAAAATAAAGAGCATATGTATTCAGGCTTGTTTAGGCACAGAAAACAGCTGGAAGGATACAAGGCAAAATGTTTTCTGCAGTTACTTCTGGGGAGGGGTGAGTGAAAAGGGGAGACAGACCTTTCACTTCATACTATTCTACACTTTTTAAATTTTTAAACAAGAGCATTTATCACTGTCCTTCATCAGTCCCCTGCCCAGACCTCTCATGCTTTTGTACGCACATTCCCACTACCCAGGACACCTTTCCCTTTTCTGCCTAGTTACCTTTCTCTCTGTCCCTTAAACATCATGATTCATTTCACAGGGTTCCGTTGGTCACTGCCATCTTGTCTCTCTTTATAGATTCAAGGGAAGTCCCAGCTTACCAAAAGTGTTTCTATTTCTACCTGACTCCAGTCCCTGGGCTGCCTTCTCGAGCTACAGAACTGTATGTCCAGTTCAATAAAACCTCACAGGGCAATACCACCAGCTGTTCTACAGGCTTCCCAACCGAAAGTCCTCTAACAGAACTCACCACCCTCCTCTCTTCTTCCACATACTGGGTTCCCTCTTTCAGACCACCCAAGTCAGAAACCTGGGAGTCATCGTCATTTCTTCCCCTTCACCTCCCATACCCATTGAGTCTGTTAGTCTTCCTGGAACTTCTCTCAAAGCAGGTTTCTCCTCTAATCACCGCAGTTGCTCTAGTCCTGAGTCAGTTGAATTACTGCAGGGACCTGACTAGTACCCCTGCTCCTAGTCCTCCCCACCTCCAACCCGCCCCACCACACTGCACTTGGGTCTATTGAATACACAAAGCTGACGAAGTTCTTTTATTTGTTCATTTGGTGTTCACTGAGCAGCCGCTTTGTGCCAGCACTGCTCTAGGCCCTGGGGGTACAGGAGTTAACAAAAGAAACATTGTCCCCCTGCTCATGGACCTGACACTCCAATGATGAAATCAAATTTAAGATCTCTTTATGGCTCCCCTTTGCTTCAGGTAGAATCCAAACATCTCAGCACACAAGGTCTTTCTTGATCCTGGCCCTGATGACCTCTCCCACCTCAGGAGTTGCCATTTGCTGCCCCTACCCCTACAAGCCTCCAGACATTCTGAACCACTGCCACTTCCCTGAATGTAAACTGCTTTCTCAAGTTTCTCTATAGACTGTTCTCACTGCCCAGAACACTCTTCCCTTTTCTGCCTAGCTACCTTGTCCTTTCAGTCCCAGTGTAAGTGTCAACTCCTCGGGGAGACGCCCTTCATTAGAGTCCCTGTACAGCCTCTGTCACAGTACTTTGTACACAGCCCTGAATTTGTGGATTTAATCTGCCCCAAGGATTGGAGACTTCTTTGTAAGAGGGCTCTGCTCCATCCCTCATCCCCCACCAATGGCTGGCACAATCACTGGCCCATAACTAAACATTAGGGAAAGAAGGAAGGAGGGATCTGCTGTCTAAGGGGTTCCACATATTTGAAATAGGTTGCCAAATCCTAGAATTCTGCGAGGTAGACAAGAGGTGAAAACGGTTACCAACACTGCCAAATGTGAAAAATGGGGAATGGAAGCTACAGAATAGGACCAAAAATAAAGCTATGCCAACAGCTGTGTGCCCCACGGTCTCCTGTACCCTCTCCTTCAAGTGCTCTCTGGTGTATCAAACAATGAAGCATAGCCTCTGTACTTAAAAGAGTTACAGTCAAATGTGCATTGGGTATTTTTTGACCCTTGCTGAGGTTACTTTTTTTTTAATTAAAAATATTTTTTATTGTGGTAAAATACATAACATAAAATTTGCCATTTTAACCATGTTTAAGTGTATGATTCAGTGGCAATAATTACATTCACAATATTATACAACTATCACCATTATCCATTTCCAAAACCTTTTCATCACCCAAGCAGAAACTCCATGCCCAACGAGCAGTAACTCCCCAGTCCCCTGCACATCAATTTTTAAGGTTAATTTTTTCAAATCCAGCTTTCGAGAGCCTGTCTCTGTCATCCTGGTTGCCTACCTTGGGTGCTGTCTTGGTTATCTAGTGCTGCTATAACAGAAATACCACAAGTGGATGGCTTCAACAAACAGAAGTTTATTCTCTCACAGTCTAGTCGGCTAGAAGTCCAAATTGCAGCTGTTAGCTCCAGGGGAAGGCTTTCTCTGTCGGCTCTGGAGGAAGGTCCTTGTCATCAATCTTCCCCTGGACTAGGAACTTCTCCACACTGGAACCCCAGGTCCAAGGGACACGCTGTGCTCCCAGTGCTTCTTTCTCAATGGAATGAGGTCCCGTATCTGTTTGCTTCTCTCTTATATCTCAAGAGAGACTAGCTTAAGACACTATCTAATCTTGTGGATCTCATCAATATAACTGCCACTAATCCATCTCATTAACATCATAGTGATAGGATTTATAACACACAGGGAAATCACATCAGATGGCAAAATGGTAGACAATCATACAGTACTGGGAATCATGACCTAGCCAAGTTGGCAGATACTTTTGTGGGGCACTTTCACCCTAATAGTCCCCAGCATGTTTTCTCCTTTTCAAAACAGGCAACTGAGAACCTGACATAACTAACACAATGATGAACCTGTAAGTTTTTCTCCCTCCTTTGCGTGCCTCCTCCTTTGGATACCTTCGTTAATGACTTTGTTTTGATCTAATGCTAATGACTTTGTTCTTTGTTTTGATCTAATGCTAATGACTTTGTTCTTTGTTTTGATCTAATGATAGTAACTTTGTTTTGTTCTGTCCAACCAACCACCTGTGGCCCCCACCGCACCCCCTACCCCCTCCCCACATCCCCCAACCTCCACTCCCAGCTTGGAGATTAGAGCCCAGGTGTCTGACATGTATATCTTCAGCCTGATAAGGAGACTTCCAGCATGTATCTCTTTAGTGAACTCTAACTCCTCTGAACATGCCATCTGCGGGCTACAAAGACACAAACCCTTGTAAAAATTCTATATAAGCTCTAATGTAAAATTGTTTTGGGGGACTCCATAGAGACAGTCTGCATTACTGTCGGACCTCAGGTAATGTCACCTCCTAAATAAACTTTCTCACTCTTTCTGACTTGGAGTACGTTTCACTGGCTTGACTGCTCCAGGGCACGGACCCTAATCCGGCGATAGCAAAGTTCACTCCATGACAGGTGCCATCTCTTAGAAGAGGCTTCTGGTCTTTCCCTGAATGTGGCTAACAGAGACCTTCGCTTCCTTTTTACAATAGGTTCAGTTTTACTTTTGCCTTATTGCCCTTTTTAACTCTCTTCCCTCCCCCTCCCCCACCCCGACACACACACAGTGACAACTCCGAAAAATAAATGTGCTTCAGAGTTCTGGTTAGCACCTTGTCTGACACTCCAAGGATAAAGAATTCCAATCACACCATGACCCACCATGAATTCTTCCTGGGAACAGTGAACTGGAGGCCACCAGGGAGGAGAAGATCTCAACCTGAGGCAGTCACTGACTCACTCTGGGTCTCGGCACCCTCATTAGCCAACGAACAATCCGAATTCCAGTGATCACAACTCAAAGACTATGATCTTAAAATTCGATCCTCAAGCCGCCTTGGATATTGGTGGGCTTTGATGTCAGAGAGATGTAGGTTTAAATACAGGTTCCTTCACTTTCTAACTGTATGGCTGTGTGTTTCATTGCTTGTAAAAAAAAAAAAAAAAAATCAGGACAAGCCCCCAACACACTGTCATGTGAATTACATTACACGATGCAGGAAAAAATGCTTGATTCTAGTAAAAGTTAAATATATGCTAGTTTCCCTTCTTTAAAAAAACCTGAAGACTAATCTTTAAAAAAATCTGAACAGAGCTAGGATTATACTGCATCAAAGAGCTCTGCTCTGAGCCACTAGTGTACCTACTTTTATTTTCAAAGCATGTGAGGAGGCGGTCAGCTCCATGACCTGGTAACTTGGAATGGTGGTGATCTGCCCAGTTTCTTCGGGGTAGGGCCTACCCTGAATCATACTAACTCCTGGGTTCCAGCTCCCTTCGCCTGCCTTCCAGCTCCACAGATCCACAAACCTAGCACCCAGAGAGCCCTTCGTCCCAGGGGAGGATCTACCTGGTTCAGAACATCCCTACTTTTGATCTATAAGACAGCCGAGGGCACTGGGAGAGCAGTAACTGGAGTGAAGAATTATGTAAAACAAGAATGCTGAGTAATCATAAAGACGAAATCCTCTCTGGGCTACAATTCCTCAGCCGGCAACCAATACATTACACAACAGTTCGATTCACAAGGCATTTGTGAAAAGCATGGCCTGCTGATTTTGCGTCCCAGTCGAGCGAGTCCCAGGTGTTTTCCTGCTGAAGTGGCAGGCAATTAATTAAAGCCACCTGCCTAATCGCGCAGCATAAGCAGCTTCATAGAATTTCATAGGCTTCCTTGGATGTTTAAGGGCTTGACCCACAGAGAGGGCGCCCCCTCTATAGGACCTGAGCAAAATATTCTGGGATGATGAATTTGGATTAAGAAATTAAAGGCATCCTCCTATATTAAGCCAGGTAAAAGGTGACAGATGTACACTAGTAAACGCAGTACCAATGCTCCCAATATGGTTCAAAAGGACAAATTTTTAGAGACCTTTATTTCAGAAATTGCCAAGACACTGGAGCACTGGAGCCAGAAAGTAACTTAAATTGCATATTCCACTCTCCTGATCACATGGAAGATGACAGCCCTCAGTCCTGACATCACAAGTGTCCCCAGAAGAGTAGTACAACATGAGGGCAGCCTTGATGTCAAGACAAAGTTCAAAGAGCTTGAACAGACAGTCCTCAGTCTTCTCAATACTTGTTTCTGTTCCACAGAAACCCATCAGCTTGAGCTCGTATTTATTATGAGTTATCTGGAAGCACCATGACAGCATTTGGTACAGTGTGCTTAACAAAGCAGAAATGCATATTAGTCATCCATTATCTTATTCAACAAGCACTTATAACTGGGATGGGCCTACATGGAGGTAGCAGGGACTGGAATTAGTCATAAGGAACACTTTCCCAACAGCAAAGGAAATGGTCAAAAGGAGGGTGTAAAAGCGTCCTTCTCTGAAAATCCTTAATATCAGGTAGATTTTCACCTGTCCAGGGCAGTTCTGGAAACTCTGGTGGCAATGGTTAAGTGCTACAGCTGCTAACCAAAAGGTCAGCAGTTCGAGTCCACCAGGTGCTCCTTGGAAACTCTATGGGGCAGTTCTACCCTGTCCTATAGGGTTGCTATGAGTCAGAATCAACTTGACAGCAACAGGTTTTTTTTTTATTTGTTTAAGGCAGTTCTACTTAAGTCCTACCTAACATGGCTATTATGTTACAGGCTTAGCTTTACAAGGCCAGCACTCAAAAGCCTGTTTTCCTTCTAGGTACTCTGCATTTAACAGTATAAGGAGGTCACATAACAGATGGAAAAAGTCTGCTTTAGAGCAAACAGACCTTGTTTTTCAGATTTATTTGTATTAACGTATGGAAAGCTTCTGGCACAGAAGACACTTCCTCTCCCTAAGAACGGTGGCTACAATTACTCCAGGTGGGGAGAAGTCATGTGGCACAAACAACTAAGTTTCATTCATGCAGGTATAGTGAACTATAAGAGTAATTGTTTCCATTATATCATGCCTTTCAAATACAGCTCTTCATTAGTAAAATTTAATATAACTTTAACCAGTACTCTTACCACCATCTTTTAAAATATAACTTATATTAGGGCAAGATTTAAAGAATTACAAGTGCTTATGTTCAACCAGGTACATACCTTGGTAATCCTTGAGTAAGACATTTCTTTCATCTCATCCGCAACATTTTGAGTTAAAAATCTTCCTCGGGTTTGCACACCCATTGCTGCTTCTAACCACCTTTGGTGTCACAAGCCTGTAAGGCCGTTTGCTTATCTGCCAACAGACTCCTTCCAGAAGTTGATTGATCTACATGCTAATAAAAGAGACCTGACTGCTCCCAAATTAAGGAGTCATTAAATTGCTTTGCCCAGCACTCCTGATAAGCACAATGAGTTGTTTCATTATATTTCCTCCATCAGAGCAGGTGCAAAAAGGAAAAGGAAAAACTTAAGTGTGTTCATGTAAGACTTGGCAATTGTCTCTTTACCAATTAGAAAGGTAATTCTATCTCTGATCAGTTTATGAAAACCAGGAAATTTCTGAGTACTAAAGAGGAGCCCTGGTGATGCAAAGGTTAAAGCCCTCTGCTGCTAACCAGAAGGTGGATGGTTCAAACCCGCTAGCCACTCCACAGGAGAAAAGGCCTGGCAATCTGCTTTCATAAAGAAGCCCTATGGGGCAGTTCAACTCTGTCCTGGAGAGTCACTATGGGTCAATATCAACTCGACAGCATCCAACAGCCAACAGCAAAGAGGATCTCAGTAACCACTACAAACTAAGATCCAAAAATGCAGGATGAAAGATCCTGGCGTCACCAAAGATTCCTGCCTTCAACAGAAGTTTAAATGTGCTTTTTAAAGTTCTTTAACACTAGTAGGTCAAGTGGAAGAACTAGAAGACCTCTCAACTTCTTCCTGTTGTAGGATCATGAGAAGATGGCAACTACTGTGGTCATGGACAATGTCATTCCAGTGAGGCCCCAAGCCTTTTCTGGGACGACAGCCGATATAGAGCCGTCATACTGTTCTATTGATATCTTTAAAATATTGCTTAATCAGAACCCAGCTAAATAGAATCAGTCCACTAGACTTCAAGAAATATGAATTAAAAGAAAAACACATTCATATTTAAAATGAGCTTCTAGGAGACATCTAGTATCGCCATGCACTCAACACAATCTTCTATATCACCTTCATGTACAGAACAAGTACAGTAAAATTTACTGTTTCAAGATGCTAACAGCCACACTCAAAGTACAAGTTATGTTCTTTAGCTCTAATTACTTAGTATTTGGAGCCCCCCTGGTGCAACGGTTACAGCGTTTGTCTGCTAACCAGAAGGTCAGCAGTTCAAATCCACCAGGCACTCCTTGGAAACCCTATGGTGCAATACTGCTCTGTCCTATAGAGTCAAAATCAACTTGATGGCAACAGTTTTTTTGTTTTATGTTTTTAAACTTAGTATTTAAGTGGTCCAATACATTCCAAAGGGAGATTTTCAACACTGCATCTCAGGAAATAACTCTTCCGCTTTGATAACAGAGCCAAAAACTAGGAGTCAACCTTGAAATCTACCCCCATTGCCTCTTTCATCCAACCATCACCAAGTTGTATCACTTCTACCTTCAACATACATCTGAAATCCATTCAATTGTATCCAACACTACTATTACCACACAAATCCAAGCCACTGTCATCTTTCACCCAAGCCACAATCATCCTCTATACCTGGTCTAATCAGGTGAGGTGGTCTAATCACCTCAACTCCTGCCCTCCTGCAAACCATTCTCTACAATGTAGCCAGAACGATTAAATAAACCTATGTTGAATTGTGTCACTCTCCACTTTAAAATCTAACAATGGGTTTTCTTTGAAAATAGGAAAAATTCCAAATTTTTTGTCTCATCAAAAAGCCCTGTGTGATCTGACCCCTGCCTGCCTCCCTATCCTCATCTCAAGCCCCCTCCCTGTCTGATCTTTCTTCTAGTTCCTCCAACATTACAAGCCCTTTCCTGCCTCTGGGCCTTTGCACTGGCTTTTTCCTCTGCTTCAACCAAACATCTCCAACTCAAATAGGCACCACTGTTATGCTTAAACCACCCAATTCTCTTTCACCATAGCACCCCATCCACTGATCATTTTACATTTATCTATGTGGTGATTTAGTGTGTCTCTCTTGCTAGACCATCAAACTATATGAAGGCATAAACCATGTCTATTTTATTCTAAGTGCACATTCCAACATCCGTTGCCATCAAGTCGATTCCGACTCATAGCAACCGACAGGACAGAGTAGAACTGTCCAATAAGGTTTCCAAGGAGTACCTGGTGGATCTGAACTGCTGATCTTTCAATTAGCAGCCATAGCTCTTAACCACTATACCACCAGGATTTCCAGTGCACACCCAGTGCCTGGTATAGTATAAGTAGTTAAATAATGGTGGAATTAAAGAACAATTGATTGAACAAGTATGGAAAATTTTTTTTTAACTCTCCATCAAAATTCACTAGAACTCTACAGTAAAACTCCGAAGGTTTCACTGCACATAGCAGAAGTTCCCACAGCTAAATGCTAGTGTTTTCATAGGTGGTAGCAGAGGGTAACAGGATCATATTTAGGCTACAAGTGGGCACATGAAGCACTTCCCTGAGAACATCTGTTGGTAATAGAAACCAGGAGGGAAGGAGACCAGCATGTAATGAGTTCAAAGTCATCAATAAGGAAGTTGTGCTAGTTTTACAGGACAAGGTCTTCTTAGAGCCATGTGTTTCCAGCATATCACAGACACACTGATATTTGTGGCACAAAGAAGGGAGGGAAGGGAGAAAGATCCCTGGATATCCCAGTTACTTCACACATAGATCCTACCAACGACCTCAAGGCCTCTGACTATATCTACCCTTTTTACACACCTAACACCTCAGTTTGTCAAGTGAATCTCCACTCCCTGTTTTTATATGGGTATTTAGACATTTCACCTACCTTTCTACCTTCTTGCTGGAGCCATTTCTGACCATTCTGATCTATAATTGTGTCTTTCCTTGTGTAAATTCCTAGCTTTAACTGTCTATACTGTTCAGGTATTTACAATTTAATGGTGCAATGCCTTTAGACATGGACCATCACAGACTCCAATAATATTGAAAGTACCTGAAAAGAACCCTCAAGATCCTTCAATCCAAAATCCTCATTTTCAAGTGAAAATCCTGAGGCCCAGCAAGATGACATGACTTGTCCAAGACTGGAATCTGTCGTTGAGAGCACTAAAATGAGAACCCCAGTTCCCTGGTGCCCAGTGTAAAACCTGCCTGGGTACTGTCTCCACAAGGAGCTGGCGTTCTCTCAGGAGGGAGCTATGCTTATTAAACTTCCTGGCATGTGGAGAAGCTCGTTGAATATCTGATGACTAAGAATGATAATTTGCATGAACTGCCTTGAAATTGTCCAGATTAAACATAAACCAGCACCTGTATTACCACTGCACCATTCACCACTGTCATCACCATTAGTGGACATTTCCAAATGACACTTGGCTGCAGAAAGCAGTGTAAGTTCTATAGCTCCTCTCATGCATGAAGACCAACAACCATGAGAGACAAAGAAGAGCTTTAAACTCCATACCCTCGGAAGACTCCCAAAGAAGTCAGACAGGTTTGTCTACAGCTGTCAGTCACTTTTGACAATGAACAGGCTAAGAAGGTACACAGACAGCCACAGAGTCTAGATAACCAAACCCACACTTAACCATTAGCAGATCTCCCCTGACCCTTGGAGAGGCCTCCTGAGAAATCAGGCCAAAGGTTCAGTCAACTGATGTACTCTTAACCCCTATTCTGTCAAAAAGATCCTTTCCTCCACTTTCTGACTCTGGTGTTTAATAATTCCAATCACTGCAGAAACTTCTTGTACATACCAACTATTTTAGGCTTGGTTCTCTAGAGAAACAAAATCAGTGAAAAGTATATATAAAAAATAACTTCCCTTCTCCCCACTGACTATTTTTCAAAGTCATCCAAGTCCCCTAGTTTGGAATACCTCAGGTCACAACAATCACGGCCCCTGTATCCTCTTCAGCGTCTACATGCCATTTATTATCTACTGCATATTCCATCTGGTACTGTTTGTGTTGCTTGCTGCTGCCTAATCAAGACTGATCTTCGGATGGCAGGAACTCTTCCTCTAGACCCTCATAACTAGAACAGGCACACAGACATTTCACAGATGAACATAACTATGTCCAATTTTGGAGAGGCTATAAAGAAAATAGAGTTTTATGCAGCCACATAGGGCGTGGACAGGAGAGAGAATGGCTCCCTTCACTCTCATGGGACCACAGGCTAACATGCAAAACGTGCCAGTGTCAATACTTCCTAGGTCAGGATGAAGTATCAGGCAAGAACAGCCAATGTAAGTATGGAAGTGGAAGCAATAATGCAGTCTCTGAGGAGTGCATCTAGATCCCAAACTTAGCATCAATCAAATGCAACTATTACCCGGACAATTCTACTTTATGTGAATAGCCATTTTTTTAATGTCCCTCTCCAGTGTCTAAGGCCATGTAGCAAGCTAAGAGTTACCCATTTATAAAGGCCACAGCCACAGAACTTCAGTACTGAAAGGAGCCTCAGGCTTAGGCATAGGTCTTGGGGTCTAACCCCATTCTCTATGAGGAGATGATGGAGGACAGAGGTTCCCTGACTTTACATCCTATGGACCAGTTAGTATTTACTTAATCTCAGAACTATCACCAACTTTCCCCAAAACAAGATATTTTAATCCCCCAAAAGTAAGAACTACCTCAGAAAGGGACAGGCCTTTAACTGAATACATTCCTGTGGACGGGTCATGCAGCAGGTTGGCCAGCCCCCATTTGAACCCCTCTAGTGGTTTTTTTTAGTGGTGGGAGAGTCGGAATCGAATCTACGGCACTGGGTTTGGGTTTAGTGGTGGGAGCTCCCTGTAGCAGCTAGATGAACCGCCCCAGTCAACTGAAAGTTGTTTCCTCAGACTGAGCTGAAATCTCTCCCTCTCATCTGTTCACACATGAATCCTAATTGTGCCTTAAGGGAGAGTAAACCACAGACCTCAAGGACCTGGCACAAAGTAAGTTATCAGGAAACATTAACTCTGCTTGTCCCACCCCACTCCACTCTGGGTTCCATATTAAGCTCAGGGCTATATATGGAGACAGGATTCAAGTTCAATGCTCTTCCTTCCCTAACTGCCAACAGTAATCCATTCTGAACACACCCTCCCCTCTAGGAAAAGCCCTGTGAATATTTCAACAGTTTTCTGACTCCCTCACCATCCTAGTCTCTCTCCTCCAGACAACCTTCCATTTGTCTGTGTTCCTCAGAGTAGAGGGCTGGACACAAAGCACTAGAAGTCATGGTTGCCCCCTTGTGGAGCTCACAATCTGGTTGGAAAAAAAGATTAACTGACATTAAACAAGCGTACGTTTAAGCATGAACTTGTGCGACTTGGCCGTAAGAGGCCATTAAAAGAAAGGGATGTTACTAAGGACTGGTGTTTCCAGGGGCATAAGGGTCACCACTCTTACCATACCCCATCCTCCCCCCAAAACAATTAGATTACAGAAAGAACTTGCAGCCCTAACCCTGCCTGCTATAGCGTGCTGCCTCATTTTGCTGAAGTAGGAACATCAACGATCCCTAGAAAGCATCCTTAGGGACAATCAAGTTCCCTACAGAGTCCCCATTATGGGGCAACCAGGAGGCAAAGGATCCTGAAATCTATAAAACACTGCTCTCAGGGTAGAAACCTCATCCCTCTACCTGCCCTGGAAAAAAGGTCAGTGACTTGTGACCCCCAGACCAAAAGTCAAGTGAAAAGGTTTCTAGAGGAAAAACAGCAGGGTTTTTTTTTAGAATCTAAGACACTCCAATTCAGGAATTTAGAGAGGCTTTTTTTTAAGGAACCTGGCAAAGGGCAGGGTCATCAGCTTTTGACTAAACTGGTTTGGCATCAATTTTCTGTTAAGTTTATAGAAATGGCTATATTGCATACAGTGCAGATGGCCATTCTTTCAGAAGCACTTCCCCTCTTGTAAGGAAGCGTCACTGCATTCCCCAGTTCCTCTGTGGTTCCATGTCGTAGGGAAAGAAGGCCACTTCTCAGACTGGTTCTGCCAGGCCCAGACTCTTATTTCAAATCAGATCCTAAAATTTATTTCTGCATATTAACGTTCTCCAAGACACAGGAACAGTCGGAGGAAAACAGAAATCTTTCTTCAGAAGACTGAACCACCCCTCACTCCCTACCTCCAAGCAAGTTCCTGCGGAACCCTAGCATATTGTCAAAATGCCATTACCAATCAAAATAGGAATTCCTGTGCCCAGTTTTTGGCACAGGAAGTGAAGGAAAGCAGAAGAACTTCTAACATGTTGTCCGACAGTCTGGAAAGACTGCGCTGATGTAACAGTGTGATCGGTCTTTCTACAAACAATGCTTCGCCTTTAAAGAGCATAGCTTCTACGAGATTGCCAGCACTGTTCAGTCACGGCCTTGTGAAACCAGCAAGAGAAGGGAAACACCAGAATCCTAGGTCATCAGTAGACATGTGGTGTATTCTAAAAGCCCACCTGGGGCCCCTGAGCCTACAAGCACATCACATTAACTCCCAAAGCACAGTCCTTTCACGGTCCTGACGCTGAAGGACATCAGGTCCGATTACCTACCACATACAGAAACAGTGGTGGTTCAGTGGTAGAACTCTCGCCTTGCATGTGGGAAACTTGGGTTCAATTCCCAGCCAATGTGCTTCATGTGCAGCCACCACCTCTCTGTCAGCAGAGGCATGCATGTTGCTATGACACCAAGCAGGTTTCAGTGGAGCTTCCAGGCCAAGGTAACTAGAAAGAAAGGGCTGGTGGAGCTACTTCCCCAAATCAGCCGAGGAAAACCCTATGTATTACAACAGCATGATCTGCAGCCAATCATGGGGATGGCACAGGACCAGGTGGCATTTTTGTTCGCTTGTAAATGGGATTGCCATGAATCAGGGGCTGACTTGACTGCAGCTACAATAACGGGGTGCCACAGACACCTCAGTGCTGCACGGTGCCAACCTTTCTGAGGCAGCGGCATCTGCAACCCTGAGATTGGTGCAGCACGGCCCAACGTATTTGGAGCACTCATTTTTTCAGTTGTAGGACACCTCGCAGCAGCTGATGCTATCCCACCATGTCCATTCTAGCCCTGTCAGGACGGTGTCTCCCTCCCACGTCCCAAAGTCCCGACAGCAACATCAGCAAAGCAAGGTGTCCTTCTTGGAGACCACCTTTTACAAACTGGTTGAGGCAACCACGTTTTACATTTCAAATGATTTTTTTGTTCCGTGTTCACGTAACTATAGCTAATCACAAAGATGACTTCATGGAGCCCAGTGCAATCAGAACATCTTCCAAAATGAATTGCTATCAAAGTTGTCTGCTTTCCAAGACATGAATGATTCCAGACCTCGTGTAAACAGACCTCAAGTGAATGAAAAGCCCAAGCAAACCTGTAAATATTGATTCCTTTTCTCTCCATGCCACCCTGTTACTCTCCAGAAGAAAAGATATTCCTGAGAATTGGTGCACCCTGACGCAGAACCTGCAGGGAGTAGAGAGCTTTGCCCCTGCTCACTGCAAGGGGTGTTCTTCCTCTGTGTCCTCCACTCCCCCAGGAGGTCACAAACAGGGGCCCATCCATGTTCTGGTTTTCCCTGCCGCCATCATCTCAGCCCAGCCCTGCAGGCTTCATTTGCAAGGCAGTTTTATGTTTTTCAACCAGTCACATTAAGGAAGAGAGGAAACCCCTGGCAGCTGCTCTGGGCAGAAAAAGAGAGCCGCTCTCCAGGGGCACACAATCTTCGTTTCTCCTATCTTATTTCATTCCTGCCAGGCCCTGCTAGCAGCCCAGTTGCCTGATACTCTGGGAGATTTCTGCACTGTGTTTCTGATAGGACTATGAGCACCTTTTCTAACAAAACACAGAGCCACGGGGCCTGGCAGCACCTCCTTCTAAAGGCTAGCTGGGCAAAGACAGCTCCATTTCAGCAGAGAGCAGCCACCTCTCACAAACCGGGATTGCTCAGGCTGGGGATGGATGAAGGAAAAGCCTGCTGGCTGACCCTCCCGTGCACAGGCCACCACAATGCCGGACTGTACTTTAGGTGATTTGCTCACATCACTAACCAGAGAAGAAAAGGGCAGGATCGCAATGCTAACTCTAATGTCCTGAGATCCGAAAGGACAGGTCGATGACCTCTCAGATCCCTTCTGTGTCTAAACCCTATAAACTTCATATTTTAGCCAGGAAAGCAGGAACAGAATTCTGCTTTTTCTTAAAAAAAAAAAAAACACACACACAAATAGCATCACAAGATTGTTCAAGTTATTGGAGGTTTACCATTCCAGGCAAAGAAAAATTCAAAGAAATTGAGTATCTCTTTTCTGTCTGAAACTACAAGATGGTTTTTACTGATGGCTTCAGGTCTTAGACCTGGTAGCTAACAGATCCGTTTGCAAGATTCAGAGACCACAGAAGCTGGCACATGTCAACCTTTTAGCTTAAGTTCTCAGGTGACTCACTACCCCGGGACATCTTTATTTTTAGTTATCTGTGGACTGTTCTACTCCACTCCAAGGACTGAATGGCCTACCTACCATCAAGTATTCTCTACTACAAAAAAAAAAAAAGACTCAGACAAAGATACGCCCATCAGGAATGAACCAGTTCAACCGTGTGCTGAGAATCTATGTTTCCATCCCAGACATACTGAATCAGAATCTACATTTTAACATGATTCCCAGGTGATTCAGTATTTATCTGGGGTGGAAAGGCAAATTCTCAGCTGGGAGTCAAACAGGAATGAATCAGTTCAAAGCCCCGGTGTCCCTGTCCTCTTTTCTTTATCAGTTACCAGAGGAGTTATTGCTAGATGCTAGTAAATTACAGAACAATTGAATAGGCCAAAGGTTTCTTTGTCTATCAGCTATTATGCCATTCCTATCTCCCAAGAATCAGGGCTTTGAACCGATTCAAAATGGTTCAGTCATAGCCAACGAAGTGAAACTAGAATGGACCCAAATTTTTACAATGTCAGTAATCCAAAACAATAACCAGAACAAGAAAAATTATGGGTCGAAGCCCTGGAATAGGAGACTCGGAAGAGGCGTAGTGTGTCCCTTCAGGAGTCTGAGGCATGAGACTGGATTATTGGCAGGAGTGTGGAGATTGACACTCATTCAAAATGGCATAGTTGGCTCCCATCTTTGAGCAGGGCACCACAGTTTCCAACTCTGCTCAAAATTCCTCAGACAAGAGATTTAGTTGCTATGCAATGCGTACACTGCCCCTATTTTCGAAGAGGGAGATTAGGTTTCTAACAGGGCTTCAACCTGTAATTTTTCCCGCTCCAATTATCACTCCAGTTCACCCAAATTTAAAAAATTCGGGACTGTTCCAGGTTCATTTACTTGGCCATGACTGAAGGGGGAAGAACCAGTTTGAAGCCCTGCCGAGAAAACAAACTGGCCTCAGGATTTATCAGTCACTCATTATATGGCTGATCCCATATGGGTTTGTCATGCAGAATTCATGTGTCTCCTCAATTCCTCCAAAGAGCAGAATGATCAACAATGAAACCTTGTCCCCAAATTCTACCTGTAACCTTAGCATTCTATGCCCTGAATATTGGTAACATATGTCCCAATTATTTTCTGAAATGATATGCTTAGTTTAAGTCTCAGAGAAGATATACAACAAAACCTGCACAAGCTGGAAGCTGTGTGTCTTAGTCATCTAGTGCTACTATAAAGGGAATGCCACAAGTGGATGGCTTTAACAAAGAGAAATTGATTCTCTCACAGTCTAGGAGGCTAGAAGTCCAAATTCAGGGAACCAGCTCCAGGAGAAGGCTTTCTGTTTCTGTCAGCTCTGGGGGAAGGTCCTTGTCATCAACCTTCCCCTGTTCTAAGAGCTTCTCAGCACAGGAACCTCAGGTCCAAAGGATGCACTCTGCTCCCTGCTTTGCTTTCTTGGTGGTATGAGATCCCCCTCTCTCTGCTTGCATCTTTCTTTTATCAAAAGAAATTTGCTTAAAATACAGTCTAATCTTGCA
Organism: Loxodonta africana; assembly: GCF_030014295.1. NCBI lineage: Eukaryota > Metazoa > Chordata > Mammalia > Proboscidea > Elephantidae > Loxodonta > Loxodonta africana. The sequence continues at coordinate 57,119,322 of NC_087352.1, read as the reverse complement.
GATTGAGTCCTGCCGCATTAACATAACTGCCTCTAATCCTGCCTTATTAACATCATAGAGGTAGGATTTACAACACATAGGAAAATCACATCAGATGACAAAATGGTAGAACATCACACAATACTGGGAATCATGGCCTGGCCAATTTGACAGATATTTTGGGAGGACACAATTCAATCCATTATGCTGTGTAAGGTGGAAACCTGTCAGAGAAGAAAAATTTAAAAATTTTTCACTAAAATGAGCAATAGAAAAATGTAAGACGGCACTCTGTCAAAGGTAGAAAACTGCGAGACCCAGTAAAACAAAACAGTCCTGTCAAGTTCTGGCTCTCACAGGTTTCACTGTACTTTGGGCACAAGCAAATTTGTTCACTCCTCTGTTTAAACATCAGGTTAAAAAACAAACAAAAAAAACGAACCTGGTACATCTCAACTACAGATTACAGGTTATCAAAAAAAGTTGCCATCAGTCAACTCCAACTCAAGCCAACTGCTGTGTTCATCAGAGTAGAACTGTGCTCCACGGGGTTTTCAACGCTGATTTTTCACTTGAAGATCACCAAACACCTCTTTTGAAGGCATCTCTTGGGTGGACTCAAATCTCCAGCCTTTCGGTTAGCAGCCACGCATGTGAACCGTTTGCACCACCGAGGAACAGGTTGTTATAGTAGACAATCATTTCCTCCAATTTATTGGGTTTTTTTTTTTTTCAGTTACAAGCTTCTTGCGCAAAAAAAAAAAAAAATTTTTTACTGCATTGTACACAAAAAAGAAAGTAAAATTTCCCTCTTTATCCCCACTCCTCCTGACGTCCCAAGAGAGATCACTTATCAGTTTGGGGTTTTGATTTAATATGATTCCCTCTTCAGGAAATTAGGTTGAGTCAAAGATGTCATATAAAAACACCTTGGATAGGGTCAATCATGTATGACTTTGGGGGAGGAGAGGACACTTGATAGATTAGAGCTATTTTTTCCTCAGCTATGACTTACTGCATTTCCATCTTCAGCATAAACAAGTACAAGTACACATCATTTTGCTTTATGTAGATCACTATCTTCGATATCAATTTTTATTTCATTTGGAAAGAACTGCCAATCTTGAAAGCATATGCTGAATCAATGGTTTCAATCTTTTAAGTGAATATAAAAGATGCCAAGAAAGTTTTAAAGAAAGAACTTCCTGGAAAGAATATTAAAAACCTATATAATTTTTTTTAATTTAGCTGAAATCCACTAAGCATATTTTTTTGTGATTGCCACCCTGGCAAACATACCCCAGCTAAAAGAAAGTTCTAGTACATTGTTTGAACAAAGACAAAAGAAAATCTTCCATATTTCCTTAGGAAAAACCCTTCCTGTTCATTATACGGAAACCCTACTGGCATAGTGGTTAAGAGCTATGGCTGCTAACCAAAAGGTCAGCAGTTCTAATCCACCGGGTGCTCCTTGGAAACCCTATGGGGCAGTTCTACTCTGTCCTATAGGGTCACTATGAGTCGAGATCAACTTGACAGCAATGGGTTGGGTGTATTGTACAAGGTTCTCTCTACTTTTGCCGCCTTGTAAAAACTCACAATTTAGAAATTCAAAGTTTATTACTGAGTACGTTCTGTGTGTGAGACAAAGCGTCATTGCACATTCTGAGGTATTATGGGTGGCTTTTGTCTATAACTGACCCCTGACATAATAAGACTTAAGTTACATAAGTGATGGGCGTAAGACCTTCGGTGTCTGTTTCCATTCCTGGCCCCTCAGCTCCACATCCATGTCCTGTCCAAACAAGTCAACCCTTCCCTGCAATTTAGAGATTATTGATTGACCAGCTGTCCCAGCCTCTAGAGACTCAATTTAGAGCAGGTGAAGAATAAGTGATAGAAAGCAAACAGCTGTAAAAATCAAAACTGATTTTTTATTTTACTCCAGGAAAAGTCATTACAATGCTTCCCCCTTGCTGTCCTCTCACCCAAACCCTCAGCTCTTTACAATCTGGTTTAAGCCCCACCTCTCTCCATGAAGCCCTCCCCCACCTTCCATAGCTTCCCCAGCTGAGACCTGCCACATCAATAGTCAAGAGATTATCTCCTATGCCTAGGGCTCTTTTCGTCATTTTTTTTAAAAGCAATATATATTAACTTCAATGTTCAAGTCTCCAAAATAAATAAAGCCAAGCCCATTTGCCATCTGGCCCTGTGTATGAGGCAAAAATGTTTTATTATCATTTGTGGAAACCTACCTATTCAGCATAAAGGCCACTGCTACCCTGGGGGCTTCCAGTCTAGGTTAAACAATGTGGAAATAAAATACACCATTACAGAAAGTTGTTAAATTCCGGGTAAGGCAAGGCTCTACAGTATTTATATTGCACTTGGATGAAGCACCACATGGGGCCTTGGCTGGCTTTTGTTAATTTTAAATTATTCAGCACGGCACTGATAGATTACTAATTAAAACACTCAGGCATAGGCCCAGCTAAGGGCGATCCTCTTGGCTTCATTACTCCCTCGAACAGCATTCAGAGGCGCCTCTTCATTTCACCTCCATCCTGCAAACCACCACCGCACACCGAAGGCTTTCATCCTTACAAGCCAAACTCTAAACAACTAAGGATGTAAAGCGAGAAGTCTGGTGACCAGGTGATTTATTGAGGACCTTTCAGAATCCTGTAGTTCTCAAAGATTTGGGACAGAAGGACAGTTCTGACACCTGGCATTTTAGAGTACAAGCTTGTCTCTTACTTCAAATACGCCTGACTCCCCTGTATTTCTTCTGCTGAAAGGACTCCCAGGGAACAGCTGCCCCTGTCAGGGGACCCTGCCCCCTACTCTCCTTTCCCACTGCAGTCCCACGATAACCTGGGCCACCCCACTTCCCTACCCAATGGGCCTGCTCCTCAGCTATAGCATTTCTAGCCCAGGACAAGGTGTGCCTGGGAGGTGAGAGGCTGCTGGAGGAGGGAGAAGGGAGAGGTCCTTCAGAAGCTCCTCAGGCTGGGCCCCATTACTCCTCCAGCTCAGTGTGAATCTCAAAGGCACCATACCCCTGGCTCCATCAAGTCCCTGTTTCATCAACCCGCCAGCCCACCCCACCAACTCTCCTGCTTCAGTATTAAACACCCCCCCACCAAAAAAAAAAAAAAAAAAACACCCAAATCCGTTGTCGTCAAGTTGACTGCAACTCATAGTGACCCTACGGGACAAAGTAGAATTGCCCCATAGGGTTTCCAAGGAGCGGCTGGTGGATTCAAACTGCTGACCTTTTGGTTAGCAGCCAAGCTGTTAACCATTGCACCAGGGCTCCTGAAATACTTAGACATTAATTTTGTGGTAAAATTCTAAAAATATTAACATACATAGAAAAGAGTATACAAATCATAAGTGGCCTGCTTAACGAACTCTCAAAAATTTACACACCTGTGTTGCCAGCACTCAGATCAAGAATAATTATCAGCATCCCAGGACTCCCTCAATACCTGTGCCCCCTTCTAGCAAGAACTGTGCTGTCAGTAGAAATGTAAATCAGTTATTATTACAATCCCTTGAGCAACTACCACTTTGGAGTGCGTTGTTCCTACAAAGCCTAAGAAGGAGAAAAAGGAATATACAGGGCATGCAAGGGAGGGCAATGAATTAACACCTAGTCACATGTCTCCTGAGGACCAGGTAATGTGACAGGTACTTTAGATAGGGAGCAGACATGGCTAAGAATCAAAAGCTTTTGGGTTTGGCTTCCAGGAAAGCTTTTTAAAAAGATTCTTCCCCTTTAAAAAAAAAAAAAAAAACAAAACTGGTCTCCTTCCTTCACTAAAAAGCTACTAGGCCTAGCAAAGGAGGAGTCTAGAATGATCCATGTGGTAATGGGATTAGAATTGGAGACAGAAGTATGAGCTCACGTTTGGCTTAATACAGATACAGATGGCTACATATAGAAATACTAACAAATACAGGCACTTGCATGGGTTTATACACACGTATGTATTTCCTTGCTCTGTCAGCTGAAGGACTAGAAGCAGTAACACCCCAGTAGCAACAAGCATGCCTAGCGCCCAGATGTTGGTTTCTAATACGATTGTCCAATAAAAAGAACCAGGACACCATGGAGAAATGGCTGATTCTAGGATTGAGGCAGGAAGTGAGTATACAAGATGAGTTTGGAACATCTTGTAGTGCCACAAAATAAGGAAGTGCTAAAAAGAAACACACAGGCACACAATGGTGTGAGTGTGTCCAAGGGACATAGGAGCCAACTTAAAGAACTCCCAGTGGCCAAAGCTGTGACAATTTGAGCAACAAAATAAAGTAGTATTAGATTATAGCCCCATATTGATATAAATAATTGAATGAATAAATAAATGAAGAAGAGACAAATCTCCCATGCAGAAGAACTCCACATAATCTCTGTAGATACCCCACCCTCAAGGAGGAGAAGCATAATGACCCTAGTTCTTACATGTGGGCTGCACTTAGCAACTTCACAACCCAGCGTTCCTTTTACTAAACTGCATAAACTGCATAGTATGCCATTAATAGCACTGACAGTTTTTAACATCTCTTTCCTTGTTTTCTTAAGATTAGAGAAAAGTTTACACATGTCTAGAACAAGAGGTCAGATAACAGTAACTGGGCAGACGTGCACATAATTTACCTTGGCAGAAAGAATGCACCAGGAATGCAACACTCCTCCATCTTTCTCTACTTGTTCACATTTGTTTCAGAAGTGAAGAGTTGCAAAATACTGTTCCCCATTTTGACCCTGCATCTGCCTCCCTGAGGGTCTCTTTGCAAGTAGCATTCCCACAGCTAGGAATTTCTAGGCCCTTCAAAACTCCAGAAAACCCCACATTTCCAGTGCTTATCCACCAGTCCCCATGTGGTTCCGCTCTTCAAATCAGCTAATAACAAGTGGCTAGTATGTGAGACACTGGCTGGGCATTTCACATGGTCTCTGCCCTCATGGATAAGCTAAGGAGATAAAGCAAGTATGGAAAAACTTAAGTAATCATCCAAGAGGTAAACAAGAGTGCAGGCCAATGATGGAGCACACACATAAGAGTAGGATACGAGTAAATACCAAGACCAAGTAATAGGTCAACATTACTTATAGTAATTGCCTCACCATACAGAGAATGGAGCCCTGGTGGCACAGTGGTTTAAGAGCTCAGTTGATAACCAAGAGGTCAGAGGTCAGCAGTTCAAATGCACTAGTTGGTCCCTGGGAACCCTATGGGTCAGCTCTACTCTGCCCTATAGGGTCACTATGAGTTGGAATCAACAGCAATGGGTTTTTTGGTACAGAGAACAGAGATTTCCTTACACTAAGGTCATCAGAAGAGTTTATGGAAAAGGTAAGATTTGATCTTGGTCCTGAGAAAACGAATTTAGATACAGAAAAGGAAAGAATATTCTGGGTAGATACAGCACAGGAGCAAAAAAGCTCAAGGTATGTTGGCAAGATAGTGAGTTGCCTGGTTCTGCCAGTGGAAAAGAGTCATTATTCATATGAGGCAATAATCAACTGATAGTTCGTCAGTTACGATACTGACTTCAAGCCAGGCTTCGAACTGGCTTAAATAGAAGGACAATTACTATCTCGTGACAAAAAGTCCAGAGTTCTGGTGTGTTCTAACGCTGGGTGATTCGGCAGATCAACAATGTCACCAAGGACTCCAGTTTCTTCCCTCTCCCCTCCGTCATTCTCAGAGTTGGCTATAGCTATTTCCAGGTATCACATCCAGGCAATCATGACATCCAGAAGAAAGAGAAATCTTTTCCCAGAGGATCCAAGGTTACAAATCTATTTCTGACACAGTCATTGGCAAAGCAAATGGGATAAGCCTGTTCCACTGAGAGCCACCCACCAGAGCGGGGGTGGTGCCACTTTCCCCGAGGCACACAGCTGCACAGGGGAGAAGTTCTGTCAAATCAGGCATCTGTCAAGAAGTCAAATGGGGGTATGGGTGATCCTTCATTGGCACCCACCATGACAAATGATTACCATGTAGTGAGTGCCGAGTACTATCCCGTACAGTTCACTCTTACAACAAACTGAGGAGATAACAGGAGAAAAGCCAGAAGAGGAGGCTCCTCATCGAACAGCCAGATCTAAAACTAGATTTGGAAAAATCTACAGCAGTAGATCTTCCTCCCTGTGCCTGTTTACCACAAAACACATACGGCTCCTAAGGGGATCTAACCAGAACGGGTGCTCAGTAAAAATCTATAAAACTAACAAAGACTTCATCGTAACCACCACAAAAGCCCTGTGTTCATTAAACCAAAACTGTGACAAGACATTCCCTGGTGTGTTATTGAGTGAGAAAATGAATACAGAGATCGGCCAGGCTATCTCATCTCCTATAGGGTGGCCCAGAAGAGAAAGAGAAAACCCACTGATGCCGAGGCCTAGAGAATGAGAATGCCCAACATATTCCTGATAGAGTGCAGTCTATCAGAATGAAATCTGTCACACAATGGATTTGGCCAAACTCAGCAGCCAAGCAAGACTCTTATACTTAGTGACAGGGTATTTCCCTCTCACTCAAACACTAAAAAATCTGTAAAACAGACTAGGGGAGTCTGCCTACTGCAGCATTGCTACATAAATCTCAAATGTCACTCATTTGCTAAAAAAAAAAAAATTTATCGAGCACCTTCTATGTGCTAGACCTGTTCTAGGCCCTGGGACTCAGCAATGAACAAGACAACTTCTGCTCTCACGGACCTCAGAATTCAGCTGAGAAAGACAAGCAAATAGAAGTGTCAGAGATGGATAAGTGCAAGGAGGAAAATGAAACATGGTGACAGGCTGAAAGTTACCAGGCAGCTCCTCAGAGTGGTAGAGAAGGCCCCCTTAGCACCTGACTTAGTGGTGGCTTGAATGATGAGAAGCCACCAGTGCAAAGACCTGAAGAGAATGTCTGGGCAGAGGGACTGGGGAAAAGGCACAAGGGTGACAAGAAGTCTGCAGTGCTCAATGAAGACGACAGCCAGTGTGGATGGAACCAGCAACTGAGGGAGACAGTGGTAGGCAAAGAGTCAGGGGAGGCAGAAGTCAGATTACAGAGGGGTTTATAGTCCTAGTAGGACTTTGGATTTTATTCCAAAAGCAAAGAGGAACAGCTAGATGGTTTCAAACAGAGGCAGGACAGAATCTGATTTAACACTTAAAAAAAAAGTGCTATGGCTACTGAGTAGCGAACAGACTAGAAGGAAATAAGAAGCAGGGAAGACAGTTAGGAGACAGTTGCCAATATTCTGGCCAGAGACCACGGCAGCTTGGATAGAGCATAGTGAGGGGGTAAAAGGGTGAGGATCCTGGGTAGGCTTGGAAGTAGAGTCCCCAGGACTTGCTGACAGATGGGATGTTAAGGGTAAGGAAAAGAGGAATCAAGGACAATGCCTGGATCTGGGGCTTAAGCAACTGGATCATGCCACTTACGGAAATGGGGAGGGTTGGGACAGAAACAGGAATATCATCAAACAGTTTGCTTCTAAACATCTTTTATTGTGAGGTGACAACTTTTGGAAATGTATTTGCTTTCAGATTAACCTTTTCACCTTCCATACTGGGTCAGGAAAAAATGTCTTATTATAATAATGATTAAAATGAATAACATGTACATAGCTTTTACTACGTGCCAGTCATGGTTCTATGCACTTTGCATACAGTTGCTCAATTAATCCTATAAGGTAGGCACAGAGAGGTGAAGTAACCTGTCAAAGGTCACACAGGTAGTAGCACTTACACTTTTCAAAGTACTTCTTACCTGCTTCTTTAGACACTCAACTATCCTGTAGGGTAGGAAGGAGAGCAGCATTGTTATTTTCAAACGTCCATGCTGTGACTCAGAGAGATTAAGCGACACTTTCACAGAATCTCAGGCATGGAAGGTACCCAAGGGATTCAGCCCTACTCCCTTCATTTGGCAAATGAGGACACTGAGGTCCAGAGAGATGAAGTGACTTGACCAAGGTCCAGCTAGGTAGTGTTATGTAAAACACTGCAATAGAAATCTCCTAGCAGAGAGCTCAACACTCTTTCCATTACACCTACTCAGTCCCTATGCTATTTATCATAATACATGAAACCCATTGCTGTCAAGTCAATTCCGACTCATAGCGACCCTATAGGACAGAGTAGAACTGTCCCATAGAATTTCCAAGCAGTGCCTGGTGGATTCAAACTGTTGACCTTTTGCTTAGCAGCCATAGCCCTTAACCACTACGCCACCAGGGTTTCCTTTTTTTTTTTTCAAATAAGAATTTATTATCATAATACATATGGCAAATCCATGCTCATTTGTGGTGTCACAGCCTGAGTACACAAATACACCAGAAACTGGAAAAATAAACACAGTAATGGAACCAGTGCCACAAAACTTAACTTTAGATACAAACAAGCTACTGTGTCTCCAGGAAAACACACACATACAGAGCAAATATCTCCCAAGCTCCGTCAGCCATATTCCTATGAAGGTACACCACCAGGATGCCTCGTGCTAGAACCCTGAGGCCAGGGTCCAAAGCCCTACACGAGAGTCCTACCTTGTAGAATTTGAGTGAGTTTGAGCACATCACTGAACAGTCCAGGGTTTCATCTCCTTTCTCCTCCCAACTCAGAATGCTCTTGTGAACAAGAAATATGACAACTAATGGGGAAACAACTTGGAAAGCATAAAGTGTATATAAATACAAGATTCTGCTGGTAAGAGCCAAGCCTTTGTGGGTTCCTTCAAGGCTGCCTCTCCTTCCACACATGGCCATAGTCAGGGGAGTGGGGTTGGGAAGAGGGCGGGGCCAGCAAGACACTGGTGCGCTATATGAAGTGGAAACACCTTATTTTTGTTTTATCTGACTACAAATTCCTGACACAGAGTGCTACTGATTTGCCTGATGGAAACATGCTGCCCCTTCCAGAAAGTATCTGACCTCAGACACCAAGGCCTTGTTCCTAGAAGAACATGCCCCATGCCAGGACTCCTATCAAGTGACAAGCAGAGTGACACAGAGGAGTCAGAGGGCAGCCAGCCACACCAGGAAATCAGCACATCTTGGATCTAACAACTAATCAGATGCTTGATCTGAGCTAAATCATGGACTTCCAGAGTATTAAGAGGAACTGACATCTTTAAAAAAAAAAAAAAAAAAAAAAACACTAAGCACTAACCAGCCTCTGGAGGGGTTTCCTCCCATTGCCCTTCAGCAGCCTTTCCTCTCAGGGCTGAGCCCAACAGAACTCTGTGCAGGGAGGGTCCACCAAGTACCAGCCCGGCCAAGTGGACCACCCATACCATGTCCCCCTCCCCTACCTCTTTACTCTCCTCCTCCACCTTGATCCCTTCCCCTCTCTAATCTCCTTCCTTAGTTCTCATCCCTTTCCTGTCTCCATTCAAACTTAAAGCCCACACATGGCTTCATCCTAAAAAGAGGATAACAGGTGGTCCTTTTATGTTGACTCCCTGCCTCCCACCACTGAATAACCACCACCATAACATGGAACTCACACATATTTTAAACCATTTTAAATAAAGCTTTAGAGTTTCCATTCTTAAAATCAAGTGAGTAGAAAACCTATTTCTCTAAGAGAAACAAAAACCGTAAGTTAAATTTCTTTAACCTTATTTTTATTTATGAGTAGAATCTCAAGAACTAAATGGTTAATTCCTTTCCTTGCTTCATTCACTGTTTACTTGAAATTACTCCTTTTCACCTTAATTTTATATTTTCCCCTTCCCAATAAGCAGTCATTTCTAGCCACTTGTCAGGTAGGAAAGAAGTTTAAAGGTCCCAGGGATCCAGTTCCCACTCAAAGGCACTCTCCCCATGGCATCCTTACCGGATGGCCCCCAGCCTGCTCTGACACCTGCGAGCCCTCACTTGCCTACCAGGTGGCCCGTTCCACCCTTTGGGGTTCTGACTGGCCATGTGCTCCTCCATAGCAAGCTAAATATGACTCCCTGCAAAGCATACCCATTGCTGAGCATTCTGCTCTTTGGAGGAGTTCAGATAGGAGTCACATGAATTCCACATGGCAGCCCTTGAGCTATTTCAGGGTCCTTATATCTCCTCTTCCCTGGACTGTAAGGCCCAGATCACCCAGCTATTCCTCATACGTTTCCAGGCACTTGCCTGTTCTGGGCAAACTACCTCTAGATGAGCTCCATTTATTGAGGGACCCTTAAAATGTGTCATCAAGATCAGAACATAGCATAGTGAAGTCACATCTTATGGAGATTTGAGGAGGGGGTTCAATTCTAAAGTCAAGAATAAAGCAAAAGTCATGTAGCACCAAAATTACCCTTGAAAATCCCTTAAACTGACCATCATCATAGTGAGATGCTCCCGCTTGCAGAGGCTCTGAACTGCCTAGGAAATCACAGGTTCTCTCCTTCCATCTCACCCTCATCCCCCGGGGCATATCCTCATTCATTAAAACCCCGGTGCCTCATTCAATAGTCACAGTTAAAATAATTCTTTTTTCTTGTTTTTTGGTGTGTTTCCTGGAGATTTTCATTGCAGTCCTGAGATTTAAATACACCACGTGCCAGATTTACCCCAGCTATAGGACACTGTTACTCGGTCTTCTTCAACATCTGTTTTCTTCGGGTCTTCAGGTTTATGCTCTCCTTCACATCTGGTCCCCCCCCATGCCAATACTTTATGATGGCCAAAAGAGAGCTGACACTGGGCAGAGTTCACTCAAAGAACTGTGCAAAACTTCCATTCTGAAGTCTCACTTGTGTAAATCTTCATCTTGATAATAAAAAAGAGGTCATATGGACGTAAATATATAGCCATCTAACTATAGTACATAAAATCAATATCACTATCTTTTTCTAAAGGCTGCAACAATTTAAGCTGTTTTTTTGTGCTTTGAAGACAATTGTGCACTCTTATGATCATCATTTATCATCCCAGGTGAAGAAATTATTGGCATAGGTTTCTTGCCTGTGTATTTAACAGTTAGGTTTGAGGTAGTCCTTAAGTCATGTTACCACACCAGCACCATAGTTAACACTTATTCATGTAGGATGAAAATTGCTATTTTATAAGATTATGAACATCTAGTTTTCAAAGAGCTTCATTACGACACACTGTTCAAAACAATGTCAAGACAGTAACACACAATTAAGTAAAACAAGATAATTCTAATTTTTTGGAAACGCAAGTCCACCTTACTACAAAAAAAAAAGTTGGTGCTACATTAACTTTGTTTTCAAGAGTAGGCTTCAACAAAGGTCTGCGTGGGAAGATGAAAGGTACAGCTCACTACATCAGAAGAAGTCCTGGAAAGATTTAAAAAGACTCTTCCATAATTTTAATGTTAAATTATATTTGCATGCTTTAGAAGAACGTATTTTTAAAAAGAAGGATTCAGGGCGGGATGGAGGGGGTAAGAGGGAACCTTTGCTTAGGGGGCATTGAGTTTATAGTAGCGGTGGTGGAATAATTCAGAAAAGGATAGTGAGAATGGTTGCACAAGTTAAAGAACATAATCAATGTCACTGAATATGTGCATAAATTGTTGAACTGGCTTATGTTTTGTTGTGTATATTCTCTCCACAAATTAAAAATAAAGGCACAGTAAATGAATTCATAACTGCTTGTAAACTTTATGTTTGGATTTTTACATACTTCCGTCTTTGCCTGGAAATCCTGGTGGCATAGTGGTTAAGAGCAACGGCTGCTAACCAAAATGTCAGCAGTTAGAATCCACCAGGCACTCCTTGGAAACCCTGTGGGGGCAGTTCTACTCTGTCCTACAGGGTCACTATGAGTTGGAATCTACTTGACAGCAGTGGATTTGGTTTTTTGATTTTATCTTTGCCTTAGTTCTTAAATGGAAAGGATACTGGCATGGTACTACACAGGAACCATTTTTTGATATCAATATTTGATATTTTCTCCATCTTGAAGGGTTACATGAACAAAGCTCCAGCCTTATCTTTGCCCCAGCCAATCAGATTGTCTCTGCTAAGTCCTGTATGCGGCCATGAGCCCCTGTGACTGGAGGAGCAGCTTCCAAGGTGAATAAAGTGGACTGCTGATTCTCCTGAGCTCTCTAACACTTCAGAGGAGGGAGCAGCTCTGGAGACTGGAAGCCCCCAGGAGATTCTGATCTACATCACCACCCACTGAGCTGCATTCTAGACAGGGGGCCTTCCTTCCTGTTATGAATTGAACTGTGCCCCCCAAAAACACATGTTAAAATCCTAGCCTCCCTACCTGTAAATACAACTCTTTTTGGAAATAGATTTCTTTTGTTATGTTAATAAGGTCATGTTAGTGTAGGGTGGATCCTAAACCTAATCACCTCTAAATTATAAACAGACTAGAATAGACACACACACACACACACAGGAAGACAGATGCCATGTGAGGATCATCTACAAGTCAAGGAATACCAAGCAACAAGTAGCCTATCAACAAGGAAGGAATCAACACAGCCAAGACCCTGAGATTTAGTTTGTCTCCACAACTGTGAGAAAGTAAATTTCTGTTCCTTAAAACCACCCACTTGTGGTATTTGTGTTACAGCAGCACTGGGAAACTAAGACATCTCCTAAACACTTACACACAGGAAAAAGAAAGACATCTTGAGGAACTGATGCACAAGGCAGGTACACTAGGCCACACAGGAGAATGGCAAGATATAAGACTGCTAAGCCATCATTTAAGAGCTGCCATGACAGCTAAGGGAATTCAATAACTTTTTTCTAGCTGGACCCCCCATATGCCTCCGTTCTTATCTTCTCCAAACGACAAGGATGTTGGTAAAATACTTCCTTGATATACTACTCCTGTGCAGCACTTACTGCACTAATATAATTGTGAGCTCCTTAATAATGAGAACTGTGTCTTGTTCACCCCAGCACTATGTACAATAGCAAGAAGATTCTCAAATATTTGTGTCTGTTAGACACATGGCCCAACCCATTTGAGAGCAAGAGCGGAAGACATTCCAGCTGTGGGCCAGGCAGCTCTGGAGTATACGATGAGCTACAAATAGATGCCTCTGCCAAGTAGAGCTTCAACTTCACCACAGAGTATCACCAGTTTCACAAGCCAAACTAGCACACAGTATAATCAGTGTTATTTCCCAAACTTCCCTGTCTGCGTGCCAGGATCTGGTTTGAATATTAACCACTACTTGCCACAGTGAATGGGGGCAATGGTGGTTCAGTGGTAGAATTCTCACCTCCCATACAGGAAACCAGGGTACCAAGGTACCTCATGCACAGCTACCACCTGTCTGTCAGTGGTGGCTTGTGTGTTGCTATGCTGCTGAGCCGGTTACAGTGTAGCTTCCAGGCAATGGCAGACTAGAAAGCAGGGTCTGGAGGTCTACTTCCAAAAATTAGCCAGTGAAAACTCTATGGATCACAAGGGGCCAATCCATACCCGAACATGGGAATGGCACAGGACCTGGCAGTGTTTTCTTCTGTTATATATGGGGTCACCATGAGTCAGTGATGACTCAACGGCAGCTAACAACAACCAGAGTGTATAACTACATGAAAAATTAAGATTTCTTAGGGTGTTCACCTTGCACAGTAACTTAGAAAAAACTTGAGATGCATAAACATAGCTCAGCAGGAAGTGTGACCACTGACCTCTTGCAAAAAGCATAAGGTGAGGTTTTAAATTCCAGTATAAAGCCAAGAGTTTACTTATTGAGTGAGATAAAGTAGAAAACAGTTATGGCCCCAAATCATTATTTTGCTATTACTTACTTGGCAACATCACTTTAGATACCGGCTACTGTTCCAGGGCTGCTGGAGTTATTTTCAGCCCCAGACACATCCTTATTCCTTGGCCAGCATCTAGGCAGTTTCTGATTTCTGAAATGGTTCACACTGCAACTTGAGCACAGTTCAGGCTGATACCCTTAGCATCTGTCCCACTAAGTAAGAGCTCTCCACATGGCTGAGTGTTGCATAAGCCCAGCAGCCTGCAGAGCAGGGCTTGGTTTCACGCTGCCAGTCAGGTTCACAGGGATATTACACAGTGGGTAATCCCTAGGGCCTTTATTAAGGGTGGATTACAGAAGGTCAAGGAATGTGAGCTGAAGGAGGAGGAAGTGGAAGCAACAGGTGAAAAATGAGAGGCTCTAGAACACATTTAGAAGGAGATGGACCAAATTCAAGAAGGGGAAAAAATGTTTATTATTGAACTCTTTTTAATGGTAGATGTTAGGACCCATATCCCAGCATTGTTTTTAGGGTATGACAGCAGGTTAGAGAGATGCATTGGTGGTTCAGTGGTAGAATTCCTGCCTTCCATGCAGGAGACCGGGGTTCAATTCCCCCAGCCAATGCACCTCACGCATGCACTGCCACCACCTGTCTGTCAGTGGAGTCTATGTGTTACGCTATGATGCTGAACAGGTTTCAGCGGAGCTTCCAGACTAAGATAGACTAGGTAGAAAGGTCTGTCAATCTATTTCCAAAAATCAGCCAATGAAAACCTTATGAGTTACAACGGTCTAATCCACAACCAGTCATGGGGATGGTACAGGGACCAGACAGTGCTTCGTTCCATTGTACATGGGGTTGCCGTGAGTCAGAGGCCAACCCGATGGTTGCTAACACCAACAAGAGCAGCAGGTTAGGACTCTCCCACACCTGGAAACCTCAACCAGGATCCAAGGCAGGGACTAGTGACAGTCAGAAACCAGATTAGAAACTCAGGCAGGGGGATGCAAGTACCATAAATAGCCATGATACAGCTAGAAATGAAGCCAGGTCCAGCATGAATCTCCCAAATTCTCTGCTATGGGGTGAGATGAAAGCTTACATATTTTCACTAGCTCTCCAAGTAATCCTAATACACCCCAAAGTGGGAAAACCAAGGCCCTAGTATCTGCAATATCCACAACCTGTTCTGAAGGAAACACATGGTTCCCAGAGACTAAGCCATCTTGGGAAGTTCCTTGGACCTAGGTGGTCAGAGCCACCTGGACCAGGTGTAGGAACCTGCCTAGGAGCAGCAAACAAAGAGTCTGCCTTCTACAAAAGCTCTCAGGACACAGGGACAATGATAGCTAGTGCAGCCAATCTGAACTGGAGATTCAGAGATGTGTGTTTAATCCATAGCAGAAGTAAGAAGACAGAGAAAAGAGCAGCTGAGTCACTCTGGTGGCACTGCTGCTGAGGGGGTGACAGGATAGCCTGGTCCCTAAAGCTGTGGATGTCTTAAGCATCTTCTGATCCCCCAGCCTCCTAGGTCAGGCTGCTCAGACCAGCTATGCTGGTTCCTGAGACAGTCTCTCATCTCCCTTAGTGCCTAAAGCATCCTTACACTACAGTGTCCTGAAGTGACCTTGTGACCAAAATAGCCAAGTACACTCAGTGCCAGGAAGAAATAAAGATAGATAACAGGCAGCCTGCTAGTGGTATCAAGATGGGGTGCTCTTCTCAGTACAAAGTGGGGGAAACCCCATAAGGATAAGCTATGAAACAGGACTAGAGCTCTAGGAAGGAAGATTTGAGATGATAGGGTCCTTAAAACCAGGATCTTAAGACTTCTTTGGTTCCTTCACTGCATGTATGTGATCCTGGAGTTTCCCCATCACTGCTGGTACTTGGCCTGGCGAACGGGCCCAACCCAGCACAGAGGAGCTGGAGCCAGTGAACAGCACTCAGAGTGCCCTTCCAGCCCTTCAAGGTCTCACCCCCACACTGCCCTGCACAGATCTCTGTGAGAACAAGACCTTCTCCTAGGGACATGATTATCACCAACTACTGGTGCAGTGCATGTTTTCTCCTTTTATCCCATCAGTGCGCCTCTGAGGGTTGTACCAGATTCTAACCCCTGTTGTACAGATAAGGTAACTGAAGCCTAGAGGTTTAGCAGTTGTCTAAGGTCACATAGTGGGGGAACCAGTACTCAACGCCCAAGTCTATTTAGTCTATTTCCTATTTTCCCGCCCTCCTTTCTTACGGTAACTAATATTCAGTGCCTAACGCCTTATCTGGCGCATTACCTGGGGCATAGCAGGGGAAAGAGAGGGTACAAAGAACATCCTTCCCATCTACTTTCTAAGGAGTATTTTAGAAAATTAGGCAGATTAGGTTTAGATTTGATTTTTAAATCATTAAGATATTCATTAACACTATTTTACTTGTCATAGCATTGAGGTAATTACACGCTCATGTATTAAGTTAATTATATTAACACACATATATATTTAAGTGGGACTGTAAATTAGAGTAACTATAATATTCCTGAGTCTTTAAATTTTTGACCAAACTGACCAGAACTGCTACATCCAAAGAGTATTTCTCTGAGAGCCTGGGAGACTCGATACTTGCTGAACACTGAGAACATTCAAAGCCCAGCTGTGATTCTTCCTGTGAATGGCAGCTAGCAGAAGCCACAAAAAACAAATCAGAACCTGGAAGTCACGCTTTGCCTATAACAGAAATATAAGCTGATGACTCTTAACCTTACTCAACCAGCTTAGTTTTTTTGTTTTGTTTTTTTTTTTTAATAACTTCTGGCTATCTCCAGAACAGAAAAGCCTACCGTCCAGGCACAACGATTTTGCCACCCCAGAGAGCAATCAAAAGGATGCATCAGGAGATCTGAAGCCCATTTCAGAAGAGGTGTCGATGAGCTACATAATCCTCATACCTCTCACAAAGAGGCCTCCCTGGAGGAAAGCGCCTTCCTTCAGATGTGTAGGATCTGGCGTGTGGTCATAAAATCGATTGCAATTTAAGGGCATTCTCATCACTTTCGTGGACACAGCTTGTTTCGTAGTCACACACACATAAACACAGTAAAATGACAAACAGCAAGCAGCTTAATAGCAAAGAAACACTGGTTTCTGGCTTAGGAGATACTCATTTGCCTTATTTTACAAATAAACATTAGCTGTGGTTAGGGAGTATAGGCAAATTGAGAATGTGATTAGATCTGATGATGAGACCAGATACAGCAAGTTATCTCCTTTCAATGTACTAATACCTCCTTAATGCTTATTCATACAACAAACGAACCACTGGGTTGTATGAACTCCAGTTCAAATGACTATTTTACAGGGTCAGGCTCTTCCTCTCAGCCTCACAGAGTAGCTACAACATACATCCCTGGCATTTAGCAGGTACTTTACACACTTGTGAATAATGACTTTTAGAGACGGTCTGCAGATGAAAACCACAATGAGTATATTATACAGCCCCTGTGGGAGAGAAGACTGAAGCAGGCGATCCAGTCTGTTTCTCTACCCAGGACTCTCCCCTGATTCACTGCTATCTCTTCGGAAAGCAACTAGATCTCACATAAAGGATGATGCAGCGCCGTATTTGCCCCCATCTAGCCCTGGTGGTGCAGTGGTTAAGAGCTCAGCTGCTAACCGAAAGGCCAGCACTTCGAATCCACCAGCTGTTCCTTGGAAACTCTGTACGGCGGTTGTGCTCTGTCCTATAGGGTTGCTATGAGTCGGAAGTGACACAAAAGCAACAGGTTTGGTTTGGTTTTTGGAAATCATAAAAAAATCCTGAGTCTTGATGATATTGCTAATAAAATCTTGTGAGTTAACTGGTGAAAAAAAATGAAAGGACACTGTGCCTTTAACATGCATAATAACCTTAGGAAGATTGGGTAAAATCTATCTATAAATCTGTATCATCAAATTTATGTATAGAACTAGCTTATTTAAAAATAGGCAGTTATATTAGCATTCACATCCACAAATCACAAACCAGTGTTACTTCACTGTTATTCCACATTCACACCTTGTGCTAAGGTTTTGGGCACAGTAATAAAAAAGAAAAACAACATTTAATTATCTTCTGACAGGGGCTCACATTCCACAGATCTAGGCAAGAGCCAGAGGAAGCAGATGGGCTTTCCACTGGGCATTTTACGCCAAAAGCTTTGCCAAAGTGGCAGCAAAAAATGTTACAGTGAGGTGGCTCCCTGGTGAAAAAAGGCCTTGCCTTGAAGAGCCCTAGCCTGGAAACAGCAGGGGAGTTCAGGTGTACATTAAACCAAGTCAATGATATCTGAATGCCTACTGTACGCAAACCTGATCATGGAAGCAGTGAGGGATGTGAGCATAAGATTAGTCAACCTCCATCTCCAATAAGAGCAATTTTGCAGGCAGACTGACTCAATAACATGCACACACACACAAAAGTAGTGAAATGGAGAGTCCAAAATTACCTATAGTTATAAAGCTTTTTAAACTTCGGCTTTGCAATTTCATCCTATGTTATATTTACAGCAGAACTGCCTTTTCATGATATGTGAGTAAGATATGAAGCACAGAATAAAACAAAATACCTGTGAGCTCACCACCCACCTTGGACTGGGACCAGCACTGCTCCCAATCCTGCTCCCCCACCACCTCCACTCCTCCCAGGTTAACTACTACTCTCAGTCATTTCCTTCCCCCCTCCCATCTCCTTGTTTTTCCTGTTTTATCCCATGTATATCTTTGAACAATATTGTTTATTTTGCTTGTTTTAGAAATTTATAAAAATGGTATTCTATATGTATTCTTCTGATGCACCTCAAATGATACCTAAAATGGAGCCCTGGTGGCGCAGTGGTTAAGAGCTTAGGCTGCTAACTAAAAGATCAGCAGTTCGAATCCACCAGCCGCTCTTTGGAAACCCTATGGAGCAGTTCTACTCTGTCCCATAGGGTCCTTATGAGTCAGAATTGACTTGACGGTAATAGGTAGAATGGGTAAGGTGGGCATCACATAAAATGAGGTCAACATGTTCAGAGCATGCATTGTTTGGTTGGGGGTGCTGTGCTGGGGTCTGTGTTGGCAGTTAGCAAAAGACGTTGAACCAGAGACTAAAGTGTGGCCCACAGGCATAAGGCAAATAGTTGAGAGTGGCACAATTTACTAATTCAGATATTTTACCTTTTCATCCTTCCCCAAAGATGCACAGTACCCAGGTCATAATGTGAATACAACTGGCATCCTATTGCCCAGTATCCTTTTATTTCTTGTGGAAGCTGGTCTCTAAGCCAGGAGACCTGAACTTTCTTAGTGCTGAATAGATTATAAGTCATGTCTTTGAATTCCATGCAGAAGGCATCTGGAGGTTCTCCTTCCTCTTAGGGGTTTCAGGTCACAGCACCTTTGAGTTTTGTAACGGCAAAAGCTCCCTGAGAAAACGATTAAGGAACCTTTCAGGATGGGCCTCTTCATTCCTCCTCAAATTCAGCAAGTGAGAGAAGAGCCTGCGGGGTCAGTGCCACTATTAGAATCTTCCAAAGGAGGGCAATAACTTATCAGCCAGTGAATATATTTTAAGCGTGGTATAATGAGCCATCAACTTAAAGCTCAGATGCATAAATTTGATTATCCTCACAAGAAAATTAACAAGATATCAGCAGTGCCTATCTATGCCAAAATCCAGACAAGTGGAAGACTCCCTGCTCACATCAAACCTAAAACATCCCTGCTTAGAGGGTTGTTCCTGAGGTGCTCAGACAAACCTCTTGGTGCTGTATAAGCACGTAGTGTTATTATAGCAGGGAACCATGTTGGTCCTGGCTATACTTCTGCAGGGCTCTCTCCTCAGGTACTAGGGAAGGAAGCCTGGCCTGACAACATGAATGAGGAGGGTAAGCTCATTTTCCACCAAATACTGCTTTGTGCAATTGGCAGCGAGCAAGGAACATCCATAAAGGTGGAGCTCTTTGGCTAACCGGGCAGATTGGGGACGGCTTTCAAGACACTTATGCCTAGTCCTCTGGTAGTAGCCCAGAAAGGGAACAAAATGCTGATAGACATCAAGCCCGGCAGGAAATAAGATGCTTCTCATTGCGGGGCTTTAAGAGGGAGAAAGGGCCAAGGAAAGTGCCTGGAAAGTAGACCAGCGCTCTGGAGTCTTAGCATCAGAACCAATTTTGTACACCAGCACTCACTGCAGCATTATTCACAGTAGTCAAAAGATGGAAACAACTCAAATGTCCACCAACAGACAAATGGATAAACAAAATGTGGTATATACATACAATGGATTATTCAGCCATAAAGAGAAATGAAATTGATAATGCCATGAATCAATGAACTTTGTAAACATTATTAAAAAAAAAAAAAAAGCTGCCTTCCAGTGGATTCCAACTTATAGTGACCCTATAGGACGGAGTAAAACTGCCCCATAGGGTTTCCAAGGAGCTGCTGGTAGGTTCGAACTGCTGATCTCTTGGTTAACAGCCAAGCTCTTAACACTGGCACCTCTAGGGCTACTTATAAAACGTTATGCTCAGTGAAATAAGCCAGACCCAAAAGGACAAATATTGCATGATTCCATTTATATCAAATATTCAGAATAGGCAAATGGATAGACACAGAAAGCAGATTAGTGGTTACCAGGGGCTATGGGGTCGGTAATGGGAGTTAACGCACAAGGGGTACAGAGTTTCTGTTGGGGGTAATGAAAATGTTTTGGAAATAGTGGTGAAGACTGTAAAGCCCTGATGGCACAGTGGTTAAGAGTTATGGCTGCTAACCAA
Organism: Loxodonta africana; assembly: GCF_030014295.1. NCBI lineage: Eukaryota > Metazoa > Chordata > Mammalia > Proboscidea > Elephantidae > Loxodonta > Loxodonta africana. Next base: position 57,098,835 of record NC_087352.1, on the reverse strand, counting down.
AAGATCAGCAGTCCGATTCTACCAGACGCTCCTTGGAAACCCCATGGGGGCAGTTCTACTCTGTCCTATAGGGTCACTATGAGTCGGAATCAACTTAACGACAATGGGTTTCGGTTTGGTGAAGGTTGCAAAAAAAAAAAAAAAAAAAAGCCACCAAAAAACTAGAACTGGTCAAGTTAAGTTTCACATCAAACTTCAAAAACAGATATTCCTTTTACAATACACAGAGTGAACCCTAAAGTAAATTATGACTTTAGTCAAAAATAATGTATCAATATTAGTTCATCAACTGTAACAAATGTCTCACAGGAATGCAAGATGTTAATAAAAGTGCATGCAGGGGATACTTTCTGCACAGTTTTGCTGTTAACCTAAAATTGCTCTAAAAATGTATATTAAGAAAAAAAAGAAATAACTAATTCCACACTTGAGTTTCATATACATCTTATTTTCACATACCTCTATTCCTGGTGGCACAAAGATTAAGCGTTCAGTTGCTAACCAAAAGGTTGGCGGTTCAAATCCACCCAGCAGCTCCATGGGAGAAAAGACCTGGCAATCTGTTCCTGTCAAGATTACAGCCTAGAAAACACTCTATGAGCCCTAATACACGGCATAAATAGTATACAAACCATAAGTAACAATGCACAAACACCAGAAAAGAAACTAGATAACTGGGAGCTCCTAAAAATCAAACACTTACGCTCATCCAAAGACTTCAACGAAAGACTAAAATGAGAACACACAAACTGGGCAAAATTTTTGGCTACAACGTATCTGATAAGGGTCTTAATCTCTAAAATCTACAAGATACTGCAAAAACGAAAAGAAATAATCCAATTAAAAAATGGGCAAAGGATATGAACTGACACTTCACTAAAGAAGACATTCAGGCAGCTAACAGACACGTGAGGAAATGCTCACAATAATTAGCCATTAGAGAAATGCAAATCAAAACTACATTGAGATACCATCTCACTCCAACAATGCTGGCATTAATCAAAAAAATACAAAATAGCAAATGTTGCAGAGGTTGTGGGAAGACTGGAACTCTTATGCACTGCTGGTGGGACTGCAAAATGATACAACCGCTTTGGAAAATGATATGGTGCTTCCTTAAAAAGCTAGAAATAGAAATACCATACGATCCAGCAATCCCATTCTCAGGAATATACCCTAGAGAAGTAAGCCATTGCACAAATAGATATATGCACACCCATGTTCATTGCGACACCATTCCCAACAGCAAAAAGATGGAAATAACCTAAATGTCCATCAACAGACGAATGGGTAAACAAATCATGGTACATACACACAGTGGAATACTATGCAACAATAAAGAACAACAATGAATCCACAAAACATCTCACTACATGGATGAATCTGAGGGGCATTATGCTGAGTGAAATAAGTCAGTCACAAAGGGACAAATATTGTATGAGGCCATTATTATAAGAACTCAAGAAAAGGCTTACAAGCAGAAAAAAGTGTTCTTTGATGGTTACGAGGGTGGGGAGGAAGGCAGAAGGAGAAATCATTAACTAGATAGTAGACAAGTGTCAACTTTGGTGAAGGAAAGGACAACACACAATACAGGGGAAGTCAGCACAATTAAACCAAAGCAAAAGCATAGAAGTTTTCTAGACACATCCAAACACTTCAATGGACCAAGTAGCTGGGACTGAGGCCTGGAGACCACAGTCTTGGGGGACATCTAGGTCAACTGGCATAACAATTTATAAAGAAAATGTTCTACATCCCACTTTGGTGAGTAGCATCTAGGATTTAAAAGCTTGCAAGTCACCATCTAAGATACATCCATTGGTACCACCCCACCCAGAGCAAAGGAGAATGAAGAAAATCAAAGACACAATGAAAATACTAACCCAAAGGACTAAAGGACCAGATGAACGAGAGACCTCACCAGCCTGAGACCAGAAGAAATAGATGGTGCCCAGCTACCAACAATGACCACCTTGACAGAACCACAACAGAGAGTCCTGGACAAAGCGAGAGAAAAAGGTAGAACAGGATTCAAATTCACATAAAAAAGGAAACCCTGAAACTATGGCCCCTGGCCGCACTGCTAACCCGGAGCTGAAACCATTCTGGAAGCCCACTTTTCAAACAAAGATTAAACACAGGCCTATAAAAAAAAAAAAAAATACACGTGAGGAAAGTCAAATATATGAGACCAAATGGACATCTCCTGTCCAAAGACAAGACAAGAAGACAAGAAGAAACAGGCACTGGATGAATGGACACAGGAAACCCAGCGTGGACAGGGGGAGTGTGCTGTTACATTGTGGGGATTGTAACCAACGTCATAAAACAACGTGTGTATAAAACTTTCGAATGAGAAATTAACTTTGAGCTGTAAGCCTTCACCTAAAGCACAATTAAAAAAAATATATAGGGCCACTGAGTCGGAATCATTTTGACAGCACACGATGACAACGTTGTTTGAAGATGTGAACCTCTTTTTTGGGCCTATCTGGCCTAAAGAAAGCCAAAAAAAAAAAAAAAAACGGGTTTCACCTATACTTGGGACATTTTTAAGCTTTAAGAGGAACGGGATGCCCATGGGGCTAGGTATGCTAGTGACCAAAGAAAGCCCAGCAGCCAACTCTAAATAGGAAAAGCAGCACAGAGTCTGAGTCCACCTGCCCTTCTTTCTGCACCTGGGAGTCTCTATCCCTTCCCCTCTTCTCCCCTGATCTGAGCGGATTCTCTGTTGCTGGGAGCTGGGGACGAAGGGCATGTTGGCACAATGTTTCAAACCCACCATTAATGGAGCAGGTACTTAATGGAAGGCAGTAGAGGTCAGTGGTTAGAAGCTGGGCTCTCAAGCTAGACAGCCAGGGACTGGTTCCCAGCCCCGCTACCTGCTAGTAGTATGACTTTCAGCAAGTTCCTCGATTGTAAATGGGGAGGAAAGTTGTGCCTACATCATAGTGTCAGTGTTAAATGAGTTAATACACAGTGCTTAGAAATCACCAGGCACAAAAAGTGTTCAAAAGCTATTATAATCCGTGTTTTTCCTTGTAGAGCTTAGAGAAATGAAAGCTCAGGACTAATGAGGGGGAAGTACCTGCCAAAGAGACATTTTATCTGGAGTAATCTGGTTTCCATGCCTTCCTAGCTCTAAATACATAACCACTTAAAGTAAAAAGTTATAAATAATTGCCTTTTTTATAACTTTTATTTACTTACAAACAATATCCATGTCCCTTCTAGACTAGTATAGCATAGGCATACACAATTTAAAAATAATGTAACAAAAAATAAACACTACATAAACATAAATAAAAATACAAAGTACAAATGGTATGTTGCAGCATTTTTAATTTTTCAAACAATTCCAAACTTTAATGCAAATTTTTTAATTAATTTTTATTGTGCTTTAAGTGAAAGTCTACAAATCAAGTCAGTCTCATACAAAAATTTATACATACCTTGCTATATACTCCTAATTCTCTCCCCCTAATGAGACAGCGCTCTCCTTCCTCCACTTTCTCTCCTCGTGTCCATTTGTCCAGCCTCTGACCCCCTCTGCCCTCCCATCTCCCCTCCAGATAGGAGATGCCCACATAGTCTCATATGTCCACTTGACCCAAGAAGGTCACTCCTTACCAGTACCATTCTCCATTCCATACTCCAGTCCAATACCCGTCTGAAGAGTTGGCTCCGGGAATGGTTCCTGTCTTGGGCTAACAGAACGTCTGGGGACCATGCCCCCCCCACCAATCCTTCTAGTCCCATTTTGGCCATTAAGTCTGGTCTTTTTATGAGAATTTGGGGTCTAAATAATGCCTTTTAATGTAAATAGGAAATATAAAAAAAACTACATATGAATACCAAGCATATTAAAAGATGCTCAGCCCTCCAACATCTTTAAAACATACATGTAACTTTCAGTATCAAAAAAAAGATTGCCGTCGAGTCAACTCTGACTTATAGTGACCCTATAAAAACCAAAAAAAAACTTGTGGCCGAGTTGACTTTGACTCATAGCAACTGCCATGGATTGAATTGTGTCCCCAAAAAACATGTCAACTTGACTAGGTCATGATTCCCAGTAGTGTATGATTGTCTACCATTCTGTCATCTGTTGTGATTTCCCTGTGTGTTGTAAATTCTATCATGATGTTAATGAGGTGGACTAGTGGCAGTTACAGTGAAGAGATCTACAAGATCAAATAGTGCCTTAAACCAATCTCTTTTGAGATATAAAAGAGGAGTAGACAGACATGAGGACTTCATAACACTAAGAGAGCAGAGCGCGTCCTCTGGATCTGAGGTTCCTGTGCAGAGAAGCTCCTAGACCAAGTGGAAATTGGTAACAAAGACCTTCCTACAGAGCTGACACAGAGAGAAAGCCTTCCCCTGGACCTGATACCCTGAATTTGGACTTGTAGCTTACTGGACCGTGAGAAAATAAACATCTCTTTTTTGAAGCCATCCGCTTGCGGTATTTCTGTTGTAGCAGCACTAGATGACTAAGATAGCAACCCTACAGGTCACAGTAGAACTGCCACATAGGGTTTCCAAGGAGCACCTGGTGGATTCAAATTGCCGACCTTTTGGTTAGCAGCCGTTGCTCTTAACCACTACTCTACCACGGTAGGTTTAAAATGAGGAGCAATGACCAGTGCCAGGGGTGAAGAAACAGACCTGTTCTTTTCCGGAGGCTACTGGCCATATATCTTTGAAGACTGCAAATGTGCATGCCAGCAATTCCACTTTTAGGAATTTATCCTAAGGAAATAATTGAGTGAGGTTCCAAGATGTTCTGCCACATTTTCCACAATATCAAAACACTGGAACGAACCTGAATGTGCATCAGTATGGGAACGGTTAAAAACATGATTAAAAACATAATGAATGCTACACTGTGCAGCCACTAAGATAAAATTGCCTTTACATACTATAAGAAAATAACCGTCATAGATTCAGAATTAGAGTAATGTATATGGTGTGATCCCATTTATTTTTTTAAGTATACATTATGTATAAATCTAAAGCAGTACTACCCAACAGAAATACAATGCAAACTACAAATGCCAGTCACAGATGGAATTTTAAATTTTCTGGAAGAAACAGATGAAGTAATAAAATATGCTAGCCCCATATATACAAAAGTCTTATTTAAACATATAATCAATATAAAAATATTTTAAAAGAGTGATGATATATTTTACATTCATCTTTCCTACTAAGTCTTGGAATCTGGCATGTGTTTTACATTTAACAGCCCATCCCAGTTTGGACCGGCCACATTTCAATAGCCACATGTGGCTATCACATTGGACAGCACAGGTCTAGAGAACAGGCGTACATGGTTAGCAGTAGCTGTTTCTGGGGAATGGGATTAGGTACAGGCCCTTTTCTTTTCCTGCACTGTATGAATTGCTTCAATAATCATTTGTATTAACAGAAAGAAAAAAAAAAAAAGAAGCATTGTGAAAAATGCTTTTTAATTTTCCTTTAAAGCTATGCTAAGAGACCTATCTCAAATTTAAAACTTCTTTCAAACTGCTCTTATTCATTCCCAAAGGGGGGCAGAGGGGACCTTTTTTTCCCCATGCTTGGTTGTCTACAATGGCACAGTGGTTAAAGCGCTCAGCGACTGCTAACCAAAAGGCCAGTGGTTCAAACCCATCAGCTACTCTGTGGAAGAAAGATGTGGCAGTCTGCTTCCATAAAGATTTACAGCCTTGGAAACCCTGTAGGGCGGTTCTACTCTGTCCTATAGGATTGCAATGAGTCGGAATTGACTCGAAAGCTGTACGTTTGGTACCTGCAGCAATCCTCCCCTTCCTCCCTCCCTAAGTCCCCTTATAACCAATAACCCTGCCATCCCTGCCATTGGGTATAAGGGATATTGGTTACTGGGGAGGGGTATTGGTTACTGGGGAAGAGTATTGGTTACTGGGGCGGGGTATTGGTTATTGGGGCAGGTTAGGAGAAAAGGCCCCCAGGCAGGAAAACACTGAGTGCCACCAGAACTGCTACCCGGAAGGGGAAGCAAGCAAGGGACGCCCTGTACTAGGCAGGCACTTTACATACATTAATTATGTCAGGTAGTCCTACAACAACCTTACCGTGATGCAAGTACTAACCTAAATTTTCAGATAAAGAAACCAAGCCCCACACCTAGGGTGGTCTCCATGAGACATAACTGACTCGAAGGTGACTGGTATATATATATGTGCATATGGGTAAATATACACAAGAATTCTGTGCTATTTTTGTAACTTTTCTATAAGTCTAAAATTATGGCAAAAAAATGTCGCTACTGTTACTTCTGTGAATATGCCCAGCTCATACTTTTCCCCATGCTTAACTTCATTCCACTGTCTCCCACTGACGGTGCCCTTCCTCCCAGTCCCTACACTTACTCAAATCTTCTTCATTCTTCAAGGCCCTGTCACATCCCACTGCCCCTAAGGGCAGCCTTTCCCCCCTACTGCGGCCCACCTGACTGATGCACCTACAAAATGCACTTCTCTCGTGACACACGTATAATGCTGTATTGTTGAATTCTGTGTCTTTAGGTTTTTTCTCCCTATGGTGATGCAAAGCATATTTCTGCAGACAAGAACATCAGTGCACGCAGGCTTAGTTCGGTTTTAAGGCGGTCTGCTTTTTGATGTGGTTCCTGGGAACCTACTAAATTACAAAACATAGGTCAGCTGCTATTTCAGACTATTTCAGACTCATACAGGCTTTCCTCGACAATTCTGCACACATTGCGACAAATACACTATCATCCAGGGGAGGCAGTACTTGGACTTATATATTGTAAGCAGTACAGTTTACAGCTGATCCCCACTGCAGAACAGACAGACGAACAAACCTTGAGAATATTAAAAACAAATAAATACATGTTCCAGAAGTTAGAATGTCTATTCAGATTTTCCACTTGGAGGGACCTCAGCCCTCCCTCCAGCAAGAATGTCATCTCTCTGTTGAACAAAGTACCATGTATTTTCTCAAATAACATGCCTACACATATGGATGCACACAGTGTGCCTAGGAAAAAATGTGCAAGGGTGTTGCACTGCTGGCAAAAAAAATGTACAACCCATGAGTTATTTGCATAAAAATACAGCAAGTGCAGTATCACTCCAGGAGGTGCCAAAAAGCCCCTTTGGCTAATGGAGCCCCCGGGTGGTGCAAATGGCTAAGCAGTTGACCTAGGCAAAAGATTGGCAGTTTGAAACCTCCCAAAGACGCCTGGGAAGACAGGCCTGGCAATTGGCTTCCGTAAGGTCACAACCTTGAGAACTCTATGGAGCAGTTCTACTCTGCACACATGAGGTCGCCATGATTCGAAATCAACTCCATGGTAGCTACAACACCCATCTGTGGCTAATGAAATATTAGGAGAAGAAAGTACTTAAGGAAATTACCAGCTAAAAAGCAAGCTTTCCCCAGAGGCGTGAGTGGATACACTTGGTATCAGCAAACTGTTACAAGAAGTTCAGATCCAGCGGGACTTCAGGGGTTTTCAGATTATCAGAGGACTCAATCTCCTAAATGACTACCTAAGTATAACGCAAAATGCTAAACACACTGGAGGTTTCCAAAAATGCTTGGCATGGCCTCTGCTCTCCAGGAGCTTAGTCCAATTGGGGAGATGTGACATCACATAAAGTCTACCAACAAGGTAATGGGAAATTTGGCATCGATTAACAGTAACGGTTGATGTCATTGACATGAATGTAATTGATATCACTAAGTTGTACACCTAAAAAATGCTGAATTGGCAAGTGTTGTGTTATATGTATCTTTACAACAATAAAACAAACTACCAACAAGGAAGGGCGGGGAAGAACCTGCTAAACGCATAGTGTTGGCAAAAAGATTACAGGCAGTCCGAGAATATGCCATGTAAATCCGATAACAATTTACATGCAAACATTCTTGTGAACTTTGGAATTTTGGGGGTCACCAGCAGGACCGAGAAGAGCCTGTTGGGTCTGCAGGCCCACCTGAGAAAAGGGAGAAGAGGGAGGGGCAACTAGGAATGAGAGAGGGAAAACAATAGGTAAGGCAGAGGAGAAAGCTGGGAAGGAAGGTGGGAATGGGCACACAAGCTCCAAGCTCTCCAGTCTCAGCTGGGGTCCTGTGGAAACCAAAGCCCTGGAGCTTCTCAGCACCCACTCAGCCAAGTCACCACGGGTTATCTTAGATGATCCTAGAGACAGATCCTAGAATGAGGATTCACGTTCAACAGACTTATTACCAAGTGTTCCCAGGAAAGACTAGTTGGGGAGCGGGGAAGTGGTACAAGAAAGCCAAGCAAAGGAGTGATAGTAAGCAAAATCCAAGCAGAGAGAAAAAAATCCAAGAGAATAACTTTGGCTCAATCCTGCAAAAGAACTCTGGAGACAGTGTGGGTCACACCTCAGAAGTATCCCCTTCTCTGGGAGTAGAGACACGTAGAAGCTGACATTAATTATACTCCCACTGTTTAAGGTCCACCCTTGGAGGAGCAGGATGTAATTTTCAGGCTCCCTGTGTACACAGGCAAAGACAGCTCTGGGGGCCTGTGACAAGGGCACAGGTGCTGGCTGTGGAGGGTGAGGGCACAGGGAGGCAGTGTGTAGGAAAGGGTAAAGGGGACCTGCAAGGAGCACTAATGTCACCTGCCACCATTTATCAGGTACTCATGTCTTTCTCTAACACCATCACCACTTTCCGAAAGAAGAACATCCATCACTCAGAAGCCAACAGTAACAGGGTGAAACATCAGTCCTCCCCATGGTGGTGGAGGGCACAAGCGGCTCTTGCTACCTTACAGACTGGTATTTGAGAGAAAGCTGCATTACCTGGTGCACAGGTGAGGGACAGTTAGATGCACCAGGCAAAAAGCACAAGAGTTCTGGTTTCAAAGGACTGGTGTCACATCAGTGTCCTCAGTAAAGGTTCCTGTGCTTAAAACTGCCATAAACAGAGTGTGTCCACCAGTGAAGTGTCCACCTATCAGTTAAAAGTCAAGCCGGAAAAAGGACTATTTGAAGGCACTGGTCTCAGTCTGGAGATCTCCCAGTTATTCTGCTTGCTAGCATCAACATCACATACTGAAAATCACATTATTTGAAATAGTAAATTTTTTGTCCAAAGTGAATTTGAGCAGCAGGCGTGATTTCTCGCATACTTTATGATTCATATGCACACTGAGAAACCTGGCCTGGCAAGTGGGGTGGATAATGGTAAGGAAAGGCGGCTGACTCACCTTGACTTCACCCTGAGAGTATCTGGTGCTGACTCTTTCCCCATCTAAAACCTCACTCCTAAGAGAGCCATCTCTCAGGGATGAGGTGTTGGGTCTTCTGAAAACAGAAGCATCCTTGTTAATGGAAAGTGCCCTTTGCCAGTGGCTAAAGCCAACTCAAAAAACAGCCACAGTGCCTAGGTGCTTCCAGTTGAAGAGAGGAGACAGAGAAACAGAAGAGCAAGAAAACAGTGAATTAGAGGGAGGGAAAACAATCTTCTCTTCGATAACTGGAATAGACTAGTATGCTAAGTTCTTACCCGACTTTAATAACTACAGGCTAATTTATATGCTTAAAATAGATGCCTCATATCCAATAACAACCACCTTCCAACTATGTCACTAAAGCAATAGGAATGATCAATAAAAGACTTAAAATTTTCCCAAACACAAATGCTGTTGGCGTAATGGGTAATTATTTCCATCATGCATAATACATTCCGGTGTGTGTCTGGATCCAGCGTTCACATTAGAAAAGCCCACTGGCAGGTTAAAAATAAAAAGGAACATTAGCTTATTTTGCCAATAGACCAAAGTGAACAAATCCTCTAAGAAACAAAGTGAACCCGAGCAGCAGCACGGTTTCTCTGTGTAATTTATGATTCATATGCACACTGAGAAATCCAGCCTGGCAAGGGGGTGGATCATGGTGAGGTAACAACGCAATTGCTTCTCCTAGTAGTTTATGTGTGCAGCTCTGCTAGAAGGAACAGCAACTGCTCAGACACAATCTGGAAGCTACTACCTTGGCCACAGAAAATGTCAGTTTCAGATTCAAAAACCTAGAAATGACCGAGAAGTAGAAACCCATTAATAGATTGAGGTGCAGTCCCCCAACCCTAGCGAAGAACTTTAACGGTCTTTTTGGATAAATTATGCCAAATCCTCACACCACTGAAGCTACTTATGTGTCCCTTCCAAGACATCTTCCTGGTGACACCAGCTTTGTCCATATCTACATAACTCCAGACAAACCACACAAACCCCTTTACTTCAGACTACCACTAATTAATCATTCCTAATAATTAACAAGGAGTCATTGGGTGTTGCAAATAGCGCTCAGCTGCCAACAGAAATGTTGGAGGTTGGAGTCCACCCAGATGCACCTTGAAAGAAACGCCTGGCAATCTACTTCCAAAAAATCAGTCATTTAAAACCCTATGGAGCACGGTTCTGCTCTGACACACATGGGGTCACCATGAGCCATAATCCACTGGATGGCAACTGGTAGTGACAGAATAATAACATGTAATATACTAATTTCTAACTGCAAATAAAATTGAGATTTTCCCCCCCTGAAAACTTTAAAGGCAACCCAGTATTCTTGTTTTTCCAAACCGCCAGTAAAGCCAGTTGCCATCCAGTCGATTCTGACTCACAGCAACTAAAAAAAAAACAAACAAAAATAAACCCACTGCCGTCGAGTCGATTCCGACTCATAGGGACCCTAGAGGTCAGAGTAACTAGGGCTCCAAAAATTAAAAGCTTATTCAAGTGTCCATTAACTTCATATAATACAGCAGTTAGTTATTATCTGATAAAGGACTTTTTTAATACATTGTAGGCACATTCAGTTGAGTCAGTCATTTTACAAGCTGTACCTTCCTGCACTTAAATGTAACAAAACTTCAGGGCTTTTTTAAACATTCCAGTTCAGATTCTTCCCTGCCTCACTTGTTTCCAGCCTCCACTCCCAGTTTCCAATAACCCGCTTCAGGGAAAGCGCTGAAAGCTGAAGGGCTCCTCCCAAGATCTCCTGTGTAAAAGGCGGTGGGGTGCTTCTCCAAAGGCAGGACAGCCAGGTGATTCGCCCCCTGGCTCGAATCTCGAACCCTCCCCTCTCGCTGAGGGGCAGACATGATCGCTGCCCGGGGACCCAGGGGGAGTTTGGTGCGGGCGGAACCGGTGTCCTAGGCAGTTACGGCTCCGCCCCAGCCAGGTTACAGCCTCGGGGCCTCCTCGAGAACATCACCCCTTGCCTGCCCCGTCCCCCTATGAAAAAGAGAGATTAGAAAATTCAGCAGACAGAGTGGGGTGGCCAGCCCACCAAGCCGAAGGGCTCCCCCAAGAGCCGCACAGCCGCGAGTGATCGTCAGGTGCGGACTGCCAGGTGAGGATGCGGAAGTAGCTCTTCCTCCCCCGCCCAGACCTGTTGGCCCAGACCGCCGGTGTCCCAGGAAACGCACACCCACACCCACACCCACCCACTCCGCTCTGCACCAAGGCGTGCGCACAGCCATTGTCAAACCTGTCCTGGACGCCAAAGAAGACGAACAGGCAGGCAGGCACACAGTGTGTCGGGATAGCCAAACTTACTTTTTAAAGAGAGGTGGAAGAGACGCACGTACTTAAAGGTCTCTGCACCGCCCCCACCCAACTCCGGTGCCAAGTTGAAACCGGAGAGAGCCAGGCGGCTGGAGCGCGGCAGCGGGCGCTCGGGAAAGCGGCGACGGGGCCCTAACTTGAACCACAGCATGTGCCGTGGGCCCCGGGCGTCGCCGGCCGGGCCGCACCTGTTAGCGACTCTAAGCACCAAGCCCTGCACATGCATTCTGACCTTGAGGGCAACCTGAAACCCCACCCCACCTCCCTGTTCAGCAGGACCCGACCCGTCTCCTCAATAACCGAGGGCCGTTTGGTACCCACCTAGAAGGGCCGCCTCAAAACCCGCATCTCCAGCAATTAAGAATACGCTTTCCTGGATTACTAATAAACCTTCGACACCTCCTTCTCAGCCACTGCCGACTCCTCCGGCCACCGCGCTGTCACACCAACTCCAGTTTTTCCCTCTCCCCAAGTGCTGGACACCCCTCCCACCCCCTCCCCCGAAGTTCAGAGCTACGCCTCCTAGGTAGACCCGGGAGAAAGCAGCCTCAGAGGCGCCGCAGAGCACCAGGGCTGAGGTCCACTGGGGTGCTGTCCCCGCACCCGGCTCGGAGCTGCCGGGACGCCCCGCGGTCCGGAAAGGTCAGCAGGAGTCGAGCCCGGGCGGGGAGGCGATGGAGGACGGTGGGAAAGGGGCCACAGTGCCGGCTAGTGACAGAGCCGCCGGGCTGACAAGCAGGACCCGGAGCCGCGGCGGTCAGTGCGGGGCGCTCCCGGAACCGCCAAACTTTCTCCGGTAGCTGAAGTTGAGGGCGCTGAGACGGGTCTCCCGCCGCAGGGCGCCGCAGGAGAGGCGACCCGAGCGCCCCCGGCCCCGGAGCCGCGACCCGCCCCGGCACCGCCTCACCTGCGCCCGCCGGCCGTGGCGCGCGGCCCGACTCACCTTGCTGTAGAGCTCGCTGACCGACATGTCCCCGCGGCTGGGCCTGGCCCCGGACGGCCCTCGCTCGTGCCCGGCGCGTCGGGCGCTCCTCGCTGCCCCGGCGGCTTCAGTCCACCGCCGGCCCGCCTGGCGCCATCTTCCTGGCCGGCCAAGAGTTTCTCCTACCTCTTCCCTTCCCCACCTGCCCCGCCGCCTCCTGGCGGCGCCCTGCCGCTTCGCTCTCGCCGGCCGACCTTTACTCCTGGGCGGCGGCGGCGCAAGCCTGCCGGTAGGAGTTGCGCGCTGGCGGGCGAGCAGGCGGGCGGGGAGGAGGCCGCGGCGCCGCTCCCCGCTCAGGTATGGGGAGGCGGTGCGGGCGCAGCGAGCGAGCGGGCAGGGAGCGCGGACGCGTCACAGCCGCTGCCCGGGCGCTGCCGCCTGGGAGCCCCGCGCTGCCCACTGGGCGCGCCCTCCGCCACCCAGCCACCGGGTCGTCGGGCCGGGGGCGGGGCCGCACACGAGCGGGTGCGGGCAGCCGGCGCCTGCCGCCCCCTGCTGGACGCCGGTCGCACGTGGGGACAGGTGCGCGCCGGAAGGCACCTGCCGCGCCAACCGCTCCTCCACCCGGCTGTGCCCCCTGGAGTTGGGCAAGGATACCCTGGAGACAAGAAAGTGGAGGGGAAGTAACCGGAGAGGGGGAAAGAGGAACAAAAAGGAGAAATGGTTATGGCTGAAGGCCCCATACGTTTTTCTCTGGGTTTTTTATGTGGTTGTATTCAATGTTTTGATTATTAAAATCCAATTATGTTCTCTCTTTTAAGAACTATATGGGATTAAATTGACAACAGCAACTCGAAAGATTAGATAAGAAACTTAGGGGACAGTGAGTTTATGTTAACGGGGGAGAAACAACTTGGAAAAGGAGGGTGAGAATGGCTGCACAGCTTGAATGTAATCAATGTTGCTGAATTGTACACGTAGAATTTGTTCAAATGGTGTATGTTCTGCTGTGTATATAATCAACAATAACAAAAATAAAATTTTTAAATAAACTTTAAAAGTCCAATTATGTCTAAATTGTTGTTAGGGTGATATGGATATACTAAAGATCATTTCCACCAGCTCCCCAAAATCCCAATCAGAAATAAGGAGAGCTCACTTTGGTGAGTGGCACCTGGGGCCTTAAAAGCTAGCAAGCGGCTATCTAAGATGCATCAATTGGCCTTCACCCACCTGGAGCAAAGGAAAACGAAGAACACCAAAGACAAAAGGAAAATATTAGCCCAAGAGACAGAAAAGGCCATGTAAACCAGAGACCCCATCCTCCTGAGACCAGAACTAGATGGTGCCAGGCTACCACCAATGACTGCCCTGATGGGGAACACAACAGAGAGCCCCTGACAGAGCAGGAGAAAAGTGGGGTGCAGAACTCAAATTCTAGTAAAAAGACCAGACTTAATGGTCTGACTGAGACTGGAGGGACCCCGAAAGACATGGCCCCCAGACTCTGTTAGTCCAAAATTAAAACCATTCCCAAAGTCAACTATTCAAAGAATAGACTGGACAATAAGGCATAAAATGATACTCATAAACAGTGTACTTCTTCAAGTAGATATGAGACTAAATGGGCAACTCCTGTCTGGAGGAGAGGTGAGAAGACAGAATGGGACAGGAGCTGGTTGAATGGACACGGGAAATTTGGGCTGGAAAGGAGGAGTGTGCTGTCATTACAGAGAGAGCAACTAGGGTCACATAACAGTGTGTATAAATTTTCATGTGAGAAACTAACTGGAGCTGTAAACTTCCACTTCAAGCACAATAATAAAAAGTGCTATTTAAAATTTGACATGTTAAAAATGATGATTCTTTCAAACTACCATTCAAGACAGTGTCATTTGTAGATCAATTTGTAATTGAACTGGAAGCATTTTGGAAAAACAAAAACGATGGGAATCGTTCTCCAAGACTGCTACTACAGCTATTCCACTGTATGAATATTTGCTTGCCCATTTCATTCAGTTTCCAAGCCTGCTCCAGGCCACCCCATCAAAGAATTGTTTGCTTTTCTGGTAAGTCTCCACATTTTCCCCCCTCTCTCCCACATGCATACTCTCAGCCCTCTGCCACTGGCACGTGGCTGCCTAGTGCAGCTTCAGTCCCTCTTCTACTTCCAGCAAAAAGTAGAAATTTTGCCAAAAAGGAAAGTAATCGGTGGAGGGAAAGCTGGGGCTGTAGGAGGAGACAGCCTTGGGTGGCATTATTCCCTGAATCGGTGATGGCCCCTTGACATGGTTCTCAACTAGAGGGTGCATGCATACCAGCTAGGTGAGTTTTAGAGCCTCCACCTCTTGGAAGGTGATTCTCAACGCATCCCATTTAACACCTTCCCACCTGGAACGCAGGACCCCCCCCCATTGCATTCATCTGCACAGTCCTTTGCAATTTTGCCTCCAGGATCAGAATCACCTGGGGAGTTTCACAATTCTAAGGAAGCGGCCCCACCCTCAGGATTCCTGATTTATTGTTGAAGGGTGGGACCTGACTGAATATTTTTAGCTCCTCTGAAATTCCTAAGGATTGTACTTCAGGGTTGACAGATGCAGTGACCAAAGCTTGGGCAACTCTCCTTGGATCTGAAATGGGGTTTTGTGCTCTGGCCAGAGAAAAAAGAAATGGTTCAATCTTTTTCTCCTCCCTCAGCAATCTTTCTGTATAGTTCCCTTCCCTGCATTCCCGTGGTTCTTGAAGTGTGGTCCCTGGGCCATGAGTATCACCTGGGAACTTGTTAGAAATGCAAATTCTTGGGCCTCATGGCAGACCTACTAAATCAGAAACTCTGGGGCAGAGGTCCAGCACTCTGTTCTCACCACCCCTCCAGGTGACTCTCCCCTCTGAATAAGATGGCCTCCTTGCCAAGTCCCCATCCCCACCTCTTTTCTACATCGCGTTCTTTTCCTGGCACCATGCTCCTTTAGTGGTCCCATCTCTCTACTGGCTCCTGACCTTTTTGTTGTTGTTGAAAATATGCCAGAGACACACTATTTCAACAATTTCTGCATGTACAATCTGTAACATTGGTTACTTTCTTCAAGTTGTGCTACAATTCTCACTATCCTTTTCCACATTATTCCATCACCACCGTCTTAAACTCACTGCCCCCTAAACTTCCTATCCAACCTTCCAAGTTGCCATTGTAAATTTGATCTCAGAAGATAATTCTTAAAAGAGCACAATGCTCAAAGCAGACATACTTTACTAATTAAAATAATTAGTTCAAAGAAGATTTCAGGGGATTTCGTTTAAGGTTTGAAGTTTAAAGATTATCTCAAGGCAACAGTTTCAGGGGCTCATCAGGCCTCAGTAGTTCCAGAAAGTCTGGATTCTATTGTGGCCCCTGTCTTTTTCTCTGCTCCCTTTTTTTGCTAAACTTCTTGAAGTGGTAGCTTTTACTCATTGCCTCCACTTACTCACACTCCAAAACCAAGCCAAACCACTCGCTGTTGAGTTGATTCCAACTCAATGGAGACTCTAAGACAGGGAGCAAAGGCCCTGAGATCAGAGGGTGCCTGTTTGAGAAACAGTGAAGAGACTGGTGTGGTTAGAGGAGAAGCAGGCAGAAGGGAAATAGACTGTACTAAAAAAAAAAAAAAAATTTTTTTTTTTTTTTTATAAGGGAGGTAATAGGGGGTTGAGTGTGGAACCTAGAGACTTAATAAGACAAGGAACAGAGGGGCCCCCAAATCTGCAAAGTAACAAGAAATAGGACAGGGTGCAGAAATAAAGCCATTCCCCAGAACAATGGGGCAGGATATCTAAAAATAGCCCACGAACTTCTTTAAAGGTGCCTTTTTCAGAAGCAGCTGGAGAAGACCAGGCCCAGGGACATGTGCAGAACACCCACCTGTGGCCACTGTGTTACCTTCTACCAAGGACAGTGAAGGGCTACAGCCCTAGATAGGGAATTGAACCTGGGGAGCAAGAGACTGCCCAGGCACGACACCTCATAATAAGTCCTGCTACGAATCCCAGAGGCCTCCGGGACAGGAGCCATCTCGGAAACCTGCTGTACGTGTACATTAGTTAACATATCCCCACCTGTGCCTATGAATAAACATAAATCTTCCCACCCCTCCACTCCCCCCCCCACCAAGAACTTTTAAAAACTCAGGCCCGTCTTTTGTTCTGTGAGATGAGGGTATGCATTACTGGAGGCCCTCCTCCTCTCCACTTGCAAGCCTCTTCAATAAAGCTTTGCTCGTGTGGAAAACTATGTGCCTTTCCTGCTCATTCTTGACCAGTGAGAGGCAAGAAGAACCTTATTCCAGTAACAACTTCATGTGTGTCAGAGTAGAACTGTGCTCCATTTGTAAGGATAATTCACTTCAAAATAATTTTAACACTTAGACTACTGGCAATTTTTTATAGGTAAATAGTAAAAAAAAAAAAGTATAAGGTTGTTATTAAGAGTTTCTAGTAGAAAAAAAAGTATAGGTTAAAATTCTATGGGGAAAGTGAAATGGAATTTCAGGCTTAAGGAAAAATATGAATAACATATTTTTATGTACGTAATGAATTTTCTTTTTTTAAAACAAGGGAGGGTATAACATTGCTATGGCATTAGAGTTCATTGGATTCATTTTTTAAAATATTTTACTGTATTTTCAATGAGCATATACACAGTAAACAGGTCCCCATTCAATAATTGCTACACATAATTTTTAATGATATTGGTTACATTCTTCACGTTTTGTCAACATTCTTATTATTTGCACTCTAATTGTTCCATTCCTGTTAGTCTCACTGCCCCTCAACCTTTTCATCTATGCTTTAGAGTAACTGTTGTCTATTTAGTGTCATATAATTTTTTTAAAGAGCACAGTACTCAAGGGTGTCAGTCTTTACTTTTTGAGCTAACCTGCTATTTAGTTAAAAGGTGGACTTCATGGGATAAGTACCTTCAAGGCTTAAAGGGTACCTCAGGACAATAGTCTCGGGATTCCTCCAGTCTCAATAGGTCTAGTAAGCCTGGATTCTTTGAGAATTTGAAATTCTTATCCACATTTTTCTCCATTTCTATCAGAATCCGTCTATCGTGACCAGTAGTGGTAGCTGGACCATCTAGTTCTTCTGGTCTCAAGGGTAGAGGAGGCCATGGTTCACGGAGACAATTAATTAATCTTGTAGCCTGGTTCCTTCTCTAATTCTTATGTTTCCTTCTTTCTCTTTTGCTCCAGATAGGTGGAGATGAGTAGTTGTATGTCGGATGGCCACTCACAAACTTTTAAGACCCCAGGCGCTACTCACCAAACTAGGATGTTGTAACAATGGCATGGCAGGGGTGTCTGACCTCTAACTTCACAAGGGGGAAGGAAAATCAAGTTCAACAACCTAAGGCTGATTCCTATGACGCAGAGGTCAGACATACATCCTCTCTCTTTCACCTTTACCAATTCTGACACTAACCGTCCCTCCCATCGCACTCTTTACTTCTCTGCTGGGTTCGATAATTCATTGCATGGCCACATGGACTCACAGACCACACCAGAGTTATAGGGTTTATTAGGGAAGTAACAGGTTACAACTCAGGCTCAGGAAAGACTCAGAATACAATTCTTCCATAAGGACAGCCTCTTCTCAGCCATGCCCGCTGGCAGGTCTCTCTGGCCCTCTGCTCCTCAGCCTGGCTTCTGCCCTGCTCATGCAAGTGTTACAAAGCTCTTATAGTTTTGCCCATACCCAGAGGCACCCCACTCCTCCAGTAAGCCTCTGCCCAAAGGTGCTGAGCTCTAGGTCCGTGGGTCAGCAAACCTAGTTCCACCAAGTGCCTGGAGGCACCCTATACTGCCAGGAAGCCTCCTGCTCGAAGTTGCCCAGCTTTCTTCCTCTATGGGCCAGGAAGCCCAATGTGCCTTTTCCTGCTAGTCTTCTGCCTCTGCTACTCACTCTTTGGTGCTACCACTCTCTCAGTCTCCTGGTTTCAGGAGCTTCTCAGCACAGAGATTCTGGGTCCAAAGGACACAATCCACTCCTGGCTCTTCTTTCTTGGCAGTGGTGAGATCCTCTCCTCTCTGCCTCTGGGATGGTTATTTTAAGCCTAGCAGGGTGGAAAAACTGACCAATCCCCTTGACCATGGCAAGAAAGGCCATATAAAAGCTATCCATCACACCACAGATGTAGAACATAAACTTTATGCCAATTGACTGAATTGTCTACATTGGACTCATTTATAGAGTGATCTAATGCTTTCGTTTTAAGCTGACAATACCTACTCTATGCCAGAAATTACCTCTTTTTCAACTATTTAAACTTATAAGAAGTTTAGTTAATAAAAATGTATGAAGATACACATGATTTTCCAAAATTCCTATAAAGAGAATGAGAGCAAGGAAGTTTGACGCCCATAGGCCTAGAGGAAACCACTCCCCAAATTAGGACTTTATCAGGAATTCAGGGTTTAAAGTAGTGTTAACACCTTGATCCTGTGCACCAGTTTATTCACCAGTCACCTCCGTGTCTCTCTTGTGGCAATGCAGACTTATTTTTCAGCTATTCGAAGTTAGCACTCGGTGAACGAGGGTTTAAGCTGTGGCTTCTGTTACTATTTGTAATGGCGAGACCTGACACAGACCCCCACCTGTATTTCTGCATTAGAATCTTCTACAGTGTGGAGATAGGTGGTGAGGAGTGTGGAAGCCCTAATATGTGAGCATGGTTGGAGATAATTAGGATGTTTGCCTTGGAAAGAAAATGCTCTGAGAACCAAGGAATGGTGAGGGCTAGGGGTTGACTACTAACCTAAAGGTTGGTGGTTCAAACCCACCAAGTGGTACCACAGAAGAATGGCCTGGTAATCTGCTTCTATAAAGATTACAGCCAAGAAAACCCTATGGAGCAGTTGTACTCTGTAACACATGGGTTTCCCATGAACTGAGGGCAAACTCAACAGGAACTAGCAACGACGGAGGCTCCAACAAGGGAGATAGAGATATCACAACTATTTTCAAGTATTTTAAAACTTGTCATGAGAAAGACAGATTAGGCTGGCCTTGCTTAATAGAGGGAGCTGGGGCGCGGGGGAACAGGGAGTAGATACTGGATAACCAGGAGGAATGAGTACAACATTCAAATAAAAAAAGCTGTTAAAGAGAGAAACAGGCATCTCAAGAAGAAGTGAGCTTGCTGGCCCTGGAGGAATTCAAGCACAGGCAGGATTAGCACCATCAGGGATGCTGTAGATTCTCCGCTGTGTGGCAGGTGGGGCTGTGCCACCTCTGAGAGTCAGTAGTTGTACCTGGTGGCTGTCCTCCATACACCTGGCTTATGACCTCGATGAAAGTTCAGGGTCCAAGTTTAGAGCTGTTGTCACAAATGCTGTATTAATAACCTGAAGCCCATTCTTCAAAGATTAGACTGCACTGTAAAACATAAAATAATACTTGTGAAGGGTGTGCTTCTTAGTTCAAGCAGATACACGAGACCAAATGGGCAGGACGGGAAGGCAGGAAGGGACAGGTGATGGTTGGATGGACACAGGAAACCCGGGGTGGAAAGGGGGCATGTGCTGTCACATTATAGGGATTGCAACTACTGTCACATAACACATGTGTATAAATTTCTGTATGAGAAATTAACTTGAGCTGTAAACTTTCACCTAAAGCACAATTAAAAAAAAAAAATCAGCCGTTGAAAACCCTAGGGAGCACAGTTCTACTCTGATACACATGGGGTTGCCTTGAGTCAGAGTTCAGTTGATGGCAACTTTCTTTTTTTTGAGTCCTCCAATAAACCACCCCTTCACCTCACCAGCATCGTTGTTGTTGTCACCTCACCAACAGCCAGTGAGCACACAGCCTCTGGCTCTCCCCAAAGAAACTGCAGGATTACTTTGCCAAGAGCTGCAAAGTTCACAGTATATTTCATTCCCAGCATCTTGTGCCCTCTTCTGGACACTTTTCCCAACAGCTGATTTTATTTTTGCTTTTCTTCTCATTTCCAATATTCCATAATTCCCTGATCTTTGAAAGGCATACCTGGAAGGACATCTAAGATCAATATTCAACCCTCCCATTTTACAAATGAGAAAACTGAGGCTCAGAAAGGCCACCAGACCTGCTCAAAGCCACACAGCAGTTGGTGGCGGAGCTGCTGGGTGTGTCTCCCTGCTCATGGGCTGGGCATTTCTCGGAAGAGCTGAGAAGTTGATCAGACCTCACAAGGTCTGCTTGAGTAACAGGGAATGTCACTCACCATCTCTCCCCACTTTCCTCCCTCAGGACCTTTGCCCTCCTTCCCACATCACCTGCCAATAAATCAAAATGGAAACATTACACAGGGATCTTGCTGTGAGGCCCAACTTTCTACCTGATTCCAGGTAACACTTTTTCATGTCCTGAGAAGAAGTGAGAAGGAGGTCTCAGGGCTCGTGTATTGATTACATACCACTGCAAATTAAAACCTGCCTAGATATGCCATCTCTTTCCAAATCCCACTCATCCTTTTGGACAATGATTATCAGTCCTGGCTATACATCGGAATCACTTAGGAATCAAAAAATGGTGACCCCTGTGTCTCACTCCACAGGCTCCAGCTTGATTGTTCTAGGGCATAGCCTAAGTATCAAGAGTTTTAAATACTCCCCCAGGCGATTCTAAAGCAGAGCCAAGGTGGAGGACCACTGCTTTAGGAGTTACCCTGTGTCCCACCTCCACAGAGTCTTCCCGCACTGTTATTGTTGTTCGGTACCTTCAAGTCGATTTCAACTCATGGTGACCCCATGTGATAGAGTAGAGGTGCCCCATAGAGTTTTCTTGGCTGTAATCTTTACAGAAACAGATTTCCAAGTCTTTTCTCCCTCAGGACCACTGGGTAAGTTCAAATAGCCAACCTTTCGATTAGCAGCCGAGTGTTTAACCATTTGCAACACATGGAAGTATTTTCCTATTCTATTTAGTACCTGAGATTTACAATGTCTGTAATATACTTTGAAATGCTTTTGTGTATGCAAATAGTTTAAGCTTTAAAGATAGATGTGGCCGGCTAACCGGCTGTCAAGAATTACAGGATAATCTGCTGGTAACGAGAAAAGGCCACGCTCCAAACATAGCCACTGCAAGCCCTTCTGCTATTCACATCTCAACCAATAATCAGTTTTTGACTAAACAGCATACCGAATGTCAAAACGAGTTTTTTATGGGTGAGATAGGTGACTTGTTAAACAGCAAGATGGATGTTAGAAGTGGGCTTTCTTTGGTGAAATTAAAGGAATTGTAGATTTTGGGATTGACTAGAGACACTCTGATGGAAACCCTGGTGGCATAGTGGTTAAGCACTACGGCTGCTAACCGTAAAGGTTGGCAGTTGGAATCCACCAGGCGCTCCTTGGAAACTCTATGAGAGTTTCCTGTAGGGTTGCTATGAGTCAGAATCGACTCAACAGCAATGGGTTTGGTTTTGGTTTTTGGTTTAGAAACACTCTCCACCTTTGACCAAAGAGGCAAGAGTCCAGAGGGCCCCGAAATCTGAATCGTTAGGGAGGGTGCCCATGGCAGATCCATTTTTTTTTTTAATAATTTATTTTATTTTTGTTGTTGTTGAAAATACACGCAACAAAACATACACCAATCCAACAATTTCTACATGTAAATTCAGTGACATTGATTATATTTTTCAAGTTGAGCAACCATTCTCCCCTTCCTTTTCCAAACTGTTCCTCCTGCATTGACATAAACTCACTGCCCCCTAAGCTTCCTATCTAACCTTCCAAGTTGCTGTTGTCAGTTTGACACGATCCAGTTTGGTCCTGTGTCTAGCCAATGATTTAGGAGAATTTTTGCCTGTACAATGCTGTCTGGAAGACACAAATTCTGCCTCTGAAATGTTGCAATGAACCATTCTTACAGGGTAAGCTTCCAATGACCCTTCCCTATGGGGAGGGGAGAAGGGGAAGTCCAAAAAAAACCAACTGACAGCATGTCAACTCCAACTTATGGCAACCCCATGTGTGTCAGGGTACAGCTGTACTCCATGGGGTTTTCAATGGCTGATTTTTTCAAAAGTAGACTACCAGGCCTTTCTTCCCCTGAGGTGCCTCTGGGTGGATTAAACTTCCAACCTCCAACCTTTTGGTTAGCAGCTGAGCATGTAAACTATTTGCAGCACCCAGGGATTCCTACAGGTGAGAATAAAGACCAAATCTATTGCTGTCAAGTCAATTTCAACTCATAGCAATCCTGTAGGACAGGGTAGAACTGCCCCATGGGGTTTCCAAGGCTGTAAATCTTTATGAAAGCAGACTGCTGCATCATTCTCCCATGGTGGATCCAAACTGCCAACCTTTCTGTTAGCAGCCAAGTCCTTAACCGCTGTGCCACCAGGGCTCATTACAGCTGAGTCAGAGGCCCTAAAAGGTCAGAACACTGGGACTTCATCAAACTTACAAAGCCAGTTGTATGGCTGTTCTGTTCTGTTCTGCTTGTCAATGAATGCTCATTTATTGCATGATCTGCATACGTGGCAGAATTTGGAACTGAACGGCTTTCTTTACAACCTGTGGCCACCATCTCAAGCTTCTTTGGCAACTACTGTTAATCTACCAAGAAGAACATAATTGTATACGACCAGAAAATCCTAGATCATTTTCTAACTTGGGGTCTTGTATGCTTCTGACTCTTTTAAACAAATAGTAATCTGAACATTATTATTAAACATGCACTAGGTTTCAGGCACTCTACGAGTGACTAGAGATTTAGAAATAAATTAAATGTTCTTGTAGGGCCCAGCTCAAGCTTCCAGCTGCCTACTTGACTTTTCCACATGTATATTTAAGGGGTATTTCCAACTTAACATGCCCAAAACAATATAGAATATTTAAACTTAATATACTGAAGGCTGTAAGTCGTTGATCTTCATCAGTAAGTGCTTCAAATCCTCTTCACTTTCAGCAAGCAAGCTTGTGTCATCTGCAAAATTTATAAAATTTAGGAGGGCACCAAAATTTCAGTAACCAAAATAAATACTATTTTAGTGTAATAGTAAACAAACAAAACAAATTAATGCAAAAAGTCCATGATGAACAAAATATTAGAATTTTAAATAAAGGCAGGATTCAACAGTGCCATGCCAAGCCCTACAGGAACATGAGGCAAAAGGAAAAATGTATGCCCCTATGTACTTGTTTTTACGTATTTTTTAAAAAGTTATTTTTTTCCCAGATTATTGAAAGAGTTGAAAAATATTGAAAAGCTGTAAAGTAGGCATATTAAACCTCAGAACATTGTATTAAGTTTAAACATTCTATTTATACTTTTGTCAGGGATCCCTAAGACCATCCTCAGATTTGATGATTTGCTAGAGACTTACAAAACTCAGGAAACCACTATACTCATAGTTTACAGTTTATTAAGGTGAAAGAATATAGATTAAAATCAGCAAAGGAAAAAGGCACAGAGGGTAGGGTCCAGGAGAGACCAGGCATGAGCTTCCAGATGGCTTTTCCCAGTGGAGTCATCCAGAGAGCACTTATTTCTCCCAGCAGTAATGTGTGACAACACGTACAAAATATTGACAACCAGAGACACTCTCCCAAGCCTTGTCGTCCAAGGTTTTTATTGGGGGTCAGTCACATAGGAATGGAGCACTTATGTGACTGACCTTAGCTACTCAGTCTCTAGAACCCACCCCCCGCATCCTGAGGGGCAACTGACATAACATGGCCTAGGGTCCCAGGTGAGCAAAAGGAAGCATTTGCTAAAAATCACAATGTTACATAAGCTATGTGGTGTGACCCAAGGCCCCAGGTAAACAAAGATACTCTTACCAGCAGAATATTTCAAGGGTTTAGAGGTTATCCCCCAAGAGCTGGTCAAGAGCCATTCCTTTCTTTGGAATGCCAGGGTTTGAACACCCCAAGTCTGCTGAACTGACCCTGTACTACACAATACCAAAAGCAGAATTTATTATAATTCTAACTCTTATTGTTGGTGTTAGGTGCTATCGAGTCAATGTTGACTCATAATGAGCCAGTGTGACAGAACTGCCTCATAGGGTTTTCTAGGCTGTAATCTTTATGGGAGAAGATTGCCAGGTCTTTTCTGCCACAGAGCTGCTGGGTAGGTTCGAACCACCAGCCTTTCACTTAGCAGCTGAGTGCTTAACCATTGTGCAACAAGGGTACCTTATAATTTTACTCACTTAGCTTTAATGAAGTAGACTCATCAATAATATTTTCAAATCTACTTCTGGAAAAATCTACACATTAAAGAAATACATTCAAACATGTATATGTTGTTGTCATTGTTAGCTGCCATTGAGTTGGTCCCTGAGTCATAGCGACACCATGCACAATGGGACCTGACCATTGAAATCCATGGGGTTTTCATTGGCTGATTTTCAGAAGTAGATTACCAGACCTTTCTTCCTAGTCTGTCTTAGTTTGGAATCTCCACTGAAATCTATTTAGCATCATAGCAACATGCAAGCCTGACAGATGAGTGGTGGCTGTGCTTGAAGTGTATTGACCAGGAATCAAACCCAGGTCTCCCACATAGAAGATGAGAATTCTGCCACTGAGCCACCACCACCCTCAAACATGTATGTAGAGACACACATTTTGCCTCATATCTCAGGCTCCAATGTGTCTTGACACTACATGGTCAGATGGTGTCTTCATTTAAAAATTTTCTCTACGCAATGGAGAAACAAATCACCAACTTCATATGGAAGGGAAAGAGGCCCCGGATAAATAAGGTATTACTGAAAAAGAAGAAGAAAGTGGGAGGCCTTACTTTACCTGATTTTAGAAACTATTATACCACCACAGTAGTCAAAACAGCCTGGTACTGGTACAACGACAGATACATAGGTCAATGGAACAGAATTGAGAATCCAGACATAAATCTATCCACATATGAGCAGTTGATATTTGACTAAGGCCCCAAAACAGTTAAATGGGGAAAAGACAGTCTTTTTAACAAATGGTGCTGGCATAACTGGATATCCATCTGCAAAAAAATGAAACAAGACCCATACCTCACTCCATGCACAAAAACGAGCTCAAAATGGATCAAAGACCTAAATGTAAAATCTAAAACGATAAAGATCATGGAAGAAAAAATAGCGACAACGTTAGGAGCCCTAATACATGACAGAAACAGTATTCAAAACATTATTAAGAATGAAGATGAAAAACTAGATAACTGGGAGCTCCTAAAAATCAAACACCTATGCTCATCCAAAGACTTCACCAAAAGAGTAAAAAGATTACCCACAGACTGGGAAAAAATTTTTAGCTAGGACATTTCCAATCAGCGTCTGACCTCTAAAATCTACGATACTGCAAAAGCTCAACTACAAAAAGACAAATAACCCAATTAAAAAATGGGCAAAAGATATGAATAAACACTCCACTAAAGAAGACATTCAGGTAGCTAACAGATACATGAGGAAATGTTCATGACCATTAGCCATTAGAGAAATGCAGATCAAAACTACCATGAGATTTCATCTTACTCTAACAAGGCTGGCATTAACCCAAAAAACACAAAATAATAAATGTTGGAGAGGCTATGGAGAGATTGGAACACTTATACACTGCTGGTGGGAATGTCAAATGGTACAACCACTTTGGAAATCGATTTGGCACTTCCTTAAAAAGCTAGAAGTAGAACTACCATATGATCCAGCAATCCCATTTCTTGGAATATATCCTAGAGAAATAAGAGCCTTTACACGTACAGATATATGCACACCCATGTTCATTGCAGCACTGTTTACAACAGCAAAAAGATGGAAGCAACCAAGGTGCCCATCAATGGGTGAATGGATAAATAAATTATGGTATATTCACACAGTGGAATACTACGCATCGAGAAAGAACAGTGAGGAATCTGTGAAACATTTCATAACATGGAGGAACCTGGAAGGCATTATGCTGAGTGAAATTAGTCAGTTGCAAAAGAACAAATATCGTATAAGACCACTATTATAAGATCTTGAGAAATAGTTTAAACTGAGAAGAAAATATTCTTTTGTGGTTACGAGAGGAGGGAGGGTGGGAAGGTGGGAGAGGGGTATTCACTAATTAGTTGGTAGATAAGAACTACTTTAGGTGAAGGGAAAGACAACACACAATACAGGGGAGGTTAGCACAACTGGACTAAACCAAAAGCAAAGAAGTTTCCTGAATAAACTGAATGCTTCGAAGGTCAGTGTAGCAGGGGCAGGGGTTTGGAGACCATGATTTCAGGGGACACCTAAGTCAATTGGCTTAATAAAATCTATTAAGAAAACATTCTGCATCCCACTTTGAAGAGTGGCGTCTGGGGTCTTAAACGCTAGCAATTGGTCTCTACCCACCTGGATCAAAGGAGAATGAAGAGCACCAAGGACACAAGGTAATTATGAGCCCAAGAGACATGAGGGGGCCACATGAACCAGAGACCAGGAGAACTAGATGGTGTCCGGCTACAACCGATGACTGCCCTGACAGGGAACACAACAGAGAACCCCTGAGGGAGCAGGAAAGCAGTGGGATGCAGACCCCAAATTTTCATAAAAAGACCAGACTTAATGGTCTGACTGTGACTTGAAGGACCCCGGAGGTCATGGTCCTCAGACCTTCTGTTAGCCCAAGACAGGAACCACTCCCAAAGCCAACACTTCAGACGGGGATTGGAGTGGACTATGGGATAGAAAATGATACTGGTGAAGAGTGAGCTTCTTTGATCAAGTAAACATGTGAGACTATGTCAGCATCTCCTGTCTGGAGAGGAGATGAGAGGGCAGAGGAGGTCAGAAGCTGGCCGAATGGACACGAAAATAGAGAGTGGAGGGAAGGAGTGTGCTGTCTCATTAGCAGGAGAGCAATTAGGAGTATACAGCAAGGTGAATATAAATTTTTATATGAGAGACTGACTCAATTTGTAAACTTTCACTTAAAGCACAATAAAAATTATTTTAAATTTTTATTTATGCCATTTTCACAATACATATTATATATTTCACTTATTTGATTATTGTTTTCCTCCCCTTGCTGGAATGTAAGCTCTGTTTCATTTGCTGATTCTTAGGGATTTCCTCTACGTAAGCCTGGTTCTTTCCAGTATGAAGTGGTGGTTTGGGTGACATCTCAGAATTTTCCTGTCCGGTGGCAGTTCTGCCCTACACAGAAGAAGACGTAGGGGTGGAGCTACTATCATTTATAAGGAAATGGTCCTTCTTAGTTTGTTCTTCCCTTCCTTTCTTCTAATCCATTGGTTCAACAATATTTATAGAGCCAGGAATTTGCTAGGCCCTGGAGACAAAAAAAAAAAAAAAGTGGCAGACTCTACCCTAGGGAGCTCCTAGGCTATTGAGGAAAAGCAGATGACCACATTGTAGGTTGGAGAGTTCAAGAACGAGGCACCCACACAGTGAGCCTTCCTCACTCCCAGGGCCATCTCTAGCAGCCACCTGCTGGGGTCTATGATAACATTTGCATCCCAAGCCTTGGCAGCCTTGGAGTATGGGGAGGCATATCATTTAGGATTTTATTTTTTATGCTCTGATTAAAATTTTATGGTCTACGTCTATTTCAACATGTGTTACTCCATAAATTAGGCCATAAAAGTCGCACATGTATATATAAGTTGTCTTTTGATTCAAGTACTTCATCATTCCTGCTCAAGCTGGTCTTAAATCTTATTCTGCAAGTTGTCAGAGAAGTAACTGTCCAGCTCCTTTCTTCTTTCTCCCTCTCCTCCTACCTCAAGGGACACTAGCAGGCAAGCTCACCTCAGAAGCTACGACAAGTTCTAAGTTCAACAAGTGGTGCAACTCATTCTTGACACTGAACTTGTCTTGGCCATCACTCTAATCCAGTCGTTGGGATCCTGCTTTAATCCTTGCAACCAAGCCTCTGTCTCGGTCTAGTTATAGCAACTGAATGTTTCTCTCAGCCCTTGTGCCCTCATCATTATCTGGCTCCTTTTGTCGTATCCAGGTTTCCCTGGGACCAGAACCAGCCTTACCCATCACAGTCTTCCCTTGGTCTGTGATCCTGTCTTTAAGCCCAAGTTCCATGACTTCAACCCAATTTTTGCAGTAGCTCCTCATTAGTGCCTGAACCTACCTATTTTTGCTGCCAGTTCCCCATGCTATGATTTGCTCACCAATGTGACTCACTGTGGGACTTTCCCAGACTTTCTGCTCACCGCTGGGGGATCTGCTTGGCTTTGGGCTTAGTGGTTCTTAGTGTCCCATGGCACACGAGGGCACTGTCGACCCTTACTATTGTACCACCAAATTGTGATTACAATGCAGAATGTATTTTTGTTATGACTGAAGGTGCAGAGTTTTATGAACAGGATATCTCTTGCTTTGACTGAGAGGTAAGAAATGGGGTAACACATCTGCTAGAACATTCTAGGGCTGAGAGTGCGTACAGTGCAATGAAGCACCCTACCCACATCCAGTGACAAGCGTGTGGGCCTGGGTGCTTTCACAGTCTGTGCGAGGTTTATGACGCTGCAGGAGTGGCTGTGCGGTAATCACCACTGACTTCTCTAGTGCCATTTTGTGTCTTTTCATCGCTCCAGATGTGTCAACAAATATTTTGGTATATTTAAAGTGTGACTTGAAACACACACAATAAAGTCGCCAGGGCTCAGGCTCGTCCTCCTACAACCAACCCTGGAGCCATCAAGCAGCTCCTACTCTTTTAAAGTAGAGCAGTGCCGTGGCCTGAGCAATTGCTGGGTGCTTGGCGAGAGTGATCACAAATGGACATGCACATGCCTGTGACCTAGAAATTCCACTTTAGGAACTGACTTTCCCGATACACTCGGAGAGGCCTGCAGATGAACGTGTGAGATTATTCACTGCAGCATGATTGGAAATAGCAAAAGATTGGACACCACCTAAATGTCCATCTGTAGGAGTCTCTTTGGGTCACCAAGACTAAGGAGGTTGGCTCACACAGGTATCGGCCCAAATCTGGGTCACAGCAGTATCAGAGAGCAGTTTGGAGAACATTTTCTGTGAGGGTACAGCATTGCACACACGCAGCCTAGATCAGTTTGGGATCAGAAAAGAGAGACAGGAGAACTAGCTGGGGACTACATGCTGGGGTGTGGGGTGGATGGGTGGCTATGTGTCCTTGAGGGAGAAAAAGGAATAAGACAGATGCATTTGGCGGGGGCGGAGGGGGCTGTGGATGAGGAGCCTGCTTGGTGGATAGCCAGGAGGAGCACTAGGGTCCTGGGCTAAGAGGAGAGATGAACGTAATAAGATAGGTTGTCTTTAATTGCCACCAAGTTGATTCAAATTCATGAAGACCCCATCTATTAAGAGTAGAACTGCTCCATAGGGTATTCAAGGCTGTGACCTTTCAGAAGCAGATTGCCAGGCCTTTCTTCTGAGGTGCCTCCGGGTGTGTTCGAACCCCCAACCTTTTGGCTAGTAGTCAAGCACTTAATTGTTTGCACCATTCAGGGACTCCTAATAAGGGGAGAGGGGCTTAAAGGTGGACATGGGAACTGCCAGAGACAGAATTTGCTTTGTTACCAATGTAACCTGGGGGACATGGATGAGCCCTCTTGCAGGGAAACATGAGTTCTCTGCTAAGTCCTGGAAGAGCTGCCCCCCTCGCTGGCAGTACCGCTGCCTGTGTTTAGCACACACGGCTGGGAAAACACAGCCAATCGGAGTGCTTTCCTCCCTTGTCTTTGTGGTGCACATAAATTTCTCCAGTTGTTGGCCCTGACCTGGAGCTTCATTTGCAGCATCTACCATGAAATGATTGATCGTTTTGTGTAATTGCCTTAAATCCTTGTTTGGTTCTAGTTTCCCTCCCCGGTTCTCTACAAATCACTCTGAGCTGCGTCTAGCTTCTCTCCCCATCAGATGCCAGAGCCCGGCTTCTCTCTGGGCTGCAGGACTCTGCTGCTAGTTCATGGAAGAAAGAGCTGGTGTGCCACACCTGGTTCCTGAGAGAGGGGCCCTGAAAGCCAGGTGCAGAGCAATGTGTCTCAGGTTCCAAAGCTGAGAAAGGTGCATGCCCATGGGCACAGCAGGGCTTTGGAATTCCACCACGATTCCCAAAGCCCGGTTGCTGTCGAGTCAACTCTGGCTCATGGCAACTTCATGTGTCTCAAAGTACAACTGTGGTCCAAAAGGTTCTCAATGGCTGATTTTTCAGAAGTAGATCGCCAGGCCTTTCTTCCAAGGTTCCTCTGGGTGGACACAAACCTCTAGCCTTTCTGTTAGCAGCCAAGTGTGTTAACTGTTTGCACCACCCGGGTACTCCTCCCCATGACTGGTGGCATAGTAAGCCACTCAACCGCATGCAGACCACTCTGGGGAAACAGTGGTACTTCTCTGAGTCTTGCTCAGGTTGCATCTATAAACAGAGAGAGTTGAAGAACTGAATCCACTACCCCAGGGGTTTTCCTCCTCCCTTCCTTTCTCCTCTTCTTCTTACTCCATAGGGATCAGGACCAGCAAGCCCACCATCTGCATGGTGGTCATTTCTGGTACACACCTACTACGTTTCCAACAAAAACGGGGTTTTTATTCTTTGCTTTTGCTTTTGGACTGACTTATTTTCTTCAAGTGATTTAAGATTTAAGTTAAGTATTTCAAAATTCTGCAACCTAAAGAAAAAGTTTCAGAAAGCATTGCTTCAAAGAGGTATGTTAGGAAGAACACTGGATTTGGAGCCAGGTGACCTCAGTTCAAATCCTGAGCTTCCTAACTGCCTGGCCTCAGGCCAGCACTCTGGCCCTAGATTTCCTCATTTGTAAATTTGGTTTAACAATCCCTGCCTACAAGAGAAGGGACAAATAAACTGTGGTGTATTCAGACAATGAAATACTACACAGTAATAACAAAGAATAAACTACTGATGTGTGCAGCAGCAGGGATGAATCTCACAGACATTATGTTAAGTGAAAGAAACCAGATACAAAACTCTACACTCTGTATAATTCTATTTACATAAAGTTCAAGTGCAGACAACGCTAATAGATGTTGTTAGAAGTCAGAATTGTGGTTATTTCTGAGCGTCTATTGACTAGGAAAAGGAGCCCCGATGGCACAGAGGTAAAGCACTTGGCTGCTAACCAAAAGGTTGGTGGTTCAAACCAGCCAGTCGCTCCATGGGAAAAAGACGTAGCAGTCTGCTTCCGTAAAGATTATAGCCTTGGAAACCCTGTGGGGCAAGTTCTGCCCTGTCCTACAGGGTCATTATGAGTTGGAACCAACTTGATAGTAATAGGTTTGGTTATTGACTGGAAAAGGAGTCTTCATGGTACGGTGGTTAAGGACTTAACTGCTAACTGAAAAGTTGGCAGTTCAAACCCACCAGCCACTCCATGGTAGAAAGAAGTGGCAGTCTGCTTCTATAAAGATTCACAGTCTTGGAAACCCCACGGAGCAGTTCTGCTCTGTCCTATAGGGTCACTGGGTTCCTTAGAGAAGCTAAACCAGTGAAGCATACACACACACACACACACACACACACACGCAAAAACATTTATCTCAAAGAAATGGCTCATGCGGTTAAAGAGGCTGGCAGGTCCCGAGTTCGTGGGTCAGGTGTCAGGCTGGAGGCTTCTCCTAATTCATGTAGCTGCAGGGGCTGACAAACCCAAGATCGGCAAGTAAGACAACAGGCTGCTGGCCCAAGTCCCAAGAACTAGAGGTCAGATGATGACGAGCCAAGTGCAGGATCCAGAGCTGGGCAAAAGCCAGCAAGCTTTGCCAGAAAGTATACCATACTGGATGCAGGCAACATCTCCAAGGAAGCTCCCTTTCAACTGATTGGCTGCTCATAGCAGATCTCATCATGGAAGTGATTACATCATTACACAACTGCCAAACTACACCATAACTGCCAAACCACTGAGAATCATGGCCCAAGTTGACACACAACCTTAACAATCACAGTCAGTATGAGCCGGAATCAACTCAGAGGCAATGGGTTTGGTTTACTGAGTGGGATGGGGTATGACAGAACATTCTGGGATGCTGGAAATATTCTACATCTTGACCTGCTAGGGTTATACAGGTGCAAACATGTGTAAAAATTCACCAAGCTGTGAACTTTATGCATTTTTTCATGTGTATGTTATGTAAAAAAACCAAACAGTTGATGTAAAGTTGATTCCAACTCATGATGACCCCGTGTGTGTCAGAGTAGAGCTGTGTTCCAAGGTTTTCAAAAGTAGATTGCCAGGCCTTACTTCCAAGGTGCTTCTAGGTGTACTCAAACCTCCAACTTTGCAGTTATCAGCCAAGCAATTGTACCACCCAGAGTCTCCATGTATGCTATACCTTACTTAAAAAAAAAAGAAGAAGAAGAAAATTCCTGGTTAGTGCCCCTGGCTATGGTAAGTAAAACTAGCCATACTTGTTAAAAACACCAAACACATATAAATTACTTTTGTTAAGTGATAATAATGACTTAGAAAGATGTTAGATCCTTGAGAAAGAACACCATTCTGTTCTTCTACCCCAGAACTAATTTAACTAAAAGTAGAAGCTCAGCACTCCTGGGAAGTTATATATCACCAGAGGGATATGATTTGAACTATAAAAAAAAAAAAATAGCCTGTGATATTTCTAGTGTTGTTATAGAACTTAGCATTGGCTGAGTGCTAACCCTGTAGTATATCATTTCATAGCCATAAAAAGTGGGGTTGTCCTTGCTGCCCTCAGTTCTTTGACCTCTGACTGGCCTCAGACAGGCCTTAGAAGTCATTCAAGCACCCAGGCCCCAATTCTCAAAATTTCTAAGGCTCTGCAGCCACTCTGCTGCCTGTCACCTAATGGCATACCATCTTCTTCCTGAGGTTAATAGTCCAAATGATTATATCTAGTAGTGTTAACAGTACAATCAAGACTGTGCCCTCAAACGTGTGCCTAACTGCCTCCATGAGCAACTGCCTCCTCTGCCATGAGATCAAAATAATTGGATGGTGCCTGGCTATCATTACTGAACATTTTGATCAAAGATTCTATAGAAGAATCCTGACCAAAAGGGGGTAAAATGTGGAACGGAACTTCAAATTCTCATGGAATCTAGACTTTCTGGGGCCTTTGAGGCTGGATGACCGCCCCCCTGAAACTATTGCCCTAAGGAAATCTTTAAACTTTAAACCAAAACTATCCCTTGAAGTCATCTTTAAACCAAAAATAAACCAAAACCCATTGCCAATGAGTCAATTTTGACTCACAGCAACCCTGTAAGACAGAGTAGAACTGCCCCATAGGGTTTCCAAGGAGCAGCTGGTGTATTCAAACTGCGAACCTTTTGGTTACCACTGAGCTCTTAACCACTGCACCACCAGGGCTCCATAGCAACCCCAGTTTAGTTTAATTAGAAAAGAATGTCTGCCTTGAGCATTGTGATCTTTTAAAGAATTATCTAATATGTGATCAAACTGACAAAAGCAACTAGAAAGGTTAGATGAGAAACTTCGGGGGCAGTGAGTTTGTGTTAATGATGGTAAAGTAATTGAGAAAAGGATATCAAGAAAGGATATCAACCTGAAGAATATAAAAAAGACTGTGTTCTTAGTGAGGAAGGCAGGCAAGCAGTCTGGTCATGAGTCGGGG
Source organism: Loxodonta africana (assembly GCF_030014295.1). Lineage (NCBI taxonomy): Eukaryota > Metazoa > Chordata > Mammalia > Proboscidea > Elephantidae > Loxodonta > Loxodonta africana. Next base: position 57,064,713 of record NC_087352.1, on the reverse strand, counting down.
TGTGCAGTTACTGAAATTCTGCAGCCAGTTAATTTCTATTGAAATCTAGTGGGATTTAGGGAATTTTCCTTTTTCTCATTTGTAAAATGAGTCTTTTTGGTTTGTCCCAGAATGCTCTGATCTCCTACCCTCAAGGTGGATTCTCCAATTGTGTTGAGCCTGCTTCTCAAGAGGACCTGCCCCCAACAGATTAAACTCCAAATGTCCTCTTCCTTCTCTAGACTACCTACAGTCCACACACCTTATAAGCCCAGTTGAAGCGCCACCTTTTCCTGAAAGCCCTCCTTAATAGTCCCAGCTATAACAAACCTTCCCCTTTTCCAAAAACCCAGAGCAGCAGTGGCATGGCTCCAAACTGTAGCTTGGATAGTAACGCTCTCTTCCACGTCCCCAAAAGCTCCTCCTCTGAGCCACTCCAAATAAGCATAAAATCTAAACAAAAGCAGTGTACTTTCATTCTAATGCTACTCTGAGACAGGCACTCTAATGCTACCTTCTAACCAGAATGCCTCTCTTAAACCCAAGCTACACAGAAATTCTGGAGCCTTCTCAGCACAGCAGTAAGTCTGTTCCACACACTTGATTATATTGAACACAGCACTAGATTATATGTTGCCTTGTATTCTCAATTATTTCTCATCTCTAGATCTTGGTCTTCAGATTATAAATTCCTCAAGGGCAGAAATCGTGTCATAATTATGTTGTATGCCCACAGGGTCTCACAGAGGGTTTAGCATAGACAAGATAGTGCTAGTTACTAAAGATTTTGAGATGCTCTGAGGAAAACATACTACACTTTGTACATTCATCAAATTAATTTTATTGATATTATTTGTAGTAGGAATGATGATAACTATGATGAATAATTGTTAGTGTTCTTATAATTGCATTTGTTATTGACTTTTCCAGATGTTAAAAGCAATTTATAAAAAGCCAGTTGGACTTTAAACTGCACTGCTGCTTTTTTCTTAATGGTAATTTTGTACTTTTTCATTGCATCTTAAAAAAAACTGTACTCAGCACATTTTGTAGGCTGATGAAATAAACTGCTCAAAAACAACTCTGACATCTGTAGCGTGCATATCAACAGACTTGTCTTAATTCCAATCATGTACATTCCCAGTTTAGGATGGAGTTATTTCTGATTTTGTTCAAATAGCAACTGCAGTTTATTTACACACTGGATAATGTGTTTTCCATGATCTTCCTTGAATTAACAGCTGTGGGGTTGGTATTAACCACTTGCACGGCACAGGTCCACAATCCTTTATTCAAAACTCTTGGGGTCAGATGTGTTTTGGAAGTCTAAAGTTTTTGGATTTTAGAAAAGTATAGGGTCGCTACGAGTTGGAATTGACTCAATGGCCACAGGTTTTTTTAGTATGAAGCCTAAATCGTATATTTTATAACACCCCCAACCAGAGCTGGGGCAGTGCCCAGTAATCAAACACATTAATATTTCCATAGTAAAACCTAATGAGATAAATAATTTTAAGTAGCTTCACTCCCATTCAGGTCAGGTTTTGCTGCCAAATGAGGTTTTGCTGCTAAACTTTATCATCAAACTTTGGGGTTTCAGAGCATTTTGGATTTCGGAATTGTAGAGGAGGGCTTGTGGGCCCATGTCCACCTTCAACGATGTATACAGGGTAGAGTCGACAAAGGGGTTTGTCAGAGATTCTAGACCCAGTGCCCCTCCAGGTCCATCCATCTTTCATCCATTTGCGGATTACAGTTCAATTAAGTCAATATTTGTTGAGGGCTTTCTATGTTCCAGGCACTGTCTTCACTCCTGTGAGAGATAGAAAGATATGGCTTTTCCCCTCAACTCATAGTCTAATATCAGCACAGTGAAGCTCACAGCTAAACTCAGGACAATGGAGATCTCTGACAGAAAGAGATACAGAGAGCTGAGAGTGAGCGTGGAGGCAGAGATCCTTCAGGGAGTTTGGGGAGACTTGATGGAGTAGGTGGCATTTGAGTTGAGCTCTCATTAAAGGGAAGGATAGAATTCCACAGGTGGATGTGGGAGGGAGGGGCTCAACATCCTGAAGTAACACTGAGTAAAGGCACGGGGTGTGGGTGTGTGGGTGTGTGGTGGGAGCTGGATACTTGGTACTCAGAGAGGCAGAAAGGAGCCTCCTGTCCAAGGAGGGACCATTACTTGCCTTTCACTTCAACCCCACTCTCTCCACACCCACCAGGCTAACCTGCTCTCAGCTCTGGGTAGTCACTCCCCAGAAAGCCCTACACAACCAGTTTCTGCCTCCAAAAACATAGGATCAGCAAACAGTGCCATGGTCACCAGCCGTGAGTGCGTAGTCAAGATTGAGTCTGAAAATTCTACCTCCCCTAGCAGGGAGAGAGCGTACAAACACATTACATCACCCTCAGGAGCCTCTGGCCTGCCCCTGTGCCAATGTCTGGGACAACTGGAAGCTAAAAGTCTTTTCCTGTCCTGAGCTGGAAGCTACAGATATGTCTAAAACTTACTACTTGTGATGACTTGTCTCCTGGCCCCTGCCCCACCAGGCTCCCTGTGTCCTGACTGCTGGCTCCATCCTGCTGGCTGTTTCAGGCTTCTCTCAGCCCTAGCCTCCTCCCATTTCAGACTTGATTGGCCCTCTTGGGCCTACATAATAAAGCATCACAGAGACTCTATGTTCACCCTTTTACTGTGGCAGCTGATCCTCCCTTTTTTCCCCCCAGAACAAATTAGAAAGTATCTTCTGCAGACTTGCTCTGGGGAGAGTCTTGTGCTGAATGCTTGGGGTCATCAAATTTGTCTAGGTTGTGGCTCCTGCTTCAAGGAACTCAGTGTCTAGTTGGAGAGAAGTTACACATGCATGTATGAAAAATATTTAACAAATGTGTAGTTTTAGCTGTGTGCTGTTCAGCAGAACATGAGTTGTGATAATTTCTCTGGCCTTGTGGTGCCCTACACTTGTTCCTCTGTGTAAGAATGGCATGGCACTGGCATCTGACGTCCTCTAACTTCACAAGAGGGAAGGAAAATCCAGACCAACAGCCAAGGCTGATTCTGGTTCCTATGAAGTGGTGGTCAGACATGTCTCCTCTCTCCACCATCTTTACCAGTTCTGACACCAACTATCCCTTCTATGGCACTCTTTACTTCTCTGCTGAGTTTGATAATTCATTGCAATGACCACACAGAACTCACAGACCACACTCACGATTATGGGGTTTATTAGGGAAGTAACCGGTTACAGTTCAGGTTCAGGAAGGCTCAGGATACAGTTCTTCCATCAGGACAGCATCTTCTCAGCCGTGACCACAGGCAGGTCTCTGTCTGGCCTCCAGCCCCTAGGCCAGGCTTCTGCCCTGCTTGGGCAAGTGTTACAAAGCTCTTTTAGCTCTGCCGATAAGTGCCCAGAGGTATCCCACTCTACTAGTAAGCCTTAACCCTGGCCAAAGGTGTTCAGCTGTAGCTCTGTGGGTCAGCAAACCTAGTTCCACCAAGTGCCTGAAGGCACCCTACTCCACCAGCAAGCCTCCTGCCCAAAGGTGCTCAGCTTTCTTGCTCCATGGACTGAGAAACCCATTGCACCATCTACTGATGGCCTCTCCTGCCACCGTTTCTCTGCCACCGCTTCTCACCGTCTTCAGTGTTACAGCCCTCTCTCTCCAACTCCTGGTTCTAGGGGCTCCTCAGTGCAGAGATCCTAGGTCCTAAGGATGTCCTCTGCTCTTGGCTCTTTTTCATTGGTGGTGGTGAGATCCTTTCCCGGCTCTGGAATTGGCTCTATTTTAAGCCTAACGGGATGGCAAAACTGACCAATCCCCTTGGTGGGTCACATTTACCTTATTTGCACAGTCCCACCCAATCACGTGGGAGGGAGTTACCAGACCATGGCAAAAAAGGCTGTACAAAAGCGATCTATCGCATTGCACTCTGCCAACCTGATTTCAGCACTGCTCCAGCCCCTGGTTCTGCTCTGGGTCCACCTCAAGCACAAACCCCTGCATCACTCAGTTTACTGCCTTGAGGCTTCTCCACAGCCTCCTTGATCTGGAAAGGTGGGGTGGGAGTGTCAATGTCCCCCTCAACCAATGGGAGCAGGAGTATAGGAATAAATGGCTCCAGCCTCTACCCTTGAGCAGTTCAAATCTGAGAAGGTTTCTACACGGATCCTCAGAAGATCCTCAAGTGGAGGGAAACTCAGTTGCCCACAGTGGTGACCACTCAATAACACATTCTTCTATTGGTTTCCCCCTCCCTGTCCTACTCTCCCCACTCCCACCTTTCTGCCTCCTGGGATCTCCACCAAATCCACTATCTCAGGGGAGTCAAAACCAAGACATTTTCCCATCTATAAAGTGAAGGATTTGGACACTTTTTAGACAAGAAAAGTGAATCCTAAAGAGTCCTTCCCAAGGTCACACAGCTGATCAGGGGCACGTGAGGCAAGAACGAAGCATGAAAACTGTCTTATTATACCAGTTTTCCCAGACTATATCTACAAAGTTATTCCAAATAAGTCCCACATCACCATGCTGGGGAGGACTAAGCTAATGACCCTCAGCCTCTATCCAAACCCCCCATCTTACAACTTTATAGGAAAGAGTTGACATTTGGAGGCAGTTTAGGGTCTTAGAGCCCTTGTTCAGTTGACAGCTTCGCAATAGCCATAAACAGAAGCATGTCTTTATTGTGCCCCGCAATTTGTGTGATAAAATACCCTTTTCCAGTTACTATCCCCGGGGCTTTTCTATATAGGAAGCTATTCTTTTTACTAGATGAACTGTTCATCTACATTCTTAGAGGCTGTTTACCCAGCACATACAAGGTAATCAAAATATGAGAAGAATGGTTTACGGAAGGAAAAACAGCCGTGCCCATGTATAATTTATGGAGTGTGCGTACATAAGTGTACTTGATGGATTTGCCAAAAAACGCGGTGTTAGCAAACATAAAAGCTTGGGCAGAGACCGCGAAGTGACGGAAATGGAGTGAAAATAGCCTCATGTTATATATTGCCCAGGGACCCTGGTGGTGCAGTGGTTAAAGGGGTTAGCTGCTAACGAAAAAGGTCGGCTGTTCAAACTCACCAGCAGCCCCAAGGGCGAAAGATGTGGCAGTCTGATTCGGTAAAGATTTACAGTTTTGGAAACCCTATGGGGCAGTTCTACTCTGTCCTATTGGGTCTCTATGAGTTGTAATTGACTCGACAGCAATGGGTTTTTATATATTGCCTAGAAGCCCTAGTAGTGCAGTGGTTAAAATTCTCTGCTGCTAACCAAATGGTTGGTGGTCCAAACCCACCAGCTGCTCCGAAGGAGAAAGATGTGGCAGCCTGCTTCTGTGAGATTTACAGTCTTGGAAACCCTGTGGTACAGATCTACCTTGTCCTGTAGGGTCGCTATGAGTTGAAATTGACCCGAAGGCAATGGGTTTGGTTTTGGTTTTATATATTGCCAGAGCAGCAAGCCTTAAGGGACATACGAGTTGATTAAGAGTGCTCTGATAACAAATTAGACTTTGGTAAGCAATCGTGATGAGATAAAAAAAGTGCTGAACCAAGAGATAAATTTGAGGGGGCTTCTGTTTCTTCATTGCAAAATAAAGACAATGGACTAAAATATTTGTGATGGGGTTTTAAGCTCTAAAAGCCTATAATTCATTCATTTCCCCTTTCCTGCCTGTGGAGAGGCAGCAGACCAGAGTGACTAAAAGCATAAACTCTATCATCTGACTGGATTCAAACACCAGCACCTCCACTTATGGCCTTCGTAAGTTTTTTAACCTTCCATACCTCAGTTTCCTCAGCCATAAAATACTTCCCTCAGGGAGTTGCCATAAGGATTAAATGAGTAAATACACATAAAAAGGAGTAGGACAGTGGCTAGTACAGTAAGCACTGTATGAAGTATAGCTGTCATTATTGGTCTTTTTAATTAGAACTGAAAGTCAATCTGAAATAGGGAAAACTAAGATTGACTCAAGAAATGCACTGCTGTTTTTAAGTGTATGTTGTTGCTATGCCAGGTCTTTTCTCCCTTGAAGCCAATGGTGCTAACCTTTCAGTTAGCAGCTGAGTGCTTAACCACTGTGCCACCAGGGCTTCTTTTATAAGCGGATAAAGTAATTCAAATTAACTGCTAACAAAGTGTTGCCCAAGTAGAGGCCTTGCCAGGTTTTCATTAGTAAGCAGGTAGAGTCAGCTGTAGTTAGCACAATTGGTAATCTATATGCAAATAGAAGGTGATAAAGTTGTGGAAAATACTTTGTTCTCTTAGTTAGATTAAACAATCAACCAACCAACCAGTTTCCACAGAGTGGACTCCGACTCATGGCAACCCCATGTGTGTCAGGGTAGAACTGTGCTCCATAGGGTTTTCAGTGGCTGATATTTTGGAAGTAGATTACCAGGCCTTTCTTCAAAGTCATCTCTGGGTGACTCAAACCTCCAGCCCTTCAGTTAGCACTACCCAGGGACTCCAGGCTAAACTTAGCCTCTCATTATTTTGTTTATGAAATTATAAAAGGCAAGTAGGGCCTGCCGAGGACAAACTCTGCTGACTTTATAACTGGGCCTACAAGAAAAAATTGGCACAGGACATCATTCACCTATGGGCAGCATTAAATGAAGTGCAATGCACTGATTTAAAGAGGCATTCTGCCCCCTGGACCTCTTCTGGACTGCATTTATTTAGCTCTCGGCACCCTGCTTTAATACAAACTTGGCAAAATGAGGTATGGCCACTAGAGGGCGAGCCAATGATGAAGGTCTGGAGTGGTTGGACAAACTGGAGGTGTTTACTTGGAGAACAAATGGCAAGAGACATGACAGTGGCCTCCAAATGTTAGATTTAATCTGTAAAGCTCCAGAAACCAGAACCATGACCAATGGGTAGCTATTTCAGGAGGGCTGATTTTTTTTTTTAAGTAGACTCTTAATGGAAGTACAATATAAAAAAGAAAAATACACAAAGCATAAGTGTACAATCAGAATGTTCCTTTGAAACAAGGATGGTTAGACTATGTCTTACATACTTTGGACATGTTATCAGGAGAGATCAGTCTCTGGAGAAGGACATCATGCTTAGCAAAGTACAGGGTCAGTGGAAAAGGGGAAGACCCTCGAGATGGACTGACACAGTGGCTGCAACAATGGACTCAAGCATAACCACGATTGTGAGGATGGTGCAGGACCAGGCAGTGTTTCGTTCTACAGTACACAGGGTCTCTATGAGTCAGAACTGACTCGACGGCACCTAACAACAACAACAGCAACATATGTGTACAGCTTGAAGAATTTTCACAAAGTGAACACACTAAATAACCACCACCCAATTCAAGAAACAGGAGCCCTGGTGGCACAGTGGTTAAAGGCTTGGCTGCTAACTCAAAAGTCAGCGATTGGAACTTACCAGCTGCTCTGAGGGAGAAGGTTGTGGCAGTCTGCTTCAGTAAAGATGTACAGCCTTGGAAACCCCCGGGGCGCTTCTACTCACAGGATCATTATAAGTTGGAATCCACTCCACAGCAGTGGGTAATTCAAGAAACAGAACATTATTAGCGTCAGAAGGCTCCTTACCCCCTATTCTGGTCACTCTCTGATTCCTAACACCAAAAGTTTGCTTTGAGCTTTGCCTGCTTTTAAGCATCTCGTAAACGGAACCTTGCAATGCACTCTTCTGTATCTGACCTCCTTTGCTCATCAGTATGACTGTGAGGCTCACCCTCGCTGTTGCACTTGGCAGAGTTCATTCATTTGCGTTGTTGTATTCTCCATTCTCCTGGGGACGGGCATTTGGGTTATTTCTAGTTTGGGGCTACTATGAATCCTGTTGCTGTCTAATCAATTCTGACTTCTGACTCATAGCGACCCTATAGGACAAAGTAGAACTGCCCCATAGCGTTTCTAAAGAGCAGCTGGTGGACTTAGCAGCTGAGCTGTTAAACACTACACCACTAGGGCTCCTTTAAGTAATCTTGTACACGTCATTTACTGCACATGTGTACACATTTCTGTTGGGTAAACACCTAGGAGGGGAATTGCTGGATCACAGAGTCTGCATATTTTCAGCTTTAGTAGATAGTGCGTATTCTAAAGTGATTGCTCAAATTTACATTCTAACCAGAGTGTATTGAGAAGCCCAGTTGCTCCACATTCTTACCAATACTTGTTTGCCCATCACTTTCATTTTACCAGGGCTTTGAGCCAGTTCGTGGGATTTGAACCCCTGCTGAGAATTTGCATTTCCACCCCAGGTATGCTGAATCAAAATCTACATTTTAACAAAACTCCCCAGGTGAGGGTGATTCTTATGTACAATAATTACTGAGAGCCACTGCTCTGCTAGCGGTTCTCAGAACTGGTCCCTAACCAGCAGCATTAGCATCACTGGGGAATTTGTTAGAAACGCAGATTCTCAGCAGGGGTTCCAACCGGAAGGAACTGGTTCGAAGTCCTGCATTTAACCCATTTAGTGGGCGTGTAGCATTATCGGAAACCCTGGTGGCATGGTGGTTAAGAGCTGCTAACCAAAAGATCTGCAGTTTGAATCCACCAGGTGCTCCTTGGAAACCTTGGAAACTCTGTCCTACGGGGTTGCTATGAGTTGGAATCGACTCGACGGTAACGGGCTTGGTTTCGGTAGAGTTATCACATGGTAGTTTTAATTTCATTTTCTTGATGAGTAATAATTTTGAGCATCTCTTCATCTCTTTATTGGCCATTTGCTTATCCCCTTTGTAAAGTGTCTGTACAAGTCTTTTGTCAATTTTTCCACTGCGTTTTTTTCTTAAGGATTAAAAAAAAAAAAAAAAGGATTATAGCAGTTATTTATTCTGGAAATGAGTCTTCTGTCAAATACAGGTTTTGCAAATATCTTCTTGAGATAGATTTCAGCCTGATATAAAGCTGCGCCAAAGCTGCATGAATCTCCCTACCACTGGGAGAGTTCAGTGAGAGACTGGGCGGCCACCTACTAGGGGCACTGAGGGAAGTATCCCTGCACTGGGTGGATGAGCTAAATAGTAATGTCCATACATGGATAACATTTTATACATAACTCATTTATTCACACTTGACATCATTTGGCCGTTTATACAATCCGGCAAGAGAACACTGATGTCCCTGCTCATTTTTGAAATTTTTGTTTTTATTTTTTAAGCCTGGCTTCCTAGGGTTTCTCCCCTGAGTCATCATAGTTTAGTGCTCAGTCAGTGACTGGTCAGATGTTGTTCTTAAACACCTTGAGCTGGTTAAGGCTTCCACCTTTTGCTTTTGGGATCTGTGTAAGCGTTGGAGAATCCATTCAAAGTTAAGGCAATTTACAAATTTGCTCTGGCTCTTACTTTCTGTATACAAGGCCTCACATTCCGCCACGGATGAGTAGATATTGAGGGCCTGCTCTGGTCTGTCATGAACATGCATGTAGCTTTATGCCTACGCAGCCTTCCAGACCACCAGAAATCTGTGGGAGCTTATCAAGGTCTATTACGGCCATCACCTTCCCCTGATAACCCTCTAAATTTCTGGCTGGTCTGTTACTTGCTTTAACCAGTATTAAAACCTCAGGCTAGCTGTGATGTTGACCTTCCCTGATTTTTTGCCGCCAAGATCCTTATTCCTTTTGACAATGCCCCCCAAAAAAGCCGTGGGTTTTTCCAAATTCTGCTCCAAATGAAGTCAGCCCCCTGTGGCCCTGAGGCTGCAAGTCGCATTGCCCGCGCCCCGCGCCCCGCGCCCCGCGCCCCGCGCCCCGCGCCCCGCGCCCCGCGCCCCGCGCCCCCACCCCGCCGGACTACTGCTCCATTCAGCTGCTGCAGGGATGGGAGCAGCCCCAGCCCAAAATGCCATAGACATCCACTGCTCTTACCAAAGCTTAGTCGTTTTTCCTGAATAAATGCAAGCCCCAGGTCAACTTCCAGAATACTGAAATTGTTTTTGACAATGTTTCCAGTTTTATCATTACTTTTTGAGAGAGGATTTGCAAAGCTCAGCTCCCCGGGAGCAAGGAGTTTGTTTTGTTTACAGCTGAAGTCCCAGAATCTACAACAATGCCTTCACATAGTAAAAATTCTCACATAGTAGGCACTCAGTTAATGTTTTATGAATGACCGAGTGGGTTAATGAAAAGTGGCTGGTAGTCCCAGCTTAGCCTACAAAAATGTCCTGTAATACTGTGACATATGTATGTAAGAGGAAAGAGAGGGAGGCAAGAGGAAATGGGCATAAGGTAGACAGAGAGGAGAAAGTATACCTATTAACAAATGAATAAGAAAGGGAGGCATGGGGGCAAGTAAGAAAAATAGGAAGTTTACCATTCAGATGTATAAGTCTGTGAAATCTAAATAAGGAACAGTCATATCTGAAGAAAGAAAATTATGTGTAATAAAAACACAAATTTTGAGGAAAAAAAGCATGGTTCATCCATGAGTTAAAAGGAACACACAAGTATATTGTAGTTAAATATTATAAGACTGAGAAACACTGGAAGGACCTTTATGAAACTATAGTGGAAGCCTATTTGGGCATCCTCTCCGCATGGGATGAATGTTTCGGGCCAGCACTGGATGGTTGGTCAGGATGTCCTGGATCTTGTCCTGGCAAATCTTGTGGGCTGCTATCCCTGCTTCAAACTCTCGGCGATTCTCTTCCTTCTCTGCTTCCCGGGCCTGCTGCTGGGCGGCTATTTGCATCTGCAGTTGCATCCTATACTCCTGGGCTAAACCACAGCGCCTAAAGTATTAGCAATGCCAAGGTATAAAATTATCAAAGTTAGTATTTGGATTTATATAGGGCGTCACAATTTGAATGTCATTTGTGAAGTCAAACTAAAATTCCCCTTAAAATTGAGGTGAGTGGGAAAGAAATGGACGAAAAATTCAGTAATGTGTTTCTTATACAATAATAATAAAGATAATCTTAGAACAAATCTTGATTTTAGGGAGGGAATCCATCTTCCTGGCTCATGATATTTTACTGCTATGTGGAGGGTATCCTTGGCCTCTCCCCATCCCCCTGCTCACTCGTCTAGATAAGGAAGAAGTGATTTGTCTATTGTGGTGAAACTGGAAAGAATGAACAGGCATACTCAGTCTAGCTTTTCCCTTTTCCTCTTGGGAACCGGTCTATCTGTTTTCCACTCTGCTCTCTATTAAAGGGTCATGCCCCTACAGGGGTAGGCCTGCAGTGGTCTGGTACTGCTGGTAACTGGGTAGGTCAGTTTGCCATATTCTGTTCAGTTTTAACAAGCCCAATTTCCTGCATGTATAAGCCACATTTTTAATATATGAGCCATATTTTTAATATATGAGCCATATTTTTAATATCAACTTTTATCAGAAATAAAGATGATGGCATGGATATCTCTCTGTGGCAGACTGGCGTTTCCAAAGATGGCTACAGTAATAGCTCCCTTTCCCACACACTCTTCGGCAATATGAATTAGCTACTTGCCCAATCAAGAGGCGAAGCTTATTTCTCTACGTCCTTATAGCCAGACAGGTGCTGTGGCTGCTTTTATGACCAATAGTAGATGGCAGAAGTGATACTATGTCAGTGCTAGGTGCAGCCCTTAACTGGCCTGGCAGCTTCCTCTTCTGTTTCTCGCAATGCTCACTATTGAGACTCTCCTTCTCAGAAATAGAAGCCCAAGCCATACTATGAGAAGCCCAAGCCATATGGAGAGGCCATGTGTAGGTGTTTCAGCTGATAACACCAGGTGAGATCCCTGGCTACAGCCAGCATAAACTGCCAGCTATGTGAACGGGCATCTTATATATCCAGCCCAGTAATCCTTCAGATAAAGGTAGCCCCAGCTAACATCTAACTTCAACCACAAGAGAGACATCAAGCAAGAACCATCCAGTTGAGCCTTGTCTACCCATACAATCATGAGATAACTTTAAGCCACAAATTGTTCCCCCGCCTTTTTTTTATTATAGTTTAGATGAAGGTTTATAAAACAAACTAGCTTCTCATTAAACAGTTAGTACACATATTGTTTTATGACATTGGTTAACAACCCCACATGTCAACATTCTTCCTTCTCAAACTTGGGTTCCCTATTACCAGCTTTCCTGTTCCCTCCTGCCTTCTAGTCCACACCCCTGGGCTTGTGTGCCCCTTTAGTCTTGTTTTGTTTTATGGGCCTGTCCAATCTTTGGCTGAAGGGTGAATCTCAGGAGTGACTTCATTGCTGAGCTAAAAGGGTGTCTGGGGGCCATACTCTCAGGGTTTCTCCAGTCTCTGTCAGGCCAGTAAGTCTGGTCTTTTTTTGTAAGTTAGAATTTTGCTCTACATTTTTCTCCAACTCTGTCCAGGACCCTCCATTGTGATCCCTGTCAGAGTAGTCAGTGGTGGAGGTTGTGGTCCATTAGTCCCTTAGACTAATCTTTCCCTTGTGTCTTTAGTTTTCTTCATTCTCCCCTTCTCCTGATGGAGTGAGACCAGTGGAGTATCGTAGAAGGCCACTTACAGGCTTTTAAGACCCCACACGCTACTCACCAAAGTAGAATGTAGAATATTTTCCTTATAAACTGTGTTATGCCAGTTGAGCTAGATGTTCTCTGAGACCATGGTCCCCACACCCCTCCACCCAGCAATTCAGCCCCTCGGGGAGCTTTAAGCCACAAAGTTTTGGATGTTTTGGTATGCAGCAATAAGTAACTACAACATAAAGAAAAAAAAATTTTTTTATATACTTTTTTCTTATCCCTCAGTTGATTCATAAGTGGGGCAAGAAGGTTAGGTGCTATTTATTGAGTCCCCCTCAAATGTCTAATAAATAGACTTTTGAATGAGAAGGAGAAGGCAAGGAAACTAGATTACTGGAAACAGAACATTCAGAACAGAAATAATGAGGATGTTCATGCATTGTGAAGAACGTAGCCAATGTCACTTAACGATTTGTGTAGAAATTCTTGAATGGGAACCTAATCTGGTGTGTAAACTTTCACAGAAAACACAGTATGTTTTTTTTCTTTGATGAGAAGGGAATGTTTTCCTTTTTGGTAAAGGCGAAAATCTCTAACCTCTGGAGGCAAGAACAGAAAGTTAGTAAATTGACCTGTTATGCCTCCAAGCTGACAATAGGCTCAGGTACATAAACCATACTCTTTCTAGAAAAAAAAGAGCTTATTTCTATGTACCAAGTGTAGGTGATTCAGGGGATGAGCCCAGGGACAGGAGGCTGACAAACAATTAGAGGAACCAGGGTCTCATCCTCAACTACACTGCCTGCCTGAACTGGGTACCATGGCCACCAGTGAGAAGGAACTGCTATTGTCCACAAAAGGCTACAAGAAGGCATCTGACTGTTTCTTCCACTTGAACCTGAATGTGGTGACCTGGGGGACACAAGCTGACCCTAGCCTGGGGGTTTGTCAGAAGAAGACAGTGGTATTTCCCAAAGCACCCAGAGCATTTTAGTTTTCTAGCCCAGGGAGGCTTGAAAAATCATCTTGGGGACATTTGCATGGAATCCTGTCACCATAAGCCATTTCTGTTAGTCTAACTGATTAACCAGCCTACCTTTCAGGATTTCATTAAAAAAATTCTTGTTATTTCATTAGGATTTAGGGTTGGTGCCTACTTTTATATGAAATTTTGTACACCATTTTGAACATCTAGAAGGAAAAGCATAATACTGGTGTAAATTAATGTACATAATGCATGAATTATGGCACACTACCCTCACGATGTATTAAAAACAATTTTTTTCAGGAAGCAAATAATAATAAAGAAAGCAAAACCATACCTTGCAAAATTCTCTTTCTCTTCACGGTTAAGTTCCTTAAGACCTTCATTTATGCGTTCCTGTTCCATAGCACGTTCTTCCTGTTCTTTTGCTTTTCGTTGCACTAAGAACAGAAAAACGATTATTTGCCAAATAATATAACTATGTTAACGTTTGTTTTTCAGACAAGGCTTGCTGGCATCCTTCTGAGCATCAAAGCCATATTGTCTTTAGAAAGGCAAAGTTTAGAATCACCGGACTGAATCTTAGATCAATCAGGTGGAAGGAGTTAGCTCCACTGAGGAAAGAGTAGGGTTTAGGGTTATTTATGCTGCGATCTATACAGATTTTCTCTTATTCTTTTTTTTATTGAAAATCTACAGTCAGCTTTTTATACCAGATCACCACTGTACTGTTAAAACACTTCTCACCTTTCCTTTTTTTTTAGGCTAAACAGTTCCCTTGTCATTCATGCTAATAAGAGAGTTAATTTATTATAAAATAAGTATTTTAAAAATCAGTATGAAAAGGCTCTTATGAGTTAGTCATCATTCATAACAGCCTTTTCATACTGATTTTTAAAAAAATACTTATTTTTTAATAACTTTCTTATTAAAATGAATTAATGGACTTCTGGTGTCTCAGTGGTTGAGAGCTCAGCAGCTAACCAAAAGGTCGGGAGTTTGAATCCACCAGCTGCTCCTTGGAAACCCTATGGGACAGTTCTACTCCGTCCTATAGGGTCATTATGAGTCTGAATCAACTAGACGGCAAGGGGTCTGGATTTTGTTGTTTTTATGAATTAATAATAAAAAGTTAAGCATCACAATAGAAGAAAAGGCAAAGGAAATAAACAGAAAACTCACCAAAGAATAAATACAACTGGCCTATATACCCCTTGCCATCGAGTCGATTGCAATTCACAGTGACCCTATAGGACTGAGTAGAACTGCCCCTGGTGGCATGGTGGTTAAGGCACTCAACTGCTAACCAAAAGGTCAGCAGTTCAAAACCACCAGCAGCTCCAGGGGGGAAAGATGTGGCAATCTGCTTCCATAGAGATTTACAGCCTTGGAAACCCTATGAGGTCACTATGAGTTGGAATCGACTGGACAGTAATGGGTTTGGTTTGGCTAATATACATATGAAACACACATATTTTGGACCCAAAATCTATCTATAGGAATTTCTCTTAAATAACTGGAGATGAGTTAAAAACAAAACAAAACAAAACAAAAAAACCCTACGAGCAGAGACAGTAACCTGTAATGCTAAAATAACAGTAAACAGATTGAAAACCCAGGTAGTCCCCGACTTACGACATATTTGAGTTATGACAAACCACACTTAGGAATCATCTGTTTTATTTTTGTGTGTGTACATTTTATCATTAGTAATATGCACTACACACAATGTTGCAGCATGTAATTTGCTGATGTTTTTCTCAGATGTTTATATGTAATGTTTCTAATCCCCAAAGACAAATAAAGATCAGATTTATAAAGATTTTGATAATAAAAGGCAATAATAATTAAAAAAATAAAATTTAAAAAGGTATTCTACTTATGTCAGAACCGACTTACGATGGAGTTGTTAGAAGAGAACCCTGTTGTAAATCGAGGACTACCTGCCATCTGAAGGTCCATTAGAGGTGTTTAGGTAAAACAAATTATGGTTCCCTTTTATAATAGATTTCTAGGAAGTCATTAAAAATATATAACTGAAGAAAAACGACATGGAAAAATGCTTATGAAAAGTGAAAAACAAAAAACGATGAAATGGTATATACAATATGACCCTAATTTGTGAGATGGAAAATTATATACATATGTATATACATATACATACAATAAAAACAGTAGAAGGAGATATACCAAGTGGTGAATAGTAGTTATTCGTAGGTAGTAGGTAGTTATCCGTAGGAAGTGTGGTTGATTTTGTTTCCTGTTTATAAGTGGCCCCAAACACTTAAATTGTCTCGACATCTTCTAAAATTTTTCTCACTGATGAATAACAGAAATCTTTTCAGCCTACAGTTTTCTTTGCAGTTTCTTAAAATTTTATCAAAAATTGGCTTAATAATTTTCAACGGCTGTAATGATTCCTGGAGCCCTGGTGGCACTGTGGTTAAGTGTTTGGCTGCTAACCAAAAGCTTGGCAGTTCTAATCCACCAGCTGCTTCTTGGAAACCCTATCGGGCAGTTCCACTCTGTCCTGTAGGGTCACTATGAGTCGGAATCGATTTGACAGCAAAGAGCTTGGTTTTTTTGGTTTTGGTTTTGGTTATGATTGCTGGAGAGGAGAATGAATCAATGGAACCATAAAGAGCTTTCTCTTACAAAGACCACTAGTGTGAAATCTAATGGGATCCTCAAATAGATGGAGAGTAAATCTATCCATTTACTGCCTTTTCAGTTCATTGGGATGGACGTGGAAATGGCAGGAATCTGAAGGTGGCAGTTCACCCTTTTAACAGTATCTCCTTCTGTGACCAAGCACTGTTGGAGGCCGAGGAAATACAAAGGTGTGCTAAGACAGAGATGTGAGCAAGCCACAAGGAAAGCCCTGGAACGAGGATTTATTCTGAGTGGGGGGAGCACTGAGGGCTTCTCAAGGATGTTTAGAATTTCTCAGCATGGAGAACATCATAAGCAGAGAAAACTACCTGAGCAAAGGTATGAAGGTATGGATAAACCAAGAAAGAAAGGAGGAAAGGGAAGAGGGAGAGACGAGTGTCCGTGCCCCACCTTCTCACTCTCCTTCATGACCACTAAGGCACACAGACTGTTCAAAGGACACCCAAACCCAGAACCCAGTGCCGTCGAGTCGATTCCGACTCATAGCGACCCTATAGGACAGAGTAGAACTGCCCCATAGAGTTTCCAAAGAGCGCCTGGTGGATTTGAACTGCTGAACCTTTGGTTAGCAGCCGCAGCACTTAATCACTACGCCACCAGGGTCCCTTTAACCTTGAGGACATCTCCCCTGTGGCTGCTCAGAATCTGCTGGAATGTGAAACTCTTCATATTTATGCTTCATGTCTCAATTAGATAAATCTCCAAAAGTAGGGATCTTGCCCCTGGGATCCCTCATAGTGTTTCATACATTGTACTATCACTGTTTGAACTGTGTTCCCCCAAAATACTTGTGGTTACAATCTCATTTGGGAATGGGTTTTTGTTATGTTAAGGAGACAGTATTAGTATAAGCTATGTCTTAAGTCAATTTCTTTCAAAACGTAATAGAAGTTAAACAAGCAAGCGAGCCAGGAGAGATGGGGGAAGAGAGATGCTACACCATATGAATATCGCCCAGGAGCAGAAGTTCAAAAGAGACAAGGATCTTGCTCCAGTGCCGACAGAGAGAGGAAGACTTCCCCTAGAGCCAGCACCTTAAATTCGGACTGCTACCCTCCTAAACTGTGAGGAAACAAATTTCTGTTTGTTAAAGCCATCCATTTGTGGTATTTGTTATAGCAGCACTAGATAACTAAGACAAGTATCTATTTAATAAATATTTTGGCTGCTACTTAAATTAAGACCAAACTATAAAATAACTGTACTCAGTTCCTTACACTTCTCTTGAACTTGGAGTTTTCTTGTACACATGACCTCATTTACAAGTTGTTTCCTTGCTTCCTTTTCAAGTTTCAGCTGCCTGTCCTTCTCAGCCAACTTCTTTTCTTTCTCTTCCTCTAATATTTTATCCAGTTCTTTCTCCTGATCTTTTTCTTCCTGGTGTCGCTGTGCCACGTATTCGTTGTATATCTTCTGTTCTCTTACCATATCTTCCTATATAACATAAAGATTAATTCATGTTGTTAAAATTTTTCCATGTGATAACGATATTGAAGATAAGTTTAAAAACAAGTCCCAGTCTTTTAGAGCTATATACGGAAATACTTACAGATAAAATATTATGATAGGCAGTGGGGAATGGGTGTGGGTAAAGATGAAACAAGTTAGACATTAGCTGATGTTTTTTGATGGTTGGTTATGGGCACGAGTGCTCATTATACCATTCTTTGTTTCTGTTTGAAACGTTTTATATTTTTGAATAAATTAATCCGAACACTTCCCCAAAGTGTTTCTCAAAGCAGTTCCCGAATTATCTGCAATGATATAGCTTTATTTTCATTGGTTTTAAATAGATTAAATATTAACTTGATACACAAAATAAGTCACTACTATGTTTGGGGTTATTATAATACTGTCCTTCTGACTAGAAGATGAGTCACCTGATACCAGGGCTTCCTACTGGTTTGTTCTGACTCGAACCCCTGCTGAGAATTTGCATTTCGAACAAGTTCTCTGCTGATGTAACCTGACCCTACGAATGCCAGTAAATTTCCATTAGTCCTTAAACTAGCCCAAGCCAGAGTTGGCCCACCCTGCATGCACAGACGGGCCAGCTGTGACCGATAATTGACCTGAAAAGAGCATGCAGCAACAAGAGGAACGAATCAGAAGGAAAATCATTACCCGGACCCTATTTTGAAGAGAGAGGTCTGACAAGAAGCACGTTACCTCCTGTTTCCTGACCGCCTTCCAGAATTTTCCCTCCCCAGTAGGCTGTGCAACCACCATCTTGCTGCCCAAATCACATATAAACGCTGCTTCCCCGTAGCTCAGAAAGTCAGAATCTGAGGAATTTCCTCCCAGCTCCTTGCTCTGTGTATTGTGATAAAGTTACTTTCTCTTTCTCAAAGACAGACAGGCATCCAGATAATTGGCAAGCCTGAGCAGTGCTAGATAAGGACCCAGCTTCCTGGGTTGGGTAACACTGAGAATTTGCATTTCCACCCCAGATATACTGAATCAGAATTTACATTTTAACAAGATTTCCAGGTGATTCTTATGTATAACTCCTAGGGAACTTATTAGGGAACCTATAGGGTCACTATGAGTTGGAATCGGTAGCAACAGGTTTGGCTTTGGGGTTTTAAGTTCCCCTTACCCTTTGGCGGCATAGTGGTTAAGTGCTACAGCTGCTAACCAAAAGGTCGGCAGTTCAAATCCACCAGACGCTCCTTGGAAACTCTGTGGGGCAGTTCTACTCTGTGCTATAGGGTAGCTATGAGTCGGAATTGACGGCAACAGGTTTGGTTTTTTTACCCTTACTTTACCCATTGTTGTTGAGTTGATTCCGACTCATAGCAACCGTACAGGACAGAGTAGAGCTGCCCCATAGGGTTTCCAAGGAACTGCCAACCTTTTGGTTAGCAACCGTAGCTTGCCGCAGCTCTTAACCACTGTGCCACCAGGGCTCCTTTAAGTTCCCCAGGTGATTATAATGTGCAGCCAGGGTTGAGAACTGCTGTTTTACAAAGCAGGCATTTTTAGTTGGCTTCTCTGTCCTTCATGGTATTAGATTTGTGCTGATCTGATCTTTGATCAGGTCTCTTTTGAGACATCATAGATTTGGGTAGAGCTGGCAAGGTCTGAGGGTGTAGCTGCACGCACAATTTCTACTATATATAGTGAGCCTCTAACACAGGAGCCAATCTGGCTCCCCACCTATTTATTTATTTATTTATTGTACTTTAGATGAAGGTTTACAGAACTAGCTTTTCATTAAACAATTAGTACACATACTGTTTTATGATATTGGTTAACAACCCCATGACATGTCAACACTCTCCCTTCTTGACCTTGTGTTCCCTGTTACCAGCTTTCCTGTCCCCTCCTGCCTTCTAGTCCTTGCCCCTGGGCTGGTGTGCCCCTTTAGTCTTGTTTTGTTTTATGGGCCTGTCTAATCACTGGCTGAAGGGTGAACCTCGGGAGTGACTTCATTACTGAGCTAAAAAGGTTTCTGAGGGCCATACTCATGGGATTTCTCCAGTCATGGGCCATGGGGACCGTGGTCTCAGGGAACACGTAGCTCACCACCTATTTCTGTAAGTAAAGTTTGATTGGAACACCACCATGCTCATTTGTTTATGTACTGTCTATGGCTGCTTTCATGCTACAACGGCAAAATTGAGTAGTTGTAACAGAGATTGCATAGCCTGGAAAACCTAAAATATGTACTATCTGGCCCTTTATTCCTGCTCTAACCCAGTGGATAGAGTGCATCAGAATCACCTAGAGAGCTTGTTAAAACAGCTTGCTGGGCCCCAGCCCCAGAGATTCTGACTCAGTAGTGTCTCCCTAGAATTTGCATTTCCAAAAAGTTCCCAGGTGATGGTGCTGCTGGTGTTTTCAACAGATGGTGCTGGGACAACTGGACATCATGCCAAATGGTCATCAGAACTGCTGCTCTAATCTTTATCTCACTGTTTTTTCACTCAAGAAATATTTATCGAGCACCTCTGTGCCAGGTTACCCCTGGAGATGCAGGTCTCTGGGGGAAGAGCATCTCAAGCAGAGCAGAAGGGAGATGAGAGGCCTTAAAAGGAACATGTGTGATACATGTGAGGAAGAGCAAGGAGGCTGGTGGAGCTGGAGGGGCGATGAGAAGCAGTCACAGAGGGAAAGGAGATGAGGATTTGGAGGCCACAGTAAGGCTTTGCATTTTATTCTATGAGTAGTACTTAGTCTTTAGGCTTGAGGAACAGAGTGAAATAATCTGATACACATGACTCTGGCTGCTGTGTAGAGAACAAGCTGTCTGAGAGAGAAGCTAGGAGGCTACTACAGTGGTCTGTAAACATAGGATGATGAAGAGTACCTTCCTTATTTATAATAGCAAAAGACAGGGAACAATCTAAATGCCCATCGGTGGATGACCAGATGAATAAACTATGGTACATAATACTCCTCAAATGCCACACTATGCAGCTCTGCAAGGACTGAGAAGGAACTGTATACAGTCCTATGGAGACACGTCCTCCAGGCTATACTGTTAAATGAAAAAAGAGAAAAGAGTCTATATGTCATGCTGCCCTTCCTGAAAGAAGGGAGAGATACAAATATATACATGGGTGTGTATATGCATGTATATATACATGTATTTACTATCATAAATATATATGCATATTTACATATATTTTCAAAAAGAAACAATGGAAGGATAAAGAAAAAAATAAAAATAGTTAACACAGAAGGAGGGAAGGAACAGGATGAAAAGAATGGGAGCCAGACCTCTGAATGTCCCTTGATTTCTAGTTGTGATAGGCTGTAAATACTGTAAATTATTTATACAATGTGGAGGAAAATAAATTCAATTTTAAAAAGCAATCCCTAAAAAAAGAAACAAATGAAGCGTAGATTGTTGGGCCCCTAGCTGCATATCCAATTAGTGGCATAACCACATAAATTGTTTCCAGTAACTTTAAAACATAGTAATCTGTCTACATCTCCCTAATGAAATATATCCTAAGAACAAAAAGAACTTCAAAGAAATCTAAAATGCATTTAGTTGTCTTATTTTTTGTAATATGCAGCCACAATCTGTCTGTTAGAGAAGGCTCGCATGTTGCTATGATGCCGAACAGGTTTCAGCGGAGCTTTCAGACTAAGGTGGACTAGAAAGAAAGGACTGGTGATCTACTTCCAAAAATCAGCCAATGAAAACTATGGATTACAACTATTGGATCCTGTTGTGCATGACGTCACCAAGAGTCAGGGGCTGACTCAACAGCAGCTAACAATGATAACATATTTAAATACTGTATTCTACAATTAGTAGAGCAAATAAGTAACTGTGTTAATATTGTTGAGAACCAAGACTTTCAGCACAATAAAACAGAACAAACTTTTTAACTAAAAAACCTAACTCTATGATCTTTCATTCAAATTGAAAATACCAGTATAAACTAATGACTTTCTTCCGGGGAGGGGGAAGGCTGTAATTCTGTCCACTAAAAAGGTCTAGAAGCATTAATGACCGAGTTTATCTAACATTCAGGTTGTAATCTTTATTAAAAATTATTTACAACTAAAAGGAATCAGTACTCCTGAGGAAAATGACTAATTCCAAGTCTGGGACAAAAAATGTACAAGATTAACCTGGGATACCTTATTGTGCCAGAATGCAAAAAAAAACAACTATTAAGGACTACTGAGTATATTGAAAGGACATGACAGCCAACTTAAAGGGACACCCACTGGCCTAGGATGGGACAATTTGAGCATCAGAAAGAAGAATGACCTAAGGAAATCACTAAAAAACCATTTGAACTAATAAACAAGTTCAGCAAGGTTACAGGATATACAAAAGATCAATATATAAAAATCTGTTATATTTCTATTTGGTAGCAATGAACAAGTAGAAAATAAAATTTAAAGAACAATTCCAACTACAATAGCATCAAAAAGAATGAAATACTTAGGAATAAACTTAACAAAATAAGTGTAAAACTTATACTCTAAAAAAAAAAAAAGTACTGAAATAAAGGAGAACTAAAAAAAATTTTTTTTTTATCTGTAAATAAATGGAAAGGTATCTGATACTAATGGATTGGAAGATTTCATGCTGTTAAGATGTCAATTGATCTACATATTCAACACAATTTCATCAAAATCCCAATTGCCTGCTTTTCAGAAATTGAAATCTGATCCTAAATTTATACGGAAATGCACAGGGCCCAGAATAGCCAAAATGACCTTGAAAAAGAAGAGCAAAGGTGGAGACCTCACACTTCTTGATTTCAAAACTTGATTAGAGAGCTATAGTAATCAGCACCAACATGGGGATATAGGTTTGGTTGTGGATATTTCTACATACACAATTGTAAGTGCTGCATGTATATTAATATTGATAATAGGGCACATAAGGGGCACAGTCACGGAAACTTCTTAGACATAACCAAATACCTTGCAGGATGAAGTTCCTAGGCTCAAAGGTAAAGGACCATAAACCAGGAGAACATCTACGTCAATTGGCACAACATAGTTCATAAAAACGATGTTCTGCGTCCTACTTTGATGAGTAGTGTCTGGGGTCTTAAAAGCTTGTGAGCGGTCACCTAAGACACAACTACTGATCTCTTCCTGTCTGGAGCAAAGACAACTAAAAACTCAAGCAGTTAGTCCAAACAACTAACAGACCAGATGGACCACAGACTACAAAACCCTGAGACCAGAAGAACTAGATGGTGCCTGGCTACCACTACTGACCACTCTGACTGGGATCACAACAAAGGGTCCTGGACAGAGCAGGAGAAAAATGTAGAACAAAAAATCAAATTCACAAAAAAGACCAGATCTACTGGTCTAACAGAAACTGGAGGAACCCCCGAGACTATGGCCCTAAGACAACCTTCTGACCTGGAACTGAAGCCATTCCTGGAGACCACCTTTCAGGCACACAATATGCCCAGAACACCCTAGAGGAATGGGTTCCTTAGATCAATTATATGAGATCAAAAGGACAACATTTGCCCAAGGTAAAAAATCCAGATGAAAGGAAACGGGGAATGCAGGGCAGAAACAGGGAGAGTGCTGGCACATTGAGAGGAATGCAACCAATGTCATGGAACACTTTATGTACAAACTATCGAGTGGGAAACTAATTTGCTCTGTCAACTTTCAGCTAAAGCACGATAAAAAAAATTAAAACACAAACACATGGTGTTCTATTACATCTCCCACTATATTTTGCTGCTTAAGAAGCAGGGCAGGAATAGAAGGCTTGGATTTGTAATCAGGATGGGTTCCCCAAGGGCATTTGTTATATAGGACTTACTGTTGGCAATTTGGAATGAATGCAGAAAAATATTAAGAAGCATTTTTCAGGTCTCCCTGCTCTGAATTCAACCTTATTATTCCCTGAACCAGGATGGCCCCTTGTGAATGAATACAACAATAATGATGGGGGGGGGGGGGAAGCTATAGTAATCAAGACATATAGATATGTGATACTAATATAAGGAAAGACATATAGATCAATGGAATAGAATTTACTTTTGACAAGAATGCCAAGACAATTCAACTGGGGAAAGAATAGTCCCTTCAACAAATGGCGTTGAGACAACTAGAGATCCACATGTGAAAAGAGTGAAGTTGAACTCATCCCCTCGTGCCCATATACAAAAACTACCTCAAAATGGAACAAAGACTTGAGAGTAAGAGCTAGAACTATAAAATTATACGAAGAATATATCTTCATGACCTTGGAGTAGCATTGATTTCTTAGACACGGCACCAAAAGCATAGGCAACAAAAGAAAAAAGATTAATAACAATAAAAAAAAAAAAGGAGATAAAATGGACTTCATCAAAAAAGGTGATAGTTAAAGGGATACGTCAAAGGACACCATGAAGAAAGTGAAAAGACAATCCACAGAATGTGTTATAGACTGAATTGTGTGTCCCTCAAAAATATGTGTTGTAAATCCTAGCCTCTATGCCTTGGTTATAATCCCATTCGGGAATGACTTGTCTTTGTTATGTTAATGAGGCAGGATTAGTGTAGGGTGTTGTTTTTTGTTGTTGTTGTTAGGTGCCATCGAGTTAGTTCCAACTCATAGGACCCTATGCACAACAGAAACACTGCCCAGTCCTGCACCATAATCATAATTGCTATTATGCTTGAGTCCATTGTTGAGGCCACCACATCAATCCATCTTGTTGACAGTCTTCCTCTTTTTCACTGACACTCTATTTTACCAGCATGATGTCCTTCTTCAAGGACTGAATCTTGAGTCAATCTCTCTTGAGATATAAAAGAGATTAAATGCAAGCCAGCAAAGAGAGATGGGAGAAGAGAGATGCCAAGTCATATGAAGATTGTCCATGAACAGAAATTCAGCATAGACAAGGACCTTCCTCCAAAGCTGACAGAGAGAGAATGCCCCCCCAACCCAGGCCAGAGCCAGCATCCTGAGTTCAGACTTCCAGCCTCCTAAACTGTGAGAAAATAAAATTTTGTTTGTTAAAGCCACCCACTAGTGGTATTTCTGTTACAGCAGCACTAGATAACTAAAACAGGATAGGAGAAAATACTTGCAAATCATATATCTGATAACCACACACACACACACAAAAAAAACCCATCAAACCCGCTGCCATTGAATCAATTCTGACTCATTGCAACCCTATAGGACAGAGGAGAACTGCCCATAAAGTTTCTAAGGAGTGGCTGGTGGATAGCAACTGAGCTCTTAACCACTGCGCCACCAGGGCTCCTCTATCTGATAAGGAACTTGTATATATTCTATATAAAGAACACTTACAAAAAGACATATGGCCCAATTTAAAATTGGGCAAAATATTTGAACAGACATTTCTCCAAGAAAGATATACAAAGCACTAATAAGCACCCAAAAACATGCTCCATATCGTTAAAAAACCCATTGCCGTCGAGTTGATTCCGACTCATAGTGACCCTATAGGACAGAGGAGAACTGCCCCATTGAGTTTCCAAGGAGCGCCTGGGGGATTCGAACTGCTAACCTTTTGGTTAGCAGTCAGAACACTTAACCACTACGCCACGAGTATTTCCCCATATCATTAGTCATCAAGAAATACAAATCAAAACAACAATGAGATACCACTTCACGTCCTCTAGGATGGCTAGTATCAAAAAGAGAAATGATAATATGTGTTGGCAAGGATGTGGAGAAATCAGAACTCTCATACACTGCTGGTTAGAATGTAAAATGGTGCAGCCACTTTTGCACACAGTCTGGAAGTTTCTCAAAAGCTTAAACATAGAGCCACCATGTGGCCCAGCAATTCCGTTCCTAGATATATACCCAAGAGAAATGAAAACCTATGTCCATGCAAAAACTTGTACATGAATGTTTATAGCAGCATTATTCATGATGGCCAAAAGGTGGACATAACCCAAAAGTCCATCAACTGATGAATGGATAAACAAAATGTGGTATATATCCATACAATGGAATATTATTCATCCATAAAAAGGAATGAAATACTGATACATGCTACAACCTGGATGAATCTTGAAAACATTATGTTAATGAAAGAAGCTTTCACAAAAGACCACATATTATATGATTCCATTCATGTGAAAGTCCAGAATAGGCAAGTCTAGAAAGACAGAAAGTAGATTAATGGTTGCTTAGGGCTGAGGGACTGATGGGGGAATAGAGAGGGACAATGAAGTGAATTACTTAATATGGCCCTTTTAGCTACGCATGGTCTTATAACTCCCACAATGATTGGATGAGACTATGCAAATAAGGTATTTGTGGCCAGCCTGCTAAGAATGCATATAAAGTTCATGGAACCCCTGTGGGGGTGGCACCATGCAAAAAAGGTATATGGAACCCTAATGAGGGGACTGGTCAGTTTTGCCATCCTGCTAGGCTTAAAATTAGCCATCCCAGAAGAAGAAAGGGGGACATCACTACCACCAAGAAAAGAAGAGCTAGGAGTGGAGCGTGTCCTTTGGACCTAGAATCCCTGCACTGAGAACCTCCTGGACCCAGGAGACAGAGACAGACAGCTGTAACATGAGAGATGGCAAGAAGCAGTGGTAGAGAACTGATGGCAGCGGAGGCAGCAGAACCAGGAGATTGGCAAGATATGGCATGGAGGGCTTGCTGGCCCACGGAGCAAGAAAGCCAAGAACTTTCAGGCAAGAGGCTTGCTGGTGGTGCCAGGTGCCTCTGGGCACTTGACAGAACTGGACTCGCTGACCCGAGGAGCAAGAGAGCTGAGTGCCTTCAGCCAGGAGCCTTACTAGAAGAGTAGGGTACCTTCGGGCACTTGTCAGCAGAGCTAGGCTTGCTGACCCACAGAGCTAGAGAGCTGAACACCTTTGGGTTGAGGCTTACTGGTGGAGTGGAGTGCCCCAGGCACTTACTGGTAGAGCTAAAGAGCTTTGTAACACCCGGCCAAGCAGGCAGAGCCCAGGCTGAGGGGTTGAGGGCCAGAGAGAGGCCTGACTATGGGCACGGCTGAGAGGAAGATGTCTGGACCAAAGAACTGTATCCTGATTCTGAATTGTAACCTTTTACTTCACTAGTAAACCCCATAACTGTGAGTATTGTCTGTGAGTTCTGTGTGGTCATTGCAACAAATTATCAAACCCAGGAGAGAAGTAGAATGCCGTGGGAGGGATGGCTGGTGTCAGAATTGGTAAAAAGGTTGAAGGGTGGAGGTAAGTTTGACCTCTACCTCAGTGGGATCAGCACTGCGCTGATGCTGATGGTGATTCTCTCTCCCCCTCATGAAGTTAGAGGTGGTCAGATGCCCTTATCACCATATTTACAAGAAGTGACAGCTAAAGGGTACAGCATTTCTTTTTGAGGTTATGAAATATTCCAAAATTAACCATGGTGATTGTTGCACTATATGTGAAAATACTAAAAACCGTTGACTTGTATTTTAAATGGGTAAATTGTGTTACATGAATTATATCTCAATAAAACTGTTAAAAAATATTTTAAGAAAAAAAAAATAAAAAAGCCAAACAATCAAATTAGAAAATGGCCAAAAGACATGAAGAGATATTTCACTGAAGAGGATATACAGATAGCAAATAAGCACATGAAAAGTTGTTCAACATCATTGGCTGTTGTTATTAGGTGCTGTCAAGTCAGTTCCAACACAGCAGAAACACTTTCCGGTCCCTGTGCCATCCTCACAATCATTGTTATACTTGAGCCCACTGTTGCAGCCACTGTGCCAATTCATCTTGTTGAGGGTCTCCTCTTCTTCACTGACTCTCTAATTTACCAAGCATGTCCTTCTCCAGGGACTGATCCCTCGTGATAACATGTCCAAAGTATGTGAGACATAGTCTCGCCACCCTTGCTTCTAAGAAGCATTCTGGTTGTATTTCTTCCCAGACAGATTTGTTCATTCTTTTGGCAATATATTGAAGAATATATTCAATATTCTTTGCCAGCACCACTATTCAAAGGCGTCAATTCTTCTTCGGACTTCCTTATTCAATGTCCAGGGTTTGCATTCATATGAGGCGACTGAAAACACCATGGCTTGGGTGAAGCGCACCTTACTCTTCGAGGTGACAGCTTTGCTTTTTAACACTTTAAAGAGGTCTTTTGCAACAGATTTGCCCAATGCAATACATCATTTGAGTTCTTGACTGCTGCTTCCATGGGTATTGACTGTGGATCCAAGTAAAACGAAATCCTGGACAACTTCAATCTTTTCTCCGTTTATCATGATTTGCTTATTGGTCCAGTTGTGGTGACTTTTGTTTTCTTTATGTTGAGGTAATCGATACTGATGACTGTGATCTTTGATCTTCGTCAGTAAGTGCTTGAAGTCCTCTTCACTTGCAAGAAGCAAGGTTGTGTCATCTGCATAACGCTGGTTGTTCATGAGCCTTCCTCCAATCTTGATGCCCGTTCTTCATATAGTCCAGCTTCTCAGATTATTTGCTCAGCATACAGACTGAATAAATATGGTGAAAGGATACAACCCCGATGCACACCTTTCTTGACTTTAAACCATGCAGTATCCCCTTGCTCTGTTCAAATGACTGCCTCTTGATCTATGATTAGGTTCCTTAGGAGCACAATTAAGTGTTCTGGAATTCCCATTCTTCGCAGTGTTATCCATAATTTGTTATGATCCACACAGTCAAATGCCTTTGCATAGTCAATAAAACACATGTAAACATCCTTCTGGTATTCTCTGCTTTCAGCCAGGATCCATTTGACATCAGCAATGATATCCCTGGTTCTACATCCTCTTCTGAATTTGGCCTGAATTTCTGGCAGTTCCCTGTTGATATACTGCTGTAGCTGCTTTTGGATGACCTTCAGCAAAATTTTACTTGTGTGTGATATTAATGATATTGTTCGATAATTTCTGCATTCGGTTGGATCACCTTTCTTGAGACTAGGCATAAATATGGATCTCTTCCGGTTGGTTCGCCAGGCAGCTGTCTTCCAAATTTCTTGGCACAGACGAGTGAGCACTTCCAGCGCTGCATCCATTTGTTGAAGCATCTCAATTGGTACTCTGTCAATTCCTGGAGCCTTCTTTTTCGCCAATGCCTCTAGTGCAGCTTGGACTTCTTCATTCAGTACCATCGGTTCCTGATTATATGCTACCTTCTGCAATGGTTGACTGTCGACCAATTCTTTTTGGTATAGTGACTCTGTATTCCTTCCATCTTCTTTTTATGCCTTCTGCATAGTTTAATATTTTCCCCGTAAAATCCTTCAATATTACAACTCAAGGCTTGAATTTTTTCTTCAGTTCTTTCAGCTTGAGAAATGCCAGGTGTGTTCTTCCCTCTTGGTTTTCTATCTCCAGGTCTTTGCACATGTCATTATACTACTTTACTTTGTCTTCTTGAGCTACCCTTTGAAATCTTCTGTTCAGCTCTTTATCATTTCTTCCTTTGACATTTGCTACTCAACATTCAAGAGCAAGTTTTAGAGTCTCTTCTGACATCCATTTTGGTCTTTTCTTTCTTTCCAATGACCTCTTGCTTTCTTTCTGTATGATGTCCTCGATGTCATTGCACAACTTGTCTGGTCTTAGTGTTCAACACATCAAATTTAGTCTTGAGATGGTCTCTAAATTCAGGTGGGATATACTTAAGGTCGTACTTTGGCTCTCATGGACTTGTTCTAATTTTCTTCAGTTTCAACTTGCACTTGCATATGAGCAATTGACAGTCTGTTCCATTGTTGGCCCGTGGCCTTGTTCTGCCTGATGATATTGAACTTTTCCACTGCATCTTTCCACAGATATAGTTGATTTGATTCCTGTGTATTCCATTTGGTGAGTTCCACATGTATAGTTGCTGTTTATATTTTTGATAAAACGTATTTGTAATGAAGAAGTCATTGTTCTTACAAAATACTATCATGTGATCTCCAGCATTGTTTCTATCACCACGCTTGACTCCATCCACATCATTAAGGTCGACTCTACTTTGAGGAGACAGCTCTTCCTCAGTCGTATTTTGAGTACCTTCCAACCTGAAGGGGTCTTCTGCTGGCACTATATCAGACAATGTTCCACTGCCATTCATAAGGTTTTCACTGGCTAATTCTTTTCAGACGTAGAATGCCAGGGCCTTCTTCCTACTCTTAGTCTGGAAGCTGAGCTGAAACCTGTCCACCATGGGTGACCTTGCTAGTACTTGAATACCAGTGGCATAGCTTCCAGCATCACAGCAACATGCAAGCCCCCACAGTATGACAAACTGACAGATGCATGGGGGTCATTAGCTACTAGGGAAATGCAAATTAAGACCACAATGAGATATCACTACGCACTTATCAAACAGCTAAAGTAAAAAAAAAAAAAAGAAGGGAACACCAAGTGCTGGTGAGGGTGTGAAGAAACTGGATTACTCATACACCGCTGGTGGGAATATAAAATAATATACCTACTCTGAAAAAGTTTAGCAGCTTTTTTTTTTTTAAATTAAATATGCAGCTACCAATACCACCTAGCAATTTCCCTTCTGGGCATTTATCCCAGAGAAATGAAGACTTGTGTTCACATAAAAACTTGTACACCAATGTGTATAGCCACTTTACTCATAATAATGAAAAACTGGAAACAACCCAGATGTCCTTCAACAGTTGAATGTTTAAGCAAACTGTGCTACATCCCTACCATGGGGAATACAACTCAGCAACAAAAAGAAATGAACTATTGATACATGCAACAACCTGGGTGAATCTCCAGAGAGTTATGCTGAGTGAAAATGACTTTCTGAAAAGCTTACATACTGTATGACTCCACTTATATAACATTCTTGTGTAGAGAACAGATAAGTGACTGTTGGGGCTGAGGAGGGGAGGAGGGCAGGACTGAAGTGAATGTGGCTATACAAGGGCACCATGAGAGAGCCTCGTGATGATGGAAATGTGATTGACTGTTCTGTATCTAGACTGTATCGGTGTCAGCATTCTGGTTGTGACACTGTACTATAATTTTGCAAGGTGTTACTACTGGGAGACACTGAGTACGCCTACTCCTCACTTATTGACTACCTTGTTATCTGACACTTCACACTTTCAATGCTACAGTAAGAAATCTACTATTTTAATCTACCGACATACTGCATATGTCTGGCAGTAACAAGCTACAAGGCAACAGTAACACTGGCTGCAGCTGTATTACTAGGGTTGGTGTCACCTCCCCCATGGACATCCTCCCTTACCAGCCCCAGCCCATGGGGGGAAGCGCCCTGGACCCCCAGGACTCACCTCCTGGTGGCTCATGCCCACTCCAGGTGGGCCGAGCCAGGGGGGCTGGCGGCCCATGTGGGAATGGGGCGGCCACACACGAACAGCCCCCAGACCCTGGCTCAACACTCCTGTACAGTCCCACACTGGACCTGTGCCCGCTGGGGTCAGGTCCCTTCAGTGTGGCCAACGCACTTGGATCAGTGGAACTGTGCTGTGGCACCAGCCCCTGTGCTCCAAGTAGCTCCAGATCTGGAATGAGGGAAAGTGGAGGGAGGAGGTAATCGAGGGAGTAGCAGGAAGGAGGGAGAGGCTGCGGGAGAGGAGTTGGGAGCAAGAGGAGAGAAAGACAGGAACGAGTGAAAAGGAGGAGGGGGTTGGAGCAGACCTGCTGTGGCTGGTGCATCACCTATCAGCCCCAAGATGCATGGAAGAGCATGGGGGAGCACCCTGCATCCCCACATCCTGGTCATCCCCCATTTTTGCATAGCCAATTTTCAAATAACAACCTAGTCTTTGGAACCTAGTATGTCAACAAATGAGGAGTGGTTGTAAAGGGTACATGAGCTCTCTGTATTATTTCCTATAATTGCATATGAATCTATAATTACCTAAAAATAAAGTTTCAGTTTAAAAAAAATAGTACCTATAGGAAAAGCACAACACTCTGAAACATTCAATATAAATTCCAAAGCAACATGCAGCTAAACAAACATGGAATGAATACCTTTCCTTACTCTCTTTGCCTGACAAAACTGTACATATCCTTCAAGGTTCAACTCAAATGCCACTTCCTCAGGGATGTCTTCCCCAACTTCCAGGCATTCTGAATCACTCCATTTCGTGTGATCCCATTGCATTATTACAGTGATGACACCATGTGTCATGGATTGAATTGTGTCCCCCAAAAATATCTGTCAATTTGGTTAGGCCATGATTCCCAGTGTTGTGTGATTGTCCACCATTTTGTCATGTGATGAGATTTTCCTATGTGTTGTAAATCCTGTCATTATGATGTTAATAAAATGGATTAGCGGCATTTAAATTGATGAGATCTACAAGATTAGATAGTGTCTTAAGCCAATCTCTCTTGAGATATAAAAGAGAGAAGCAAGCAGAAAGACATGGGGACCTCATACCACCAAGAAAGCAGTGCCCAGAGCAGAGCACGTCCTTTGGACCTGAGATCCCTGCACTGAGATGCTCCCAGACCAAGAGAAGACTGATGCATCACAAGGACTTTCCTCCAGAGCCGACAGAGAGATGCTTTCCCTGAAGCCCGCACCCTGAATTCAGACTTCTAGCCTACCGGGCTGTGAGAGAATAAAATTCTCTTTGTTAAAGCCATCCCCTTGTGGTATTTCTCTTATAGTAGCACTAGATGACTAAGACACCATGTCATGGAACAGTGGTTCTCAAACTTGAGTGACCATCAGCATCACCTGGGGGAGCTCGTTAAAACACAGAATTCTGACCCCTACCAAGATGTGGATTAAGAGCTTCTGATTCTGGAGGGAAACACAAATTATATTTCTGGTAGCCTCCCAGATGATGCTGATATTGCTGGTTTGTGGACTGTGAGCACTGTTACAGTTCACTGCACCTGCAGCTGTCTCCCCTGAGACAGACAGCTCAAAAAGGCATCTCACTCAGCACTAAATAAATGTCTTATTCTTTTTCACTTCTTTTTATTAAGTGAATTTAAAGATCTTACCCTCTTTTGTTTCTTTTTATCAGCCTCTTCTTGTAAGTCTTGAAGGGCCCTTTGCACGAGCTTCATGTTCAAGTCCTGCTCTTCTCTATACTCCTGCTGAATATGCTCTATCTTCTCTTGGACGGCTTTTTGCAAAAAGGTCCTAATTTCCTGTTTTGCCTTCTGTTGCTTTAGCTTCTCCTTTTCATTCTCAAGTTTAATGTGTGCATTATCACTTCCCTAAGGTAGAACAATAATGAAGACAATGCCTCAGTACAGGTAAATAAAACAAGTAGGTTAATGCATGTCATTTAAGAGATGAGAATAAAGAGCTTCTTGGAAACACACACACACACAATCTGGATTTAGAGGGGCTATTAAAACATATCAGTAAAGCCTGCCTTTTCATTGCTAAGTCAGCAATAAGGCTTTGTGAAAATTGCTCTATCGCTGTTGTGTGTGTGATTATAAAGTAACAAATACTTGTGGAGTTCAGAAAATGCAGAAAAGTATAGAGATCACCTGTTATCCCAGTCCCCATCACTCACCACCACGCTCAACATTTTGGGGGTACTGGCCTCCCAGACTTTATCATCTATGCACGTCTACACATCTAGATTTGGATACATTATTAAGCAGGACTAATAGTTTAAAAATGGAAATGTGCACTTGAGCTAAATACACAAAATTAAGTTTTAGGCATGTTTTTCATTTAAAAATATTCCACCACCCCTTCCATTTTCTTATCTTTTTGACCTTCCTGGCTGGCTACATTCCTTGGCCAACCAGGGCACCAATGTTCTTGGCCTTTGGCATTGTGGGTTTGGTAGAAAATCTGGGTATGGTGTAAACGTGGACATCAGTCCTCCACCAGAGGTGGCTCAGCCCTCTTTGGGAGCACAGTTCTTGCCCAGCAGGTGGAACAGAGGACTTAGGTTGGGACACACTTCCCAGTATGACTTGATTTAACTGAGATTCAGAACAGCTATGATTACTGGTTTGTGAGGGGGAAGTTATATGCTAGACTTTTCCATTAATGCCAGGGCAGTAAATCTTCATTGAATTTTGAGGATCAAATGAGATCATAGAAGTGAAAGTGCTCTGCAGTATCTAAGGAAAAGCAATGGGCATTAAAGATGAAAGCCACTGGGACAACAGGCTGCATTCTTTTAAAAGGGAGGCTGACTACACCAGGAGGAAGAAATTAGCCAAATCCAGAGTATGTAACCAGTGGGGATGGGATGGAGGAGACCTCTTCAAGATTAAAAGAGACCTAGAAGTAGCTGACCATATGTCTTGGTTTGACCAGGACAGTTCTGATTTTACACCTGTTGTATTGACATCAGGAGCCCTAGTGGTACAGTGGTTAGAGCTCGGCTGCTAACCAAAAGGTGGGTGGTTTGAACCCACCAGCTGCTCCGGGGAGAAAGATGTGGCAGTCTGCTTCCATGGAGATTTCCAAAACAAACAAACAAAAAAACCAAACCCACTCCCATCGAGTCAATTCCAACTCCATAGTGACCCTATAGGACAGAGTAGATCTGCACCATAGTTTTCAAGGCTATAAATCTTTTAGGGAAGCAGACTGCCACATCTTTCTCCTGAGGATCAGCTGGTGGGTTCAAACTCACAATCTTTTCGTTAGCAACTGGGCACTCTAACCACTGTGCCACCAAGGCTCCTTCTTTTATGAATAAAAGAAAAAAAAAAACCCTACCGTGAAGTCAATTCCAACTCATTGTGACCCTACAGGAGAGAGAAGAACTGCCCCATAGGATTTCCAATACTGTAAAGCTTTCTCTCTGTAGATTTACAGCATTGGAAATCCTATGGGGCACGTCTACTCTGTCCTATGAGTTGGAATTGACTCCACGGCAGTGGTTTTTTGTTTGTTTGATAATTCCCAAAAGAAGGAGCTCTGCTGGTACAGTGGTTAAAGCACCCAACTGCTAACCAAAAGGCTGGTGGTTTGAACCCACCAACCGCTCCTTGGGAGAAAGATATGGCAATCTGCTCCCATAAAGATTACAGCCTCGGAAACCCTATACAGCAGTTCCTTCTGCCCTATAGAGTTACTAGAGTTGGAACTGACTCCACAGCAATGGGTTTAGACTTTTTTTGTTTTGTTTATTCCTAAAAGAAGGAGCCCTGGTGGCACAACAGTTAAAGCACTCGGCTGCTAACCAAAAAGGCTGGTGGTTGGAGCCCACCCACTGACTGCAGGAGAAAGACTAGCAATCTGCTCCTGTAAAGATTACAGCCTAGCTCAGGGGGCAGTGAGTTTATGTTAACGGAGGAGGAACAGCTCGGAAAAGGAGGATGAGAATGGTTGCACAACTCAAAGAATATACTCAATGTGACTAATTGTACATGTAGAAGTTGTTGAATTGGTGTATGTTCTACTGTATATATTCTCAACAACAAAAAATAAATAATTAAAAAAAAGATTACAGCCTAGAAAACCCTATATGGCAGTTCTACTCTGTTGCATGGGGTTGCTATAGTCAAAAATCAACTTGATGGTACCTAACAATAACAACAACTTCATAAAAGAGATTTTTGAGGCATACTAACATGTTTGGATCCTGATCTGAATATAAAATAATTTAGATGGAATACTGATGGAAGTTTGAAGCTGATTTTAGATGATAAAAAGAAACTATTCATTTTTTTTTTAGGTCCAACAACTGCATTGTTTAAGAAAATGCCCTTATTTATATTGTTACTGAGATACATACTTGAGGTATATTTTAGGGGGAAATGACAATGTCTGGGATTTGCTTTAACATAAAAACGGGGAGTAGGGACAGCAGAAACAAATACGGCCATTGGCCTACAAACTGCCGCAGGCAATGTGCCCATGACCCCATAACAAACATGTGCAAGGCCCACCACGAGGCGCCCCTCCTCTTCCTTCAGCTGCTGCGCTGCCCGCTGTTGCGCCTGGATGGCAGTGATCTGGGCATTCAGCCCCAGGCGCGTGTCCTCCACCAGCTGTCTCTGCCTCCTCGCCTCTTGGGCTTCTCGCCGCTCCTTGGCCAACCGATCTTCCTCCCAGAGCTTTGAGAACATTTGCTCTTCCACCAGCTCCTGCCTCTTCCTCTCCTCATTAAATGCTATCTGTGCTTTCCTCTCCTCACACACCTTCTTCTGGTGGATACAGAACAATTCGACACGGAGCTCTTCGCAGCGTTCCCTGGAAGAGGAATTAAAATTAATTAAGGGAGGAAAAAGGGCAAACCCCAGCCTTTCACAAGGCATCACTCTATTTAGGCCCATATCTGCACAGTCACATGCTGAAATCGGAAAAATGAAAGACCTGCACATCACCATCTGAGCAGAGGAAACCTCTGAGGGAGCAGCAGGGGGCAGACAAGGCATAGTCAAGGGAGCAG
The DNA here is from genome assembly GCF_030014295.1 of Loxodonta africana. NCBI lineage: Eukaryota > Metazoa > Chordata > Mammalia > Proboscidea > Elephantidae > Loxodonta > Loxodonta africana. The sequence goes on along the minus strand of NC_087352.1, from coordinate 57,028,875 downwards.
TTTTGTCATTTCCTTTATGACCTTGGATCAAAAGCTCAACCTGTTTCCTTATCTGTAAAATAACAGCCATCCAAGGTTCTGGTAGGGATCAGATATAATATATGTAAATACCTGGTAGATAACAGAGGTTCAATAAATAATTATTATTATTATTATTACTAAGGAGCCCTGGTGATGCAGTGGTTAAGCTCCCAACTACTAACCAAAAGGTCGGCAGTTCAAACCCACCAGCCACTCCATGGGAGAAAGATGTGGCAGTCTGCTTCCATGAAGATTACAGCCTTGGAAACCCTACGGGGCAGTTCTACTCTGTCCTACAGGGTGGCTATGAGTCAGAATCGACTCAACATCAATGGGTTTTCTGATTTTTTTATTACTGTATCATATAAATTATGAAATATTGCAAAAATAAAAATTAAAAGTGATGAGATAAAAAATAAACATCAAATAATTTTCTTCCTACTGCTCCCATAAAGATTATAGCCTAGAAAACCTTATGGGGTAGTTCTACTCTGTCACATGGGGTCTCTATGAGTCAAAATTGACTCTATGGCACCTAACAACTTACTTCCTATACCCTAATGATTCACCCATTCACTCACCATTGGGAACTCCTGATTTAGGGATGCTCACTTTTACCAGAAAGCATAGCGAGTCATGAAAAGGTTAGTGAATTTTTTGTGAGAAAGCAAAATTAGGTGTTACTTTGTCTATAGGGCTATTTTAATGACACTAATCATCGGTAAAAGGAAAACTGTACATTTGTGAGTGCTTTATAGTTTATGGAAACCCCGGTGGCATCGTGGTTAAGTGCTACAGCTGCTAACCAAGAGGTCGCCAGTTCAAATCCACCAAGCACTCCTTGGAAACTCTATGGGGCAGTTCTACTCTTATAGGGCTGCTAAGAGAATCAACTTGACAGCAATGGTTTTTTTTTTTTTTTTTTTTTAATAGTTTCTAAGATATTTTCACATATAAAATCTTATGTGACCCTTACAAGTGCCTTATAACTTGGATAGAGCAATAGGTCTTCCCATTTTAGAGTTAAAGCAGTAGAAACTCAGGGAGCCTAAGTGTCTTCCCAAGCCACACAGCTGGTAGTAGTAACATAAGCAACAGTTAAAAAAAAAAAAAAAAGTTGCAGTCGAGTCGATTCCAATTCATAGTGACCCTATAGGACAGGGTAGAACTGCCCCATAGGGTTCCCAAGTTGCAGCTGGTGGATTCAAACTGCTGACCTTCCTGGTTAGCAGACAAGCTGTTAACCGCTGTGCCATCAGGGCCCCTTAGCAACAGTTAATGAGTGCTTATTATCTGCCAGGCTCTAGTCTAAGCACTTTACATGTACGAACACTATAGCCTTCACAAGCACCAATGTTGCAAAGAACATTATTGCAAGTTCGTTTTTATTATTATCATCCCCAGCTTGTCGTGTCTGTCAGGTGCTGTTGAGTCGATTTTCTGGATGAGGAAATGGAGGCACAGGACAGTTCCGCATTTTACCGAAGTTCACATAGCTCAGATGTGGTTGTGCGGGGACTCAAGCCCCAGCAGTCTAGCCCTGGAGTTTGCTTTTTTGATACCTCATCATATCATCTCTGCCAGTAATTGACAGAGGCAAGACCACCCTCATGTGTTCTGACTACACACGCTAGAGCATTTGTTTAATGAAAACACGCCAAAACAAAAAACAAAAAGATGCCTACCTTAAACTGGGGTCCAATCATTAATTGTATTAAAATATAGGATATTTAACAGGAAATTTCAAATATACCAAAAGCATGGTCCATGAAAGAAAAAAATTGATTAATTGGACTTCATTAAAACGAAAATCTTTTGATCTGTCAAAGGCCCCATTAAAGGGATAAAAAACACACACTAATAATTGGGAGAGAAAACATTTGCAAACCACATATCTGACAAAGGACTTATATCTAGAATATATAAAGAACTCTCAAAATTGAACATCTATAGAACAAACAGCCCAGTTAGAAAATGGGCGAAACATAGCAAAAAGACCAGTTCACCAAAGAAGATAGACATAGGGCAAATAAGCATATGAAAAGATGTTCACATCGCCAGCTATTAGGGAAATACCAATGAAGGCCATGGTGAGATATCACTATACATCTATTAGAACAGCTAAAATAAAAAAATAGTGACAATATCAAATGCTGGTGCGGATGAGGAGAAACTGGATCTCTCATACATTGCTGGTGGGAATATAAAATGGTCCAGCCACTCTGGAAAACAGTTCGGCTGTTTCTTAAAAAACTAAACATAAAGCAAACCAAATCCATTGCCATCGAATTGGTTCCAACTCATAGCTACCCTGTAGGACAGAGTAAAACTGCCCCATAGGGTTTCCAAGGCTGTAATCTTTACAGAAGCAGACTGTCGCATCTTTTGCCCCTTGAGTGGGTGTTGGGTTTGAACCACCGACCTCTCAGTCGGCAGCCAAGCACTTAACCACTGTGCCACCAAGGCACAGTTTATAATGTCATGATCACAAGTGATCACAAATTACATATGTATAAAACATGTAACGTGTGACTTAAGACATTTAGGTTAAGTTTTAAAACAGACAAGTAAACTTACTCTTGTCATTCCTTATAACTTCTAATATTACAACCAGCCACCTCATTGTAAGACAGCTGCTTTGCTCTAATAAGGTGTGACATAGCCTTTAGTTTATTTATGTTAAGACACTCCACATATGCATCCCTGATTATAAGCCTATGACACAGGTTATCCTGATGCCATGTGAGTCAGGCACCCTGACGGACCCTTATCAGGCAAGACCAGAGGGATGGGTCACATAAAAACCCCAGGCTTTTTCACTTTCACAGAGAGCAAGTCAGAGGCAACTAGTCTCCACATTGGTCTGCTTCTTGAGTTCTCCAAAGAGCCCATGTAACCAGAGGCTCTGCCAGAGACAGCCTTGCCTCACCGCCACCAACCTTGAACCCTAGCACTGAGGGGCCTCTGTTGAGGACACACCACTGCTTAAGCTTGCATCCCAAGACCTCTTGTTAAAGGTAAACACCTGAAGGCTGAAGATTTGGACTTTAAATACTGGACTGATATTCCATTCTGATTCTCTGTTCTCTAACGTCCTGAGGTCTTGCCTGTGTGCTGTGCCAGGACAACCTTGCAATAAACTGAGTTTACGCATGACAAACCTGAGTGTTTCTCTGCTTATTTTAAAACACAATCCTCACAGGACACATATACCTCAGCAATAGCAAGTGGCAATTATCTCAGAGAAATGAAAACTTATATTTCCACAAAAACCTCCACCTAAATGTTCATATAAGGTTTATTTATAATAACCAAACCTAGAATCAACCAAAATGTCCTTCAATAACAGTTTAAACAAACTGGGGCATATCGACAATGTAGAATACTACTCATCGATGAGAACGGAGAAACTATTGATACACACAACTTGGATGGACCTCAAGAGCATTATATTGAGTAAAAAAAAAAAAAAAAGCCAATCTCAAAAGATCACGTGCTCTATGATTCCATTTACATAAAAGTCTTCAAATGACCAAATTATGGAGATAGATAAGAGATGAGCAGTTGCTAGGATTTAGGAATAATGGAGTGAGAGTGATGGATGAGACTATCAAGGGACAGCATGAGGGAGATCTTTCTGGTAATGGAATAGTTCTGTATCTTGATTGCATTGATAGTTACACAAATCTATATAAAAAAAAAATTTACCATGAAGTCGATTCAAACTCCCGGTGACCCCATATGTTACAGAGTAGTGTTTTCGTGGCTGTAACCTCTACAGATTGCCAGGCTGGGTGAGCTTGAACTGCCAACATCTAAGTTAGAGCACAAACTGTGCCACCTGGGGACCTAACACAAATCTACACATGAGATAAAATGGCATAGACTATAACACACACACACACTGTACCAACAGCAGTCTCCTTATTTTGATATCGTATTGTGGTTATGTAAGATGTAACCATTAGTGGCAACTGGGTGAAGGGTACTATACTGAATCTATAATTATTTCAAAATTAAAAAGAAAATTTACTGGCTGTCTTTTATTATTATTAGTTTCATTTCACAATTTTTATATATTCATATAGTGCTGCTATAACAGAAATACCACAAGTAGATGGCTTTAACAAAGAAATTTATTCTCTCACAATCCATGATATTTCACCCTTTGCCCCCCAAATTCATGTCCTTACCACATGCAAAACATATTCACCCCATTATATCATAGCAAAAGTCTTAAATCAACTCCAAGTCCAAAATCCAAAAATTCCTCTTCATCTGTGAAATCTAGAATATAAGTTAACTGCTTCCAAAGTACAATGGTGCAACATCCACAGGGTAGATAGTTCTATCACAAGTGGGAGAAACTGGAGGGAAAGAAGGTATAACAGGCCCCAGGCAAGTCAGCAGAACACATTACATTAGCCCTCAAGGCTTGAAAAGAATCCTCTGTTCTCTGAGACCATTTACAAAATAACCCTGCCCTCCAGACTGTAGGTATTGGCCACACTCTCCAGATTCTGAGTGGAGACCCCTCAACCCTGGGCTTCAGCTCCACTTTCCAGGCCCACTGGGACCGCAACTCTGCTCCCTCGACTTTAGGCACACAATTCTCCTAGTCCATCTGAGTGGTAACTCCACCCTTAGAAACACCAGAGGTCATGGCTATACCCTTTAAGATTGAGGCAGCTGGGCTTCCTGTGTTCCTTGTCTCTTCAGTTTCTGCTTCCTGGTTTCTTGGTCTCTCGGCCCTTGGGCCTTAATCCCGCATTTGCGCTGCTGGGGCAAGGGTTCCAAAGCTTAGTGACCCCACCAATAAGTGCCTGGAGGCACCCCACTCTGCCAGTAAACCTTGGCTGGAAGGCACTCGGCTCTCTCACTCCTAGGTCGGCTCCAGTGCTATCTGGTGCTGGTCTCCTGGTTCTGTTGCCGCTGCCTGTTCTGTGCCCCTGCCAGTCCTCTGCTGCTGCCAGTTCTCTGCTGCTGCTAGTCCTCTACCCATTCACAGTTTTGAAACTGCTTCCACATTTTTGGTATCTGTTAGAGCAGCACCCCACTCTCTCAGTACCATATTCTATCTTAGTCATCTAGTGCTGCTATAACAGAAATACCACAAGCCAACAGCTGTCATGGACTGAATTATGTCCCCCCAAAACCATGTCTATCAGTTTGGTTGGGCCATGATTCCCACTATTGTGTGGTTGTCCTCCATTTTGTGATTGTAATTTTATGCTAAAGAGGATTAGGGTGGGATTGTAATACCCTTACTAAGGTCATATCACTGATCCAATGTAAAGGGAGCTTCCCTGGGGTATG